>NW_014013663.1:0-666896 GCF_000170995.1 Trichoderma virens Gv29-8
TATAAAATTATAGGGATTAAATATAACTTAAATTTATAATATATTTTTTTTTTATTTTTCCCTATAGACTTTATTTTACGCTTTTTAGCCTTTATTTAACCTTATAATTATATACTTTATAAACTATAGGCTTTTATAAGCTTAAAAATAAAACCCTTAACTTAAGTTTAAACCTAAGACCTTAAAAAATAAGTTTAATTGTAAAAAAATAATCTAAAGGGCTAAAATAATAATTAACGCTTTAGTTCTTTAATAAAATTACTGTTTATTAATTATATTATAAATAGTAAAAAAATATAAATTAAATTTATTAAAAGCTATAAGTTTAATTAATTATATAAAATTTATAAAGCTTTTATTAAATTATAAAAATTAAATATAGCTTAAATTTATAATAAATATTTTATAAAAATTATTAAAAAAATTTTAATTTAAAAATAAATTTTTTTATAAAATTTTAAAATTATTATAATATATTACTAAAATTTAATTATATTTATTTAAAATTAATAAAAAAATAATTTTTATAAATATTTTATATTTATTAAAGAAATTTAATATTATTTATTAAAATATTTAAGTAAATATTATTAATTATATTTATAATAATTTATTAAAAAATATATTTTAAATTATTAAAGTTTAAGTAAAATATTTTATAATATTTATATTATTTTTATATTTTTTTTATATTAAGCCTTAATTAAATTATAAATAATTTAAAAAGTATATATTAAATAATTTATTAATAAAAATTTAATAAAATTTAAAAAAAAAAATTTATATTAAAAAAAAATATATTAAATAAAATAAAAAAATTTCTATAATATTAATTATTAATATTATATTATAAATTAATTATAAATTTTTAAATTTTTAAAAATATTTTTTTTAAGTTTAAAATTTTATAAATTATTTAATATATTTAATTAAAATAATTCAATATATTATAAAAATTCATTAAAACTATTATTATTTTTAATTATATTTATATAATTAATAAAAAACTATAAAATATTTAATTATTAAATTAATTAATTAATTATATATTTAAATAAAGTTAAAAGGTTAAATAAAAATAATTTATTAATAAAATATTATTAATATATTATATTTATTTATTTATATATAAAATATAATTATTTTTATTATAAATATATTAAAATATTATATAATATTTAATTTAAATTAAATATAAATAATAAAAATAGAAATATTAAAATAATTTTTTAAGGTTTTTTTAAATTAATTAAAGTTAATATAAAAGGTAATTTTAAAATAATATATATATAATATTATATATAATATAATTTTTATTTAATAAAAATATTTTAATATTTTTTTTAATAATATAAATTAAAAATATAATAAAAAAATATAATAATATAAATAAATAAAAATAAAGTTTTATTAATAATATATTAAGAATTTATTATTTTATTAATAAAATATTTATATATTAAATTAAATTTAAAAATAATAATATTAAAAATTTATAAAAAAAAAAAAAATTATAATAATAATTTAAAAAAAATAAAATAAAATATTATTTTTAATATATTATAAAAATAAATATAATATTTAAGGCTTTAATATTTTAATTTAATAATAATTATTATATATTTATATTAAAGTTTTTTTATAATTAATAATATTAAAGTTTAATTTTATAAAAAAAAAATTATAATAATATTATATAAATATAATTATTTTATATATAACTTTAAAGTTTTTTTTAAAATTTTTTACTTTTTTATTAATAAATTTTAAAAAAAAAAAATTAAATTTTAATTTTATAATATAAAAATATTTACCTTATTATTATTTATTTAATTTACTTTATATTCTATAATAAAAATTTAATATATTTATTTATTAAATATATTTATATTAATTATAAATTATTAAATAAAATTATTTTAAATAAAAAATTAATACTCATTTTTAACTTTTAATAATTATTTTTAATATAATTAAAATTAAAATATAAATTTAATATTATTTAATAAATAAATAAATAAAATTAATTAAATTATTAAAACATATTTAAAAAAATTTAATTAATTTTAATTAAAAAAATTTAATTAAATTTTTATTTATTATATAAAATATTTATTATTTTATATAAATTATAAATTTAAGTTAAATATTTATAAATTATTAAAAGAATATATATATATATATATATATAAAACTATTATTAAAGTTAATAATATTAAAAAACTATATAATAAATTATAAATATAATTTAAATTTATATAAACAAAATTATTAATATATAAAAAATTAAAAAATTAATTTTTTTAAAAAAAATATAGTTTATTTATTTTAATATTTAAAAAATAAAAATATATTAAATATTAAAATAACTTAATTAAATAATAAATTTAATTATAAAAAACTTAAATTATATAAAATATTAAAAAAAATTAATATAATAAATTTTAAATTTAATTTTTTATTATAAATAAAAAAATAAAAAGAATTAATTCATTTAATATTTTTATATTAATAATTTTTTATAAAATATTATAATATAATTTTTTATATTAATATTTCTTTTTTTTATAAAAATATTTAACTTTTATATTAATAATATATTTTTTTTAATTATTTTAAATTTATTTTTTAAATAAAAATAATAAATAATAATATATTTTAATCATTAAAAAAATAAATTATAAATATTATAGTAAAATTTATTTAAATAAATATATTTAATATAATATAATAAATTAAAAAAAAATTAAAAAATATTTTTTATAATTATATAATATATAATAAAAATAATATTTATTTAAATAGCTTAAATACTTAATTATTAGTATAGTAATTAGATTAAATTTAGCTACTATATTTACTAGCTATGTAACATTAATAAGACCACGCCTGTAACCGACCTAACCGCTCCGCTAATATAAACCTAGAGCCTAGAGGTTTGTCCCTTGGGAACAGCTAACCTATACTACACATAGGACCGGTTCGTCACAGATACCGATATCGGTATATGATCAAAGGAAGATTTTGTAGTGTATAAAACGGTACAGATGTGCTCCGTTTTCACTGTAGGTCACAATACCCGTAATAGCGGGGTTGCCTAGCGTTCGGATGGTTGTCCTTCGAAAACGGAAGAAGAGGACTCCAAAACTGGATATCTGTAGCGCCAAAAATGGCAGACATTGAACTCCATATAAGATCTTGACGGGACCCCGGATTTTCCACTACCTATGGTCGTATGTGGCAGCCTTGACAGCATAATTGCTATATAATAGCTGATACTGTACAGATGAAGAGAAAAGGAGGAATAATGCTCTGATCTGCCGTTGGCTTTGTGACCGACAACAGCTGTTGTCTGTGCCTCTAGGTTCTGTAAATATCTCGTGATGCAGCCTTCATCCACTGTTAAAATTTCGGAAGTCTCATAACCTCTCATCGTAACAATTTCTTCTTGAAGAGAACAGCAGACTGGGTTCGAGGCCCTATTTTGAAGACTTCTCTACCTCATTCTTCAGATCAGCGTTGAACTTATCCCAAGGGCCAACATCGAACTTCCTAGAGTTCCACCACGGCGAAGAGAGCGTGATCAAGAGTCCTCGAAAGTCCTCTCCTTGTGTGAACGTAGTGTTTCCTGGATTTGTTTCGCTTGGAGCAAAGTGGAACTGATGGACGCCTTTTGCAAGCCCAAAGAGTGATCCTTCCCACTGGAAGGATTCGGGTGAGTTTTCCTTGGACAGCTTAGCAAGCATACTGCTCCTCAATCTAGTTGCATTAAAACCTACTACTACCACCGGATGGTGAACATTTCCGTTCATGTTGACTTTAAGGCTATCGCCCGGTTTCAGGTCAAGTGGCTGCTTGTTAGAGTCAGACGGCTGAATGATCCAGCCTGGCTGCCATTGCGTGTATCGAGCGAAGTCTAGGAACTACACAGGAGCATTTAGTACAGGTGGTATTCTATCTCGATGTTTATCATGGATAAAGCTGTGATTTTTACCTACCACTGATCGGACAACAGCTGGCGATGCCGCAATCTCGATTTTGGTAGACACGCTTAGTATCGGGCTCATGGCGATGTCGATGACTGAATACCAATGATAGTTTAGTAGGTGGTGGCTTGGTTGGCAATAGACTCGGGTTGAGGATAGAATGAGCGAATTAAAGCAAGCCCAATCCGCCGTGAGGATTCCATCACGGAAGGATTCAACATGTGTAGAACCCCGGCTTTTAATAGTGCGGCCTCTTTAGCTCCTTTCAATGCTGTCAGCGGCGCCACGCAAGCCTAACAGCCCTATGGTGGCGCGTCATGCCGTGAATGGGCGTTGGGTTGTCTCAAACATGCATCAAAAACGGAAAGGTTTGAGGACTTTGACGGGCCAACAGACAGTAAATCCACAGTATGTTTACAGTACTCTCTTTATTAATCGCTCTGTAATGACGCGGATTAGATTGCGAAGACAAGATAGCATAGATTCCGGATAGACCAAGGTATAGCAGCCTTTATTAAGTCGGTGTATTTCGGCGATTAATAACGAATCGCTCACTTACTCAGTGCTGGTGCCTCAGCCACTTCAAACTCCCTTGAAACGCGCTGCTGAACAAATCGAAAGTTGCTCTCTATTAATGACTAAATACTGTTGCATTACTCTCATTTGTGAAGCAGTCGTATCCTAGGTAGCATCGGGTCTATACATCAGAATGCATGTACATGCAGGGTGATCTGGATGCTAAAGAGCATTAACATCAATACCTTGTACTTATCCATGCAAATAACGTCAATGGCAACGTCCAAATAATACAAGATCAAGATCTGACTGAATGTCTAATTCCGGCTTCCGACGCTTGTGGAGACTCAGGATGTACTACATACATACATGTAGTTAAAGACAACGACCCCCAGAACAAGAGCTTGGCAGTATCTCGTATTTGTTTTCTTGCAAGGCACAGCAACGAATAGTTGGGCTCACGAAAGTACAATTGCCCCATAGATACGGAGTAGCGCAGTCCTTCCCCATCTACTAGTCCTCGGGGGGAGCAAGATCTTGCAGTAGTTCGCAAAGCTAGACGTCCAGACTCGCCCATTCACTCAAATCGCATGACATCGCCAAGAAGAAGAAAAATATGATGATATTCGTAGAGGCATTATTATCATTAAGGTCTATTTCAATATGTTCGCGTAATGCAGCAACTCTTCCTCTTAGCTTTTCTCACTAGCCGCGGGAATCGCCACAATGTGCTCCTCATCTGTATACTTCACCTGGCTATAAGTCAGCTCCAATGTGTCCAAGTTGTATGTTGCATAAACGCTGCGGAGGAAAGGCGTTCCAAAGTTAGTTGCAATGTCCGTCTCCCCAGAGCCACCAATTCCGTTCAGTGCATAAGTGACACATTTGCCCGACTCAAGCGTGGTGACCAGGCGGCCCACGGGAATTTTGATGGTCCCGTTACCTGGGAATCCGACTTCAAGGATTGTGTCAACAATGTCACGGTGCTTGCAGTCCACCTCGTACGGATCTTTCATCGAGGTAACATTTGCAGGGAGTTCAAGAACGGTGGCAACAGCGTTAAAAACAGCGGTTGGCAGGCCAAAATAGGCCGCACCCGTGTCCCAACTGACTGTGGTTCCGGGTTCTATGTCCCACACCGTCTTCTCTCCACCCTTGTCCAGCGCAAAGGACGAATACTCAACCTCCCATGGACTATCTAGCTTTTGTGTGAAGGCCGGACCGTCCCGCTTGGCTTCGTCTACACCGCCCAGGAGAAGATGGCCAGTCGCGTCCGGTTCGTCCGGGCCCAAATAGATGCTGAACGCACGAGTTTTCAAAATGTCACGGTCCGAAAGCTGCTGAACCAATGTCGGGTAGACATCGCATTGCGGTCCGGTGAAACACAAGGCGTTCAGGCCCATGATGCCTGCAAAGGGGTTGGACTGCGAAAGCCGTACGGCGAGGTTGAAGCTGTCGGTCGAGCCAAAACAAAAGTCATCAACGGACACGCCTACAAATCGAAGCGTGTCATTGACAAAGATACCTCTACCGCCGTCAAGCAGGCCATCGTTGTAGTTGGGATAGCTGCCTGGGAATGCCACCACAGCTGTTGACGAGGTGAGATTATCGTAGGATCCCAGAGGATCACACGGAGCTTCCGGTCGCAGGCACATGTTGCTGCGCGGCGAAATGAAGCCGATCGTGGGGCTGCCAGTATCGATCTTGAGGAATGATCGCTGAGGAGGGTTTCCAACCTCAAACTCCATGCCGTAGTACTCCAGGTTCATGATCCGCGTCAGGGGAACGTTGAATACATTGTCGGGAAGATTGCTGATGGCAGCGTGGCCAGCAAGCAGCAAGGATGCTGAGATGTCTTTGAGAGAAGGCATGATGGCAAAAAGTAAATTTATGTATTCAGGCTGCAGTTGTCAATTCTCAAAGTCAGTCTGTCGTCGCCGGGAAGAGCGTATCTGAAGAATATTGAGAGAACCCAAACGCTTGAAGAGAGGCTACCCATTTGTTCGTTGAATCACGAACAGCTGCTCCGTTATATACACTTGGACCTTGGGTGTGTGCACTGCTAGTGATCGCTGCTAGTTCTGCTTATCCCGGCCTAAGAGCGGATTTCTCGTGTGTATTCGTATCCATGTAATACGGAACTTGGGCTCAAGGCCCGCCCCCGATTTCCGCAGCGCATTAACACCAATACCAAACGGTTCCCCGACTACTGCAATCCTCTGGGCTCGTTTGTAAACAGCTCGTATTGATACAAGACCCACCATAAAGATTGCAACGAAAATATCATATTATTACCCTAGCTATATACTCCGTAAATCATACCCAAACCTATGTTACCACTCCTCGCTCGCGGCGTGCAACCGAGCTTACAATCGTTCCTGCAACTGTTCCTGCAACTGAGCCTGCAGCCGTTGTGACCGGCGCCGAATTGGCGATGATGATGCCATAGCTGCAGTACAAGATCTGCGGCTTGAAGACTGCCTTTTGTGAGAGGCTGAGTTCGCATTTGTCTGAGGATGGGCCGTTTGGCGAGGTGAAAGAAGTTGTCGCGCGCTCCCTTTGAATGTTGCCGCTTTGATGGAGTCCTCTGGCCTTTCTCGAGCTGGTTGTTGAACAGGATCTTGACCCGAGTCACTGTCTTGTTTCGATCTCTTAACGCTGCGCCCGCCCTCTTCAACACTGGCTTCCTGATTCTCATTTTTTCTTTTCTTGCAAGCCGGCGACTTGCGTTGGTCGGGGTCCCCAGTTGTGCCTTGCTGCGCGGTCTCAGCTTTGATCACACGCAGTTGTTCCCGAATCCATCGTGTTAGGATGAGCTGGTGGTGAATGGCCTCCTCCTTGCGTCGATGACGCGCAGTGTCTCGGATGAAAGTATCTGTCCGCCGTTGCAGAGCCTCAAGGCTACGTCGCGTTTGTTCCAGCTGGAATTCAAGGGGTAGATCTTCCGGGGGGGCATCTTTGTAGAATTCCTGTCTTGCTCCGAAATTCGCAGAAGGTTGTGGCGTGTCTATTCGCCGAAAGTTATCCCAGGCATCGTGGTAACCTCTTTCAGTGGCCCCCAGCGAGGCAGTAAGCCTATCTGTCTCCCAGTACTCAAAGTTGAGATACTCAACCCACGTTGTCCAGGCATCTTGCTTGCGCGGGTCAGCTTCTAATCGGAACTCCTGAGTAAAGTGGTGCGATGCCAGACGTTTTTTGACTGCCTCTTGGTACGCCGGAAGGCTTGGATCAGGGAACTCGAGGCGCTTCATTTTCACCTCCCACATTCGCCTAAGTGAATCTTCTAATTCAGAACTCTGTGACATATCGGTTGATAGTGAGAATCTGCGCAAATGTGTCGCCACGTAAGCAGATACCCCATAGTCTCCAGCCTCGGGGCCACGGTTATCCGCTTGCCATTTCATAAAGTCCCACCAGCGATCTGCTTGTCTTGAGAAAATTCTGGGCACTTCTTCCGTGAACAATGGGTCATGTACCCAAGGGAGTCTTTTTCGCTCCTTCTCAGTTAGCGACGTTAGCGACGCAATGTCGCGAATCACGGGCCTGCCGCCGTGCTGAAGGAGCTCCTCGAGACACATCAACTCCAATTCTTCGAATTTAGGCGTTGAAGGAGACATGGTAGATTCGAGATCTTCACTCCACTCCGGCAGTTTATATTCACGGAGGTCGTTCGGGCCGTCAGCAACGCTGGCCAAGCGTTCCATAAGTGTGTCGATATCGAGGGGGGCGGGGGTATTTGCATTCTCTATCTGGTCCACGACGGTCCTACTCAAGAGTGAAAGAGTTGAAAAAAAAAAAAAAAAAATTGGATACTGTAGGTGCCAAAAGGTATTTTCTTACGTTAACCTTTTGCAAAGCTCATTTCGTCTAGACTCTAACATTGTAAAGAATCCGGATGCGCTTGAAATATCGTATCCACCCGTAGGACATGAGCAACGCTTCAGAAACTCAACGAGCTGCCCATCATCAAGGGAGAGTAAATCCTCTGCAGTGTACGTAGGGGCTTCACCCCCAACTGACGATGTGGCTGGCATTGTGCGTACGCGTGCCGGAAAAGTGCACGATGGCTGGCGTGATGTCCAGAACTGGGAGGATGGCTGGGACGTCCTGGTCTTTAAATACTCAGTGCAAGGTGTGGAGCGCCAAACACCTGACGTTACACAGCTCGATACAAGAGCCAATGGGAAGGATCCGAGCTTCGGGAAGTCTTTTTTGACTTGAAGTCTACACAAAGAAAAGGCTGTCCTCTTTATTGAAAAGGTTGGGAGATAGATCCAGTCTTTGTCGTAACTGTGTACTTATTCAAGTTTCTTTGACTCCTATTACTCTGCTCTTTATGCCGAGACGTCTGGAACCAGCACAATCTCAGATAATGTGTATCTCAACAAAAAAAAAAAAAAAAAAAAAACAGCCAAAATAAATAAATAATCATTACTATTAAAACCTTGCGAAATACTTGGATAATCATCTTTTATAATGGTAATATCTCGGGAAGCATTCACATGAGCTTCTCGCATTACATAGCAGGGTCCGTAATGCGTTTGCTTTTCACCGCACAATACATATCTATTCGCCAGATGCAAAATGTAATTCCGCAAAATTAAATAGGTGCCTTGATATCTAATAACTGACTCACCTACGGCAAGTACGGATTACATTGCTGCATAGATCTAGTGGCAAACCGGGACGTGATCCCTTTTTTACGTGTATTCACACAGTACTCCGTAAGCTTCACTCAACTCTACCGAGCCTCATCTTCTTGTGCGGTCTCTCTTTCTCCGAACCTTTGCTCCCTTAGTCCTCATCTTCATTCTAGTAACCGCCGAAAAATTGGCGGATGCGCGCAGGGAGGCCCAAGCTATTAAGCACTGATCCTAGGCATGATCTGCTCGCCGACCCAGAGGCCACCTTCCATAATGATCGCAACAAACTGGTTGGCAGTGATTTGGGCGGAGTCAGGAGGTGGCTGGTATGAGAGCTTAAACGTAGCCTAAGAGTCTTCGTTGTCATCGCCGTCGCTGTCGGACGGATTGACGATGGAGTCGATCTTGGAAGAGCCCCGATAGCCGAGTTCCGCGATTAGCGAACGGAACGAATCTGTGCGCTCCGATGGGGCCGTCTTCGACCAATCCAACTTGGGGTTTCGAGAAAGTTTATTCAATAGTTGGACCGCCTTTTCGTCGCAGTACGATGCTGTCTTTCGCGAATTCGGATTGATATGTAGCATGTTGTCCATAATGAACGACATTATCTCGCTGCCTCCTTGAGATTTGTCCCGGCAGTGCTTCCATACAGCCGTGCTCCAGGCTGTTGGGTTCAAATCATACGAATTGGGGTGTTCCGGGAAGCCATTTTGCCTTTCAGCAAAGACCACAGCAAGAGACCAGACATCGACGGCTGGGGTGTAGAAGTGTTCGTTTGTCCTCTCTGTTTGGCGTTTGGCGCATATCTCGGGGGCCATGTACGCTGGCGTGCCACAGTATGTCTCGAGTTGTTCTGAGTTTTTGCCCAAGCCAAAGTCCGCAAATTTGACGCTCATAGTGCCATCGGGAGAGAAGAAGCACAGGATGTTATCGGGCTTAATATCCCGATGGACGATTGGCGGACAGCGTTTATGCATAGCAGCCATAGCGGAGAGCAACTGACGCATATATCGTATTTCTTCGAGATCCGAGATAACCGGGTGGTAGCTGAGGGAGCCTCCATTGGCATACTCAAAGAACAGCTGTGGCCAAGGATCAAACTTAGCGTCCAGAAGCGCCACAATATTGTCCTAGATTTGTCAGTAGCCAGCACTTAGCTTCATTAGGCGATTCAAATTGGTACGCGACGCTGAGTGCGTACTCACATGTTGAATATCTGAAAGGATATCAGCTTCCTTTTTCCAATCCTCCAGTCTGTAGCCGTTCTTGGACTTATTCTTGGGCTCCTTTACAGCGTACTCTTCTCCAGTTTGGACCATGAACATATGTGTCATGATACCAAAAGCACCCTCGCCAAGCACTTTCGTGCAGTGAGCCGGGTTTGATGGCCTTGTCGATGGGGGGGATGTCCCGAGTGCGGTGAGAAGCTCAGTTGCCGGATAGCTCCGAACCTCGATCAATTGGGCTAGATCTACTATGTCTTCTGTCCCTTGGCGGAACTTTGCCACGTTGTCGATGTGTTGCTGCGATTTGATATCGTGGTGAGGCACAACGAGCTTGAACTTGACGTTTTGGCTGATTTCGAGTACTGGCGTCTTGTCCTTGACAAAATCAACACCACCAACTACCCAGTCCATCGAGAATCCAGGCTCCGCCTTCTCTCCATCATAGGTGACTCTCGTTCCACACCTGGAGCCTAAGTCCCTGACGACCAAACAGTTATTCTTGTTGAAGGTCAGGGCCGCGTGGTACCTACTAATACCCCTTTTCTTAGACAAGACAATGTCACAATTAGAGCCCCATCCTATCACCACACTGTTGTTTGTCTTGGCACCATCACTAAACTTGAGCCCAATACAAGGGCTGTCCAAGAGATAGTCGTACTGCTCTGGCTCCTCCGTTATTTCCCGGTCTTCACGTCGATGGGCGTCGCTTTCCTCAACATATTCCTAATGACGTCGAGGCATCACGTATCGTCGAGCATTTCGGCTGGAAGTAATCGCCCCCGATGCATCGTTGTTAATCCGACCTCCACTGGCGAATAAGTAGGCGTAGAAATCCTGGTTAGACATTGCGAGTCGACGTAAATGGATATTAAAGAGTAGAAAGCAAGAAAATAAGGGGGGGGGGGCAAAGAGGCGCTGAGGCAGGTGAGGCGAGGGGAAAAACCAAGAACACATCAAAGCCAGCGGATTATTCATAGTTACGACAGGCTCTCAGCAGCAGCCACCGCGGCCCCAGTTCGGACGGCCCTACAATCCCTATCATTATTCCAGCGACAGACAAGCTTCATTCGACCTGACTGGGCCTAGTTTTGTACAGCACATTGGTGATGACGACGTGCTATAGGCGCTTGAATACATGGCTGGACGTAGCCCCTCATCTGATGGCTACTTGTGTTACACCCCTGAGAAATCAGCACCTCGGAGGAATACAGTGACACAGTAATTTAATCCCTTGTTGTACGAATTACCTTGATGGCTTTTGAGGTATCAAGTCCACTCAGATTTCAGAAGATGGAGCAGAGCAGGGCAGGTCCAGAGCCGCGACATTCGCCAGAGTTGCCATGTCTTGGTATGACAGGCCAAACAAAGGCGGCCGTGGACGACTGCGTATGTGCGAGAGGGCCCGCCCAAACGCACGCAGCCGGATTAGTGAAACCTTGGTCATGCTGGCCATCTGAGTAACAAGACAGAGAGTGGTACTAAAAACTGTGTAAGAGGAGGAGGAGTGGTGTTAGTAGCAGTTTAGTCGAGGTGGCAACCGTACCTTTATTATTGTGACAATCTTGAGATTGAGTAATCTGTTGAGGCTATGAATGAGGGGGAAAGTTATCTGCTTGAAGGGAGGATAAGCAAACAGGTTGATAGGCTGGGTCAGGGGTGGTCACACAGATCTACGTGGCAACATAAAGTCAACAACAAGCAATATTAGGTAAGGATACACTTTTTATCACCATTCAGCGTTTATAGGACAATTAGGGGCCAACTCAGCGGGCGATTAACTTAATTAGGTAGCATATTTGCTCTCTACATTAAATTCGTGTGCTGTGGACTCATCAGACGATATCTCTACATTACGGGCCGGATAACTGCTCATCACCTACGGCTCTTGTGTGGTCAATGCGTATCCAATGTCTCCGCTCCAACAAGTTGCTTTGAAATTGGCACATTTTAGAGGCTTTGTATACCATGCTGCCTGTTATACTAATTGGACAACGACTCTTACACCCCCCTCTTTCGCGCGGCACCCAATGTCAACCCTACCTTTTCGCGTAACTTGACCAGTTATGTCGCTGAACGTATTTATTTCTATTTATATCTCCCTGCCGATACGTCGACCTTCATATGTGACCCGTGCCAGATTCCTCTCCGTGAATTAAGGCTGGTGAATCTGCCAATGTCAAACCCCTTATACATATGCGACGGCGTCGATCTATTAAGGAGCTTGACATACCTGAGGCTTCTATACGCCGTCCAAAGGTACTGTCTCCTACTGAGGCATATATATCTACGTATATGCGCGGGCGAAGAACTTTTTGGGGGGCTTCCTTTATGCTATATGAAATGAATGGAGGTAAGACCACCTGCATGTTGGCATATCAGGAGAAGAAGACAATGCGGTGTGGCTATTCATAAAACTTTCAGGAGTCATCATTTATACACCCTTGCTGGCCAATCCTATGGTGGTCAACCTGACAGATGGGACGATGGCAAATGTTATGTCGTAACGATCCGAGGAACGAGCGTGAACCCCATAATTGCCGCCAGTTACTGGCCACTAGAGATTTCATTGCCAGGATTACCTACTTAACAGCCCATTCTCACACCAGATAGATATACATAAAGCCAATTCGCCTCATAGACCAGTCCATCTTGCTCATTGGCTTAAATATAGGTCCAGGGGGTCTTAAACTAAGATATCATTGAACAAGTCGATACATAGCGTGCGAGACAGAGAATCAAGTAAGCAGCAGTGCGATGGAGAAGCTAAGTATACGGAGGGAAGAAACTTAGCTTGTGAGCTGCGAACGGAAGCATTGGTGATCACTCGCCTGTGATCACTCGCCTCGTCGCTTTCCATCCTCCGGATCGCGCACGATGGCCATAGAGATGTCCTGACATCTCAATGCCCCAGAGGAAGCCTCCATAGCTGAAGAGGAGCATGAGAGTATGAGAAATGACATGATGAGAGGGCTGCTCAACGGGAATATCGTTGGTGCAACACCCCGTGCCTGACGATGCTCTCGTGCTGTCAATTCTACCGTCTCATACTCCGGCTCGCTGTTCAGGTTTGTAAGTTCTGCACCTTTATCCAAGATCCACTAGACTCCCATTGGCTTCGAGTCATGCTCGCGCAAGAAACCAGAAATAGAACACTTACCTAGCTGACCTAGGATTCACTGTCTCCATCCTAGTTGGCTCGTGAGCCAAAGCTAGCGATGCCCCCTTTAAGTGATGTCTGCCTATAAAAAGGGAGGCAGGAACTGTGCAAATGGACCATGTTTAGACGTTAGAACATTCCGAATGAAACGATCTATAGGAGAGCAAAAAAGAAAAAACATACAACAGCCGGTGTTCGCCAATGGTCACCCACTTGACTACTAATCTGCCGGTTAGTGGTTTGTCTATGGGGGAGCAGACGGGACCCCGAATTCTCCACTACCTATGGTCGTATGTGCTTGGATCCTTGTGAGTTTATCTTATATCTCCAACATCAGCTAGCATGGGGAGCTACCAGTCGCACAATGCCCTTCTAACTGCTAACAAAGATCGGTCGCGCTCATCTCCATTCTTTGGACTGATATTAGAGCAGTACGCTTATTGTCTCTCCATTCCGGCCGCATTGTATAGCGCCCTCAACAGTGGCTTGAGAAAATGTAATACCAGTTTGAAGGAGACTCTTCCGAGGTAGCCAATCGGATATGGATGCGCGCGGCACCGCCACTACAAAGCTGCGCAGGATACATATATTGATGTCTCTCAGGTCATGTAGCCTCTACCAAGCAGAGAGCTGAGAGTGTGGTGATGAGTGAAGCCATTGTATCATGGAGTTGCGCCTGACAGCGTGAACCACGATATATTACATATTTAGTAGGTGCAGGAAAACACATCAGACATGGACGCAGCGCTTATCTTTGTGGAAAATATGAATAAGACATGCGACCTGGGAGGACGTCTAGTGCATCCGAAAATTGTATAATAGATGGGAGTGTCAGGCAGCTATTAGTTCACCCACGCCTCACCACTGGTGACGAAGATGGAGAAGGCAAGATTATTATCAGAGTTTCTATCATTGATTTCACCCTCACGATACTTTCTTGGTTATGAAATACACGCTTAATTAGTAATTAATTTCGGCATCGGGAAGGCTCAACAGAGTCATTTGTTCTATAGATTTGATGCAACCTTCAGCCACCCACTATTACACTCTCAAAGCTTAGAAATGGCGTTTAGTTAGTACTTTAATTGCAATACTATTCAGGGTATCCGTTTATCTTGCTTCTATCTTTTACTTTCCTCATAATTATATTCAGGAGAGGCTTTGCGCCTGCGCCTCTGGTTTACTTTCCACGGAATACCATATAAGAGCGTCTTTCCGCATCATCGAGAATTTTTCTCAAAATGCAATTCCCACATGTCTTCAATCTAAGCTGCACATCATCCGTATTAACTTCGTGACACTCAGGGACACAGAATATATGAATGCATATGCCTATCGACGTTCAAAGAAACACCCATATCATTTCATTCCAACGTCGCTTTACCAAATTCTACTCGATACAGTACACTACCTATTTCCAACATGATGACCCCAGTGATTCTACTGCTAGCAGCCGGTTTAACACTATGCTTGCAGAACCCTTATGGTTTCATCGGCTCTGCCATAATCTGGAGCTTCATTCAGCATCCAATCGCTTCTATCCTGACATCAGCAATTGACGGGGAACCCTGGACCCTCCATCTTAGGCATCGGCACAGATTGGGAAACATTCATTGGGCCAGAGCAACTTTGTTCTGTTGGTGGCTGCCATGCGTGAGCATGTATATAGCCTTTGTCAACAAAGCACTAGGCATAGGGCCAGATCTAGAAGCGGCGATTCTCAGTTCTGTTCCCCTTGTTTTGCCTCATGAGTTGTACCATGGCAGGCATTTGGCCACGATGGTCTTCTTGGTGTGCTGGAAAGAAGTTTGCATTCGAGGACTCCATTTGTGGCTCAAGGATGGCTTTCATTGGCCTTTTTACGGCCTATTCATGTAAGTGCATGTCGCATTTCGCCGGCAATTTCCATTCTGATGCATAATAGATTCCGTGTCATTGCTACACATGTTGCTGTATCTGTCAGTGGGAGGAGATGCAGACAATGCAAGAAGATGGAGGAGGAGGAGGAGATGGAGGAGCTGCTGGAAATGCTAGAGAAGGACATATGAGAGAGGCAGCAGATGATGGAGATGTAACAGGCCGACGAGAGAGAGAGGGAGACACGAGAGACACGAAGAGCCCAAGACGGCCGCGACGAGCCAGACGATGACGACAGGCATTACAAGAGACACAGAGAAAGCACAGAATACGGCAGACAAGAAGGTCAGACGCAACTACAAAGAAAACATTGAAGGGACGACAACAAAGAGACGAGGCAAAAAGAAACTAAACCAAAAAAGGAAAACATACAACAGCCGGTGTTCGCTGGTGGTCACCCACCCAACTACTAATCTGCCGGTTAGTGGCTTGTCTATGGGGGAGCAGACGGGACCCCGAATTTTCCACTACCTATGGTCGTATGTACCAGCATCACATTTACAATGCATAATAACACTGCAATGTCTAGTCTTGATACCAAAAACAGAGCGCGCAATGGGTCCGCAGCTTCACTGTTACTGGGCACTCGCGATGCGAGACAGCCTCCAATCAACCTCTTCATATCTGCAGCTATGCCCTGATACTTGCAGATCTCGAATTCCTGTCCTGCAAAGCGCCCAGATACTCGCCCTGGGAATGATCTGAGTCTCTGCAATGGCGCGGGCGAATGAGCCGGAGCTGGAGCTGGAGCTTCTAGGCGAAACCGAGCTCCAGACAAAGGCGCCTGCTGGACGGCGATTCCCTGTCGGCTGTCCGACTCTCGACCTGGCGGCAACCTGGGACCAGGACGATAGAAATTTGCTTGTGTATCGACCGCCGGATCAGATCGTGTCCAAGATCCATCAGGTTGCTGCTCCCGGCGAGGAGGCGCCTGAGGTGCGTGCCGTGACTTGGCGACCAGATGGTAAATACCGGCCCCTTGACTGTTGCTTATCGGATGTCCGTGCCTTTTCAGCATGCTAAAATCATCTTGTGCCCGGAAATTACAGGCCAGTTTCTCTCTCTGGGCTGGAGTGACGGCGTTGTGCGGCTGATGGGCCTGGAAAACAACAAGGCTGCTCATCAGATTCCGGTTTGCGACAAGGCTGAGGCTGTAATCACGCACATTGGCTGGTCGACCGCCAACATCGCCAGCAAGACAGACAACGCCGTCTCTAGCAAGCTCGGAGACGAAGTCACCAAGGGATGGACAGAGCCGGGAGGCAAAATCCCGCTCAATCTCCCACAGGAGCTCGCCTTTCTAGAAGTCGAGACGGCGCTGCCCAAGATCAGCCCCTTGCCGATGAGCAGTGCTGGCGCAAGGTGGGTTCTTCTCCCCTTGTCTTATTCCAAACTGAGATGTCGACGAATACTGTTTCTGACTTTTAAACAGCGAGGATGCCACCGTCTTCACACTCCGCAGCGGCATCGACTTTCTCTTTCGAACCCCCAAACGGGACACTTATGACCAAGTAAATGTCATGATCGTGGGGACCAGCGATGGCAAGCTGCAACTGAGCATCTACGATTCTTTCATCATCGGCACATTCTCACAGCCATCACTTGATCTGTCAGCATCGGAATCATCTAGTATGATTCACATGATACACCACGCATCTCATCCTCAGGTATCGACGCATGCTCTGATCTACGCAGAAAAGCAAAATGAGCCCAGAGAGCTTCACCTTGTCCCCATGGACTTGCCATTCATATCCTTTTCTCCCATCAACCTATCCCTCTTGTCCTCCAAACTCACCACGCTGCAAGCACTGCTACGGTACTTGAAACAGATATCACTTCACATGCAGGTGGAATGGAAAAACGCAAGAGAGCTTCCGGCCCGTTTCCTCCGCAGCGTCCAGGGCGATTTGGAAGAGATGAGCAGCGGTCCAAGAGACATCGTCTCAGCGCTTTTTCACACTGCCATAACTGGCCATGCCTACCCAGCCGTGAAAGAGTGGCTCGTCGACAGTCTAGCAGAACGAGTGCGCATACATCTCCCTCCCCTCGATTCTCGTATGCTAATAGAAACTCCTCATGTATAGGGCCATAAACGCTGGGATAAGGCTGTGGTATCCGGTCTCGAAGCCCTTCGCAGCCTCGTCCACCAACATCTCCTGCCTGCCCTTGAGCGATGCTCCATCATCCTCAGTCGTCTTCGAGGCCTAGCTCGCTTTTACAGCGACCGCGAAGATATCGGCCTATCCATCCCCAACCTCAACCGCGTCCTCGACATCGTCAGCTGCCTCACCCTGGTCGGACACAAGGTCCTCATCTACACAATGGACGAACTCCAGCATTTTGCTGCCTTTTCAGCATGGCTCCGCTTTCAAATCGATCAGCTAGGAGGACCCAGTACGGCCAACGAGGAGCTAACCGACAAGGAAGCCATGATGGATCATTCCAAAGTCCTGACCTACATTGAACGATACCTAACAAACAGCCCGCTCGACATCTTCCTCAACGACATCGCCAAAGAAGATTACGATTCCGATTGGAAATTCATCGATGACGGCCCAATGCCCCTCGACGTCTTGGACAAGCAGCTGAAGAAGCTCGAAGCTGGCCAACCTGGCATGAAGGCCCTCCCACACGTTGACTTTCTTGTAAACTACGCCACGTCATGGTCCAACAAAATCTTTGGCAGCATCGCCGAAGCAAAGAGGCGCAGCGTTCGCTTCGGAAAGCCGGTGAAGATGTCCATTGGACATCCCATTACCAAGATGGACATGAAGATGTGCAGCGCCAACAAGCGATCGGGCACTGTCTTCACGGCACTGGCATCGCAGCAAGAGCCAAACAAGGTGCATCTTTTCCAGGTCAACATGACGATTATAAACGGCATCAGTGATAATCATCCCACTACCACCTGTGTCATCGACCTCGCTCCCCGATCGCTAGTTGACATGAAGTTCCTTAACGACAAGACGCTTATTCTTTTTTGTACAGATACAAGTACGTACACTCCCATATCATATTGCCCTCTCATTCAATCGTTTCCAAAAAAAAAAAAAAAACCAGCAGTTTACTAATGCTCTCTGTCACACAGATAATACTCCTATCATCCTCTCTGTCCCCATTCAAGACGAATCAGTACTCTCCTACAACCCTTATAACGCCGCAAACCCTACCCAGGTCTCCTCTGTAACATCAGCCGAGCTCTTCCCCAAGTACAATCTACCTGCCAGTCACCACGCTCTCCGGCCCATTCGAATGGAAGTTCACGATAGGAGCCAGGTTAGAGGGGACCTGCCTGGGCGGGTCTGTCTATTAGGGAACAACCGCACAACATGGCGGGCGTATAAATTCCCGACCGAGAGTTAAACTCCTTTAGCCCTCTTGTTCATCTAATTTAAGAAAGGGTTTGTAGCCTTGTGGCCACTGAGAGACGAACAGGAGAATCATCAGTCGTAGACAATGTCGTATGACAAAAGAAAACATATAATTCAATGGGAAAAAAAAAATTAACTCTGCTGAGAATCATTTACTATGAGGCTATAAACATTGCCCTGCCTCCAAAACAACCAATAAAACGCCAGACTACAGCCATTGTCCTAGTCCCTATACAGCCAACCAGCTTCATTTCTTGGGTTTCGTAATGTCAAAAAACTCCGTCAGTCCTTCCACTACCGCCTCGACATTCATGTTGACCAGCGGCATCCTGTCGTATGAATCATCCGTCATAATCGCCACCAGCGCAAGATATCGGTCCACTTCGCGCAGCATGATGGGCTTGTGGCTGTCGTGTAAGACGAGGCAGCTCTCCGCCGTCGAGCAACCGACTTGGTCCTCCAGCTTGGCATTGAAAGGCTCGCCCTCAAGGCGCTTACGACCTTCATCGCTGCGCTGCCATGTCCCGTAAATCTCGGTGATGTCAATGATGACATCAATGTAGTCGCTGCAGATCTCGTAGCTGGCCATGTCAGCGGTCGCAGAGTCGGTGGCAATGTAAATCTTGGAGAGTACATCGAAGAGGTAGGCTTTTTCGAAGCGGCATGTGCGGCACAAGTTTGTGAGCATGGACTCGAGTGTTCCAAGTCGGGGAATAAGCTTCTGGATGACCTTGCTAAAGGCTTCGAAGATGGAGTGGTTGTAAATAGAGGTGAGATGGAAAGTGACTGGAGCGTTCTCGAAACCGTGGTCAGACAGCTCGTCTTGAATGCGAATAGTAATGTCTCGCTGTATATCTAGCTTATAGTCGTCTGAAAGCCCATCTACTTTGTGAATAAAGACCTCAATGTTGATGTTGGGATATGTGCGTTGTAGAGAAAGGATGGTGATGTTGAGGCGAGCGACGGCCTCGAGATAGTCGTCTTGAGCATCAATGACCCAGATCAAGGCACCGATTTCGCCAAAGATGGCCTCCATGTCGAAGCTGGGGTTGTCAAAGACGTCAATTTGACCAGGGAAATCCCACACTTGAAAGTCCATGAAGGATCTTTTATCCTCGACATGTCAGCTAGGAGAGTTGGCAACTCGGAACGGATGAAAAGCACTCACGCCATAGTGTCCTTTTGTATCCGAGCGGTTGACTCGAGAAACAGCGTCTCATTTGGGGCAAGTTTGTGGAAAACCACACTGGAGATGGACGATTTTCCGCTCCTATGAATTCATTCATCCGTCAATAAGGCTTCCCTTTGCGATTCCTCTGACGAGCCGGCTTACCGTCTCTGGCCCATCAACAGCAAACGCGGTTTCCCCTTCTCCGGTGCGCCGCCAGCTGCGTCCGCCGGTTTCAGCGCACCCTTTTTTATCGGTCCTCGGTTGCTCTGCTCGTAAAGAAGTTGAAGTTTTAGCCTAGCTGGACTCATAACACCTGAACGAACGGGGGAGCGACTGAGTGCATCGAGCTCAGCAAGCTGCTTGTCTGCAGGCGAGCCGTAGATGGGGGGGCTGAGGGACATGGTAGATGATTCGCTCTTGATGATAACACGTTGTCTGCAGCTTCAGGATATGCACTCTTGCTCCACGCTTGTGAAGGAGTTTGGCTTGTGCAGTTGATATCACCCAATGCAGGAAATCCTCTGCAGTAATATCCAAGCTGACTGATGGTTGCTGGCAGTCAACTAATAGTAAGCTGTCTCGCTCTCTCACTCCCCCTCTGACACACACACACACACACACACACGGCAGCAGCAGCAGCAGCACCAGCTACCTCACCGGTCTTGTCTCTGCGCAGCCGTGGCTTGCTTGCCTCAGCACATGCAATGCACAGCGCAGCACAGCACAAGCCACCACAATCGCAGAGCTCACGCCCGGTCACCAGAAAACAAGGGCCAAAGCCTCAACCTCCGAGCACGGTTGCGGTGCAATCAGGCATCAAGGTGACACGAGCCGTCACACGGGCTGCTCGGCTTTTGCATGCTGGCCTCCTGCTGCCGCGGCCCAACTCGCCGGCTGCCCAAGCGAGTCGAGCCAGAACCATGCTCGCCGGTGCCCACTCAAGCTGCAAATGTCTCTGTCATCCCACGTCAAAGAGGGAGCAAGATCCGGTCACGAGCCAGGGGGGTCTCAGGTATCCGGTATCAGATGTTTGCTTGAGACTAGGCCAGGGAAGAGCAGAAAAAAAAACGAAAAAAGAAAAAAAGAAAAGGTAAAAGGTCTAGGGCAAAGGCAAAAAAGGCAGCCTGTGGTTCGCCATCAACAAGAGACATTGTGGGTGACACACAGCAGCACCGCGAGAGCTCACTGGAGCAAAAGCAAAAGCCCTGCCCTTTTGCGTGTGACGAGGCGCTTATCGAGACACACGCATGCAACCGGCAATCCTCTCGCAACGACTGCTGAGAGGGCATGTCGAATGGACGAAGCAGAAAATGGCAAATCTCACCTCCATACTGTAGTGCCAGGAAGTCGGACAAGGCCAACGAGCCAATGGAGAAGCGCGGGTCAGAAGCCGGCCAGCCCCGACGTGCAGCAAGCAAAGATAAAAATAAATGCCAGGAAAACGGCGTCTGGAGCCTTCGCGTCGTTGTCGCGTGTCGCTGCCGGGGTGGGAATGGCCTTCGCAGGGGAGAGGCTTGGAGTGGTTACAGCTGCATTGGTTTGGTTGAATGGGATTTGATGATTGAACGGATCGACACGCCGGCTGATGGGAGTTGCTGCGTAGGTAAGCAGCCTTTAGTGGCTGGGCAAGCTGGGGCAGAGCATCGGGTGCGCTAAAACTGTTCCAATGTTTGCTCGCACCCACTCAAGCCCACTGTAGCGTCGGTGCTCAAGCGCTGTGGGGGCTGCGGGTTAGTGCATGATGCTTCTTTCCCAGGTGCGGCTGGGCGCTAAAACCGCTCGCTGTGATGGCAACGGCATAAGCTTGATCCTTCAGGTTCAGCCTCACGGGATGAAAGAGTCTGTTGAATGGACTGACGCGATGGGGATGATGATAATGGCTGCAGGCGTTTGTATACTATCAGGGGGGCGTAATTCAGAAGGCCAAAATAATGGGAGCACGTTTAAACAAATCATGATTTAGGACCCTATAAAAGTCAGAGTAGCATACACATGGGCGTACGTTAGTACTTGGATGTACACCAACCATCATCACTCATTCACAAGTATCTGCATCCTCAACAGGGCTATAGAGGCCAACAGAAACTTCATATCACATTCATGTAATTTTATTGATAAATACCTCTCTCAGTTAGGCATTTCCTTCTACCTGTCTAGGCAAATGCCTCCTATATCCCACGCTCATCTGGCCACAGTGGCGGCTGGTTCATCTACGTACCTAGCGGGCTTCCACCACGTTGTTCAAAAAAGAAATGCAACGCAAAAAAGAAAGGTCAAAAACAAGCCCTCCCAATGCCTCTTCGCCGCTCTTTGTATCGTTTAATCAATGGTATACTCTGCAAGTCTCTCGGCTGAACGGAAATGAATTGTCCGCAGAAATAGATTCATGAATCCGCAATGCATCCAAACGCCATTCCATGTTGGTTTCCCATGTGCTTCGGCCAAGGTACATGTAGACAGTCCTCGGCATCCCATCCCTTGATGCGGTGTAGTTTGTTCGTTGCTGGCGCCTAACAAGCAACGCCCCATTTCGGCCGAATAAACAATATGCCCATGTCGCTATACAAACGTCTTTTGTACTCTAACCTTGGGCGACGTAAGGCCCGTTTCTGCTTTTCGCTTTCCCAGCACCGGCTCTGGCGTGCGTCGCGATAGGCCTGGCGTGGATTCTCGATCTCTCGTTGCCTCGGCACGGCACGAGGCATGATATGCTCGGTTGCCCACCAAGACCGTGTCAAGCCACACCCATTCTTGTACAGTATCGAACCACTTGTTCTCAAATCTCTCCTGACAGATTGGACACACATTATTGATACCGCTGCTCGAGTCTGGCACGAGGATGTATTTGGGTCCCTCTGAGTCCTTAGAGGCTTGGGCTGACTCCTCCTTGGAGGACACGTCGTGTATCGCGTCGACCGCTTCGCGAGCTTTGACCCAGTCCTAGATATCAAGTCAGAGTTTGCCTCTCTCTGTGGTAATTAAGATTTGGGGAAAGAAACTTACCTGCTGGTCCACATACCAACTCCGATGTGTGCCTCGCTTCTCCGCCTCCGTGCTTCTTTGGTGTACTTTGAAGTGCCAGTCCATGTGAGCCGTCTTCTTCCGTCTTCCCTCCTCATCAGTCTTGAATCGCCGCCCACACTGCGTACAGGGGGGGCCCAGATCATCATACAACGCGGCAACCGCATCGGGGTGGAACCTGAGTCGATTTTGTGAGTAAATCATGCATACAATCAGAGCAAGGAACGCCGTTTAAAAGGTCGACTTACTGTAGCTTTAAGGCGGCCGAGTCCATTCCAGTGGAGCCACCCAGTCCATCTGCACTGGATCGGCCAGAATCCGGCTTGTGGGCAGCCAGCAAACTGGCAATGCTCGCTGAAAGGCCCGGAGGGAACAATGAAGGTGGTGGAGGAGGAGGAACCGGCGCCTGGATTGGAGCTTGCACGTTTGTAGGCGTTGCAGGTGGGAGCATACCCGCTGCACGAAGCTGATCTAACAGTGACGAGGCACTTGAGGCTGGGGCCCCGGGCATAGCCGGCGGCATCACCGCTGCCTTGGGTGGTTCGATGTGGTTCATCTGCGGTGACCGTATGGGAGCACCAGCAAACGGAGGCTTGGGTGCCGTATTCTGAGGATTTGCCGACTGCATGCTCAACAAGGCCGCCATCGCCCCCTTTCCCAGCAATGAATCAAGGGTCACTGGCGCAGCAGGCTGGGCTGCCGGCACAGCTGACGGAGTTACAGAGGTTGAAGGAGGATGCACAGGAAGCGCCAGAGGTGGCGCCGTCGCTGGTGCTGGAATAGGGGGTGTAGAAGTCGCAGAGTTACGAGCCAGAGGAGCCCTTATTGTCACGGCAGCAAGTTCTGTTACTTTGTTCTTTATGAGCTCAAGCTGGTCTGGTGGCAGATTCGAGTGTTGTACAACGCCCTGGAGATCCAAAAGAGCTTTCAATCTGCTCTGGACACCGCCATCATGTGGGTTCTGCGAGAACTCGGCCCTCATAGCAACAATCAGGTTTTGAATGTCACTGCTCAAGGTCTCTACGCTTATTCCAGACGGCAGAGGTAAGCCCGAGCCGAAAGCCGGGTGGAAGGGGACTGGGGTTGAGTTGTAAGAGGCCGTGGTGGATGGTGGGGGGTAAGGGGCGGGCTATACACAATCTTGTTAAACCAATATCAAACACATTCATGGCGAGAGAGAAAGACTAACCTGCTGCCCTAGGTGTGGTGCGTGGCCGGGAATTGGCTCGCCAGGGTGTCCTCCTCCATTGGAGAACGGATGAGGCTGAGGTGGAAAGTTCCCAGCCGGGCCAGGATATCCACGCATTCCCGGTGGCGTCGGTGTGTTTCGATGAGGGAACATTCCTGGACGAGGTCTCCCAGGTATGCCGCCCTGGCCCTGTTGCGGCATGCTTGCTGCTCTGGCTTTCATCAAAGCATTCTCGATCGGCCGTACCAGCTCGTGTGAAAAGACGGGCCGCGTGTCCATTGATCCAGGGACAGGGTCCTTCCATGTTTTGAGCATCTCTTCCATCTTCCGGCGTATGCCGTGATCAACCACCGCGTATGATTCCATGAATATCTTGAAGAGGGATCGACCGAAATAGAGCGTATACGGAGTGCCAACATTCTTGACAATTGAATCCATGACATAGAGGGCTGGAAGTTTCTTATTCGGTGGTGCCTAGTTATGTATAAGCATGTGTACATATATTCAACTAGAAGGAGAGGGGGGGAGAAAGAGAAAGAGAGCATCGCTTTGCGTCGCATCGCATCGCATCGCAAAAGAAACTCCCATCCACCAAACACACTAAATAGAATGTCCTCCTACCTTTAAAATGTGCTGCTGCAGAACATCTGCGATAGCCAATGCATGTTCAGTATTTTCTCTAGCAATGACTGTCAAATTGCTGATCTCAAATCGCATGTTAGAGGAGAGATCCTCCAGGGCAAGACGATAGTCCTCCGCCACTTCGGCGCCGTCAGATGACATTTTGAACTGCTTTGCCGGTAATGCAAATAATATTTTTAAGAAAAGAAAAAGAAAGCCTCGTGACAATCAGATGCGTTCAGGGGGAGAAAAAAAAGAGCAATCCAATGGTATTTGCGCAGGGCCTCCCAGCAGGCAAAACAAAGGAAAATGCTGCCGCCTTGAACAAAGATATGAAGCTAAGTTTCGTATATCAGGCAACCAAATGAAAGCGGACACAATAATCGCACGATCAGGAGGAGGCGAAGATTACTCCAAGAGATACTGATCCTGGCCTTCGCCGCCCCCAAACACTAAGCCCAGCCACAAACTATCGTATAGAACCTTTGTTAAAGCCCTCTTCCGCTGTTTCTTGATACCACCGAGTTCACTCGCCGCGACTTCAAACACTATATCCGCAGGCAAGCCTACGCTAGAATGACCCTCTGAGGTCTGCTGGATGCTGCTGGAATATCGTGACAATAGCTACTTTCAATGGTCGAGTTGAATGCCGCGTCGATGTGCTGGGAAGATGGCTCCTAACAAACAGGCGAGGCCCTCACCAAAGGTTGGGCGTGGACAGGCGAGGAAGGGCAGGTTGCCCGTCTGGGAATGAGAAAGGCAAAGGTTGGGGTGCGTAGTCCGGTTCCCTTCCGCAGAGAGAAGGCTCACGCCGACGAAATGAGCCGCTTCAGGTCGCCAGAGCTATCATTGAGGAGGGAAAACAAACAGAGCCGGATGGGCAAATGAAGCGATTGCTTAGAGGTTGATGCTAATCTTGGACCACGTGACTTATCAATTATCAGACGCCGCACGGACCATCGAGGTGAAGTACCTGGTGTAGTACCTGAAATTCCGTTTGTAAGAGACAAATGTTTCTCAAGGCAGAGATCTAAACCAAGAGAACAATAGGCGCGTGAGCACATTGTTTCGCGAGATAAATAGACTGTAACGGTTTATTTCCGTTCATCTACTTTGACAGAAAATTCCAGATGCCACCTGCGTTTACTGCTTGAATTAGTAACCGCGTCTCTGCTACTATGCTTGATCACGTGTCCACGCGACTTGGCTCGGTACGTACCCAGGATGAAGGCATCACCAAACAAGGGCAGCGAAGATGAAAGACAGTGCACGGTATCTACAAGTCGCGCTTCTTTCAAGGGTTTTTCATTATACAATGTTATTTTCGCATTGAACCATTGCTAAAAAAAGCTCTCTAAAAAACTGCACATGCAAGCAAATCGAAAGATCATGTCCAGCCCTCTTTGGGGTATCTCAGTATTATCAGCCCTTGCTTATTCCAACCTCCAACGCCCTTGATCCATCCATCCAACTGCCGGCCTCTCTTGGCCATCATGACTGCCATATTCTCATTTTTCGAATTTTTTTTTTTCTTTCTTTCATTTTTCCTTTTCTCTTGTTTTAAGAGAAAGAGGACCCAGCCTCCGCCTGGGCAGCAATCAAAATCGTGACATATTGGCCTCCGAATACCGGCTGCTGCGGCTGCTGCGGCTATTCATTGGGTGCAAAGCCGTGTCGGGGCGCTTTAGTCCAGGAATGATGGGGCTGTCGCTCTGTGCTTCGATATCACGGGCATAGTGGCTGACATAGGGAGGGCTGATGTCTGGCTGCCCGTTCACGAATTGCTCCTTGTCCTTCTTCCAAAACATGGAGGCAATTTTGCTCCTGTACTTTTCGTTTCTGACAGGAGATGACCGGCCATTGGTATCGTAGTCGGGATACTGGCGTTGCGATTGTGCCAGCGAGCCATTCGCGCGAATGTCGCGAGACGTAATGCCCTCCTTTCTATCACACCAGATAAAGGAGCAGACGACGTTGAGAAAGCCGAAGATGAAGGCCAGGATGCCCGCGGCCAGCACCAGCGATGACAGGGCAGAGGACATTTTCAGGTCATGATTAAGCATTCCCAAGATGTTGCAACCGATGATGATCATTCCAAAGCCCAGCCAACTAAGTCCGTGGTGGTCGGACAGGACCGGCCACATGCGCCGTAGGTAAACCTTGATAAATTCTGCAAATGCGAGTTCCGAAACAGCGAGTAAAGAGCAGAAAACGGACACGAAAAAGAGCGTGAAGCATTCGAAGATGAAGTATGGCTTGTTCTTCTCGACGTTGATGATTAGAATCCAGCAGGCGGCGCCGGCAACCAGGAGGGTAATGACGGTGGCCACTCGAAGAGCCTGGAGAACGACCAGTCCAGCGCCTCGGAGGGCTGGTGAGTTCATGAAGCCAGCCATAGTAATCGCTCGTTAAAAAAAAAATAGTGTATTGGAAGGAATGCTATAGACAAATTGTCAGTCGGGGGAGTCGGACGTTCTGCCAGAAATACTCACTATGAAGAGGCTTGAACAGGCTTGAACAGTAGACGCTGCCCTTCAGTGAATGAATGTGGAATGCAAGAGTTCAGGCAATATTCTATGTTCAAGTCGTGTTGATGTTGCCGACAGAACAAGGTCTAGTTGATGCACAGAGAGAGAGAGAATGAGGGAACCAGCCCGGTAGCGATGAGGATGATGGTGACGAGTATGAAGAAAGGAAGGAAGAAAAGGAAAGAATGTAAAGCTACTGGAAAACGATTGGAAAGCAGCTTCAATATCGTTTCACACAAATACCATTGTTAGGAAAGACAATAGGAAAAAAAAATGATGGGCAAAATCCGAAAAGCACGCTGGGAGAAAAGGTGCGGGCAATCTGAGAAGAGGCTCAGCACTTCTTTATTAAGACTACCTACGCACCACGACACAACCGCTTGCCGCCCTCACGAGAGAATCAAAGCACAAACCCCTGCTGCTGAAACAGAGCGCTGCTGGAGAAAAGCAGCGCTGCTCTGACGTGCATCCAACAGATCATGGGGACGCTTCGCAGCAAACAGCCGGCCATGGTCTCATTCACAGCTTCAGCCAAACACTTGCCTGCCTCCAAGGCCAATCGTTCCGCAGAACCACTTCAGCAGGCCAAGGGCCAAAATAGAAAACATTAGCCGCGCCGAGAGCAGCTTGTTTCATCAGCAATCCGGGCCCCGTCAATGGCCGCGCTTGCGCCAGAATCGCAACACCGGTCAAGCTCAAGAGCTCCTGATCAGAGCCGCGATCCCACCTCACCTACATGTATGAAGGCCCTGTCAGAGGTTGTAGCCAAGCCGATGGCCTGCTAATTGTAACATTGCTCCATGATGAGGTAATGCACCGTTTGACGGAGCCCAATGAAGTTGCGGCGGCAAGAGGCCGAGAAACGGGCCCTTAGCTGGGAGTCTTTGGTTCCATCTCAAAGCCGGGATTGTGAGGTGGGTTGATTGGCTGCGGATGCGCGTGTAAGTGTTTCAGCAGGTCTGCAGGTCCTTTGTTGAAGCGCTGCTCTAGGTACGTACCTGCGGCGCAAAATGCTAGCGACCAAAGTGCATTGACCAAGTACCTGTACTTGTCACAACCGTTTTCATCCCGGAGAAGAGCGCGACCCAAAAAAAGATACATGTACAGAGTAACATCAACACACACATTTTCGAGACCCAGGAAAAAAAATTACATATTAAAAATAAGCTTTATCTTATCTTTCTCTTTTCCACTATTGGTTGCAGAATCCAATGTCTCAGAAGCGTGGAGGTGCGCTGGCCACAAACAGCTTTTTGGCACTGTGTTGTTGGCTCGAGATATCATGTAACGGCCGGAACATGAACCGAAGTCGGTAGACCTCCTACATCAAACTACAGGTACCGGCAGGGACTCTTGAAGAATTAATAAGACCCTGCATTGTTCAAAAAGCGTGTAGCTTTAATTTAACATTACCACTCTTCTCATTTAGTCGTAATGAGACCGGATGCACATGTCAACCGATCTTGGTACAATCTCTGCTAATGTTCAGGCGCCTTCGGCAAAGGCTCAAAATCAACTTAGCCGCCAAGGCTGATACCGATTGTCCGGGTCGCAAACAGGGTTCGCGTATCGAATGCGGAAGTACCTGCATATGGCTGCCCTTTATATTGGATGGATATATAACATCGCCAACTCATGTAGCGAGACACGGCAATTGTCGAGGGAGCACAGACTCAAGTACCCCCTCGTAGATTAAAGTATGATGAGTTACAAGGCGGAATCTGTTAGCGGCTTAGATGGAATGCTTACGGGTCCTAGAAGCCATGGCATTCTCCGATTGGCTCTAGGATGACTGCCGCATGTCCACGTCGAAGTTAGACGCGAGCTAAGACCTCTTCTTCGTCCTTCCTCACATCCTCATCTGTATCATTCCTCATCAGTAGCAGTACTACATACACCACTGTCACTACCATGGCCCGCGGGAATCAGCGTGATTTGGCGAGAGCCAAAAATCAGAAGAATGCAGCCAAATCAGTAAGCCAGATTTGCATAGAAGCAGCCGCCAACAGTAAAGGGGAAATAACTAATTGAGTGTCACATCTTTGCAGAAAGGCGGCAATAACATGGACGGCTACCAGCAAGCAAAGGCATCCTTGAGCAATGCCGAGATCATGAGACAGAAGCAAGCCAAAGGTCCGAACCCAACAGAATCCAACTATATCTGCTGCGAATCATGGAACTAATTAAATACAATAGCTGACGCAAAGAGAGCCGAGGAAGAGAATAAAGCATTGCAGGAAAAGAGAGATGCAAAGTCGAAGAAGCAGACTCTGGGAGAGTAAAACTCCTCAATGACGGACGCTACGTACGAATACTCCAATAGTACGGCAAAGGGACGAGGAAACACGGTACGGCGAAATCGGGCGCTGCTTGACATTTTACAACACGGCGCAACTTTGGGACGATTTACGTGAAGAGGGGGGGATATTTTGGCTTAGTGCTACCCAGGTATAGCCATGGATGAGGCGAAATTGATATTTTGTAGCGGTATTGCTATTGCTTTACAACACCTTCAACTTTGGCTCAGCGATTTATTACTTATTATAGCGCTATGGCTTGCTCTCTCAAGGCTAAGTCGCCATTTATACATCATAAGTTACAGGAATTTCTAATTCCAGTGTGAATTTCTGCAGACGTTACGACTATCTGTTTGCTATATCGCCAATGCTGAAATTGATGGATGCTATTAGCCCTAAGGCTGGGAGAAAAGGGGAGTACACGGGAGTACTTAATGTACACCTACTTCATATTACAAGGATTGCACAATGTCCATCTTAATAAGAGAACTCAATCTGATTGAGAATTTATATTGCAGCCTAGTATATCAATATTATCCCACTCTTTTCCCTTTTGTTTTTTTTTGATGTATGCTGGTATTCTCACGTTGGTAGTCTGGCTACCTGTATAAAAGTCACACCTACAGACTAACGGGGCAAGATGTATCCGGAGGTGCTCAGCAAGTATTAAATACGCTTAAAACAACTACATAAACCTCCTATTCCTTTTTGACACAGCCTTCAAATTCCCTCTATCCTGATTTTTGTAAGAAAATACTTCTTTTATTTGTCGACTTCTGCTCCAGGGTAGCCGCTCAACCGCTCAATTTTCGCTGCACCACGTGAAACTTTTCTCAAACTCAAACATTTGACTAAGCCTACCTAGGTAGTTAACAGGTAAGAGGTTATTGGAAATATGCCGTGCTTCTAATTGGCTAAATCGCTATCGCCCCATACAAGCTTAGATAACAGCACAAGGCTGCACCTTTGTTGACGCCACCTTGACTTTTAAGCATCTCAGCCTCGTCGGCCTCTGGCCACTTTGCTCTTTCAACTGTTTACTCATGTTTGGTTAAGCAGCGCAGCGTTCAAAATGGCGATCTCTTGGGATTCGTAAGTTAAACACTGATGAATTAGATGTCATGAGAAAATACTAACCCTGTGAATCATAGCATCCGCGCATTTGTCCTCTTCTTTGGACCGATGCTTCTTCCAAAGGCCATCTCCTATTATCGCAGCGTACGATCAGCCCCCCGACGACATGGCCTTTCCGTGCAACCCGTCCCGCCGACGATTCGTGTAGCCGTCTTTATGCTCTCCTTCTTTGCGTTCATGCTCGTCGTCAAAACGTTACCGGCCGCTTCCCCAGAAAACATATTCATCAAAACGCAAAGCCGACTTCAAATACCGGTCGATGTGCTGTTTAACCGTGTTTCAGCCCTACGATCTGACAATGTCTTCACGGCATGGGATCACGCATTGAGATCCAAGTTTGTCAATCTAGAAAGTCGACTGTTGTATTTCCAATACGGCCCAGAGGTATTGGCTGAGTGCATCTTCTGCAACGCCGACGAACCAAAGAGCTACTTCTACTATGCTCTCCCCTCAATATTGTGGCCACATATTGGCAACTTAATCATCCTCGCCATTGTTACGAGTCCGTCGTTGACGGGAAAGTACGGCTCTCAATGGAGAACACTGGCAACAATCTCTTCCGGCATTCTTGCTGGGCTGGAGCTGTACTTTGTTAGCTCGTACAATTATCAGGCAAACTCGCGGGCGCTTCGGCTTAGCGACTTGGACTTCTTTTACTGGACGATGCGCAGCTACCGTTTCGTCGCTCTTGCAGCCCTGGATGCTGCAATTGCATATGCTTTATACCTTTCATCCACCAATCGTGCGTTTGTGCAGCCTCCATCTCCGGCGGAGCGCATTGAACTTGTCAACCGAGCACTTGTGGTAGCCAGGAGCAAGGTGAATGCGGTTGGTATAGTGAAGAACACAATTATGCGTGACGAAGATTTACGGTCACGCTCTCAAGGGTACTGGCAACACGAGGTCCGGCTCATGGGCGAGGTGATGGAGGAGCGAGAAGTCATTGATGGGGTAAATGACGCCTTGAGCAACAGGATTGATATCCAAAACATAACCAGGGACGCAGAGACATACACTCAAAACGTCCTACGACCGATGCAACAAGAATAGACACTTAGCATAACATAGCATAGCATTTCACAAATATTGCATACCTCTTTCACCTTCACTGCATTCGATGTTTTGTCAATTTCGAAGGTATATTGCGCTGTGAAACATCTATCATTGTCTAATAAAATACATCAGGACCTGGATTCTGGACGCCCTATTGTAACACCTGCAGTTGCTACGCTACTTGTGCTGCCTTTTCTTGACGGGCCTTCGCTGGTTCCCTCTTGTGCACTACGCTCCAGAAAGCCAGCCCAGAGCTCGGCTAGGGATTCCCTGTCTCTTGCAGATGAAGGCTCGGAGAATATGTCGGCACTCAGCGATGGCGAGCTGGGAGTGCGCTGGAAGGGCGAGAGGGGGAGGCGGAGGCTGTTACTTGATCCTCCAGGACGAGCAAGTCCAGCTTGCTCGCGTTGTTCGTCAGTCCAGTTCAGGTACCCGGCCATGACCTGCAAAACCTGGAAACGCTTGGCGTCGCCTCGGTCTAGTGTGAGGAAATGGAGTAGATGATTTGTGACAACTTGTCTGTGTCGGTATATGTTAGCTTGATTTTCTTGTTTTCTTGGAGAAGTGATGGTGCGTACCTATCAACGTTGTCTTCTGGCTTTGTCTTTTTGAGATATCTTAGGGCCTTGGTGAGGTGATCATTTAGCACGATAGCCTCATGCCGCAGCTTTCCGATGAGGAGATTCTTCTCCTTCACCTCCTTTTCAAAGGGAGCGGTGCGCTCGAGTTCCTTGACGAGCTCGGCCTTGGCTTCCTGAGCATCTGTAGCCTTCGCGACAGCCTCTTGCACCAATTTCTTTTGCTCTTGGAGCTGGGCTTCACTTGTCTCAACCAAGTCGCGAAGCTCCTTCTTTCGGGCATCTTGGATCTCCCGTAGAGCATTTTGAAGGTTGTCGATCAATGTCGCCTGGCTATCGCGCTCAGCAGTGGCCGCCTCATACCCTTCTCTTAGCCCGACAACCTCTTCCTCCAGCTCGGCAACTTTGTCTCCAAGATTCTCTTTAATAGAACGCTCTTCCATGGCGATGACTTCCCATTCGCCCATCGCATTGGATGTAGTCTCCATCTCCTCCTTGAGATGCTGGATGGACCTAATGAGCTCTTCCCTCTCCTTCCCCCAATTGTTTGCAGACAAGTTGTTGCGACTTCGGAGTGTCGTAAGCTCCCGCGTGGCATCTTGGAGCTCTTCCCGGACCTTTGCCAAGTTTTCGCTGGACGATTCTGCTGCACTTCGAAGCTCCTCGTTTTGCGCCTCGAGCTCTTCAATGTGTTCCTTTGCTTCCTCTAACTCGGCCTTGTCTCGCTTCAGTCTGTCGCTCAGAGTCTCTTTGATCTTCTCGACTCGCCCAAGTAGCGTCTGGTATTGCTCCTCGGCGGTTTCTCTTGCGGCATTGCTGTCTTCCAGCTCTGCCTGCAGCTGCGATACTTCAGACTGGTGATTTTCTTGAATGCTTTCCAGCTGTTTCCGCAGCTGCTCAACCTCGACCCGGAGAGCCTCTCGCTCCTTACTCATGGCTTCTAATTTGGCCGATGTGTCGGATTCGCCGTCGGGTTGTTGCGCAGGCGGCTCAGTATGCTCGTGGTTCGGCGGTGCTACTGGGTGCCCGTTGGTCTCGCTCTTAGGCTCTTCGGTGCTGTCGACATTACTCGGGATTTCCTAGCAGCGTGATTAGCGCGATTATACAGGAATCGAAGCTTCGGCACAGGCTTACGGCGGTTGTGGGCGTATCTGGTTCGTCATCTAGCTCGTCCTTGTCAAGCCTGGCATCGCCGTTGCTTGTCTGCGCCGGCTCTTTGGTCTTGCTCGCATTCTTCTTTTTCTTGTTGTTCTTCTTCTTCGCCGCTGTCCCATTGCTAGCTTCAGCATACGACATCCCGCCAGCTCTCGTGGAAACCATGACTAACCTGAATTGGACGTTAGGCTGGGCTCCGTGGCCGCCGTCGACGACATGGTAGGCAGGTGTTAAAGAGGTTGCATGCAGCTCGTTGCGATGTCTCTGAGCGACTCCAAGGCTCTTATATGGCGCCCTCGTACGAGAATCTCGGGCGCAAGGGAGAGCCGGATTGCCAAATCAGCGATCGAGCTCCTCTGCGGCGTCGACTCCGATTCGTCTAATTGATGCTTGCGGATACTCGCACAGCAGCGGTTTGGAGTGGCGATGCGGACTCGGCTTGCTGAGAGGGCAATTGAGACAGCGATCCAGGACTAGAGAGACAGGCAAGGGTTCTGAACCCTTCTAGAAGATCTTGACACGCGTCAAAGGAGCGGCTTGCAGAAGACAAGTGTTCCAAGACGGACTATCGTGGGATACGAGGCCCTTGTGCAGATTGTCGTACGTATCCCCATGCCGCATTCGGTCGGCGGGCTTAGTCATCACAAATTTCCTTATCAAGTCCTCCACCGCGGCCTTTTCGATTTTTTTCTTCTTTTCTCTTCATCTTACAATCATCTTCGCCATCACACTATTGAAGGAGATCATACCACTAATGGCTTTTTCACAATCTCGCGCGAAGTAGATAATCTCGCCTTTTATAATCCCGTTGCTTGCTCAATAATCTCACGAGCGCGATGGGTTCGCTTATGTGCGGACATGCAACCAGAACGAAATTTTTTTTGGTGCTTTTTCTTTCACTGATGAAGAATGAATGAGTCGATCAAGATAAAAGTGCACTTGTATTTTATTAGACCACTGCGCCGTAATGAACCTGCCGGGTGTAAAACAAATATATGTATAACAATCGCCAATCAAGAGAGTTAAGCCTTGGTCTTCCTTGTCCTAGGTGTCGTCGACTTGGCAGTCTTGGCCTTGGTTGCCTTCTTGGGCGTCGCAGCCGACTTTGTCTTCGCCGGGGTCGAAGCCTTCTCTGCTGAATCCGCTGCCGCCTCCGTCTCCTCAGTCGGCTTTTCTTCCTCTGGGGCTACCTCCGGAGCAGCCTCAATTGCCTTGGCTTCCTCGCCATTCTCGATCGCTGAGGCGCCGGGTGCTGGGACCTTCTTGAGCTCTGGGGCCTCAAAATCATACCCCAGCTCCTTGAGCTTGGCAGCCTTCTTTGCCCGGTTATCTCGCTCCTTTGCAACCTTGGCTTCCCAGGTCGACTCGGTAAGAGGCTTTTCCAACTGGATGCCGGCCATCTTATTCCATGGCACCTTCTTGAATCTTCTGTTGGCTCCCTTGAACAGGTCGTCGTGTACCTGCTCCTTGGAGAGAATCTTGCATTTCAAAATATGTCCAAACAGCAGATAGTTGTCCATGGTCTTTGAGACAATCTCGGCAGTGCTAGCCTCGGTAAATTCGACAAAGGCAAAGTGCTTGCTGGCACCAGTCTTCTTGTTACGCGAGAGGCGCAGTCGGGAGATGGGGCCGAATTGAGACAGGTATTGCTTCATTTCGTATTCGTAGAAACCATGGGGTATTCGGCCAATGTAGACAACGCCGGGCTCTTCCTTTGAAGCCTTGATCGACTTCTGAACATCCTTCGAGACCTTGGGGATCTTGCCAACGTCCTGGCCGGGCTGGAATTCTTCTTCGTTCACTGCGGCCTCGTCTTCCGGGTCAATGTTGACGGCCAAAACCTGCAGGTTTTCCTCATCATCTTGTCCCTCAGACTCAGAACCTTCGTCCATCTCAATCACATCTTCTTTCTTTTCTTTCTCCTCAGGCTTGGCCTTTGTCGCCTTTGGCGCCTTGGGTGACTTGGTCTTGGATGACTTGGTCTCAACAGCCTCCTTCTTGGTGGATTTCTGCTTTTTCAGTACGACGGGGGAAGCTTGTTCAGCGGCTGTAATGAAACAAATGTCAGCATGAGGCGGACGAAAGCCAATTCCAGTCGGTGGCCATACCCTTTCTCTTGCCCTTGGGGGTCTTGTCAGGCTGTGCGGCGTCACTCGTCTTCGGTGACGCAACTAAATCCAATTAGATAAAGATCATTTATATAGAGTCGTGGCTCTTACCCGCTCTGCTGCGAAGCATTCGCGCCATGATGTAGTCTGTGATTCTTGGTGGTACCTTGAAGGCGATATGGGCGAATCGTCGCAAACTTGCCTCAAAAAAAATTACTGGAAAATTTACGATTCTGCCGTTTTCCTGGGGCGGTGAAGGCGCGATTGGTGGGGGTTCTGTCCACTAACAGCCGCTACGCCACTTTCAGTAACAAGCTCTGTTGATAATCCAGGGCACTTTTATCGATGATTGTCCAGGGTATCCTCTAGATTGTGTCGAAGCAGGATATCAAGAATGATCGAAAAATTAATCGTCGATTCAATGATGTGAATTGCTACCTTACTATTACTATTAATTCACTTAATATTGATATATATAGGAGCTTTAGTTTACTGATTAAGAAGGTTGATGAATAAATTGTATTTCTCGTAGCGCTCAACTAGGTTTAGGTCGCTGCGATTTGGAAGCTCCTTCTTCCCTTCTTCCCTTTCACCTCTCTACCAACCTCAGTATTCACAGCTCGCAATTTCACCACAATGAATATCGACGACTCTGATCCTCACCACGAAGAAGTCTGGGATGACTCTCTCCTTATCGATTCCTGGAATCAGGCTCTGAAGGAGTACAAGGTAAGGCCCTGGCAGGATGAGAGAGGATCATCGCCTTAACTAGAATAGAAATACCACAGCATCCACGCGAAGGGCGGCAGCATCCGAGATTTGGAAGAAGCCGACGCCAGTTCATCCAAGTGCGTCTACTTACCTTACACCAGGCCGGACCATTATCTGCCTTGTTACTAACGCGGATACCAGGGCTGCCGAGACTCTCAAAGTGGATGAATCAGGCAGTCAACCGGCGACCGAGACCGAGAAACATGTCGAAGAACTGCCGGGCAACTATGCTGACGCAGCAATGAATGTATGTTTCAACGCACAGGCTGAGAAAATCCGCCATCCACCATCTGGGAAAATTTTGCCACGGTTTATTGGGAAATTCCAGCTTACCAAACACTGTAGGATTCTGCTGAGCAGCATAGCTCACAACCGGGGCACGGTTTAAACTCCATCCCCAGCGCGTTTCCGTCTCAGGCAATCCTTGGCACAGGTGAGTAACATGAGCAAGGCGATAACCCCTGGTCTTTCACCCGATGTTCCTTGAAGATGCCGCACTGACACTGGGGAAACTTTCCGAGCTACGATTGCCAGTGCGCGATGACAATCTGAAAAAGCTCCTCATGTCATGGTACTACGCTGGCTATTATACCGGCCTATTTGAGGGGCAGCAGCAAGCACAGCAGCAAGCACAACAGCCCTAACCTGACAAGCCTGGCCACGGTGAGCCAAGCTGGGTCCGTCGTTGTCGACTAACTGATCGCGGGGAGAGTGAATGCTGCGCCACAGTTGAATGGTGAAGCCGGGGTGGAAACACTGCGACAGATGGTGTTCCACAGCCCTGCTAGTACGGCAACGGTCGCGATGCTTTGGGCTTTTTGGCGTCTCAGGATGGCGCTGGTGGAAACAACGTGTCAGTGCATTTCCAATTTATCTCAATGCAAGTCGAGCTCTGCCGATTTCAGCCACGCTGCGAACCGATAGTTTCTTATCGGATCATTTGTTTCATGTTGAATAGTGGTCGGAATCTGCATTATGGAGCTCGCGATAAAGCTGCTAGAATTACGCGTTTGTTTGATCTCATCTCGAAGATGGCATTTGCCTTGCGGCGAATCGCTGCGTCTCACCACTGCATGTTTTTTCCCCCTCTGTTTTCTTTCTTCAGTCATGTCCGTTTTGAGGACTGCAAGTCGATTATTAACGCTTCTCGGCTATCAATGTGGGGATCCTGCGGACGCTCCAGGTTCTAGGCTCTCTAGGCCCCAAGCTTTGTCCTTGCCTTCAGGTTTGTAGCGAAGGAGTCTTAAATTGAAGGGAGAATGATCGCTAGGTTGCGTTTCGATAGATCCGGTGAAGGCAACCCAAGTTGGGAAGACCAAGTCGAGATCGCATTGACTCCTGGGATTACGAAAGCGACATGTTATAGATGGGAAATGCGCTACGGTCCATTCCCCGGCCCATCTGGAAGCCGTGTTTCACCTCCACAATAGCGGTTTGAGGTTCCTCGCGACTAGTTTGGCCATGAGCGCTTGACGATTGTTCTGACCTCAACCCCTTATGGCAGACGACTGTGACCAGTTCATGCTATTTCGGGCGTAATTGAAACTTGCGGCCTCCGGTGCTGATCTAGCCGCCAGCTGTGTCTGCTTCTGCATCGACGTTTGCTTCCTGACAGAGGCACGTTTCTAGGCTTACGGAGAGGCGCTAGCCGCATGAAACTAATATTACAATTGATATTGCGCATTACTCAGGCGATACTGAAAAGGAAAATGAATGGTCAACTCATCTTGGTATCTCTCTAAGAAACCTAGAAAAGAGCACGGCAATGCGCAGTGCCGTGCACACTTTATTTGCCGTATCCGGGGGTGCTCTGCATTGCGACTCCACCAGCTTCTCGCTTGCTGAGCATCATACAGGGGCTTAACGTGGCGACCGATAACTAAACGCAGCTGATTCACGGTTAAGAAAATGCTTCAATAGAGCTACATGCGCATCTGCCTCTCGAGAAACATGCAGCTTTCTCGTGGTCCAAGGCTCTAGCCGCTTGACCGGGGTTGGTGACTGGGCCACGCCAAAACATCGCCAAACGCCACCCGAGACAACTCTGTTACAGGTTTCTCCTTGACCCCCTGCAAACCACCAAATGCGCAAAACAGCACGGAGCACCACTGATTCGGATGCATCGAGCCCCGGAATACCACTCTTTAGCTCGGAAACGGGGGGTTCAAGGGTCTGGTTCCATCAGGAAGACATGGCTGGCCTATTCTTGGCCGCATTGCGTCTTGACAGATAAAATGTCTAGCTCTCCCCGAGTCGAGTAAAACATTCTTTCGTTTCTTCATCACTAGTCTCCAATTGTTTCGGCAGTTGCTCTCTTTCCCTCTTTTTTTTCTGTTTCCTTTCCATTCGCTTCACGAGCAGGCCCTCGCCATACCAGCCCTTAAACTTGGTTGATTCAAGTATTTCGACAGCTCTCCTTTTTACGTGTACAAGTCAGATTTTCAATAATTCACCCACACCGTCAAGATGAAGTTTTACTCCTGGTTAGCTTTGGCCTCTGCGCCTCTTGCTATGGCCAACAAGGTCCAGAATGCCTACCCCGACAATGCTGCCCGAGCAGTTGAATTGGAGATGGATGAGCGAAGCATCGCCATTGCCAGCGGCATGGCTGGTCACGGCATCACTGCCAACTCCCTGACTGAGATCATCATCATCTGGGCCAACCCTGGTGGCGGTGCTGCCACCACCACCTATAACCAGAAGGTCACTGTCACCGAGACTGTGACTGTTGGAGGACAGACCACAACCGCCGCCGCCGCCGGTGCTACCCACACCGTCACCGTTGGAGGAGCTGCTGGTCTTGTTTACTCTCCTCCTCAGCTCAACAACATCCCCGTCGGTGACACCGTCATCTTCGAGTTCCAGTCTATGAACCACACCGTTACCCAGTCTGCTTTCGACACTCCTTGCAAGAAGCTCGAGGGTGGTATGGATTCTGGCTTCCAGGCCAACCCCAACAACACCATCTCCCCTGCTCCCCAGGTCGCTATGCAGGTTATGGCCTCTACTCCTCTCTGTAAGTAGTCGGCTGTGAGTATCATGCCAATGAAATGGCTTCTAACAATGCCCAGGGTTCTACTGCCGACAGAAGGGTCACTGCGGTAAGGGCATGGTCTTCTCCATCAACCCTACTGCTGCCAAGACCCAGGCTCAGTTCCAGCAAATGGCTATTGCTCAGAACGGCACCGGTGCTGCTACTCCCATTACTGGTGGTACCAGCTCTGCTGCTCCTGCTCCTCCTCCAGCTCAGTCTTCTGCTGCTGCTGCTCCTCCCCCTGCCGCTCCTCCTGCCGCCCCCCCTGCTAGCGGAGACAACGCTGGTAGCATCACGCCCGGCAAGGGTACTGTTGGTGCTGATGGAAGCTGCTCTTGCTTCGTTCAGTGCTCCCCTGGTAGCTTCCCTGTGAACGCCGCTCAGGGCGTTGGTGCCCACGGTGGCTGGGGTGGTAAGTTTGCTCTACTCTTTCATACATAATACTTGGCACTAATTGAACACCACAGGTGCTCTTCCCATGAACATGGCTGCCATGTCATAAACGCATTAATATGAACACAATTGGAGGGAGACGGTGGCTTGGAGGTGTTTTAAAAAGGATTATTGTAGATCTAACTCATTTCTTCTTACATGTACTCATGAGACTGCCCAAGGGGCCTGACTCTTTTTCTTCACTTTGAAGGTATTGATATCATATGACTGGTTCGTATACATTTTATTTGCAACCTTAATGAATTATTTTCAACGCGTCTGAATGCCCCTGTGAAGTGATTACTGCTGCACCGCTGCACTGCTGCACTGCTGCTCTTGCTACTCTTATTTCTCATAGCGCTCAATGAAGGCAGCAGGCAAAGAAAACAATTTCTATCCGGGTGTCATGGTAAAATGCAAGCTGTTCGGCATAATGTAGTGTATTGATAGGCTCTACTGAATTATCAAGCAAGACCGTAACAGCCTTGTATTCTTCGTGAGAAACAATGTTGTATTATTACCTATTATATCTACCTACACGTATTGGACATACCTATACCTAACACATCTATCTATCCTTACCAGATATTTCTATGTCTACTAAGTCTACTATATGTATATATGATAAGCGCCATTTTAATGCGTTGAAGGGCTTTCGGGCGGGATGAAGCAGCCTTGGGCGGCAATTCAGTCATTTTTGGAAAGCGTGGGCGCCTAATAATCATAGCCACACCACGAGACAAGGATGTAAAAGGATCATATCATCAGGCTACCCCTCTCACGAGCTTCACATATACACACACATTCACAATCCGCATAGTTATGGGCCATGGAGCCTATAGGTCTAGCAGTCGGAGTTATAGGGCTCGCTGGCTTATTTTCGACCTGTCTTGATCTAATTGAGAAGATTGATAACTATAAGCACTTCAAAAATGACGAGCAGGCTTTAGCCGCCCAATTCGTATCCTTCAGGCTCCGCTTCGAGAAATGGGGCAAAGCCTTGGGACTGGATAATCAGACAGCGTTGTCAGAAGACCAGCACGAGGCTCTCGTCGACGCAGAAACATTAGAAACTGTGCGCAAAATAATCGACATCATCCGCGAAATTTTGAGTGATCAAAAACCGCCCCCCTCTCCGAATGCCGCTGTTAATCCGAGCCGCCTTCTAGCTGGGAGCCTGACAGAGCCATTTCGGATAAGTTTGCGACCCAGAAAAGAAAAGCTCTCATGGGCCCTGAAGGGCAAGGAAAAACGAGAGGCTCAAGTAGAGCTGTTTGGGAAATTGATCCAGCACTTACATCACCTTGTGCCCATAGAGTCTATAACTCGGACCACAACTGTGAATACAAATCAGTCAACCAACCCCACTGTCCAAATTGATAATTCTTGGACAACCGAGGTTCGTGATACTCTCCAGAGATTGGAGGGGAAAGCCCACACAGACACGCGCCGGGAATTGCATGCTTGGATAGTGCGACATCCTCCCAACGAAATATACGAAGATGCCATTCAAAAAAGACTTGAAGACACTTGTGAGTGGATTCTGGAGCGATCTGTCTTGGAGGAATGGCTGTCTTTACCGAACGGCCCCGAAGCACCAAGACTCTTGTGGATAAATGGACCTGCTGGGTTTGGTAAGACCATTCTTTGTTCCCGGATAGTCCAGCACCTCCAGCAAACAATCAAGAAGCCAGTGGCAAGTTTTTTTTTCTCTTCCGACTTTGAGAGCCGTGATGATCCGTACGAGGCTATCCGATGGTGGATATCTGAGGTCATAACTCGGAACCAACCTGCGTTTGACCATGTGCGCATCAAGCGGGAGAAACAAGACGAGCCTGCTGCAACACGTACATTCATCTTACAGCTATTTTCGGACATCGTCAACATTGTCCCCGGCTGTGTGTTCGTCATAGATGGGCTTGACGAATGCACATGGCTGAATAAGGGGAATAATCCTGGACGGAGAGATTCAATTGCTAGTTTTCTAGAAAATCTTGACCGGGCAATTGCAAATTCAGCTACCCGGGTTCTGATCGTGAGCAGAGACGAATCTGAGATACGCTCTGGGGTTGAGGATATGAAAAGCACCATCTTCGAGTACAACATACTTCCAGAGGATGTTGATCGCGATACTAGACAATTTGCCAGGAGCATTGTCAACAAGAAGCTGTCGAAAAAGAGCGAGGCGCTTAAACTTGATATCTCTGAGAAAATGGCAATAAAGTGTGGTGGCCAGTTCCTCTGGCTAAAGCTCCAAGAGGACTCCCTGCGCAGCTGGAAGAACCAGAAACAGTTACAAGATGCTATTGACAAAACCCCCTCTGGTCTTGACAATTTATATTACAGAAACTGGGTAAGATTGTCCAGACTCCCGAAGGATGAGAGAAACCGCGCGTTTTCGCTGCTTCGTTGGGTCACTTTTGCCATACGACCATTGACTGTTGCTGAGATTGCTGAGGCAGTGTTGATCAGTTTTGAGAACGAAGAACTACCTATAGACGAGCTTCCCGATTTCATTGATGACGATTACGTCAATAGCGAGATATTAGGAATTGGTGGTTCATTACTCAGCATCCGAAAAAGCTCAGTTGCGCTGGATCCCGGAGTTGACACTATACGGCTTACCCACTTCTCAGTGAAGCAGTATTTCCTTTCTCATGATCCTAACACAGGGGATACTCTACAAGCAAATGAGAAGCTGAGATCCTCTAATGAAAGGACGGAAAACATTACCTTGGCTCAACTTTGTCTTCGGTACATTCATTATGAGGAAATTTGGCAATTTGAACATGATGAAGACTCGGGCCAAGTTCAAGGGTCGTTTAGAGATTACGCAGCAGGCTATTGGCACCGCCATGCTCACAATGGTAGCCCAGAGGATGAGCTGGTGAGCGATCTCATCACTTCTCTATTCGATACAAATGGTACAGTCTGGGAGGCATGGAAAGAATGGTTCGATTGCAGAGAAAAAATGAAAGTGGAAGCCTACCTGGAGACGGTTGATGATGATGATGATGATGAAAAGCAGAAATGGCAGGCTGCCCTCTTCAAGTCAATGCCAAACAACCCTATCTACTATACCTCGAAACTCGATTTAACCTTGATCACTCTGAGATTGATCGATGAATATCGACATCAATTGGATGACAGATCTTACTTTGGGGAGACAGCCATTGCAGCCGCCTGCGAAAATGGCAACGAGGTGATTTCACAGGCTCTAATCGATGCGGGAGCGAATATTAAACTAGCGAGTTATGATGGAGAAACCCCTTTGCACATCGCAGCTAATGAAGGCCACTTAAATCTAGTTATGTTGCTGCTGGAGAATGGAGCAGATTATAATGCCATCAACAAGAGCTCAGCAACGGCTTTGCATTATGCCGCCTATGTAGGCCGTGCTGATATTGCAAAGATTCTTCTTCAATACGGCGCCGATTATCTGGTCCAGAATTTCCATGGCTTGATTCCTTTACATCATGCTGCTGGGCGTGAAAACTTAGACGTAATCCAGCTGCTGATCAGCCAAGATTCTGATCAAAAGAATATGACGGATAGGAATTCACAGACACCATTGCACACTGCGGCTATAAATGGAAAGGCTAAGTCAGTCCAGTTGCTGCTAGACCATGGATATAACATCTCTTCTGTCGATGAAGATGGATGCACGCCATTGATCAGTGCCTCATTTTTTGGCTTCACCGAGGTAGTTCAGATACTTCTTAATTGCGGGAGCGACGTGAATATGCCAGATCCTCGTGGCATTACAGCACTAACCTTTACAGCAAGAAATGGCCATACGAAAACAGCAGAGCTATTATTAGAAAAGGGTGCGGACATGAATCTTCTGGACAGTACTGTAGGATGGACAGCCTTGCAAAATGCAGCTTACTTTGGCTCTGTGGACATAGTTCGCGCTCTACTTCTACACGGAGCCGATATCAACTTCACTAGCAAGGATGGGTATGATGCACTTCTCTCTGCGACTGAAGGTGGGCGTACCGAAGTCATTAAAGTACTCCTAGAGCATGGGGCCAATGTCTCAACTTCACAGCTTAAGAAGACAGGAACTCCTCTAGGCATGGCCATCAGAGAAGGCCATTACGAAGTAGTGGAGCTGCTTCTCAATAATGGTGCGAGTTACAATGCAGTGTTGGAGACTGAATGGCTACCTCTTACTCTGGCTTCTTTTGAAGGCCAAGTCAACATTGCAAAGCTCCTCCTTAGTCTTGGAGCTGGTATAGACGAATCGACGGCAGTTGGGCCGACGCCCCTGCTGGCAGCTATATCAAATGAAAAAGTCGACATGATACAGTTCCTCTTAGAAAAGGGCGCTGACCCATCGATTGCAGACAACAGTGGCAATAATACACTGAGAGACGCCATCTATATAGGCAACGTTGAAATAGTCGAACTGCTGCTCGACAATGGTGTTGACCTTGCCGTCGGAGATGATCAAGGTTGGAAGCCTCTCAATCTAGCCGCACACAATGGCCATGTTGAAATCATCAAACTTCTCCTTGAGAGGGGGTCCAAAACCACTGAGACAGATGCCGACGGTTGGACACCACTGCATGCGGCTGCAGACGGGGGGCATCTCAATGCGCTTGACGTCTTCTTGAACCAAGGGGTCTCGCTGACTGCCCTTGATTGCAGTGGCAGAACGGCCTTACACATAGCTTGTCAAAAAGGCCATCAAAAGATTGTTGAGACGTTACTTGAGCTATACACATCAGACGAAGTTAACCGTCCCGATGGCCATCAACGCACACCCTTGTTCTATGCGGCTATGCGCGGTCACAACTTTGTATTAAACCTTCTTCTTTCAAAGACGACAGAAATCCACATCAAAGATTTTTGTAGTTCCACGGCACTTTTTGCTGCTGTGAGGAACGGTCATGAGGAGGTAGTCGACCAATTATTGACTATTGGAGGGATGTCTCTGGAGTCAACGGACGCCTTTGGAAAGACAGTTCTCTATTGGGCACAAAAGACCGGTAATGTCCATGTTATTGGACTTCTCAATCAATTTGGCGCTCTTCAAACCACGGACAAATCTGGCTCGGTCCTGGAACACAACCACATGCCCTTCAACAGCCGGGTGTATTGGTGTGATATATGTACTAGATGCATACCAATTGGATCAGAGTATTTTCAATGTTCCGACTGTAAAGACTTTCTCGCTTGCTTGGAGTGCGTTAACACGGGATTCAAATGTCTTAAGGGTAAAGAAATGCATCAATGGACAACTGCACCGGAGCAATTGGAATTTTCAAGCGATGAGGAGAGCATCTCAGATGAATAATCATGCTTCAAACCTACTAGATATAGATAGATCTACTGTATTCGATAGATGCACTATGTCATGGAAGGCTGTGTTGCTGCTAATGTTAGTCAGATCATAGTGGTGAACACACGGAAATATTGAGCACTCATAGCTCATGATTGGGTGCCTTGTTTAGTAGTTCTTCCAGATATTGAAGATTCTCTATGCGCATCTCGGTCTCAAAGACCGAAATTTCATGAGCTAACTGTCAGCGTAACACCCAACCGCATGTATCAGGGGTGAGTATATCGGGGTAAAAAAAGGCTCGGATTTACTTTATTGCTATGAGGACATTAATTAGCCTACTTCCCCGCCGAAAGCATGTATGCAGAGGCAACTAATCGTACGATTTCTCGAACCAAGCAGATGATACCTACTACACAGCAATAAAGGTCAAATAGAAGGTTCAACATCTCCAGCGGGCCTATATCCACCGATGTATTCTTGACTAGTTGCTGACGCTCTTTCTAGTTTTCTACTATGGCAAGGTTACTCGGAGAGGAGCCCTGGGATGAAGATTCAATTGACAAGTTATTTAAAAAGTTACTCGCAGAGCAGCCTCGCGATCAAGAGTATTATATCAGCCACTTTTGCATGACTATATATGTTGTTGCAGGTAAAGGCAGCAATCAAGTAGCGTTTCCAGTACGCATATTTTCTTTGGAACAATCACCGGTCATTAAGCAATGGATATTCCATCCGGGCACAATGCCCCTTTCCCACAGAAGTAAACTGTTGGTAGGGATCCTGACAACCAAATAGGACCTACAGCTCATACTAAACAGCCTGGCAACATAGGACAAGAAGTACCGTGGCATTTGGCATTTGAGGCACATGAAACCCATGCAGGATATATACTTCGAAGATCACCACCCCGATGTCGTCAAGGGAGTTCTTTTCTTCCTGCACTACAAAAGCATTTCCGAGGACCTTCCTAACGGTCCTTCATTTTGGGAGCATATATCAAACCCGTGCTATTTTGTGGAGTTCTACTCCTTTGCTTCCTATCTTGAGTATGTCTCTTTTACGAATAATCTCTACTCAACTCTTGTTAATTTGATCCATTCTTATAGAATGGAATGGGCCTGCCAATGTGCTCTCCGCGTTCTGCGTCTAAGAAAACCAGGCAGTGAATCATTCTGGAATATTCTTCAAATGGGACAAATTGCGTTTCTTGTGGATAAGAACGACTTTAGAGACTGGCTATTGTCATATTTTGCAGAATTCAAAGATGAAGTCGCAAACCCTCCTCCAAACACGGATACCACCGAAGTGATCCAAATTCTGTTTCATATTACGACGAGCCTAAATCGGAAGCTAGTGGAAGAGGAAGAGAAGAGTAGAAAGATTCGAAAGGTGCTCGATGGCGTTAGAGATGCCCTTGAAAATGAATGATGCACTGAATTCTTCACAATGTTGAATGGTATATAATAGTCTACAAGTGTCAAAAGAGGGATCGTTATTATTATCGAGGCATAAGCTTCCTCATCTATGCTATCAAGTCATATACTCCTCATCGCGTGGAGGTCTACCACGCTCAGCCGTGTCTTTGGTAATATCTTGCAAATATATGCAAGCTTGATTGCCAGTTCCATTCCATTATGTCCCAATCGTGCAATTATATATACCTACCTAAGTGGATTTCCCCTAATGATACGACGGGCTGGTTGCATTTCCATTCATACAAGCCCCTTCTGTGTACCTTACAGAATAGTGGTTATAAGGAATATTTGCTCTAAGCCAGGTACAAACGGCCATAGGCAGAGGAAAATTCGGGTTCCCGTCAAGCTCTTTGCCAAAATTCGGATTTACTATTTTAAAGACTTGGAGTTCCAAATTTGGAGTTAGAGGGTTCTATTTTCAAGAGTAACTGAACTAACAATTTAGTACACCAGTACTCTGCGCCAACTTAAAGTCTATATAACAAGAACGAATCAACTATTAACAGGTCGAATTGAAGCCAGAAGAATACTGGAGCCGATACCAGAAACAAGGATATGCTTATTTCAAAGGCAGCTTAGTTAAGGCACTGAGAGTACCATGGATTCTGTGTCTTGCAGGTGGCCGGAGGCTGGCAAACTGTGGGACCTGCCCAGCCAATACCTCCACACTGGCCGTAGAGGGTTTGTTTTTGTCCACCGCTGGATGGTGGTGTCGATGATGTCGCTGGCTTTGACGATGATGCCGCTGGCTTTGACGACGATGTTGCTGGCTTTGAGCTTGAACTGCCGGGAGGAGGTGGGCTAGTGTCACTACCAAGAACGGGCGTGGTATCTGTCTCTTGTATTCCGTTGCAGAGACAAGTTCCCCAGTCAGCAACAGCCTGGCCCGGGCAGGCAATAGGCTCAAAATCAACAACCACATTATCTCCAAAGACTTGATTCTCTGCCATGATATCAAAGTGGTAGCTGTAGCCATACTGGTTAGTACCACCAACGTTCGGGCACCACACTGCGTTTCCATTGTTGGGGCACAGGTTTGTAACCATCACGATAATGCTCTGACCAGCAACACCACCTGTACCACAGGTAGAGCAAGGCGCCTCTCCCGTCGAGGTGAGTTTATAGCATTTACCGCAGCCCGCGCCACACCATGACGCACCGGCCGTATCAAAAAAAGCCTGAGAGCCAGCAGCGGTATAGACTCCGTTACCAATACCAAGCTAGAGAAAACATGTCAATAGATTATTGCTTATAGTCTGGATAAGATTAGAGTCTTACCTGCCATGGGAATGCACCAGAGCTTGAGCCGCATCCGCAAGCACCCTCCTGCCCATCGTAGTAGTGCTAGACTTCCGATTAGCCGCGGTTAAGCAGACCTCATTAAACTATACTCACAGTAGTAGTAGCCTTATATGCAGAAGTAGCGCCTATAATGGCAGAGCCGATAAAGAGAGAGGTCCTCATGTTTGCAGTAGTGCTGGATCACAATGTAGAAGAAATGAAATAGAACGCTAAATCTGTAGCAGTTAAGTAACCAAATGTTAACTCAAGGCCGCTCTGTAAGTTTTATAGACAGATGTATTTCGGAAGATTGCTATGGCTGGTTACTATAAGGTCTTTTATAACCATTTGTAAGGGGCAATGCTAGTATGTAAAGGATCATTTGTTTTGCTAGAACGGTTTATTTCTCAGTATACTCGTAATACCCCCTTTATTCTATTTCACTATATCTGTGACCGTGTGGCTCCCCTTTGCCTGATTTCCCGCGCTGGCTAAATCCACCACATCCCCTGTATCTGTACCTGAAAGAGACAAGGGTATGGGGCTGCCGGCACTGAATGGCTGCAAACAGAGAATTTCCAGTGATAAATAAGGCTAGCAGCAAGTGATTAGAGGATATATACAATATTTATTGATTTCCATGATATAATAAGGAAGGCGAGCTCATACATAGTAAATATATATAATATAATGATAATAATAATAATAATACTACTACTATTAATAATAATCAATGATAAACTCTTATCAACTAATAAATAATATCAGCTCACACCTTGTAAGACTACCAGCTCATACCTTGTACATATACTCCGTGGGAATGTTAAAAGAGAGGTGTTAATTAAACAATACCATACTGAAACAGCGCCCGGAGAAATAAGCAGGACACGGCACATAGCGATGCAGGGATATATGTCGCTATGATTGGGCCGGGTATTTCTCAGGTATACCTAGCTGCCCTGGGCCACCGCACATGGGAGTGGGGAGGAGATCGCAGTAGGGCTTAGAGGGTGAGTTTGGCTGGAAAATGGGGGGTTTTGTTTGTGGAGATTCGGAATGGAAATGCCGAAACTGGTTACGCTTGCGAATGAGGAGGCAAATAAGAGAGAAGATTTGGAAGTTGTTGGAAAGTTTGTATTAACAAAGCACTACTCCGTAGATTTAGCCGTCCCAATTCGGGGGCCGGGTTTAGAACTTGCCCAAACAAACTAATACCACGCATTTTCTACATCAACGGAACATCTGATCTTCCAAGCAGAAGAATAAAAACGGCTCAGTTTTGGTTACTCGGTTTGTGGCTAGGTATCTGTAAAATATAAGTTGACCACTGAAACATCATGAGTAATAAAACGGCTGCCCATCTATTATCCCAAAATTTACCGATATTGCGTAGGCGACTCATGGAGAAACAAAGTCTGTATGTTTTCCTGTTTACAAAATCTCACCGGCATTCCACTAAAGCTCCATACTATTGAAAGGATTGTGTGCTGCAATCGAATCAGCAATCCTTATCCTTCCAGGATAAGCTTGAAATCACGAATCATCTTGCATATATATCTCATTGGAGAGAAGGCAGCGTCTACATACCTACAGCAAGCTATCGAATGAAGTCCTTCAACTCAGGCAAAAGCGACTGCCTCACATAGGCAAAACTTAAGGAACCTTGAAGTCTCGCGTGCATACCTCTTTTTGATGTCACGTCTACTTCTAACTCAACCATAACAACTTCTGCCTCGCCATTAATTGTCCCCTCCCACATCCGGCCGCCGAAGCAGTTGCGAAAAGGAAGAAGTGATTATATTTCTTTGGATGGATTATCAACATCTTTATTAATCTCGTATAAATACTCTATACATATAATACCAATGAACTCATAAACTATAGATGTCTGGATTTGAGTACAATATAGACAGTCTCAACGTGTTGTGTTAACACATACGACCATAGGTAGAGGAAAATTGGAGGCCCCGTCAAGATCATATATGGAGTTCAATGTCTGCAATTTTTGGCGCTACAGATATCCAGTTTTAGAGTCCTCTTGTTCCATCTTCAGAGGACATATAAAAATATTAATCATTTATTTTTTTAACCTAGCTCGCAAACGGATCGTCCCCGTAGATGTCGTGGTCGTTGCCCTCACTCAGTGACATCCGCCCTTTGCTGCTCCTCAGCAGCCCCCTGCTCGCATCAACCAGCGGGCTAGTCCACTTCCTCTGGTCGTCCACGTCGATCTTGTACGTCGTGGCACCCAGGCCGGTGGGATGGTAGTTGACAAAGATGCTCTCCCACTTACGGGCAGGGATCTGATAGACTTCATGCATGATGCTGAACAGGCGGCCCTCCTTCGCCTTGCCGCGGCCCATGATGTCGTTGTTCCAGTAACTCCAGGCCTCGCGGTGCACGCCGCCTGGTACGTGGCACCACTTGTACAGCCCCTCGTAGGTGCGGAAGTAGGCCAGGATCATGGCCTCGTTGGCCGTCGCGCGCTCGTTGGCCAGGTAGCTGCAGGCGCCGAGATAGTCGTACTGCTCGCTGTGCTCGTCGGGGTCCTTGATCATGTCTCGAAAGAAGGTGCTGATTTTGCGCATGTGCAGGTGGAAGACGCCGAGCGGGTGGTTGCTGCGGGCGGCGAGCTTGATGACAATGATTGGGTTCTGCGACGGCACCGTGCTGCCGGGGAACTGCGCGCTGACCTTTCCTGGCACGACGCCGGACATATATGGGTTGGCGCGCACGCCGCTCCAGATGAAGAGGCCGTCGATGAGGGAGGTGCTGAGGTAGAAGATGGACGGAATTATGGCGAAGCGTATGGGAAGGACCAGCAAGAGTGCTGATTGCAAGAGAGCGCCGATGGCAATCCAGGTTTGCAGCGGGAAAGCATCACGGATAAACTACAGCATGGATTTTCAGTCTAGATGTTCAGTCTGAGGCATGTGGGAGCAGCATGGCTGGAAGGGAGATGTACGTTGGCTTTGACGGCAGTGAAGAACTGTGACCGGGGCCGTGTTTCGGACGGCGCGAAAATTGGTGTAAAGGCTGCCATGGCGAATACCAGGCTGTAGGATGCTTTTCTTGTTTTCTGCGTTTGGTGGGTGGCTGTGGATGTGCTGCTGTTGAACAGCTAGTCGTCTTGGTGACAGTTATTGCATGCCGGATGAGTTGGAGGCGTGGAGATGATGTTGCTCCTACATGTCTGCGACTTTATACCATTTCATCATTCAAGTTCAAAGATTGCGACGCTTTTGGGAGCGACAGATCGACGCCGGGGAGGGCCGACTGGGTTGACCATTGGATGTAGTCATGTCAGAGCAGAAGCCGTATCATGCCGCAGCTGTAGAATTGTCCTGCGCCTAACGATTCGAGTTCCATGTTGGCGGGTATCTGCTCCCAGTTCATCATGGTCTTTCTTTGGAGTTCTGAGCCCCTGATTGTCTTCGGCGCAGGCGGCGCCGCAGCCGCCGAAGCGAAACCCGTTGCTGCTGACCATGCATCGCACGAACCCTAGTCAAGCACTAATGATGCAGCTAATGCCTTTCTCTGAAGACGCGGATTCCTCGAATTCCCCCTCCTCAGAGAATCAGGCGCTCGTGTTCGCCCTGGTCGTGAAGAGTCATGTCGGTAGGGCTGTAGACGTATCGTATCACAGAATGGGACAGACACTCCGCTCCGGAGGTGCCCAGGTGGTGAGACGGAGCGCATCCAGAACACGGCTTCCGGCCCCCTACTCGAATATAACACCGTATACGGAGTACAGGTAGATATGGCGATATTTATGTTTAGAACCACGTAGCTACTGGCCATTAATAACCGCATTCCAATCTGGTAAAAAAGGAATCTCTGGTATCAACAAATCCAAAGATGCAAAGACGCTCTGGTCGGAACTAGCAGTGAACTCAGGAACCCACTCGGGGACGATAGATGTCCCCGGGTCTATTGTGGGCGGGAGGATCTCGGCATCTGAAAAACGCTGGCAAGCCCAGTGCCTCCCACCGCCGGACGGCTGAACCCCGACATCTGCGGTGGCCGTAGATGTTGTCTGGGCTTGCTGTCTCAGCGACCACGCCTGATGTCGAAGCTGATTGAGAAACTTCCATATCCTGCCGTGTCCGTGCTCGTCATGGACCGCCGCCGGATGGCCCTGGAGACTCGGTCCGCGGGGGAAGAGTCCCTCGACCAGAGCCCAGGCGCGGTCTGCCTCGAACCCGCGAGGGCTCGGGTTGCTGCAGAGGCAGCGCAGAACGTAGGCGAGCGCGTACCACTGCGTGTACATGCTGAAGAGCCATGTGAACCGCGACGCAAGGCCCTCCTTCAGCAGCACATGACTACTCTCCAGGCCGTCGCAGGCCAGCTTGAACGAGGGCTTGAGCACGTCTGGCGTCGCATCGTCATCCTGCGCTTCTTTTTGCTTGGATATAGAAATCTCCTCTCGAAGCTGCAGCACGAACTCCATCTTTTTACAGGCCGTGGTGACATGCTGCATCGCAATGCGCGGCAGATTAATCAGTGTCACGGATTTCGACCCGGGCTCGATGCCATATTTCTCTGCCATGTATTGGACTGGATCGTGGATCGTCTTTCTTTTTTCTCGGATATCAAGAAGAGCATCGCCGGAATGCTGCTGTTGCCTGTCGAGGATTGGATGGATCACGCGGCAGGATTCGATCTGGATCAGGAAGAAGGACATCTCCGTCCAGCCGCGCGACTCTGCTGGAAAGTGCGTCATGTCTGGATAGATCTGGTCGTCGTTCACATTCAAGGGCAGCCGCAGCCCCTGGTTCGTGAGATCGATCGTGGGCTGAAATCCTTGGTCCTCCGAAGCACGCGATTCCAGCACACAAAGATGCCACCAGAGGCGAAGACGCATCTCCGACTCAAAGAGACTCAGTTTGAGGGAGGCGCCGTCTCGGTGCAAGCCAATCGACTGGGCGAGCCGGATCACGAGTCCGTTAAGGACCCATACTGGCCGGCCAAGTTCATTTGCGCGCGAGGAAGTCTATAGCAGCCATGGTCAGTTGAATTAATAATGGGATCGATTCCAGGGCAGCCTAGGTCCTCACCACATAAATTGAGAGAGCCTGCAGGCCCGTCACATCAGGTCGGCCCATGAAATCCGGCGTCACAAGAAGCCGGTCCAAGGCTGTCTGGTAGCGTTTCAGAAGGACCGGCTTCTCCCACGATAGGTCAACGGGCTCGTCGCAGTCGTGGTGACAAAGCGCCGTGACGGCGGCATAGTAGATGGAAAATGTCAGTGCCACCATGGAGGGCTGTGCGGACCGGGCGTCCAGAATCGTGGCCACAACAGCAGACTGGATCGTTGGTATGTGCAAGATCTTGAGGACCGGATCGACCGATCTGACGTACACATTCCATAATCGGAGGGCAAGTTGGGCATCGGGATAGACATCCAGCAGATCAGAATCCCTTTCTAGTGGAGCAGAGGCACCTAGCTGCGTAGGAAGTCTGTGATGCGAGGCTGTATTCGCCTTAAAGCGCGAAGTTGTTGTTTCTAGGCCAGGAGGTTGCGTAGGTTTGCTTCTTTCCTCTTGTAACAGTGGTTCGATAGTCGAATTGTTCATTAACAGCTCCCATGTCGATTTGTCTGAAGGCCGGTCGGATGGTTGTTGGCGACTAGTTCTGATAGAATTGGTATTGGCACTAATAGGTTGAGCCTGGGTTGTAATCTCGGGCTCAGCACAACCGCGACCGCGACCACTGCCACCATGGGCTGAAAATCCCGTAGAGACTTCGCTCCTCTCAACCAAGAGCGATAGTAAGCTTTCCAGCCGTTCCAGACGGTTGGAGATGTCTCGGAGAGTACGAGGTTTCTGTGCCGCGTCAGGGTCCCTTGTGTGATACACGCAGGTCATGCCATGTTTTGAACAGTTTGTGCAAGGCATGCCACGGTCACAACGGATCTTTCGCTGGTGGCATCCTTCACAGGACCGTGTCCCTCGACTGGAACTCTGGGGAACCGATTCCCGGAGTAGCGGTGCCGCGTCCTCTTCTTCAACCGAGGCAGCAGATCTTTTTGGTGCTCGACCCATGGTAATTGATGTCTATGCTAAACTGTATTCAGTGCTTAGAAGCCGGAGAAAAAAGCAGAAATTGATTCAAGGAGTACGAGTACAATGCTGGAGATCATGCTGGCAGCAAAGCTTCTCGGCCTCTCGCCGCCGAGAGGCCCGGGATATATAGAGTCGTAGTGAGCCAGGTGGATCCTAGTGCGGGTCTGGTTCCTTCGCACTCGCCCGGTAGCGGCCCACTCGGTCCGTTCGGCGGCGAGAAGTCCGAATTACATGGGACTTTCAGTTGTTTCTGAGTCTGGCATCGCGAGATATACTTGCTAACCGTTTACTCCCTATAGCTCCGTGGCTCCGAGCTGTCTGGGAGTCTGAGATCCCTGCATGCAGAAAATTAGAGCAAATGTACAGCATTTAAAAAAGCACCTATATTATTACTAGGTAGTCCAGCCTGTGAATTCCAGTAGTTACCTGTAGAATCAGCCATCAGACCGACTCAGGTGTACCACGAACAACTCGACTCCAGAAGAGCTTTTCACTTCAGTTCACTGCGCTTTGGCGGAGTTGTCCAGATCCTTTTCGCCTTTTCATCATGTCAGATCCGGAAATGCAGAAAGAGGTCGACAAAAGCGACAGCAGCAAGGCCATCAACGCCACAAGCTGGAGCCTGGGGATGAAGATCTATCATACTGCCATCCCCTGCTTCCTGGCCTTTTTAATGTAGATAGGTCTTGTACAAACGAGTGAGCGCTCCCGCTGACCAAGTCATGATCAACTGCAGAACGTTCTCCGCATCCGTCACGGTCCCTGCCACCTCTGCCCTCATGATCGAGTTCGCCGTCAGCCGCACCGTAGCGATCCTGTCCGAAACCATGTACATGCTGGGGCTGGCCTTTGGGCCCATGATCATGGCGCCTCTGTCCGAGTTTATTGGGCGTCGCTGGCTGTACATTGCAACCTCATCGAGTATCATTGCCTTTGCAGGTGGTGCTGGAGCGGCTCGGAATTTGGCCACTTATTTGGTCTGCCGCTTTCTCTGCGGATGCCTGGGATCAGCGGGAGTCGCCATCGGTGCTGGAACAATCCTCGATGTTTGGGGGATCGGCACCAAGGCGGGAGCCATGGCTAGCCTCCTTTTTATCTGCGGCCCGTTCTTCGGCCCCTCTCTTGGCCCGCTGGTCGGCGCATATATCATGGATGAATACCATGGCGACTGGCGATGGACGCAGTGGGTTGTGGCCTTGATCGGGGCGCCCATCTGGATCTTGATACTCTTCATGAAGGAGACGTCCGATTCGCGGGTCCGGGCTACGGCGAAACACTCGGGTCCTTTCAGTACTGTGCGGCTCGCCTTGTCGATGCTCAAGGCGGCCGTCTTCCGCTCCATGGCCATGCTGACCACGGAGGCCATCGCGTTCTCGCTGACCCTATACACGGGATACGCATACTCTGTAGTCTTTAGCTATTTTGCAAGCGCCACCTACGTCTACACCCTCGACTACGGCTTTGACTCCCGCTCTATTGGTCTCTCCTTCATTAGCGTGCTCATCGGCTATCTTCTGGCTTGTGTCACATACCTTGTGATTGAGAAGACACTCTATGCCCGCGCTGCGCGGCAAGCTCCCAACGGTCATCCAGCCCCAGAACATCGACTGTACAGCGCCATGGCCGGTAGCATATTCTTGCCCATTGGGCTGTTCTGGTATGTTTTCATCTCTTCCCTCCAGAACGTTCCGTTGCGCTAGAAAGCGGTTCTGTGCAGAGCTAACGTTCTTTTTGTGTCCATTGTAGGTACGCATGGGCAGCTCACCCAGGCGGCCACTGGGCAGTAGTAGTAGCGAGTGGCATCCCATTTGGTCTTGGTGCTTTTGTTCTCTTTGTGAGTATTTCATTTCTCCCTTGTGAAAACCTTAAATATTACAAATCTCTAACGAGGCCCCTCTTCATAGCTTTCCTCTATGATATACCTTGTCGAATCATACGGACCTGATGCAGCTGCGTCTGGTATGTTCCTACCCCCCCTTTTTTTGCTTTATATTGCGTTTGTTTTGCGTTTATAGTTTAGAGACTCATTGTGAACAGCTATCGCCGCGAATGGATCCTTTCGATACCTCCTCGGAGCGGTGTTCCCTCTATTCACGATTCAGATGTACGAGAAGCTCGGCGTTCACTGGCCTGGTAGCGTATTTGCCTTTCTGTCATTAGGGCTTCTCCCTATCCCGTGGATCCTCTTTAAATTCGGCCATCAGCTCCGGAAGAATAGTAGATTTATAGCATCGTCACAAGTGGAGGAGTAAGGAGACAGTTGTCTCAAATAATTAGCGATATCTTAGCGTTCATAGTTGTAGATCTTTTTTTTTTTACGTTAGTGGCTATAGGTCAAGCTATAGAAGCTGCTCCACGTCTAAATATAGGATAGGTGCGATGAACCGGGTTCCTATAGTAATAATACGGTGCAGAAACCGGCAGTTTAGGTTTATGTTAGCGGTCGGCCAGGTTGGTAGACAGGCAATCTTGTCACCGGTTAGTAAATATAGTAGCTGAATCCAATCTTATTGCTATGATGACAACTGACTATCTAAGTAAAGGTGAGAGAAAGGACTTTGTTTGTTGCATGCTCTGCAGTTGTAGAAAGGCTGTTTAGACATGATTTCAGCGAAAGGGCTCCATCGTCTTCGATAAGAAGACCCATGTTGCGCCAAATGCCATTTGGCGCAGGGGGGTGACCGATTCTCACAGTAAGGTATAGTAATGAAATTTATAAAAAATCCATTATTTGACAAAGCGAAATCTCTTAATAAGTATTATTTCTATTATTTATGATAATATTTCTTCCCAAAGTCTTGATGCCTCTGAGAAAAAGGCATTGTCTGACCAAATAAATTTTCTTATAACATCAAGCGTTCGTAGACAAGAGCTATCGATCATAGAGAACCTCGTGGTTATATTCGTCCGAAGAAGATCAATATACCTTGATCGAACAAACCCAGAGGAAGCAAATGTACCACCAATATATAGGAGCCAAAGTAGCAAGTCGGAGTTTTCATCCCATATAGCATCTTTTTCAGTCTTTTGAAGTTGATCAAGAAGCTGGGAGGATAAATGGGACTTCATATAACACATCAGCACAATTAATCCATAAAATATCAAACAAGATTACTTACCGGAATAACTAGGGCGCACCAAGTTTGGCAACATAACATAATAGAACATATATATGCCGCAGTATAGCAGCATTTCAGCATGGGAGAAGGCTTTTCTAAATTCACAATCCTCGATTGAATAGAAGCAGTATGGTTGTTTATGTAGACCATGACAAAAGGATCGCCCTTTGTATAGCCCGAACAGTTTCGTATACATTGCAGAGCGTGCAAGTCTTCAAGTATTTCGATAAAACCCTCACTTAACAAGTGTGATATTGTCTCAAAACCCGATGGAAGTTGGTAGAAACTAGGTGTGAATGAGTCTCGTTGCCAGAGTAGTTCCGAGAAGGTAGTGTGGTCAACTATTCGATCAGAACCTGATAAAATTGACGCATTCAAGTCTTGCCTATAATAGTGTTAGGTATTAGTCTTTCCCTTGCCATTGAATATATGATTCACCAGAATATTGCACGCTTAATGCCAACGGTGAGGTAGACACATTGGCTGCGAGAGATTTCGAGTAGTTGTCTCACTGCTGCCATATGAAGTTGGACTTGAGAGGTCATTCCCAGCTGAGCCTTGAGCAAAAGCACTTAGTATTCCTGCAAGCCAAATTCGAGATAGATGCTTACCTCTACACCCACTAGTAGAAGAATGGCTCCAATTGTGGACTCTGATACAGCACCTTTGATGCTGGCCACTTTGTCTCGAATACAGCCGATAACGCAAACCTTGTATCTGAGGCATTCAATGTCCAAATTTCCCTCCGTTACTGCAAACAATAGCGCAAGCATAACTGCATTCGAAAGAGCAGGGTCAGTCAAGCCCGTACGGAAGACAAGATGAAAACTTTGGAATGCGAGCTCCTCTGTGAGACTAAAGACCGGCTCAGAGGCTTTCCTAGCTCTGTCTATGTGGTTTTGTGTTAAGAAACCAAACTGACGTACTTCATGGTGGGTAATTCCTTACTGTTCCCTAAAAGCATCTGCAGCCGTGAGGTGTCCACAGGAAGCGTACCAAACGGGTCGATCGCGCTCGCAGATAAAGATGGTATTAATGTTGGATGCAGTACAAAATGAGGTTCAGTAACTAGCGTATTCCGCTCCTCTTTCAAAACTATTACTCGAAAGTTGTGTCTTGATTCTTGTTCGAGTAACCGTTTGGCCTTGAGTGCTTGCTTGACTGCATGTGACTTAGCCGAGCGATTCGCACCCGGACCCTGTTTACTGTAAGGGCCTTTGATAGAAATGAATTTAAAATCTTCGGCTGACGGTGTTTAGAATTTAGTTACTTCTAGATGAATCAGATTTGTATCGCCTACCATCTGGTTTGAGCGGTTGGGGAACCATAATGTGCAACAGCCGCCAATCAAAGGTACCCCGTTCTGGCCTAGGTCGTAAAGGGCGTATAGTAACAAGACGTGTCAACTGCGCTTCGCTTCTCTTCTCTTGCTCTTGCATCAGTCTGTATAGACTTGCTAGATGGATCTAGGGGCTGAGGCTTGGGAAAATACATTCATGTAATCAGTTGCGATGCTTATAAATCACGATGCTCTACGATGGCGCCAGCCCCACTATACTCTTTGGGATACACCTCATTGCCCGATTTGGAAGTACCTCAATCTCAATGGGCATCTCAGTCCTGCAATTGGAAATACGCTGAATTGTTTACTGAAACCGAAACCCGCCAATTCAGAATATCAAATACGCATATGGCTATCTCTGGCATCCTGTTTCTCTATAGATGAGAACTATAAAGCCGCAGATGCTACCTATCCGAAATGTTTATGCCTCTAGAAAAGACCACCGCTAAACAAGCATCTCAAACTCGAATTCTTCTCGACAATGGATAAATCCAATCTTTTCACACCATTGAAAATCGGCAATGTCATCGTGAAGCATCGAATAGGGATGGCCCCCTTAACTCGCCTCCGTGCAACAGACGATCGTGTTCCTCAGCCACTTATGGCCGAGTACTACAGCCAGCGAGCTGCTGTGCCAGGTACCTTACTGATTAGTGAGGGCACATTGATTTCGCATGAATCTTCTGGTGGATTTGCCAATGCACCTGGCATATGGAACGACAAACAGATTGAAGGCTGGCGAACAGTCACCGATAAAGTCCATGACAAAGGAAGCTTTATCTTCTGCCAGATCTTTGCCATGGGGCGTGCTGCAGATGAGGAGCTATCTAAAAAGGAAGGGGTTGAGATTTTTGGTCCCAGCCCTATTCCAATGGATGAAATAGCGCCAGTGCCACGCTCTATGACACTCGAAGAGATTAAGAAGACAGTCCAAGATTTCGCAACAGCTGCACAAAATGCGATGCTTGCAGGCTTTGACGGTGTGGAAGTTCATGGTGCAAACGGCTACCTAATTGATCAATTCAATCAGGATAATAGCAATCAGCGTCATGATGAGTACGGCGGGAGTGTCGAAAATAGATCCCGCTTCATAGACGAAGTTATGAAAGCTGTCGTCGCTGCGATAGGGCCAGAACGAGTCGGTCTTCGCCTTAGCCCCTGGAGCGTATTTCAGGGAATGAAAATGACGAATCCAATTCCGCAATTTTCAGACATCATCAACAGGGCCAGTAGACTGAATCTGGCTTATCTTCACCTGGTTGAATCTCGCATATCTGGCAGCAATGATTATGAAGGCTCCGAAACACTGGAGTTTGCTTATAACCTCTGGAATAAACCGCTTCTCATAGCTGGTGGGTTCAAATTGGACGATGCCGAGAAGCTAGTCAATAAGTATCCGCACAAAGATATTGTTGTCATATATGGGAGATACTTTATTGCAAACCCAGATCTGGTGTATAGGGTCAAAGAAGGATTGCAATTTACTGAGTACAAACGCGAGACGTTCTATACGGTCAAGGATGCGTTAGGATATATTGATTATCCATTTAGCGCACAGTATCTTGAAAGCCTGAATGCTGAGGCTTCTCCAGCATAATACAAAAGAAAGTCAAGCCACTATGCAGGGGGCATCAACATTTTTTGTATTCTATCATCAATGAGTCGTTCCGAACTTTTTAACTGAGAAACGCTGTGCTTGCCAAATGAAAAAGTTTGGCAGCAGCAACAAGAAGTCCGCCTACAGGCCCTACAGCAAGCAGGACATCGTGACTGCCGGGAGCGCGATTTAATTTTGCTGATCTAACTCCCCTTTTACTTTCTATAGCCTCTTCATAGATAATTGTTTCTATTTTTATAATTATTCAAAGTCGCGGAGTTTTAATAAACTGTCCCTGGATATAGTAAAGAATATTATTAACTGTCTAAGAACTATCAGTTGCATCCTATAACTTGTGTAAAATCTTATCACCCGCTGGTTCCACTTTCAGTTACTAGTGAATATAAGATGAAGGGTGAGATACTAGTAGAATTGAAGTCGATGAATGGTGTCTTTCTCATTGAGAAAGGATCAAGCCCCAGATCTCCTCAGCTTACTTTGGGACTGTTGCCATATACGGAAAAGCAATGTGAAAAGCAATCTCAATCTCGTCTAATTAAGCAGCGACGCTGTCAGCATTCAGTGTACTCAAGACGAAAGCAAACATGTAAGTTTAGCAAATAAACAGATATACGAACCTCGCATTCCGGCAATAGCTTCAAAAGAAGTGGCAAAATTGTTCATTGTCGCGATGATATCCTCCAACCCATGCCGGAGCTCGTCAATGAGGCGCTCTGTATCCACGGACAAGTCGCCTGCTGATATTCGTGGGGCATGGGGTGTGGCATGAACTTTATAGAATTGCATTAGCAAGACGTAACTGGCTTGCATTGCGCAACATGTACAAGTCGGCATCGCTCGAGGGCTGATCACTCCACCAGATATTCTGGGAATAGGCAATCTTTGTAACTGCCTTGCAATTGTTAGAGCAGATGCTACGCAAATTTCGGTCGACTGATCGTATGTGAAAGGAGGCGACTGGAGCATGGAATAAGCGGCCATACTTGCTCCCGTATCGCTGGCAGTACTGGCAGAAGCATTGAGAGTATTCGGGGTCGTGAGATCGCAATGATTCTCGCTGAAGAGTGGAGTGTCCGAGAAGGCTTGCAATCGATGAAGACGAATTCTTGTGCTGTAGTATTTGGGAATAAGTTCAAGTTCTACATAAATTTGGAGGTAAGAGTTAAAAGTACCTGGATAATCTGATCCGCGCAAGTCGTCGCATTACTTCTGCCGTCGTAGACTCGTAGGCAGGTTCAAGTTCCATTGAACTTGAGACAGGAACATAGTTTTCTGCCCGTGCGGAGACCTGAACTACCCACTTATCGAGTATTTTCATCTGCTCGAAAATACTGGACATATCTGCATGCGAATGTAGATGTTCACTATAGCTGGAAGTGAACTTGACACTTGCGACGCCGATTCGCAGGGCTTCGAGGAAAATCAACCATGCCTGAGACCTCAAGGTTAGTTTGCGGTGTATAAGTGCTAATACAAAAATTTACCTCTGGATCAGATTCTAACCGTGGGTACGGAGTTGTGAATTGGCTGTCATCATCCACGTTTAAACAGGCCTATCGAAGTTAAAAACCGGCCTAGTTCAAAGGTGTAATTGTTTACAACACTGACACTTTGTCGAACCACTGAGCAAATATGAGCACAGAAATACTACTCGTCTGTTAGCGTTTTGATATTTATCTAGATGTAGGAATTACAAACCGTCATCCACCAGGTTCTTCTCTTAGCTTCTGAAAACGCGTCGTTTTCAAGACCCATGCGGTGGAGAGACATATTTTTTGCTATTATCAATGCTTGGCTTGCTCGAGCCGTCATCTTGAGTAAATTGGCACGCTCTGTGTGTTCATAGTTGCTCAATACAAGCAGTGCTAAGATACTCTCCAGCTCCACCGGCGTTTGTGGATGCAATGGATCACGCGTTATTGATAGCTTCCCAACTGCGGTCATGGAGCCTACATGGTGATCCGAGATAAAGTCAAGGAATTCCGAATCTGCGTCGATACGTTGAAGGGCTGCCTGAGCAAATTTTTGAGCTAGAGCTTTTCGAAACGAGACACATGCACCAGAGGTACAGTTTGTCTCCTGTGGTAAAGGAATAAGAGCAAGTATGGCAGAGAGCGCAAGACTGAGGGGGGAGATTGATTGATGTGAGATTTGTTTTTCTGCAGCCGCAAGAGGCCATTGGATAGGACAATCGAGAATTGGGCGAGATTTCAGTGGAGGGAGTATCGGAAAATACTGGTGGATAAATATGTAATATGCGTTCAATCTTTTCTTTGTCAGCCCAAATCAAAGGCAAAATCATCACTGGAGCCTATTGGGCAGTCTCACTCACATCGCTTGTTCGCTATCATATACCCTCGCACAATGGTCAACGATCGTTTCCGTTGTTGAGAGTGTTTCGCTTTTCGCATATAATTGCTGCTGCTCTTCAATGGCTTCGGGGCGTTTCAGGCCGGCACCTGGGAAAATGAGGTGTTCGATACTCTCAAGAGTGAGTACTGCTGGGGTGGATTAGTTACCATTCGAAAAAGTTATCAACAGGCGGGGATGACAGACGCTGGGCTGAAGGAGATCTCGACGCCTCGCTCTCGTTGACGTGTTTTCTCTGAACGGGCCTCTTTCGTGAGCCGCCCCTTTTACTAGGAACATAAGAGCAATCCCGATCTCTAATCTTACACTAAAATAAGAGAAGCCATATTAGAAACCAAATCAATACTGGAAACGTTGCTGTGAGTATTGTTATATAGCTTACGTTGTGGCATGGTTGTTCACCATCACAACGTGTTCTCGATGCGCGACTGTGGCCTATTAGAAACAATCTCAAGAGGAGAAGGGTTAATGCATGTACCAATGCAGACATGCCACCTTTGCCGGGGGCAGTGGCATCTTCTTCCCTACTCTTTTTACTTGGGACATGGTGTAGTGATGGATCAATTGGCAGGGAGGAGACAAAAAAAAACCTTGCTCTCCAACAGGTCGTTGCCGTTTTGCACCAATCATGAAATGTATCTGCGTAATATTCACGACCGAGCTGGGACTAATGCCAGCATATCTATGGGTCGTCGGGTGTTTCGCAATGGCCGATCCAAACACCGCGGGGTTTGGTGTTCTTGTACTGTCCTAGTTAACAACTCAACCAACCATCTGACTAATTAAGGTGGCAAAGAAGAGTGCCGCAAGCTGAGCGGGCGGGAATACAAAGGCAATAGCACACGCTTTTGTCTACTGAGAAGGCTTCTGGCCGGAGATCCTTTTTGCGGAGAACATTTCTTCATACGCAGTAGTCGGCAGCGGCCGGCGGAGCCGAAGCGGCCGGGCCGGGGATTGATCTACTCGGTGTTTGATCCGGTGACTCAGCAAATACTCCTCATTGGCTCTCAGATACTCAGGCGTAATTTTTCTTATACGAAGTATGGCATTCCTTGGCCTACTGTGGAGCGCAAAATGTCTTCTAGTATAGCAAAATCTATAGTTTCCTGTTTAAGGTGAGCAAACAGGGCTGAGAATTGGTGAGCCGCTGTTCCACTTAGTCAGGAACAGCGCCCTGCCGGTAGCCAACGATATAATAAGCAGTCCTAATACTACATGGGTATTTATATATTGGGGACCTGTAAGTCTATGTCAGTAAAATCTTGATACCTTTTGGCACAGCATTCCATCGTTCACCTCATCCTACCGCTACTTTCGAGACGGTCCTTTATCTCGGAAGAGATACCACCATGGACACCACTGTGAGGAGGGCATCCTCTGCTGTTAATAGAACAAGCATTCTACCTGACCCAGGACACGTCACAGAAGGCGTCACCGCCTCCTCGACAACTCTATCATCACCACAGAACGGAATCGCCATAAATCCTACAGCTAATGCTCCCCAAAGCGAAACGGAAAAAATAGAGATCAATCTGCCTCCGTTGCAAAATCGCGAGAAGAATATTTGGATCGTTGTTCGCGCATTCACTCCAGCGTAAGTCTGCTCATCGCATCTTTCCTCTCCCCTTGTGTCTTGGCTGGTCATTTTAAGGGCGAGTTAAGATTGAACCTCCCGAGCTGTGGTGTTCTATGGGGAAAGCCTCTGATAAAACTTACAGATGGTTTACGATCAACATGGGTACTGGAATTGTTTCGATCCTCCTTCATAATCTTCCATACAATGGCGCCTGGCTACATTATATCTCCATCATCTTCTTTGTTCTCAACCTTGCGCTATTTGTTCTCTTTACCTTTATATCCGCTCTTCGATACTTGATATACCCGGGGCTTTTCATGACCATGATCAGGCACCCCGCCGTACCTCTCCTTTTGGGAGCATTTCCAATTGCTCTCTCTACAATTGTTGAAATGATTGTTTTAGTCTGTGTCCCCGCATGGGGTAGCTGGGCGATTACTCTAGTTAGTCCCAGTGACAAAACCATCACAAGACTTCATTGCTAATCAACTTTTCTTAACAGGCATGGACATTGTGGTGGATTGACGCTGCTATATCGATCATAATAACTTACGCGATACCATTCGTCATGTAAGCGACGCCCATTATAAACTCTTTACAAGGCTGGTATGAAGTTCGTTATTCTAATGGCATTGACAGTATGAATACTCACGATATCAAGTTGGCGGCGCTTTCTGCAACTTGGCTTCTTCCTATTGCTTCAGCTATTGTCGCGTCTGCAATCGGTGCAATTGTTGCCGAGGTGTTGGAAAACGAACAGCATGCTCTATGGACTCTCATAACGTCATACTTCCTCTGGGGTACCGCAATGCCTCTGTCCCTCACCTGCATGGTAATCTTTTACCAGCGGCTTTCAATGCATAATCTGCCACCCCCCGAGGCCATTGTCTCCATGTTTTTGCCCGTTGCACCTCTAGGTCAAGGCGGATACGCCATCATGCAGCTGGGAAAAGTCTCAGCAGAAATTTTTCCTAAAACCGGCACCCTTGGGAAGATGGGCACCCACTCTGGAGAAATACTGTACGTGACAGGCTGGATAATTGGCTTTATTATGTGGGCAAACGGCCTGGCATGGATCTTCTTTGCTCTGGCCAGCATTAGCCGGCGCAAGTTTCCCTTCAACATTGGTTGGTGGGGATTTACTTTCCCACCCGGCGTCTGGGCTGGGGCAACAATTGCGATTGGACAGGAAATGCCATCAAGATTCTTCAATGTCTTGGGGACAGTAAGTTACATCTTTCCATTGTAATTATTTCTATTTGGCATCTTGTTGCCTCGACTCCTCGTTGTAAAAAATGTAAAACAGGTACTAACGATTTATCAACTAGATTGCGTCGGTCATAGTAACGCTGCTATGGATCATTGTCGCTATTGGCACGATAAGGAAAGTTATAGATGGTAAAATATTCATGGCACCAGATTTTGAACAATGGAAGAAGAAGAAGAGCCAAGCCTTGGAAGTGGCGTAAGAAGTCGGTGGTGCGAAATTCGACGGCGTTAGCTTGTGGCCATGTTGAATAACAGCAATTGCTACTATGACAAAACCTCTATAGGAATAATTCAGTCTTGCCTAAGAAATAGATATCACGGGTTCATTGTTTGCAGGGGGTCAGTATATATGAATGGTCTTTAGGATAGAGACAGGCAGCCAGTCATGAGACATAATTTAATGAAGTAATATCAATACATGTACTATCAGTAATGTCCTAGATCTTTACTTCGCCATCTTCAACACGCTTTAGAACTGGGTAGATGTTCTCGGGTTGAACTCTATCCCAGAGGCCCCCTTTCCCAGAGCTCTGCAATATCTTGTCTTGCTGACGGAACCAGTCTTCTGCGCTTTTGATTCTGTTTGGATGAATCTCATCTAGAAGAGCATAGTCTATCTTGAAGAGGTCATGCTTAAAAGCATTCCAAAACCCAGAAAAGTTTTGTTTCACAGTCATACTACTCGGATCGTTTGGATCAGTGTTAGAGCCCACTGGGCGGTTTCCAATGACCGACAAGGCTCCATTAGTCCAGTACACATCCAGTGATACATCAACGTATTGTGCTTGATGGCCTGTAGCATTCTCAAATGCAGTGGCCAGGTCTTTGAAACTGATATGTTCTATCGCAGTTACGAGGTTCAGGCCGTTGGCACGCTCAGGGTTATCGAATTGCCAGCGGACATAGTGACCACAATCCTCGAGAGAACCTAGCGGTATTGGACCATTGCCTTGTGGAACACGCCATTTGAGAGTATCATTCTCGATGGTGGGTGTCATGGGCGTGTAAGAACCAATGGTCATATCGATATATGGACCAACAGCAAAAAGACTCGCGCCCATTCTATCTTTGTTGTCGATATTCTGGAAGAGAATCCATTCTCCAATTCTCCCTTTCCCGTTCATATGTCCGACTCGAAACTTGGAGTCGTAGCCTCCCGCTTTGAGTACATAGGGGATGTGGCCATAGACGAAGAATTTGATGCCTTCTTCGATAGCAATCTCATACGTGCGAATGGCCCAGTACATCTCGGCTTTCTCGCCCGTATTAAAGCCGTCGATGTTGACAAAAGCTCCATCGCAGCCGCGAAAGCCGTCACGAAGAGTTTGTTCATTTTCGAGTGTGCCTTGGAGTAACTCCACATTGCCGAGGGCGAGAAGCTCATTGGCGCGGCGAGACGAAGGATTCCGAGTTAGAATTCGAACGTGATATTTCTTGTCGCTCACAAGTGCTTTGACGATAGGAACCCCTTGAACTCCTGTGCCACCAATCATGAAGATTTTGGAGACATGTTGCGAGGCCATTGTGAGCTTTAGAAGAATATGGCGTAGAAAATGGAAGTACTGTGTGGATGAGTGTGGAATGTTGATGGCAGTCTCTCGTGAAATGGTGTATTTATATATAAACTAGATGTATGTCTGTTCCATTTTTACCAATAATTGTTTATAGGCTTATCAAGCAGAAACGGCATCTTAACTGGCACTTATCCATCTCCTGGTGGCTGCATCCATACCAAGGCATACACAACTAACCTGATACAGCCTATGTAGTTTCAATGAGAACTAGATTTGCTCAAAGCGCTAACTGTCAATGGTAATTTTGTGTAAGCAGACTAGTCATATGCATTATCATTTGTCTGAGACGCCGTTTACGTGGCATCTATGCTACAGAAAATCTGCTTTTGAGACCGTTGTGGATGACTAAGTCGCGATCGGCATTTTTTGTATTACTGATCAGCATTTAGATATTACTGATCAACATCTCGATGACCCCTTTCTTTGTCGTGAAAAAGCCAAGTACGATTTCATCCTTGGCCATCCTTCAAGGTGTTTAGTAATTATGGACGAAATATGAACACGTAGATGCCTCAGTATTATCTGGTTTCGACTGGTACATGTACCTACCCGAACGAAGAGCTACTTCTTCAGGCTGTTTTTTTTGAACGTAGTTCACTAATCGTTAGCTGTATATGTCGTCGCAATCCTCTGGGTATACCTCTGAACATTCCTAGCCGCAGACCATAACACCAAGATTACTCTTCATTAGATTCTGGAAGCTTCTTTCATGTAATGTATAATTCATGACGCTGCACTGGGCTTGATACAGTTTAAACATAAGAGATTGCTTTTGGACAAAGCAATAACATTTTAGAGCGAGATATATCCTGAGATTCTATTTTCAAGGGCTGGCGAACATACTATCGATACATAGACTTGTATTGCAGCCCCTGATTCCGAAAAGTTCTGTATCCAAAGATATGGCCTTCAATGCCCTCACTAAGTAGCTCTGGCTAAATTGGATATGGCACGTATAAAAGCTATCCAAGTATAAAATCGTGCTAGACCTTTTCGATGCCTTCGGAGGCCTCATAAAAGACTATTGCGGAAAAATGACGAAAAGTGTGTATTAATTGATGGCATATGCGTCAAATGGATTGAAATGCATAGTTCAAGAGACGGAAACTCCGGAAATACTAGCGAATACTACCGAGATAGTCTGACCATCTTGATGCTTAGACCCAACTTATTTGTTCAGTGAACCATAACTTATGCAACAGCGAAATTTCCCTGTCCAATTAACTAAAGTCAACTTTTACATACATGCTGCTAAACAGTGATTCATATCCAAGCAAGGACCCCCACCAGTAACCTTATAAAGCCAACGAATCCAGTCTAATTGGCATTATAGTCGGGCTATGAAGCCTAATATTAGCTCATCTTGCATTCACTACTTCCATACTTGTTGAAGAAAGTCCTCTACGTCAGCAAGCAAAACTTCTGGCTTCTCCATAGCGGCAAAATGACCACCACTCTCATGCTGGCGATAGAACTCAAGAGTTCCAGTCGTTTCAGCCCAAGCTTGAGGGATTGGGGCAAGTTCCTTCGGGAAGAAAGAGTATCCGAAATGCTTTTTGATATACCACTCAGGCTTCTCGTGAGCTCCAATCACGCCGGGTGTAAATAGCTATCAAATCGGTCAGAAGCTGCTCAATAAGTCTTCAAAGCGGAATCTATTTACCTGTCGATACGGGTAGATGGATCGTGGGAATGTCTCCGTCAACCAGTACAGGGTAACTGAAGCAAGAATCTCGTCAAGTGGCGGATCCTCATCGGTCCAGGCAAGAAACTTTTCACCAATCCTAATAAATCTATTAGCTGCCTTGCATCTTGAAATAGATTGTCAATGAGTTACATACCATGCAAGAAGCGCAATCGGGTTTGAAGCAAGTACAAGACCAATAGTGCTAGGTTTGGTTGCATGTTGAAGAGCATATGAAGAACCGAGTTTCAAGAAGGTATCGGCTCGCTTCAGTCCCTCCTTCTCAACATCACTAATCTGACTATCTTTGATACCCTCTGGCTCGGGCATGATGCAAAAGTTTACTGAATCAGAAGTTAGCATCGTATCTCCTTAACGTGCTCTAGTTTATGGCCTACTATGAACGGCCTTGACTGTGTCAAAAGTTGCAGCCATAACACGCGAAACTTTGCTGCCAATATCTCCTCCTTGAACTGCGTACCCATTGCCGAATCCCAGCTCAATCATCAATGTGTTCATAATGCTGGCAATGTTCTGAAGTTGAAAATCTCGTGCGAGCGGTGGGGGCGAGGAAAAAGCATAGCCAGGCAGAGAAGGAACAATGACGTGGTACGGCAGCGTCTCTGGGGTGTAGCGCTGGGTCAGGATCTCCAAAATGGAATAGAATTCCAAAAAGTTACCTGGCCAGCCGTGCAAGCACAAAAGTGGGATTGCATCGGGCTTTTGAGAGAACAGTGCCATGAAATGGATGTTGAAAACATCTCCGCCCTCCTTGATAGGGAGAGTGAAGTTGGGGAAGCTGTTGATGCGATCCTCACATTTGCGCCTACATAGTATACTGTGTCAGCCATGAAACAATCCGCAGGAGTTGTATGTGAGCTTACCAGTCCCATTTCTCCCATTCTACTTTGGCTTGGACTAGCCAGTCTCGGCTAATACCGAATTGGCCGTCTGTCATTTCATTTTCGTATGTCTTTGGTCCAATTTTGGATAGCTTTAATAGAGTTTTGAAGTCGCTAAGCTGTTGCTCTGGTACTGACACAGTAAAGGGAGCTGGAGTGGACTTTCTATTGGCAGGGAGGATTGCAAAAGAAGCCATTTTTATTAGCTTTGTAGCTTGGTGTATAGTCTCAGAAATATGTTCTTTGTTGTTGGCTTGAGGTTGTATTGATTGGTGATTGGAATTGATGTCTGATAGAATCCTCAGATGGTGGAGAGTCCAGGCTATCTTATAGTTTTCATCTTGTATCTATTTTCTTATATCTCAAAACTTGTTACAATGTTAATTGAGTTTCTTCTCTTGCATAGAGCTTCACAAAAGGGACATTCTCTCCATCTCAAAGCTACCCCGAAACCTTGATTCCATTCCCCGGTATGCCTATCGTGGCGTCTCACCTAACTGTCATTATGCCAAATACGGAAATACCATCCGCCTCCGGGAGACCATTCCGAACAGTTTTTTATGAAAGGGATCGCCTGACGTCATTCTTGTATTGAAATGCAAACTTCCCAAGAAAGGTAGACTCCAGACTAGGGCATTGTATAAAAGGCCTGAAATACCATTGAACTAGTCTGGAGAACAAAGATCATTATCAGCTGCCTGATATTCTGGTGATTTGGGGGGCATGCAGTGATACTATTACGAATATTAGCTTCACTGAGGAGAAGATTTGACGGTGAAATAGATATGACACATATTGAGCATGTTTATGTGGCAGTATAATATTAATTTCAAGCAATTATTCCGTATACAGCAGCCCGCTATTAAACAAAAGATAAATCATCACCCTTAACTCCAGTCATAACTTACAAACCCTCCATACAGATAGAGAGGGAGGCTGGCATAATCGATTCTCCTAAATTGTCCGCTACGAGTTATACTCGCGCTTCCTCGGATTTTTCATCCGTGAGCTAAGACGTAATGCTTCGTTTTCCTTCTCGAGAATGATGACCCTCTCTCGTAGGCTCTGAAGAGAATGAATTACGTCTCCCTGTCCACTGGCGCTCGTATCTTCCTCTGATAATTTGCCTGACGCTAGCTGGGAAGATGAACTTTCAGTATCGTCAGACTTAGTCATATCTTTCTTCAACCTGATGCTTCTGCGAGCCTCTAGATTTGGCTTAGGCTCCTCGGATTCGGCTGTGTATTTTTGGACGAGTTCATGGGCAGGTTTGTGATGAATATTGCTTGGTTTCTTGTCTTCAAATGATGGTGGCTGAACATTCCATCCCCTCTTCGTGCAGGCATCGCAGTAGAATTCCTTCTGCCTCTCTGGCACCTTCGGGACAACACAATTTTGGTGATACGACCGGCAGCATGTATCGCAATGCAACATGCTGCCAGGCTTGCGACAGGTATAGCATAACGGATTGTGTGGTGATCCGCTCTCTATGAAGCATTAGATACTAAGTTTTTTTTTCTCCCTCTTTTAAATATGCGAATAACGACCGTCGTTAGGGTGTAGATGATGCAAGCTCAACTGCTCTAAATGGGGACAAAGTCGTGAGGACAAACATTACAAATTAAGGAGATTGTGACCAAAGAAATTCTGCATTGGCATTCGCTCGCAGTGGAGGAAGTAAAAGTAGAATAAAATAGAAATGTAGTAATACTCACTCTTCCACGCGTGGTATATAATTTTCTGCTCATTCATGGTCAAAACAGTCCCCGGCGCAGCATAGGTAGAGATTCTGTACCCGGCGATGACGGGATATCTGCTGCTCTCAGCGGTGGACGTTCGCCGTCTTTTGGCTTGTGAGTTAGGAGATTCTGCCATGGCGCCTCTCTGAGAAGAAGCAAAATGGATCAGATACGATAGCGAGATTCAGGACCCGTACATGAATCAATCTGCAGCAAACAGCACGGAGGATTGACAGGCCAGACTCAACATGACCCAGCAGGCATCACTCAAAAATGGATGTGGAGGCAAGAGAACCGTGAGATTCCGCGTTGGGGAGATTTGCCTAAACAGGCATAAGACGGATTGTTTAGCCAAAAGCAGCAACGTCATCCTACCGACATTAGGCCGCTCAGCTCAGAGTGAGTGAAAGAGCTTCATCAAACCCAATTTGAGCATTTCCCTCTTCTGTCCTTGTGTGGCATGGATAAAGCTGTTACGGCTCGCAAACTCTTGATTCCGTACATATCCTGAGCTTGATTTGTTACCTCAATGGGTAACATCCTCCACCGGCCGCCACCAACACCACGCACGGCCGCCGTTGCTAGCTGAGAGAGGGGCATATACATGTAGATTGACTGCTATATGCACCAGTAACCATTGACTGCGAACGGCAATGTCCCCCGGATCAGCGTGTCAACGGTGTAGGCAGCGGCACATCAAGGTACGTCGATTTCTGGCGTCTCCCCTATTGTTTGCTTTGCGACGATGGCCCTAACTGATGGCATCAGTGTGATGCGACAAGGCCCAGCTGCAAGCAGTGTGTGTCTGCTAAGCACGAGTGTCCGGGATACCCTGAGGACTGGAAATTCATCAACAATGGCGCCAAGCTGCCTCGCAAGCGACAGAAGAGGCAGTCCATCCGAGACGCCAAGACGCATACTGCAAAGGCATCTGCTGGTCTGGCTGTGAAAGTCACCGAGATGAGTGAAGATGCTGTCATAGAGATCCGTCGCAACAACACGGCGTCAACTGGCCAAAGGCTAGAACCATTGGACATCCCCCCGTTGGATTTCCCTAAAGCTTCTGAAACCACCCTGCAGAGCCTGGACTCGTCTATGCCGCTTCAGGTCGAATTAAATTTCGATCTCGGCGATAACAATGTCAACGACGCAGGCGTTGCTGGCCTGCAGCCCGCTCACTTCGGAGCTCCTATACCCCCTTCTGAGGCATCCCCGGAATTGATGTCTTCTGGATCAACTGGCGAGTTTGAGATGGGGCTTGCTGCTCTAGCCTCGGAGTTCATGCTTGAGAGCGAGCAGGAGATCGTCTTCCTCCTCCGACACTATACGGATAACTTGGCTCCGTGGTATGTCCCCGCCCCTTGCCGCTGACCGCATCAAACTCTCTAATAGGCAATATTAGGCTAGACATATTTGGAGACAAATGCTTCTTCCAGACTTGTGTCCCTCGCCTTATTGGGACTCATCCCATAGTAAAATACGCGATAGCCGCGCTCGCTGCTAAGCATCTGAGCAATGTGGGCGGCTTCCGAGCCACCAATTGCGGCCCGATGAGTACCTTGGCCCTGACAGAGCTTTATCCTAGCGCAGGCAATGTTGACTGGGCATTCAAAGCTGCCAACTATTACCACCAAGCAGCTACAAACTCGCAGCACCCGTCCCCGCTTTACAGTGCTGAAGCTAGTTCGATCCTGACGGATGTTGCGATGGCAAGTAATGCCATCTTGACCGTTTATGAAATGATTGACTCAAATTATGATGAATTTTATACGTAAGTACCTGCTTTACGTCTTCCAGTAGATTACAAGAGTTGCCATCTTGATTTCATTTGACACGTGCATTCCACAAAAGTGGTCATTACCATCTCGATATTTTCCATATTGTTCACGCTACATGAAAGATTGCCGCTCTATATATTTTCCCACTCTTGGGAAGCAGCTAGCGAGTCTAACATCGACTTAGGCGGATCCGAGAGATAAAGAGCCAGCTAATAAGACACCCTAACGATGGTTCAATATCACAACCGATATTTGCACCCTTTAAATTTCACGGCAACCCTGTAGCTTTGGCTAGCTACTGGCACTGCATGCCCCACGATCTGTTAAACTCATATGATCAAAAACGGAAACCACTACTAGATTGTGAAACTCTGTATAATCGGGCGGGGGGCTCCGACGATGGCTTCAGTCTCGATGAGCCTCCATCCATCACTAAGGCACCCTGGGTGCAGTTATTCATGTTGATAGCCCAAATTATTGACAAGTTTACCGCTGCCCCTAGCCATGGTGATCGGGGGACCAAGGATGTGGACCGCAATAGCAGCTGGGACTATCTCTGGGACGCCCTGGATCGATGGCACGCCCAACTCGATCTGCACTTCGAACCTTATTCCTATTACAAGCTTTCTAGTCATCTAACACTTTCACAAGGCCTAGTGGAGCCAGTATTCGACGAAATACTCTTCCCATCGGCGGTATCCGCAGCTACTCTGTCCTACTATCACTTTGCTCGCATTCTTTTACTCCTAGCTAAGCCGACCGACCAATCAAACCCCCAAGCTATGTTACTTTACTACCGAGAGATATTGACGGATATAGAGGACCACTGTATTAAGATATGCGGAATTGCGGCTGCGCGGCCAGGTCCTGCCGCTCGGATTCACTCAGTTCAGCCGCTCTTCTTAGCAGGGCAATGCTTAGTGGAGCCTCGACTACGGACAGCTGTTGCACAGCTCCTACAAGATGTTGAGGCCGACACAGGATGGCCAACGGCAGGCCATATAAGCAGGCTTCACCAAGGGTGGAACAGGAACGCTCGGACTGGTTGAAGGTTTAGTGAGCAGGTTCTCTGTGCTTTGTATGACAGGGTATTTGGAGTAACGGCGTACAATTTTGATGTGGGGATCTTGTTGCTAGCCGTGCTACGATTGTCTTTCCTCAGCGTTTATTTTATATCCTAGATATGATAAAAGTAATCCTATCAATGTAATGGCAAGCCTATTCCGGATGCGTCAATATAATTCTATTCTTGTCATATCTCATATACATGGGGTGTAGCACTCCCCCTTTGGCGGCTCTTGGCTGCTGTTGACACACTACCTGTTGTAGTGATTTAGGCGACACTGGGATTGAAATCTTGTCGCAACAAACAGTAACAAGATTTGTTCAAAAGTTCCCCAGAGCAGTGTAGTATCCAGTGCCGAAAACCCGCAATCTCGGCTCTCTACCTAAACTTCTTCTATGACACTATCGACCATTAACAACATGCAAGTTAAGTTGCATCGCGCCATGCATTGTTTTCATAATCAAGGTGAAAGGCCCGGCTACGCGCGTATAATGAATTTAAGGATATATAAGAGCGAGGGTCCGCCGCTCTCAATGCAATTTCTTATCCTCTCCTCTTTTGCTTGCGGAATTCCCTCAACCGCAGCAATCCACTGCGAAACTGTCGCAACCATTTGCGACACGCATTGCTGAAAATCGCAGCCAAAAAAGCCCCTCAGCCATCGCATTTTCTTCCTAGCTTTACTAGCTGACAGCTCAGCAACTGGGGCCGTGTCTAGCACAGTATCACCCCGCTGGCTATCGTCTTTTAACTGGCCGGGCTCCCCGCTTTGGTGCAAATAGTTGCCGTGCGCCTTGACAATTTTATAATGGGTGTAAGTATGTTGGTAGTATGAGCGAAACGCCGAAGCCGCTGTGTGCAACTCGGGTCTCAACTCGGTGTTCAACTCGGTGCTCAACAATGGGCAACAACAAGTATATAAGTGCTCTGCTTGATCTGAGATGTAGCATTCAATTCAAATAGCATCACTCTCAATTAAATCAATAGCTCAATTCCCTTCAAACAAATATATACCAACTTTCAAGTCCACTCTCAGACTTACCAACTACTCTCTTTGCAATGGCCCCTACTCTCTATATCGCCGACGACACATGCTCTCGCGCCGCTCAGTTGGTCGCAAACGAGCTTGGCATTGAGCACGAACTGGTTCACTTTGATGTGTTCGGCAGGACCACATCCAGCGGCGAGAACTTTGCTGCTGTCAACCCTCTGCTCTACGTCCCTGCCCTGAAGCTGGAAAACGAGACCAAGGACGTCATCTCCGAGACCATCGTCATCTGCTCTTACTTCGCTGACCAGAAGCCTGAGGCTGGCTTGATCCCCGCCGCTGGCACCCTGGAGCGTGTCAAGTACGACCAGTTCCTCGTCCAGCTGGCCACTGAGATTGCTCAGAAGCACATTCCTCTTATGCGCAAGCTCATGACCCCTGAGGGAATCGAATTCCACTCCAACAAGCTCCAGAAGGCATACAAGCTCCTTGACGACCGTCTGGCTAAGACCCCCTACCTATTCGGCGACAGCCTCACTGTTGCCGACGCCTATGTCTGGGGCACTTTCTGGAATTCCCGCTCCGGTGTCGACCTGTCTAACCTCGAGAACATCGCCGCCTGGAAGACTCGCCTTGAGGCTCGCCCCGCTGCCCTCAAGACGCTCAAGGAAGAGGCTGAGATTGTCGCAGTCCACAAGGCCCAGATCGCGGCCAGCGCTTAAATATCTCGGACTTGATTTGTACCTTTTTTTCCCCTCAGAACCAAATCGTAATCCAGGGGAAAGTGACTTTTGGAATTAGCGAAGTTGTAATACAACACAAATAGAGTGGGGTGATTTCTTGGAATAGAGGAGTGCGGCTATAGAAACAATATCACGAGATTTATAGATTTACGGAGAGTATCCATAGAACCCAAATCAATTTAAAAAAATTTCAATTCTCTATCTTATGGGGTCGCAAATAAAAAACAAGAAGATTCCATTGATTGTGCATTTAACTGCGTAACATGGCGAAAGCCGAGCCAAAGCACTTAACAGAGCCAAGAGACGCCAAAGTTGCCACCATCCAGTAGCTTGGAACTTGTCTGAAAACTCGACCAAGTTCATCCCCTTGATTTGCACTGGGCGGAGTACCACCCATCAGCATTTAGAGTTACACTTAAGCTCTCCTAGACTAGTTCAACATGGATTGGATGAGCGATTTTGATTGGTTCGGAGTTGTATTCATGTATCCGTTGATATGCTTCAAGTGCGGAAGCTTGGCGTGCAAGGTCTTTTGATTACAACGGTTAGGCTATCGAGTTGTTGACACGAATACAGAACAGTAGAGAAATCGGCCAGCTGGCCTTTCTCTCAAACTTAAATTGAGAAAATTGCAACTCTTGCTTGAAGAGAACTTGTCAAAATTACGCATAGTTCTCACCTCTGTATCGAAATGAGTCGTGAAAGCGTTCGTTCCAGCTGGAGGTTTATCCTCGTTTGCGCCTTGGTTGCAATAATTGCGAGCCCGATATTTACCAAAAACTTGCCATTTCGCCATTTATTTCTTCAATCTACCAAATCTGAAATGAAATCAGGCAGCCTTAGAATCATATCCAATGCCAACGTGGTAACCAGACCAAACCCTGAGGTCGTCGGTTCGAACAGAGATGAGGTGGCTGATTCATCGGTCCACCTGCTCCGGAGCGCCTCCAAAGGTTGGACATATATACCGAACATAGACGCAGAGGAATCCGATATAGAAACAAACAAGCCAGCAGGCCCAGAATCACGCCATGTACTGCATCATTCCTTTGCGGATATTGATAACAACGATGGGCTGGCTGTGGTGCCTTATGGAAATGGTTTTGTCAATGGAATTATTCAAGCGTTTCAACAAGACCTTCATCTCGTCCTCCGTCCTGATGACATATGGTTGGCTATTACGGTCCAACTCAGCTTCTACATCAATGGCCATGCCGAAGAGATGCGAAAATTCTTTGTTGAACATGATGACAAGAAGGAACTCGTTGTCGACTTAACTCCACAGACCATGGAAAATCTGGATATTGCATACGCTGCAAAGCTTTTTGCCGGATTAATCCAGGAAAATGTGCGGGTCCCAGATCTTAAAAGTTGGATCCTTCCAGACTTTTCCACAACAACCGATAACGATATAAGCGTCGCGGCAATGGTTATGATGGCAACTACAAAGGCATATTTTGAATACATTATGTTGTGCGGTTGTGGATTTCCAAGCGTCACACTTCTCGGGGAGAGAGATGACTGGGTGAAGCTTTCTGAGAGACTACCTAGACTTGCGACATTTGGCGATGAACCTGCGGAATGGAGCAAATTACTCGTCAAAGTGGTCGAGAAAATGATTGAAACGTTTGATCACCCAGATGACGAAGCTACAAAAGAGTTCTGGATGAAGGCAGTCCATAGAACTGGTGCAGAGGCTTCAGGCCGGGGACTGGACACGTTATCTGGATGGATCACGGCATTCTGCTTCTGGAACGAGGAAGGCAGAATGATCAATCAATATTCAGATGAATATATAAAATTATCTTCATTCGACGGGGAGGGAGATGAAGACAGGAAGAGGCTCGTCATTGATGATGTCATCTTCCCGATCATCAGAGCAAAAAGTGTGCCACAGTCTGTGGTTCAAGTACCCGTCAAAGTTCTGGATGCATCGACAATGCTTGAATATGAAACTACCATCATAGCAGGCTCTGTAGGTATGACAGCAACTACGAGTGGGAGTGAAGTGGCGCCCGACACTTTCCAGCCCCGATCAGGTTGGTGGATGTTACTCGACGAGGTTAAACAGCTTGGTGCGGAAAAGCTGGAGAAGTATGTGGAGATTCTACAGGAGCGGCTCAATCTATCTTAAGGGTTTTATCGTGGCCTACTATATTATCTCATATTTCCAGAAAGAAAAAAAGCACATTGATGGCTTTCAACGTGTTATTTTTGTTTTGATTTTCCATGATTCTTTTCTCCCATTGGTTTCATCACAATTCTTGAAGCATCTACTCCCACATCGCAAAGAGACACATCTACAGCATTGCGCTCATGGAGTGGAGCTAGAATATATTGATGTTACATTTGACAGCATAAAATCGCAATAAAACCAGGCCCCTATGTCCATATTCATTTTATCAATAGCTCCTATTTTTCGTGTTTCATTCCGTTACCCAACTTGTTCATTTCTTGCACTCAATTCTCCATTTTATTTACCCCTCTTCTGCGGGACAACGTGTCACTTGCCAAACTAATTTTAATACCTTTTCCATCATGGGAAATAATCCCTTTTAATAGCACTATGGGCCAGATGAGATGCCTCGAGGAGCGGCCTGAATTTTGGCGCCTTGTGGCGCTCGCTGTGCAAACCTGTATACCTAATTGTTACTTCCGCAATCCGGTAACACTTTATTCTTTCTTTAGGCGACACGGCTCGCTTAGTCCCAATAATTCCAAGACACCTACGTGTACATCTAAGCTCAATCGGATATCGCAATGTCCTGTGCAAATGCTGTTGGAAAGACCCATCTTCGCCCTGCTGAATTGCCGAACTACGTTGGCCTACACGATGTAAGGGGAATGCAGATAGTATATTCCAATGGCGAATTTGAATGCCACGTATTAGTGCAGAAGCCCATTTACGCGCCCCTACATAGCCAACACAACACAATGCTAGGTCATGCAAGGGGGTTAAGTGCTAGGAAGTGCATCCGCATGAGACACGGAATAGTTCAGATGCAGTCCCGTCACAACCTGCCAATAGTATTGACATCTAGAGGCGCGTGGTTTTTTGACTAGCTTCAAGCGAAAAAAACCCAGCTGGTAAAGATCTCCGATTGATGGGACTAGGCTCGGATACCATCTAGATAGTCTACGAATAGAAGAGACCCTTTGCCTCTGCATTGACAAAGCAGCATGGTTGCAGCGCACCTTAGAGTGGGGAAGCAGCTGATGGCCCATCGACGCTATTGCTTCATCTCGATGCCGTCCACCCTCTGAGAATAGATCCGTTGGGCTACGAAGCACCAGAGATATGCTACCTTTGCACAGCATAAGTTTACAATATAGAATTCATTTAGTTTGACAAAAAGTTTCCTTTGCTGAGCAGTACTTGTTGGAAAACATCGCATAACATCTTGTCGGCAACTTTCGGCTCATGAAAGAAGATAGTTGTAGAGAGAATGAGCGTTTACAGAGTGACTCGTTAGATTCTCAAATAATGAAGCTCTTCGTGAATGTGACAATGCGAATACTCGATGCTTCTGTCACGGCCGATCACATATCGCATTGGCCACCGCGGGGACACGGCTGAGGTGCATGGAGCTTTACGTTCCTCTGCATTCACCGGCTGCACGTACCTTGTACCTGATCATTAGCTCCAAATGTGTTATAAAATCGCATTAGTAGACTCCCCCGGCACATCGTCTTTCTTAATGGCTGGAGCCGTCCACCGGTGAGACAAGTGCATGGAATAGCATCATACAAGCACTTAGAACATGTATTACCGAGATAGCGCCAAGGATTTTGGATGCTTCGTTTATGTTGACACATTGCTTCACATGGGTCTCGGCCTTGATGATCACTTGTGGTTGCGGGGGTAGTATGCAATGCCTAAGTGGGGAAGCTTCAAAATACCTGTATGTACGGACGTCTTTGCACTTAGTTCTCCTCTTTGGTCTTCGTAACACGTAACTGACTTTCAGCCCCATCTCAGATTCTAGGCCCTATTGTTGCAAAGAGGCTTGCATGTAAAGATGTGTGGAGAAGTGTGGCGAAAAGAGCAAGGAGCAAGGGGAGAGGGAGAGGCAGAGACAAATCAGAAGGAAGCTGGATCCTAGTTCAGCTGGGCACTCTTAGCACGTCTCGAAATTGTTATGTTCAGATGTTGGGTACCTTTTCGGTGGAAAACATAGTCGTGCTAGAATATCATTGTCTGCCACGATTAAAAGGGGCGACCATTTTCACTATAAAAAACACATCTCCCACCCTCCTCTTCTCATCGCGCTTTCTACACACAGAGCAAACAAGCAAATAATCAATCCAATTCTTCATACAAAGTACCTCGATCACACTATCACTCCCATAAAATGTCTACCAGCTATACCATCTCTGTTGAAAATCAACGCGGTGAGCACACTAACTATGCAGTCTTCATGGATCCTCCGGAGTTCACTGGGGGCCAACAACCTTGGATGAATGTATGGTACACGTCATTCGTCCCTTATCATGGAAACTTTGAAGTCCGCACCGGAGCGGACTTTTATGCTTGTAAGAAAGAAAAACTGCGAACTAATTTATAAATTTTTTTAAGGGCTAATGATCAACTTGATAGGGGTCGGAACTGTGCCTACGACACCAGCGCCAGGCGTTGTAGTCACCAGTGGCATGAGCCTGTTAGCTCGTCTTGGTACAACTAACACTCCTGGAAGTAAGTAATAATGTGCTGAAGATCTCAAACATGGCCTTCAAACTAACGGCCTTCCCAAATAGGCACTTTTGACAAAAAGATCATTCAAAGCTTCCCCACTATTACCGAAATCACCCCAAGTGCCATCCCTGGTGCATATGAGATCAAGACTGGTACCGACTTTACCGTTCCTAACAACACCTACCTTGTCGGACTTGCAAAGGTCAACAACCGTGGACAGGTTGCCCCAGTTGCTTCAGTATGCGGATCTGCTCAACCCAAGGTCGCGGATCTCCTGCTAATTTGGAAAACCAGATTGCCCCACTGAACAATATGAATGTTCAGATTACCCCAAAGATGAAGTTCTTCATCTCCGAAAGCCAACAGGTTGCCGGTGAAATTGTTGACTATGGCTCCATTGCTAGAGACGGTGCTACTATTGACTTTAGCAGTGGCGAGGGTCAGGGCAAGTTTTATGCTCGTGTAGTCCAAAACACTGACGGTAGATTTACTGTTACTTACTACGACAATTATGACTAGGAATCGAGAAGCGCTGGGGAGCTACATTGGTAGCTACCAAGGTCAGATAGCAATTAGAATTAGCTCATACGTCTACCTAGTATTGAACTAATCGAGTATTCCTGCGATTATCATGTTGTAGCGCTATGGGTATTGTGTTTAGAGGATATCATAAGCCTTCTCTATACCATTGTTTAGAATCAATGTCAAGGGGCATTGAAGAGAGAAGCGTAGTATGTTTCGAATCTTCTTCAAAGCCCACACATATGTCGATTTGGCTTATTTCCAGGCATACACGACAATTGATAGTGGAGAATTCGGGGTCCTATCAAATTCTTTATCATAGTTTAACACTTTCCAAATTTTACACTCCTAAATTCTGAAGTTTGAGCCACACAGTTCAGGTTTCTGAAGCCCGTTAGTCTACGTCAAAGTGGCATTGATCCGATTTTGGCTGGTTCCCAACTACTCCCCACTAGTCCATCTACCATACCGAAGTTATTTCTAAGCCTCCTACCTTGTAAGCGGGCTATTAGCAAAATAAGGCTTCAAAAACTCCGTAATAGTATAAAATTGAGATGCGTATATGTCAACGACGGCAACTGAAGGCCTTCTGGGTAACGGAACATCGGTTCATCACAATATGCGCTGCATATTCTGTTGGCTATTCCTCCTAGACATCTTACATATAATCAGCCCTCTACTCTAATTAAAATTTCCACGCCTGACTCTGGACGCTGTAGGTTTTTGGCATAATTATCTCCAAGCATCGCTGGCGTCATAACACCGCCGCCTCTCCGATGCGCCTCTGTCCCACCCTCAAGAAGTGTCACTGCCGCCTCAATCATTGCGATGCCAGTAAACTTATACTGGTCGCCTTGGAATTTGAAGTCCACTAAAACTCTTTTTGATGTTGACTCATCACCTGTATCAGCTACTGCCAGTGTCCGATGGCTGAATCGGTGGCCCTTGAGCTGTTTGGGGGATGAACTGTAGCCCTCTGGGTAGACAAATCTAGTGAGGAAAAGTCGCGAGAAGGAGAAACTTAAGAACAAGCTGAGACCGATAAGGGGTAGAACGCGGATGAAATCGTGCACAGTGCTGGATAGTCTAATTCGTACGGAGAAGTGAAAGTTGGGTCCATATCCGTCTGTGGTCGTGTTAGGATCATCTGGTGCATATAGGCCCCAGCTCCGTCCCACAATAGCTCTCTCATTCCCTTGCCCCAGATTCTTCACTACACGGCTGAGAATATCTGGATTCTGTATTCCAAAGAAACTGGAACCTGGAAAAAGGCTGGTCTTCGCCTTCACGCTTGCAGGTTTGCGAGGAGAGATTGCGAACGGCGCGGTCGCCTCTGCGTAGCGGCCCGGCTCGTATAATGTGTAAACAGAGGCCATTGAGCCAATAGTGCCGCTACCGATGGTACCTTCCATCTCCTGTAGTGAAACGATGATTTCGCGTGTCTGTATGTTGAAAGTTTTGCGTATGTGGGACACAGCAAGATGCGTTGTTAGATCAGCCGGCACAGCGTCTAAGCCACAGGTGATAATCATCTGGCACTGTAAGCAATTCTAGCTGCTGAAGGCTACCTAGATAAACGCAAGACGTACTTTTGCATCTGAAATTTGAGCTGAATTGTCGTGTTCTTTGATCATATTCTGTACCCAGGGCATATCCGCGCTGCTGGTTGGATGTTAGGACATATCGATATGTGACGTCTTTTGATCTTTTACCAGTCGATGTAGTCAGTGCCATTTTCAGCACAAACTTCGAATACTTCTGGCCCACAAGTTGTTGGGTATGGTCCAATTACGTTGATGATGACTCGCGTTGACTTTACAACTTCCTGGATCTCTGCTTCAGAGTTCAGATCCAGAACACTAGTGGATCCTAAATACAATGAGAATTGAGCGAATACTCATGGTTTTAAAGACCAATTCATCTCCTGCAGCTTCGACTTTGAACTTCCTGGACACTACTTCAGGTTTTGTCTTGTTCCGGGCCGCAATCTGCCATCACAAGGATCCTGGAAATGTTGCAGTCATATACTGTCAAGTTGTAGCTCTATATATATTACTTTCCTTATCTACCGGAATAGTTCTCCGCCAATCAATGGCGTCATAAATCCGCCAGTATCTAAATTATCCAAGCTATAGGTCTTATTTCTGTTATATCTGTACGTACAAACATAGTCCTAAAGCTATGGGTTTGAAGTTATGCACTGGCGGAACTGCAAGGCCCATAGTCCGCACCCGGCCCAATAACCATCCGAACATTGCAGAGGAAAACCGAGCATTCAATAACGTCTCACTAGATCTGTACATTGGGGAGATTTCTCTTAGTTCCTTATGACAAACCCCATCAAGGCTCGCTTCGGTTAATGGCAAATTATTTATCATTACAACTATACAGCTTCTTTGCTCTTTGTCACCTTGGTCACCCTTGCAAAGTCATTCTTATCAATGCCAGCCAGAGGAAGCATGTAGACACGACCAGGAGCCTAACATAAATACATAATAAATCTTGGATATATTTTGCAGAATTATTTTTAGGATTTTCAAATGGTTGCGGAATTCGATTTCTTGCGGAGCGGAGTGAAGGTGGACAACTTTCCGCTGTCCGCTGACCTCAATCGGAAATCCTTCCACTATGCAATTGTCTATTAAATTTGCAGCGGAACAGAAATAAAACATACAGGCATCTTATCTAGTGCACTAGGATGGTGGCACGTAGATTCTGCCAAAAGGGGATATTTTTTGTCAGCCAACAGGCTACATCAACTCCACCGAGGTAGCTCCTATGAACTACTATCCAACTTAAATTCCCTAAAATTTCTCGGTTCCAACATTAATTACTATCAACAGACTCTATATTGGATATTATTCAACGCTTATCAAAGCGTTTTGACCTGTTCAGCCGCCTGTTTAGTCAAATAATACGTTGCAAATCCCATCCTTCATGCCTATTTCACATTACGAGCAAACTATCTCGGAAACTCGCTTGATATAATAAAATCATGGTCGGGTTCAGCCAGGCACGAGACATTCCATCACTAAGCGGAAAAGTCTGTCTCGTCACCGGAGCAAACTCGGGGTTGGGTGAGGCAACTGTCACAGCGCTCGCCCAGCACGGCCCTGAGAAGATCTATCTTGCAGCTCGCTCTCAGGTTAGGGCCGAAGAAGCCCTGGAGCGCATCAGAGCAACCTCTGCGGCGGCTCAATCTGCCAACATTATATTCCTGGAATTAGACCTCTCCTCACTTGAATCGGTCAAGACGGCGGCAGCTAGAGTCAATGCTGAGGTTGATCGCCTTGATATTGTTCACCTAAACGCCGGTGTGGCGTCAGTACCGGCCTCGCTCACAACAGAAGGATACGAAGTGCATTTTGGAACCAACTACATAGGCCATGCCTTGCTGACGCAATTACTGATGCCCAAAATGCTGAAGACAGCGGCGTTACCTAATGCCGATGTTAGAATTATCTCTGTGTCATCTTCGTACCACCGACTGGAGGGTACTAGCGACGGGATCTCTTTTGACAAACTGAAGACAACCATGGAGGGCACTGGCGGCGTTGTCTTGTACGCGCAAGCTACGCTGGCAAAGGTACTGTTCGCTCGTGAGCTTGCGAGACGGTACCCCGGCATAACTTCGTTGTCAATGCACCCAGGCATAGTCAAGACTGAAATCTGGAAAGGGAAGAAGGATGCAGGGTTGTTGATGCGGGCTTTTGTCCGTCCCATAGTGAGCTTGATCGGCGTTACCCCCGAGGAAGGCGTAAAGACACAGCTTTGGTGTACCGTTAGTAGGGACGTGAAGAACGGCGCATATTATGAGCCCATAGGAAAGGCAAATATGCGCGGAAAGTTTACGGAAGATGATAAATTAGCAGGCGAGTTGTGGCGGTGGACTGATATGGAGCTGCTTGCACATGGCGCACCTGGCTGGGCTAAAGCATAAGCATGCACGCTCATGGAGATATTTAATATTATAGGTATGAAAAGTATCAAAGAATAGTATAATATTTAACTGAAGGTTATTTCACTTAAAAGAGGTCTGATTCGGTATGGCGTTCGCATATGCGGAATACCATATTGTAACATTTGTCCTAGTCTGAACAAAGGGCTATTGCGTACGATTAGCATATGATATTTGCCTTATCATACATAATGTTCAATATTATATAGGGGAGTGAGTGATAATCCAAACTTGGTACTCACGGCTAGCGGCATAATAGTAAGTGAATCATGTTTGCTGTGCAACCAACAACTTAACATGCTTTGCAAAAAAGTGTTGCTAGAAAAATTGGCCCCGGCACTGCTTCACTGCAGATGCCATTGAGTAAATAAATATTCTTCTATCGTAATACCCAGCATTATTTTCGTTGTTATGCGTTTTTTCCTACATTTGCTTTCCCTCCCAACTCATACCTACAACGCCACGCAAATACGAGAATGCTCATACCAAATTCAGTGATTATGGATTCGGATCAGCCACTACGTTCGTATGAATATTACTTATATAGCAAGCCGCCTGTCCAGGAGCATTGTCACCTTGGTCTCGACGATCGTCGTCTGCGATGGCCTGCTTTTCAGCCGTTAACATCAATTATGGTTCTTGACGATGAGGCAGACCCTAACAGCTCACAGAGTCCACTATTTGGAGACGGGTTCATTCATCCCATCAGCAAATCGCCTATATCAAGACCGCCGGTATCATCAATCAAAGTGTTTGCGAGAGACCTATCGGATTATGCGGAATTTACCAGAGAGTTCTTCTGCGAGTGCGATGATGAAAAGTGGCCTCCTGATACGCCTCCAGATATACTCTCGAATATTTCATATCCATGTTCTTGCCCCGGTGGCTATAATGCACCTCCGCCCTTGGAGATTATTGGATCTGGCCCTAATGGATTGGTAACTATTGGCGACTACGTGTGCGCTGTTGTGCCCTGGCTGTGTTCTCTCAAAAACGAAATACTCAACGCAAACAATGACCTAGTCGGACGCGACCTAATGGAATATCCTTCCGATAGAAAATGCTATGTGGATTCAGTCTTAACCAACGAGATCACTTTAATTTGGTATGAGTCTGATGAGAAGATGACTGAATACTGGGCCTACCAAGCAAGATGCGCTAGGGAATATAGGGAAGCAGTTGCAAGGGGGGAGTACTGTGCAAATGGACAAAATTGTGGAAGGACAGCACAGAAGCGCGAGGTAATAGATGGCAGAAGGGGTAATGAGATTCGAGTACCTCCTAAATATTGATATCTTCTTAATGAATACACTCATTACTCAAGATACTGAATGTATGTATGCATGTGATATTTCTCTAGGTGAGCGAACTCGCTGGATCGAGCGTCCACTGCAGGCAGTTGTTTTCTCCCCACCCGCCTTTCTTATAGTTAGTGCCACCACAATTGAAGCTCTCAACAAGAATAAGCATATTTCACTTGCACTCATTTAGATCAAATTTCTTGACCTAACAGCTTTGCTTAACCTCAAAAATCATGTCGATTGAAACGTTTATAATTTCGAGAGCATTCCGCCTTTCTTCTCACCATGTCTGCTGCATAAGATAACCACCGAAGAGAGTTTCAGCTCCGTCGGCGATGATCTGGCATAACCAATCAATAGCACTGACGCAATGATCTCTCCGTGCCCAGTAGCCGGAGTTAAAGCAATTATTTTTGTTTGTAGAAGGATCTGAAGCTGATAGGGCCGACGATGGCTGTGCACCAGCTGTGGTCGAGCTTTGTGAGGCTGGTGGCCGAGTTGAATGCTCACTATTCCCTCCATCACTATCACCTCCGCCGAGCAGTGGTAGAGAGCATATATCTAAGTCCTCATCCTCATCTTCATCGTCATCGTCATTTGACTTATCCGTTCCCATAGGCCCTGGAGGAATTGGTGTCGTTATAGGCGAGACTGTTGAATACTCTATGGTGTATCAGATTTTCTACCATTTGAAGTCCGCATATAGGTTCTTGATGACGACAAAGCAACATTATTTCTCCCAAATACAGATACTGTTTTGCAGAAAAGTGCTGTCAAATACATTAGTTTTGTTGGCAACGTCTAATTTTTCTGATTGTCATTCTAGTGAACGAGTTTGTGCTACGCTCAGATATTCCGACCTGAGTAATGTCTTCGTGGATACATAGGTGGGTGTTCTTATTCTATTCGCGGTTGGGCGTATGTAAGTTCTATTCTATTGGTGCAAAATTCAAGTCCAACTCTGGAGACTCTATTTATAAAACCGCTTCTATATGTTATATATTATAATAGTCTACATGATGCCCAATAATGTGATAGTCGCAACCGTTCATTTATATGACACTTATTTCCAATCCCACCTCCTGGCTATCCATCGCAGCGTATATACTAACCCAAGTAGAACAGGGACTTCAATCAATGGGCCAACTGTCGAGGCAAGTGCTTGGTCGCTATCAGGTCCGAATGTTGCCACGGCTACGGCAATAGCAAGCTCAAAATTATTGCTTGCAGCTGTGAAGCTCTGGGTCGTTAAATATTCGTATTTGAAGCCAAGCAGACGACAAATTGCAACAGTCGAAAAGAAAACGATAATGAAGTACACAATTAGTGGAGCAGCAACCCTAATAACAGAAACAATCTGATGAACGACTCGGTGGCCCTGGGAGGCAAATAAAACAAGGATCGTGTACAAAAGGCCAATGAGTGACCAAGGGGATGCCAGTGGGATGAATACTCGTTCGTACCAGACAGGACCAGCTATGCCACGGAGTGCGAAGCGGGTGATTATAGCAGCCCCGAGAGGTATGCCGAGGAATACAGCAACACTGGTGGCAACAACTGAGTATGATACCCGTATACCGTTTGGGTCCTTATCGATGATGGATATGAAGAAAATTGCGAGGGGTGCAAAGAGAACCATTTGCAAGATTGAGTTTATAGCGACAAGAATTGCACAGTACTCGTTGTTACCTCCGGCAAGGCCATTCCAAATCAGGACCTGCGCGATCGTTAACAGGAATGCCTCCAATTATATATCGTTGTCAGTTTTATACTCACCATGGCAATGCATCTTCCAAGACCAACAAGAATGAGACCAATACGGAGTTCAGCTTTGTCAGGAAGAAACGCCCAAGAGAGGCCAAGCTACAACGCCGAAAGTTAGCACGTGTGGTGTATTCCTTCGATATTGACTGTGCTTGTGGAATGTAGTATTTACCATGAGGAAGGGAGCAAAAATCCAGTTAACAAGTACACTGAAGCCAATCTGCTTCCACAATTCCTTATGAGCGAGGACTTCGTGCATCGATTCGTATCGCACTTTGCAAAGGATCGGATACATCATGACAAGCAGTCCGACGGCTTCAAGATACAGTCAGCAGGAGTAACATGATATCCATCGAAGCTGTCCGTGGATAGATCAAACATACCAATGGGAACAGAAACTCCTACGAACTCGCCTTTCTGCAAGGCTGTAGACATGCTTGGCACAAAGTTGCCTAATATTATACCAATAGCCATGGCCAAGAAAATCCATACGGCCAGAAACCGATCGAGGAAGCCCAAGGATTTGAATGCTGAGAATTCTCGTCGATCCCCATTTTTCCCCTGCTGCTCCAGATCCAACGGAATGGGTTGGTCAGAATCTGTGAACAATTCAGGAGGTAAGGTTTGGGAGATGGGCTTGTCTCGATCAGTTTCCATGCTGAATACAGTTGGATGTAAGTGCTTGGGGGTTGATGTTGTGCTGATTTAGTTGAAGAATGATGGCAGGAGGCAAGACGTTGGTACACTGAAGTTTTAAAGGATGATATATCTAAATCCAAGGGGCTACTTGACTATCGGTGTAATTCTTGGTCTTACAAACACCAAACAAAATCGCAGCTCGGATGTTCTAGCAACACCCATGCACTTGACTCAACTAGGGTGCTGCAGATACAAGTTTAGCGCGAGAGATGCTGACTACAGCGGCTCTCCTACTAAAAAGGGAAACTGGCCACAAACTAACCTATGACAGCCAATCATACACAGGGCCTGACACACTCCCAACTACCCACATCAAAGAAATTCTGCCTTGTGGAAATGGGAACTGTCTCCACATGCATTGATAATGGCTTTTAGAATACTTCAGTTCTTATATTTCCATCTTCCCTAGTTTTGTTCTGTCGAATAATGCCAAGACAGTCTGGATGGGGTTGACACACTCCCTAGCTATCATTGGATGCCCGGGCATACCTCAATGAACATGAAGCCGGCAAAGGCGTGTATTAATGATAGCCAGCCGCAATGACAATTTGAAGGCTTTTTCTCGAAGCTAGAATGTCGCCATTTTATCGACGACTTCAAATTATCCGAACCATCTCTACTCAACAGCTATTTCTCCAAGAGGCACTGGTTGCAATGGATACACCTGAAGCGCCATGGCACGCCGCCTTTCCCGCGCCAAGGAAACAGGAGCCCGGGACAATGACGCGGGGAGAAGTTCTCAAAATGATGAGGGATGGCGGAAGCGTGGCAGGGAAAGATTACTTGCTGGTTGATCTGAGGAGGACTGACCATCAAGTATGCCTAAGCCTCAGCTAACGGTAAATTTGCTTCGTTGGACTGACGAGAGCCGAATCTAGGGAGGCACCATCCGGGGCTCTATCAATCTTCCTGCGCAAAGCTTGTACCCAGCCCTACCAACAGTTTACAATATGATCAAAGCCGCCGGAATTTGCAGGGTTATATGGTATTGCTGTAGGTTTATTCTTGTTTCTGCGGGGCGATGACCAGGCTAATGGCCTGATTTGTATAGCATCCTCCCGTGGCCGGGGCACACGTGCTGCTTGTTGGTTTAGTGATTACCTAGAAGAGAAAGGAGATGAGAGTATCCAGAGCCTCATTCTACTCGAGGGACTCAAGGGATGGGCTAAAGGAGGTCCTGAATATGTAAATTGGGTTGATGGCTATGAAAAAACTTACTGGGAAACCCAGTAATGTTACTTGAATCCCTGGTGGTGGAGGCCGTAGGAATGCCCATGAGTTGATTACTTTTCTGAATCTCGGAGGAGGAAAAAATATGTCTAGCGACAATGCATATGGCTTGAACTAACAGAAATAATCGTCATTAGAAGGCCGTTTGTTGAGCTGGGACCAAGTATTGACCGAGTGGAGCATCAGACGCATTGACAGAGGCGCGAATCTAGCGTTGACGAGCCCAGTCAGCCTGTCAGTTAGCGGGGCGACCCTTACCATTAGCGCTCAATATTTTGACACGAGAATATAAGAATACGGGATATGGTGGTGCTCTTGGCCTCGGCCATTTCCCCTCTGCCTCAGAGTCCTAGTGATGAACGGTATTAGGTTTCTCTGTGGTTGTATAGCCCGCCAGAGCCGAAGTTTGACATCTTTACATCCTATCACACGGCACCGTTCGAGAATTGTAAACATTTATCCAGATCTAGGAAGACGGCGTCTATCCCGGGCTCGCCTTGCCATGAACGGGCACGGAGATTTAAACAATACCCACGCTGCTAGGGTCACTTCTGTATTAGAAGTTGATCCTGAATATAGCAATAAGTCGTTGGCGATCGGTGCTCAAGAAGATGATGCCCATATTCGGCAACAATACCGACCCTTTTTACTGCCCACGGATACGGGGGATGACTGGGTTGCAAAATTGGAATTGGCGACGACATTGAAGATGGTTGAGGCAGAAATCCTGAATAAGAAGCAAGACCGCCTCCGAATTCTTGTGTTATACGGTAGTTTGAGAAGCAGGTAAGCGCACTAGCTAATTATCTGCACGTCGCCACTAGTCTTTCAAGCTTTGGCTGCTGACATATGAGACAGATCTTTTTCCCGTTTTCTGGCCTATGAGGCTTCTCGCATTCTGTTTCGCCTAGGATGTGATGTTCGGGTATATGATCCAACTGGTCTGCCGCAAAAAGATGATGTGCAGCATGATCACCCAAAAGTCCAAGAGTTGCGGGAGCTGAGCAAATGGAGTGACGGGCACCTTTGGGTTAGCCCAGAGCAGCATGGAAATTTAGTGAGTTTACACATCGCACAGGATTTGGAGTGCGACGGACTCTAACATCAACAGACGGGTTTATTCAAGCAACAAATAGATTGGATCCCTCTGTCGTCTGGCTCAGTACGACCTACTCAAGGCAGGACCCTAGCCATCGCGCAGGTCAGTGGTGGCTCACAATCATTCAACGCCGTCAACTCGTTACGGATTTTGGGGAGATGGATGCGCATGTTCACTATACCGAACCAAAGCTCTGTGCCAAAGGCATATACCCAGTTTACTTCCGAGGCAGAAGGTAACCGCATGATACCTAGCTCGAACCGCGATCGCCTTGTGGATTGCATGGAAGAGATGGTAAAGTACACAATTGTGATGCGTCCTCATTTCGAGCTTTTCGGGGATCGATATAGTGAAAGAGAAGAAAGAAGGCAAAAAGAAGGAGCAAATGCATAATGAGCCTTACATTCTAGTCAAACCTACGTGGTTCTGAGTCTTTGCAGAATTAGACGGCGCTAGTTGCTTGCGATGTTTTAGTCACGGAAGACAAAGAAATGAATTGAACCACTACGTGTATAGAAGAATTTATAAATTTACGAACATGTAAGCTATTATTATTCATATTTCATCCTGTGGCTTGGATAGAAGGCGCATTTGCTCCTAACGGCTCGTTTTAAACCATGATGTGCGCACCTCAGTATGCACGTATAATGGTCATCAATCTTTGACGGCAAATATCTTGTACGAAGCTGTAGAAGATTCTTAGCCCATGAATATAGTGGAAAGACTTGCCTAACTTACCAGTCCACTCATTGAAGTCAACATTTTTAGTGCTAGCCATGCTATTTTCCGTCGAGCTGCAGCCGGTTTTCGCACAACAATCCTGGTCTTTCTCCGCAGAACAAGAATCGCGAGTGGAAAGACTCTTACAGCAGTTGTCGGTCATCTCACTGTGATAGACATTTAGGTCGTTTCCTGAATCTTGTATGATGATGCCTGGGTAGGTTCCCTGGTTAGCATGAAATCTCCATAGCCAAAGGTCACATTCCACTAACCATTGAAGCCAGCTTCTCTTAAATACTTCTGGTACATCTCCACTTCACTGGCTCCTGCAATGCAACCAACATACAAGGTCATGCTCCTCTTGATGTTGTCTGGCAATGGACGCTTGGCAAGAATGTCTGAAATGGCAACTCGTCCACCAGGCTTCAAGAGACGGAACATTTCATTAAAGACGAGTTGTTTCTCCTCTTCAGGAACAAGATTGACGACGCAGTTGGATATGACGCAATCTGCAATACCGTCGTCGAGAGCAATGCGCGTGATTTGTGATTTTACGAACTCGACGTTATTCTTGCCCCACGCAGCTTTTAGTCCCTCTGCCTTCTTGAGCATATCCTAAACAAAAGAAGAATGTGTCAGATGAACAAATGACTACTGCAAACTTTGAACTAACCTCATTCATGTCCACGCCAATCACTCTACCCGTGAGACCGACTTTTTGAGAGGCAAGGAAGGTATCAAGTCCAGCACCGCTTCCCAGGTCAATGACGGTTTCGCCCTGTATTATTTATTAGTCACGGAGTCGAATCGATTCTTGCTTATCAATTACGAACTTCACGGAGAGTCGCGATGGCAAGAGGATTGCCACAAGACAGGCCTAGGTTGGCATCCTGAGGAATCTCTGATAGTTCTTCCTTTGTGTAGCCAAACGCTTTCGCCACAGAATCGGCGTATTGAGCTTCTACATTTCCAGCGGCAGCTGAGTATCGCTTGGAAACTTCGGCATAAATATCTTGAACGTTCATGGCTGACTGATTGAGACACTACTTGTCACGGTTTCGTGATGAGTTGGAAAGACAGCGATTTCGAAGGGGCTAATATGCTTTTTAAATTTTAACTCAAGAGCTTCTGTCTATCAATGAACCTGCTCAGTAGAACCTTGAGGACTTATGAATACACACTAATAGTAGGCGGGGGCATAACGTAGACAGTCACCAATTCATTGCCCAATTTGGAACATCTCTGGGACCTTTAGGCTCAAGCGGCGGAGAACTTTCGATGATGTCGCACTATTCTCGATATGGTAAAAATTCGGTATGTCACTGCCCCTCCGTCTTTCACATTGCGTCTCCCAGACTCCCAGGGCTGGAAATACAAACCCTCCTTTCAAAATTTCCGTCTTTCTTCATAATCCCTCTTATAATCAAACATTGAAAACGAATAGCGTCAATTAGCTGAGTCGTTTGGTTGGTCAAAGACGGAAGAAGGATTCAGAATGCCTGGGTCTCCGCCCTCCGCGATGATATCCAAGTGGTCATCCAAATCCCCCAAACAACAGGCTACTCGAATCCGGAACAACCAACGACGGCATCGAGCTAAAGTTAAGGCTCATATAACTAGCCTTGAAGAAGAACTGGCCGAGACACGGAGACAATTGATTGCCGCCGAGCATAGCATCGGGGCGCTTACGGCTGAAGTCGAACGTTTACGGAGTGAGGCGAGAAAAAAGCCCACTATTGCCAGCGTCGCGCCCGTGAAGTATCATTCGGACTCACCTATGTCTCATACTGTCTTAGAGCCGCCCTGTTGCAGCCTTTCGCACAACCAGAGACAGCTAGGCGATTCATCATCGTATGAACGAAAGGCCAAGGCCGACCTATCGTTTGACATACCAGCTATGGCAAGCAGTACATTGACAGACAACAGCAGTCCCCTTGTAGGGTTGCACGCAGGGAACAGTAGAGGAAGGGATGATTTAAACCTTGCAGTAGCCTTTGTAACTCAGTATGACTGCCACAGCCTCCCACCACCACGGCCTGACGAATCTACCACAAATTGTGTTGCTGCATATCAAATTATTGGGCAACAGAACTTCAAAGGAGTTGACATGGAAGCTATACATCAATGGCTCAAATCGGGATACAGAAGAGCAACGAGACCTGGGGATGGATGCACAGTTGTAAATAGCCTTCTCTATAGTCTTATCAACCATCTCAGCCCGGTATAGCACAGATACACCAGCAATATGATCCACCATATGGCAATTTTTTCTCATTTAATCATTACCTACGCGAAAAAAAACTTCATTATTCTAACTCAGCCGCCAGTTGCACCCACGGGGTGGAACCCTGTCGTTCTTTTAACGCTTGTTGCGTCTGGAGAGCCACGGTGGAACCTCGATAGGACAATCGATGTACCGATCTGCCAGTAACCAACTACTGCTGAATAACATCTATTGCCATCCCTTCCCTGAGCGTTGCACGTCAGGCTACAATCCTGCTCTCCTCCCTTCTCATCACGAATTATTCATATTTATCCACTCTTAAGCTAAGTGTACCAAAGTTTGTTATGGTGCCAGCCTACATGCATCACGCGGGAAAAGAACAGTCTCGCGAATATCGGTCAAGCCCAAATATCCCTGAACAAGGCGATTCAGCCCAACTATAAGATGCGTCAGTAGGGCGAATTGGGTGATGAAAACATATCGTAAATGTCAACTTACGCCCAAAACCACCCCATGGCGGCATACCAATTTCGTGAGCCTCAGTATATGGCCGCCACCCGGGAGAATCTGGATCGATGGGATGCGCACGACTTGTGAAGGCTGATCTTAATTCTTTATAGGAGTGGAGCAGTTGGCATCCCGTCACAATTTCTTGTCCGCGCAGAATGATATCGAAAGAATTCGTCGTTGCGTCATCCCGCCCCAATGAAGAGACATTGCAAGGACGAAGGTTCTTTGGAAAATGGGTTACTATGAATACATCTGTAGGTGAGTCCAAAGGTGACTGGTTGCTCGCAAAAAATTCTCCCAGCAATGCCTCTTCCTTTCTCCTGAATCACTATTAATAATGTTCAACTTTAACAAGGGCTATTGTGATGAATACATACGTAAGGTCGTCCTCAGTGTGAACTAGCTTGCCGAGCTGATCTCGAAGAATAGCTTTAGCTTCATCAAATCGTATGCGTGGCAGCTTGCCGTTCTTATCCAAGCCCAACTTGAAACTTCCAGCAGTAGGATGCAGTCTTAGTGCAGCTGCCGTGAGTTTGGCATACCTGTCGTGTTCTTGCAAAGACTTAATAATGAATACCAAGAGACTGTCAGCAAGCTCAAGAATCTCGGACCAATCATTCTTGAGCGCAAACACGAGTTCAAGCATCGTAAACTAGACTCTTGATTAGCATTTTGTTGCGCTAGCCTGGGATGTCCTGTGCATTCAGAATTAGAGGGGTGGGTGCCGGACCTCTGTCAGATGTCTTCCATCACTCTTTGGCTCTCGACGAAACACGGTATGAATGTCGTATACACGTTCAAGATCTGCAGCGAGTGCCATCCCTAGATGTACCTCACCGGTTGGTGCCAGCATCGCTTGCCTGCCGAGATAGTCGATATAGAAGTGATCCTCCTCTTCAGCTGGGAATTCGTAGCCCACAAATGCTGGCGTCGGAATGTAGTGAAAATCGTGGGCTGCCAAGTACTCGACGGCTAACTGGTGCACTGCCGAGAAGAGTTTGAAGATTGCGGCAGTGGCTGTAACTCGAGCGTCTAAAAGTCTGTTGTCGAGCCTCTGCTCTATAAGGAGGGTCCGTTCATCCAGCGAAGGCAGAGTCTCCCCAGGTGCTCCATGCAACCTCAGGTTACCTGGCAGGTTGGCCATTGCTTCAGACAATATGGTCAGTTCAGATGCTTGAATAATAACCAAGCCCGGAGAGTTCGCATCATCGCGTGCAGTTACTACGCCCGAGATAAGGACAAGCGATTCAGGAGTCAGGCGTTGAGCGTCATCAAACATGGCAGTGTCCGCGCAATCTGTACTTCCCAGCTTGCATTTAAAGAATTGGCCATTCTTTCTTAATAGGAATGCAACTGAACCACTTTGTTCAACGCGACATGTGCTGTGGACACGGCCGGTAAAGGTGGTCTGTTCACCTTGAGCACCGCCCTTATCCGAATTGCTACTCATAGCCTGAAAGTTAATTCCTGGTACCTCGGCTGCACCCAGATCAAAATTCTGAGCGGTCATCTGAAAAGTGTTACTCTCACAACTAAACTGCGCCGAGGATTAAGACTGTCGGCGAACCTTGCCGGGGCCTAGTTCTGTAGAGGTGTGATTTGATCTGGGAAGAAAAAGAGAGGTTGTTGGACACTGGAACGAACTCTTGGAGAAAAAGTGTTATGTGCAATTTTGTTGCTTATTTTTAATGGTAGAATACTAAATGAGAGACATTCGGCCGGTTGCCCAAGCGGTTGTATTAGGCACTGCCTTGCTCTAAGTAAAGAGAGGCGTGTTGCTATGAGGTCAATCAAAACAGCGATTGATCTGTAATATAGCTGCTTCCGTCAAAAATAATCTCAACAATTGATATTATTGGCGTAATATCTTCCCCCCCTTGACTAAAAGATTTGACATATTGTTACAGAAGGAGGATTGTGGTGACGAAGGTAGCAAGGTACATTGTAACACCGAAGGAAGGATTCGAAGGATTCAAGTGTGCAAAGATCAACTGAACTAATCAAGGCGCTAGGCCTGATCACTCGAACTCGCTCACGTATTCCTGATCCCTCAGGAGCGTCAACTTGGAGAGTGCGATATCTTCCTTCGTGCATCATAAAGAGGATGCCCCCACCGACTACTGCATAAGCTCATTCCTCACCCATCGATGCCCGTAGAGTCGTCTCATGGCCCAAAGTCTAGCAGCAGTCTTCATTTTTTAACCATCATTTATTTTTTGTGAGGTTGAGTGTCGGCTATAGTGAGATCAAGGAAAACATGGCTGTAGAGGTCATCAACTATCAACGCTTGTTGGAACGAGACGACGATGAGATCAAGAGGCTGGCAGCCATTTGTTCCAATGCCGGGCTGTTCTTTCTGGATTTGAGGGGGCCAGATACTGAAATCCTACTGGCAGACCTGAAGCCAATCATTGACGCTCAGCGCAAGTTCTTTGGGCAGAAGCCTGAGATAAAGTTGCCGTACGCGAGTCCTCTCGATGGCCGAGGGTAAGATACCACGCTTCTTAATCGAAAAGGCGATTGAATTGACTGAATTGAATTTTGCATATAGATACGACAGCTTTGACGAGATTTTTGTTCAGAGGCTCAAGGTATGTCTACAACTTGGACAGAAACTACAAGTACGTTGGCTTATCTGTTATTATCCCACAGTTACCGCGCCAGGAGCAGGTTCATGGCAGCCTTTCCTTGCCCGAAGTCCTACAAGCTGTTGAGACCGAAGTCAACAACGTGTCTTCCAGAATCGATGCTATTCTTCGCGATATCTCCATGCTGTTATGCCAGACTCTGGATCCTCCTGTATCGACCAAGGTTGTGGACGATCCGAGAAACACTGGTCTGAGTAACTTGTGTCTGGGTATATCTACTGCAGAAGCTGGAACCTCGGTGATGGGTGAGCATTTGGATGAGGACCTCTTAACAATCACGTTCTACGATGAACCATTCTTGGAGGTGCTGGACAGACAAACGCAAACGTGGAAACTTGTTGACGTGCTAGAACACTTGCCCATCGTGAATGTCGGCGATAGATTCCAGGCCTTTTCCGATGGCCGGCTACATGCACCTTTGCATCGAGTCAAACAGACAGCAAACCAGATAGATCTCATCATGTATGATTTGGATGCAAGTGTACAGCAGATGTGTTGATTACCAAAGGGAGTTGATATCTATGATTGGATATCATTATGTACTTAGATGAATGGAGCTTTTTCGGAAGGTAAACTTCATGCTGAAACAACTTCAATCTGCGAAAACATCGTATACAATACTAGGTACATGTGTGTTCTGTTGAACCGATGTGCATATATTGCATATATAAAGCACATATGAACACCTGCTTTTACCACATCACAAGACCATGACATTGAAACTCAGTATTAGCCACAGTTTCATAAGCTCTACATAATCTCAGATACTATTGTGATGGTACCGTTCATGCCAGTATCTTCTCAATCTCCGCCCGTCCATGCTCGTAACCGCCAACAAAGTCACAAGACTTGACAGGATCTGCCCTGAGCTCCGCCAAACAAGCCTCGAAGCCTACCCTCTTTCGTTCAATGACTTCCCATAAATAACTTCTATCCGCTTTAGCCAGTAACGATTCGTCCGCAGCTACCAACATTTCCATGTCGAGAAATGCGCGAGCCAGACCTAGCAAGAATGCCCCGTTCTTCTGCGGTCGCATGGACCAGTTGAGTAAAGAGTAAGCAAATTTCGTGACGGCCGGTGAATCTTCATTCAATGGTCCGATAATATCGCCCAGGCACGTCGGCTCGGGAAAGTTGTGCCTACCAGCCATTTTGCATCCAAGGGCGATGAGATCTGGACGGTATCCACGACACAACTGCTCATCCATACCCGCAATTCCTGTGTTCTCCGGGCTATAACCCATCTCAGCACGGATAATTTGGAGGATCTTGGACGTCAACGTTGTAGCCGTCTGATATGGTGATACCACTATGTTCTCCAACACGCATGGGTGCACGAACCATAGCGGAATGAGAGCATCAAGTCTGATCTGCGAGACCTGCAAAGCCGGTAACGGAATGAATTCATGTGAGTTGCTGGAAGGGCATGCCTGCCGGGGAGAGAAGACTGGATGGGTAACAGCCACATCCTGCCGTGGGGGCAGAAATGAGCTTTCCAAAGTCGAGTGCCCTCCCACAATCTTCCAGTAAGCGTCTCCTGGGCAAGCATCCTTTTCCTGGAGAGAATCAATCCAGGTGCGTAGAAGTTGGACTTCACTATCAGTGAATGCACCAAACATCCTACCAGTCCAGGAGAGCTCTTTCATAAGCAGACTCTTACTGCTATTGCCTCTGTAAACCCACGGTCTCGAGTCAGCCAAAGCGTGTAGAAATCCGTATTTCCACTCGTCACCTTTCTCGTTGTCATTGAAGGGCGACGAGAACCATTCAGTTAAACTTTTTCCGCCGATGCGAGCTCGACTGGTGCAGTGGATCTTGCGTGCAAGATTTGCCTTCCTATGTAGTATCTGAATCAATTTCTCTTCATATACATCCGGCGTCTCACTGTCGTCAAGGCTTTGCGATAGCAAATATCCAGCCTGAATACGCTTCCACGCCTGCTTGCAGTCCATCAAGCCAGTCTTGCTCATGAGATCCATGAAAGCGACGATGTTGGCCAGTGCCATGCCCGAGTGTCCCGAATCGGCATTATCGATTGATATATGCAAGGCAAAGTAATACGCCGAGATGCCAACTTCTGGGAGCTCTTTGGTTGCTTTCAACCCAGTAGGCGCCAATGCCTCGAAATGTAGGTTTAGACCCAGGATCTCAGGCAGAAACTCGTTGGGGAAAAGGGAAATGAGCAATTGTCCAATTGAATTCCTCCACACTTGCTCATCGTTCAGTCCATGGCGTTCTTGGATGAAATCGATCGAGTCGCTTGCCGGGAGATCAACGCCATGCTTCCTTAGCAGATCTCTATAAATCAATACATGGTTTTTCTCAACATCTCCATCGCCTAGTTCCTCGGAAAACACCTGCCAAGCATTTTTGGTAATATATCTGAGCGCAAATGGTGTCGTGATTTTGTGAACATGACATAGCCAAGCTCCGTCGATAAAATTCAGGGGAGCAAGACGCTTCAGCCATTGGATCGCGTCCTCTTTGGTATTGAACAGCTCTCGAGGGGACCCAACTGATCTTTTCCTGACATACGACTCGAATCCATCAGAGACCTCTTGACGTTCGGCCTCGAGGAACTTGTCCAGTGCTACCGGGTCGTACTCCTTCAGGTCAAGAATGCTGCGGGTCGGTTGCTTGTATGTCGCCATTGAAAAGCCGCATTCCAAAAATTCTAGGAGCATCTCTTTAGCTGTCGATAGAACCTCAGGAAACTCTTCGAGGTTCTGTACTTTGTAGTACATCTCTTTGTATAGCGTGACTCGCTCTGCCAATTTGGCCTCGAGTCTCGATCTCTGATTTGCATCCAAGGAGATGACGCTGTTAGCCTGACCTCTGAGCCATGTACGCCATTGACGAATCAAGAGGAAGGTAAAAAAAAGGGAGAAAAAGACAGCAATCTTCATGTAAGACATGGTAAAGGATATATTATTGTTGATGATCCCAAAGACGGACTGTGTCTATGACTCGGAATTTGGGCGAGGAAAGTATCAATATATTTGCTAGTCTCAGCTTAATGACAGTTGAATATTATACAAATTTCTCATAAAATGACGAATATCTTGTCTATAAAGTAGTGAATGAATGCAGCTTATTTTTCGTCGCACCAATGCCGTAGCCTTCTGTAGAATCTCAAGACTACCTGCATCTATGGGGTCACGAGAACTCCGCTATCCACTCCGCTTGTTCTACGTAAGATTTTTGATTTAGATCCGAGAGCTTTTTTTCAATGCAATATACACATTGCTACTTTTTTCTGCGGATTGGCTGAAAACGGAAACAAACAATCCTAGGATATATTTTATGACAGCACAACGCGTCATTTTGATCCTTCAAATACATTCACAAACATGGAATTATGGTATGTCACAGCCTCCGAAGGAAGGAAGATCGGAGTTTTCCCATTCCGGTATGACGTCGAGACAAATCCCACCGAATTGCTTGCCTTACTCTGGGAATAGATACATGCCTAGGTAGGGCACGGATCGATACATCGGGGGCTGGCGCGAAGTATATGTGAACCTTGGGGGATCAATAGTGCATGTACGTCGTCCTGCTGCTAAAGGATGAAACATTTCCCCTTAATCATGTGTAACTCAACCCGTTCTTAATCCTTTACCAATCCTTCGCGCATATTAATTCCTAATTCTACAGGCATATCTCGCTCAAACATTATGATACAAAACTTGACCACCACAAAAGTGCGTCCTGGCCACATGCCCACTTCGTTATGTTGTGTGGCGGAGAAGCTACTAGCAAGACTAGGCAGGTGGAAACATGTAGAACCATTTTAGTCAAAGTGCCTGATTTCAGGTCTATTTACCGGACCATCTCTCTTAAACCCCTTCAAAGCATGCCAGGTACGCCAAAGTAAGGTAACATCACTAACTCTGCAAATGCTTCGTAGCTTCATCATGACAAAATTTTTCATGAAGCCATTCAAACTTGGCTTATCAAATAACATGTTCCAGGCTTCTGATATCGGTATATCATGCTTGAAAGAATCAGCCCCAATGACAGGCTTTCTCGAGACAATTTGTAGCAAGAGGTGAACCTATGTTATTCGATGTGTGCAACCCGGGATCGGAAACATCTGTTTGACCGTACCAGGTTCCAGCTAGGCACTGCCATTCTCAACGGCTACTATCGCTTCTACATTTGAGTACCTTTAAGGAAGATCATGAATTTTTCAGCCCCTCTCCCGACTGAGTCCTGCATACACGCGCAACCATTCTTGGAGAAGGTGGAGGGAGATTGCTGCCTATTGCCTTCCATACCCGAAGGATTGAAGGATGTGACATCGATCATGGTAGGATGGCAACTTCAGCCCAGGAAGGTCATGGTACCTAGTACACACACTCCCCGTATTAATGCTTCGAGCTGAGGTCTGGTATAACGCCATTTTGAAATAAACTAGTGGTGACTCCAAAGCGGACCATGATCGTCCGTGAAGGTTGCAGCCAGCGTGGGTCCGCCACCATTCCTGTGGCATGCGGGATATGTTATTCCAGCAAAGGATCCGTTTTTGGCTTCTTGACAGCCAGGCTTGGATACTTGGCAAATGATCCTGCGAACTATACAGGTACCTACCCGTATAATAGATCCGGTTTTCAGCTAGGCTTCGAGTGCTAAGGGACCTTCAAATACAAACGAATTGGAAAAAGGAGACACTCAGCATCATTATTAACTAAGATACCGGGAAAAGAAATATATTGTTAGTAGAGCAAACTTAAAATATATATGGTGCAGTTATATACCTATTTACACTAATCATTATAATGCGACTTGGGCGTTAGAGCACAAGGTGCTGACAGGGCTGACAAGGATTCTTGGTGGCCAAACGGGCCAATCGCGCATCTTGCATGAGTACTCAGTAGTGACAGTAGGAATGGACTTGACGGTATAATCACTATTGAGCACAATCATGGGCAATTATAAGCGGGTGCGGAACAGATCAAGGATCTAACCTGCTCGGGCCAGATGCTTTACCCCCCCAACCAACAGCAAAGTGACATCCTCCCCCAACAGCGGTCAGGAACAAATTATTGACTCATATTTCACATCACAGCCTCAGGAGTTCCAACGAATCGCATCACTTTTGTTGCACATACTTGCAAAATGGCAACCCAAGTACTTACAGAGCCGCAATCGGTAGAGCTCCAGCCTGCGAAAGCCAGTGACCACCATGGATCAGCACCAGCTGAAGCATTGTCTGATGCGTCAATGGACTCTTCGCCCGCTACTACACCAGTAGAGGACAGCAAAACGGCCACCATCCACTCGAAATTCCGAGCTACTCTCGTTATTGCTCAGTTATTGGGCTTGAACCTCTTTAGCAGCTTCTGCAATGGTGTCGTCGTTGTCGGCCTACCAGCTATGGCGGCCTCCTTGCATATCAACGAGGGACTGCTTGTCTGGCCTACCTCAGTCTTTTACCTAACTGCAGGCTCATGTCTGTTGCTGGCTGGCTCCATCGCCGACGTAGTCGGCACCAAGACTATGAGCTTGATAGGGGCCTTCACTGCTGCCCTCTCTACCATGGCCTGCGGTTTGGCCCAAAATAGTGACCAATTAATAGCCTTTCGCGCATTACAGGGCATCACGAACGCCATCATCGTTCCTTCGTCCGTCTCCATCATCTCGACTAGCTTAGAGGAGGGAAGGCCGCGCAACCTAGGTTTTGCGTGCTTGGGCTTCGCTGGCCCGATCGGATTCTCTCTTGGCCTAGTCCTTGGTGGTGTCTTCACTGATAGCACTGGCTGGAGGTCCGCATTCTATCTCGCCGCAGCCGCCACTTTCGCTTTATTTTTGGCCGGCATTTGGGCGTTGCCAAAGGATGCTGTCCGTCCAAGAAAGTCGGTTTGGTCGAGGATTCTAACGGAAATCGACATCATTGGGGCATTCATCGGGACTGCAAGTTTGGTGATGCTGTCCTATGTTCTAGCGTAAGGACCCCCCTCCAGTCTACCATTTCTCGGCGTAGCTAATACATGGAGGGCTTCAGAGTCTTGTCTGCCGACATCCATAGTATACACAAGGCATCTACCATTGTCCTTCTGGTCGTCAGTGCCATCTTGATCCCTGTGTTCGTAGGATGGATGCAATACCAGGAAAAGCACCAGCGCAATGCACTTATTCCCAATTCGCTGTGGAAAAACTGGGTGTTCACCAGTTGTTGCCTGATGGTTCTACTCACCACAGCTGTGTGCAATTGTATGGAGTTGTATAGCAGTCTCTTGTAAGTCGTCGGTCTCTGACAACGGTCCTCCTAGGGATTTGAGTTAATCTTGCCTCCAGCTTCCAGCAAGTACAACGTCGATCGGCGCTGCATGCTTCACTGCAGATTCTCCCGTCTCTTATATCAGGAGCATTAACTAACATATCGACCGGCATATTTGTAAATCGTATGCCAGTCATGTGGTCTGTACTCATCTCCTCGACGATTAGCGCAGTCGCGCCACTTCTCATGGCCCTGATCAATCCCGACTGGCCTTATTGGTACGATGCTTTTTTCGCCCAGGTGAGTGATGCATAATACACTTCATAGATACCTTTCGCATCTGCAAACGCCTTGTAATAATACTGACTCGTCGTTGACTACATGCAGATCCTAACTCCATTGAGCTGCGATATCCTCTTCACAGTTGGCCTCCTCGTCGTGTCAGACGTTTTCCCCACACACATGCAGGCTTTGAGCGGAGCAGTCTTCAACACTTGCGCACAGCTTGGTACTGCCATTGGCCTAACCGTTACCTCGCTCATCGCGACCTCTGTAACCAATGCATTTCCTGATGCTGATAAAGCCTCACCCGGTGCCCTTATGGTTGGGTATCGTGCCGTCTTCTGGACCATGTTCGCCGCCATGGCCTTGGTCTCCGTGCTAAGTGTGCTTGGATTACGAACAGTAAAACAATTAGGGGTTAAGAGAGATTGAGTCGTTGTAGGCAGGCCTGGAAAGCAACATGAAGCCAGGAAGGCTTAACAAAAGAAGTCGACTCTACTATAGTAGCTTTCAGTCCACTAACATGCCTGCTACAGTATTCTTCAATCTCACTGACACATGCCAGACGCCAAGGGTACAATAGCTCATGGTTGAGGACTTAAAACCCGATCGAGAGCCGATATGCAGGAATCCTGATACATAGTGTATTGATAGTGACTCCTTGCCTTGATCAGGCTGCTCCATATTCGTATATGTCAATTTGCAAAGAGACTTTTGGCTAGATAAGCCCCGAAAGATGTATGTTTCCTGCGTATATATCCATCTCAGGACCAAAGGGGTTGGCATTGACGGGCCAAACGGCATATCTGATAATTCACTTTGGTAACCTAGGTTATATTCAGATCTGGAAAGAATGCTTGCCTGACTTAGCCTTGTTAAAATTGATTACTTACTGCAAGCCTCTAGTTTAAAAATCTACTAATGTCTGTAATTCAATAATTAGTCGAATCGTCATGTATAGAATCGACATGGATCACGTTCAATGGTACTCCCGCAGCCGCTGCAAATGAAGGATTAATGAGATTCGTATATCTTGAGAATATAATAACCTGATCAGGTAAATCACTATGAGTTGTTAAGTCACCATGTCTATTTAATACCAATTGCCTCCATTATCGCGTACATACGATCATAGGTAGTGGAAAATATAAATCTAGGGCTTAGATGTTCATCTCTTAGGAACAGCTAATCTATACTAAGATATAGGACCCGGTTCGTCACACCTGGTATTTAAACTTATGAAACGCACTCCGTAGAGAATCACAGTTTGCTTGAGAGAGAGTAGAGACATATTCAGAAGAATAAAAATAAGAGCTCAAAGGCTCTAGAATCGGAAGGAAAGACAGTTGTTTGGTAAAAGACTACTTACAAGCCCTAGTCTATAGTACTTAGTTGCCCTATCAAAGTCCCTTCCGGTCTTTTCTCTCCAACACACCACCCTGACCAAAGCTTTGGTTTATCTAACAAGTACAGAGAATCTTAAAAGACTTCATGCTCTTGTTGTTTCTGGTCTGGCAATCACCAGCATTGACCGTCCTTACACCAGAAATTATACTACATCCAGCATCGGCGAAAGTAGTAATTTGGGGGCAACCACAGTTGTTTATGATGCCGATCGCAATTGAGTACATATCTTGATGAACGTTGCACTGTCCTGGCGAAACAGGGTTCCAGGTGTATCCATCAACTTGGCCATCTCCGCCGCAGTTTGGAGAATAGAAGTAACCCTTCACGCCAGACCAACCGCCGCGAGCTTCAAGCTCAGAAGTTCTACTAAATAAGCTTTTGTTTATAACATTCGAAAACTTGGATAAATCATACTCCACTGGCGTTCTGGAAAAGTGTTATTAGTTTTCAGTTGTACATAAAGATTGAGAAACCTTACGGCGAGGACAAGATGCCGGCTGGGAGAATTCCAGCTACGGCCAACATAATAATCGATTTTGAAAGCATGGTGAAATAGTAGACAAAGATTTCAAATCTGGGGATATATGGTTTCGTGGAATGATCAGATATGGTCAAACTTCTGGCACATTTTGAGGATATTTATACTTCTGATCTCTCGTTTGTTCCAAGACACATATACATAAACAGATTCTCTATTATAAACTACCCTTCTGCCTCGGAGATAATTCTTTACCCTTACACATACATTTTTCGTTTATTACTTACTTAGACAAGTCTCATGCATTCCAAACCCAATCTGTTATGGCTAATATTACAGTCTAGTTAAGTCAACATACTAGGTGAGATACCAGGATACCGCGTATTCTCACTAGTTTAGTCTATTTTGTGTGTACTAACTCCGGGATGGAACAGATTGTACACGTAGCATCCTCTGAACTCGGAACCTCCGTGGAGATCTATTGTGTTTTTAATATAGCAATTAAAGGACATGTGGTATTTCAAATGGAAATCGGTATATACAGTGACTATCTGTAAATAGAGGCATGCAATTTTACTAATACTTTTGTATACTCTTGTTCTTTTCTTTCTACGTGTATTTTACATTCCCCTCGGCGGCAGTTATTTACGCAATCTCTCCTTAAGTCTAATGTTTTAACCAGCGCCCCGCGACTAAGAATTACAGTAACATTGCGGAATATTCCGTAAGATAACCTTAAATACACTAACTTTAATAGTTAGGTTATTGCAATCCTGGACATTGTCCTTATCCACATACCATCATCGTATTACTACTAGCCCACTAACCCATGCCTTCATCGTCTTACTGCTTGCCCATTATCTGATGCTTCCATCATATTACTGCTCGCCTATTATCCCATGCTTTCATCGTATTACTACTAGTCAATATTTCCTTCGGCTTTGGATCGGAATCCGAGCGAGTATCAATTACAATCCGGCCCTAGGCTCCACAGGCTGATACCCTCTACAAGAGTTAGATTTATTCATCCGTAATTGCTTATATGAGGAGCAGCTTGCTTGTTTTCGCAATTATAAATAGTTCCGCACTCTCTTTGCATTTGAGGCAGCAAAATCAAAGACTCAAGAAAATCAACTACGACCTAACGTTGAAAGCTTTATTTGTTTTATTTTACCACCTCCAATATGAAGTTTTTTACTGCTATTATACCTATCCTCTTGGCCGCTGTGCCTGCTGTCTCTGCGGGGGATGGCACTTGCTGCAGCACTTGCTGGGATGGGTGGTATAGTTGCATAAGTTACTGGGAGGGCCAGGGTTATGCTCAGTACCTCGCCGAGAGGATTTGCACAGGAAATTCTGTATGTACCCTGTATTAAAGTGGATAGGAAAACTTACTGATGTTATCTCATCAATTAAACAGCAGGGCTGTTTCTCCCAGTGCAACAACAGTTGCTAGTTATGGATCAATCCCTCAAAAACCATGGAAGTGTCTATCTTAAGAGAGAAATAGGATAATCATAGACAGTCAAGTGTATATATTTTCTTTACTCTTAGCCAATATCCGCTACTATTAAGCAGTGGATATATACAGTGCCTCTTTATAGGTATCTTCTCAGCATCCTCACTAGCCCTGCATCTGGTATTTCTCTATTTGCCACGATCCAGGCGCTTTATAGCTACTCGGAAAAACGCAAATCACAACCAGCCGCTGTAGCTTATAGTGGATTTAGTGGATAGAACGCTCTACGTATACTCCGTATGTTACTTAATGATTGATTGCACGATTATTGATTAATGGAATTAATCAAATATCACAGGAAAAGCGCGCCGGAAATGGGAATTAAACAAAGATCAGTCAAATGCTTTTTATTAATCTAGACCACTAAACTATCTATCTATTGCAAGAAGTGCTGTCATTCCTGCTTTTTCGCTTTATCAATCAGATCAATCGCGCGCTGTGCTGCGAGCTACAGTGCTGTATGCCGCGAGCTATAGCGCTGTGCCCGCTAAAAGCCCCTATAAGGAAAATGCTGCATTCTACCTATCAATCAGCTCACTTTTCAAATGATTTCAATATCTCAAACGATTTCATTTCCTAAAATAGATGCTTCAGGATAAGTAGCTTACTACTACAGAAGGGTTTAGGGCATTTGTCAACTATTTCAGGGCATTTCCCAACGATTTTGTCCCAGCTAATGGTTAGAAGGCCGACCGATTTCCCACTACTGTAGCTTGTGACACAGGCCACTACGGTTCAAATAGGATTTCGTTACGGTACAAATAGGAGGAGTCTCAAGATTTACGTATGGGAGGCTTCTCTATAATTGCTGTGAAATAGATTTTCAGCAGGCAGTTGTCGATGATGGTTGGACCGTTAACGTTGGAGCGGAAATCCGGTGATGGAGAAGCAAGGCATTGTTTGCGAAATGAGATCATCAGTCAGCAAAAAGGTTTGCGTTCCTCACCAACTCTTGTGATAGGTTCTTTCTTTCTGTGCAAATGCCTCTTTGGGCATTCAGGCACCCACAAACCGGAAGTTTACCTGCTTGTAGGTTTCTACTACTTCTAGTTCTTACAAAAGGCGTGTAACGCTCACCTTAAAGTTGTTTAGTCGGGTTTTAAACCTTAGTTCGTCAAGTGTTGCCGATTCCTTGCCACTCATAGTGTTTCGTGATACAGTCAGATCAGAGAGGGAAGCTACATGTACGTTTAAGCGGACTTGTGGTGGAAAGAATACACCTCCAGTCTAGCACTATAATTGGTATGGGAAATGGCACCGTTGTTTTCTGTCTACCCCTAGGGAGCCTCATAAGCGGGGGGTGCTGTTCCATTGATTTAAAGAGTAGGCAAGAGCGCACAATCGTGGTCGATTACCACTGCTCTTCATGCTTATATTTAACTGCTATCCAACTGCCATAGCATATTGACCCTCACGTCTTGATTATCAATATAACCTCTATATTTAATTGCAAATCTTCCAAGGCCCTGACTACCTGAGCCATTGAAAATGGGCGCCAATGGTTCAAAACCAGTCGATCGTAGCCGGAGAGTCAAGGTCATTGGCGCCGGTTATCCTCGAACGGGCACAACCACACTCGTCCTTGCTTGTGAGAAGCTGCTCAACGGCCAGGGCCTCCATGGAGGGTCCCATGGGCTAGCTCGTGAAGACGAGTATAACAGGAAATGTTACGAGCTCTACAAGTATCGACACGACAAGCCCCGCGTGCTACAACTGTTGAAAGAGCTTACAGAGGGGTTTGTTGTTACAAGCGACATTCCCTTTTTCAGTTTCGTGCCTGAACTGTGCGAGTTGTATCCCGATGCGCAGGTGGTTTATGTAAAGAGAGATCCAAAAACCTGGTGGAGGAGTATGGGGGCTGTCGCGAGTAATGCACAGACCAAATTTTTATCTATGCTATTCTGGCCAGTTCCTGGTTGGAGATGGAGCATAGGCGTTATCGACGGCATGGCTGCGATGTACGACTGAGTTCTAGGTATTCACAGACATGGGTATTGAGAGTGCTAACTTATTATAGGGAACGAGAGTCCTACAATCCAACCCCTGGCAAGATCCCAAACCCCGGTAAGACTGCAACATTAGCTTTCTTTCGAACACAAAGAGTTTATACTGACAACGACTTAGAATCAATGGAACGCCATATGCAATCAGTAATTGACAGTGTCCCCAAGGATCGACTTCATATTGTACGACTGGAGGACGGATGGGCGCCATTATGCAAGATTCTCGACTGCCCTATCCCAAACGAGCCGTTCCCTAAAGCTAATGATGCCGAAAACGCTGAACAAATATTTCTGAACATGGTAAAACGCTCCCTCACCATCTGGCTGTACTACGTCTTGGCAGGGACTTGTTTGGCAGGCAGCGGTTGGTGGCTTTGGAAGAATTTTGGTCACCGAGTATGAACCACTTCAAGCTTTGGGTCGTTGTATTGCGAGCTGGAATATGAATTTGAGTTAGCAGTGTCCTAGCACATACTACCATAGGTAGTGGAGAATTCGGGGTCCCGTTAAGCACTTCTCTTAAGTGTGATGCCTTCCATTTTTTGCCTCCCGAGACTCCAGATTAGGATCACATGGTTCCGTTTTTGGAGGACAATGAACCCCGCGCTAAGAAATTTATCACTATTAAGTCACCTAATCCAACTTAAAAAACGGTGATTACACCGACCGTTTTACACACGGCGGCGACATCGGTGGTATTGGATTCGTGCCTACTGACATTTACGGGCATGGCAAGCTAAGACTATAATGATTAGCTGCTAGGAGGAGCACAGAGTGTTGAGTATGCCTATAATATATGTAACCTTATAAACATATAAATAAGCGTACTATACTAAGTCCCAATGTGCTGGGCAAAGCCTCTATCATCATAAGATTAAAACTTGCATAATATGTAGATTATTATACTTGTATCTTTACTAATATTAAGATTGGGCCAGGCGTAGGGCAGGTATAACGCATGACATGTGCGCAAAAGCACTTATCTAAAAAGGACCTGTGTCCCCTGCACAGCAGCGGATGTATTCGAGAAACCCGTTCCAAAGTAATTGCCTTTTAACCTTAGTCTTTTCCTGCAGAACAAAGTAAAGTTACACATTAGATCACAGTGGGTTTTCTATTTTCGGAAGTTTTCATTTACGTCTGCATAAAGTCAGAGATAGATCTTGGCATAAACCCAAGGAAAATATTTACCTTCGCTCTAGACGGCACAGAAGAAGGGAATGTAAGCAGGATCCAGAGTCCTGTAAATGAAAGGCATATTCTGACTCAATCCCTGGCTGTCGAACGCACGGCTGCGGATCTGTTGGCTGAGCTTTTGCATACTGTCCAGCAAGGCCTTAGAAGCACGTTTTGTGTCCTGGTTTAAACGCTGCACAGTAGTGGCATCAAAAGCATCCTTAAGTGTCCGTCCGTCGCTGCCATAGAATGGGCGATTAAACGAAGCCATAAATCCTAGGTAATGAACAGCGGTGGCAGGGTCTGGCAGATACGGCATGAGGTCTTTGACGCCCTTCTCCTTCGGGATAGCAGTGTAAATGGCGGGAATGTGGAATGGCAGGGCACCGGAGGCGATAGGAGCGCCCCCGTTGACGCTGTGGTGCGAGACTGAGGTAGCATATGCGAAGTGGGTGAGGACATCGATGAGAACTTTCTTGCTTAGATTCTTCTCCTGGGGAAAGTCCTGAGCCTTGGCCATTGTGCTGGCCTCGTTGAACCAGTTGTGAACCTCAAAGTCGCCAGAGAGGTCATTCTCGCTTTTATAGTACGAGTTGACAAAAGATTTGAAGAAGATGTGGTAGTTGTCACGGATGCGCTTGGCGTCGTCGTAGAAGGGGAAAGAGTTAAAGACGGATTTTCCATTAGCATCAATCAGACCACGGGCTCTCAAGTTGTTTTCCAGATATCCGCTCTGGTACCGACCGTCAACGGGCCAGCTGTCAGTAACAAATTGACGGCAGCCAAACTGATTAAAAACCATGAGCTGATCCCAGTGGCCGCCAGGGTTGAAGCAAAGCTCTTCTCCAACGATACGAGAAGAATAGGCTTGCACCATGAGGCGCTCGAGAAGAATCATTATGGGGTGGTTCTCACTGAGAGTGTGAAGAGCAGCTTGGTGAACAGATTCGGTGACGTCGTGCGACACAACAAGGTGCAGCATTTGCGCGTGGAACATGTCATTGGCGTTAAACATCATCTTTGCCAGTAACCAGTCATTAGCGGAGTCGAGAGGAGTGTAAATCAGGTCGGCGTCAACATTGGTGCGAATGGCCAAAGGCAAAAAGTTGCCAGACTCTGGGTCGATGTAGAAGTAGGCGCTGCAAGCGACGGGGAAACGCTTGACGACAGTAGCAACGTCGTACTTGGCCTGATAGGAGTGGTCGACAATGAAAAGGCGGTTGCTAGCCTGAAGAGACTCAAGCGTATTTCCAGAACCGACAATCTTACTCGTTATGACATCGTCTAATGGAAAAGGAAGGGGCTCGTGGGCCATAACGCGACGGACGGCATGGGGATGCTCGCTCAGGCGTTCCATGGAGAAAAGTAGATCTTGGGTCGCATTGGAAATGATACCGGGAGCGGTACCTCGAGGGTTTGTATTATTGAGCTGGCCATCATAGAGAATTTTTTCGTAGTCTTGCCAACTGTTGAGGCCGCCGTTCTGCAATGTGAAGTTAGTACTTAATTCCATCTTCCAGTATGATGAAAGTGTGGCCGTTACGGTTTGAATAGCTCCTTGGAGAGACTGGACGTCGAGAGCAATCAGCTCATCAATGATGGCACGGTCCTGGCTCCATGCATCGTAGTCGGCCTGGGTACGAGCATTGCCAAGTGTGCCATTAGGGAAGGGGGCGGCCTCGCCGGTGAGGGACGGGCCGTAGATGAAGCCGTTACGACGAGCAGAGACAGCAGCGGCACGAGCTTTGGGGTTGGGATCAAGCTGAGGGATGCAAGCTGGGTTGGTTGTGGGAGCAGCCAAAGCAGAGCCGAAAAGGACCACAGCAGCAGCGACGCAATTGGTAGATCGCATGTTGAAAGTGAAACTGAAGATAGTAATTGACAAGCTATGATGGTGGTACTTTTAACAGTCAAGTTTGGTAGCGACGAGGCTCTTTTATAGAGAAATGATACCATTACCATAGATCTGCAGAATTTGGCACTCCACTCAATTGTATAAATACGACCCTGCATTTGAGAGTATGCTTAAAATGCTACAGTACTCCGTACAAACATGCCTGCTAACCAAGGCTCGTGTCAGCAACCTTCCAAAAAGAGGTCTGAGGTCGGAAATTTATTTCAAGCCAGGGTTTCTTTATATCGGCTTGCTTAGCCTCGGCATTTCTATAACTGTTGGCATTTCTTAGAGTCTAAGAAGCGCACTCCTAGCGAGCATCTAAAATTTCTCACGTCAGCTGCGGCCCCTGTATTACCCATGTTGAGCCGGCCTACCATATTGGACCTGTCTAGGTCGTAACTCATTTCTCAAGGCTGTGATGCAACTCGCCTGAAAAAGCAGAAATGGATCAAGGTTAGAGCAGCGCTCGAGGACCTGATTCCAGTCCAGTTTGCGGATCCGGCCGAGATTCTGAGCTCGTTCTTTGCTGCGAGTGCAGCCTCATTATACCCGAGGACAACGAGGTTATTTATGATCAGAGACCACTACGCCAACAGCTGCTGATAGGAAGCCGGAGACTGGACTGGAGACAGTCGCCACCAGTCCAGTTGAGACTCATTCGGTTTTGGACTGGTTCAGTTTCTCAACGAAACTTTTGATACGAACGGAACATTTGTTCATGGTATCCAGATTTGGCTTAGATGCCGTTTTGGGGCTTCAAAGGCGGCACAGGAACCACATCTCTCAACTCCAGATATAATCCACATTGCTCACCAGTCTAAGCACATACGACCATAGGTAGTGGAGAATTCGGGGTCCCGTCTGCTCCCCCATAGACAAGCCACTAACCGGCAGATTAGTAGTCAAGTGGGTGACCATTGGCGAACACCGGCTGTTGTATGTTTTTCTTTTTTTTGCTTTTGGCGATATCTTTTCTGCTCTTCTCTTTTAATTGTCTGAGGTTGTGGTTGTGGTTGGTATGCATGGGGCTACTGTAAGCACTGCCTAAATAAGCGTAGCGCCATGGGAAGAGTAGCTGTAAGCCTGTATATGGCTTGGACCGTGAGACAGTAGATTCAACAACTTTCATTCTCTGACTGGATATAGAAAGTTCAATAAAATACAATAAAACAAACATTTGATACTTCAGTCAGGCATTCCAATAGTATCGATCTAATGCAGGACAAATAAGCCCGTTGAAGCTCAGCTATAATACAGAAACGATTTTGACAACTCCGAGAGCCGAACAATCTTATTGGTGAACTTATACGGCCACGCATTTGTCTATGCACATATGATATGGCACCCTATAAGGCCAAAAAGAGTGAAAACGACATGAGTGCGGCACTCGACTTTAATTTGGAGGGAAAAGATGGCCCTTTACTAGCATGTATCGATTCATTCACCTTTGCGAGGAAACTGACACCGCGGCTCGTAACATCGATCGGATCTACGTAATAACTCTGACAGGGAACTTGGCAGCGTTGAAGCTACAAAAGGAGAATAGCGTGTAAGACAAAGGCTTACTCTGAGAGCACTTCCCTATCTATACAGTGTCGACATTGCTATCATCCATCTTGCACCGCTTGCAGTTTGTGTGTGCTCTAGCACATCGCCTCCGGTCACCATCTTTAACCATTTCCGTGGGTATAATGTCGCGCATATATGAAAGACCTATCGGGTATGTACAACTATGAAGCCGACAATGGATGATAAGCGACAGTCGATTACCGGATCATGGCAGCATGAAGCAAGGGGATAACTTTGATATGGCTCGTCTAGAGGTGAGATGCGGAAGGACCTTGTCATGGTGCCTTTGGAGATGCCAGTATTATTGGCATCGTGAGTCTGGCGAGCATTTGGTGACAGAAAAAGTATGGACGAGTTCCCCCATTCAGCTTTGTGCGGGCATTCCAATTTGATGCTATCATAGCTACATCCATGCCACAAACAGTATGCATGATAATACACACATGCTATCAGAGTCAGAAGCTTACAAGAAGCAACATCTGACAGTCCGAAAATCGGTATGTAGATGATACTGAGAGATCTGGGAACGAAACTGCCAGAAAGCCCTTGCATGTCGCGAGTTCAATGCTATTACCACGTAGGAGAGATGAGATAATCCTTCCAACGAGCTGTTCCAGCCTCCGTGAATGTATCAATGGCGCCTTGTACCCCTTGTGGCCCAACAGACCATATGCCTTGATCAACGAGTTTGCACCAGCAGTCGAACAAACGCTCCAGCCGCTGAGGACGGTAATAGTCACCACCAAAAGGTTTGTATCCATGCTGGAACAGATCTGCCAATCTGTCCCTAGCAATTAACGACCCGTCGCTTTTCCGCGCGCCCTCAGCTGCATCCCAATCACTCTTGAAGCTGTACGGCAGTAGTAACCAAAATCCCTCCTCGGCATAGTCATGGCATGCATCCCTATCGACGGACTGGCTGTAGACACCGGCGCCCACTCGGGACGGCACGGGTGAATCGGCAGTGGTTGCACGGAAGTCATTGCAAAAGGGGTTTGATGATAGCGTCAGGACAACCTCAGGCTCGCCTTCTGCAGCAGGAAAGAGACATACTGGTGGTATGGTGTGATGGGCACGAGGCAATCCAGTGAAGGGCTGGACTGCCACGAACCCAGCCGCGTCTGAAGGTGGTAGAACAAGACCTGGAGCAATGCTGTGGAAAAGAGGCCGACGTGCGTGCGTCAGAAAAGAGCGCGCAAAGCAGGGATTGGGCAATGAAGCTGCATCCAAGATTTCAGGATCGAGCAGTGGTTCTGGATTGACAGCATTAGTGGCGGCGGTGCTGTTGTTGTTACTACCGCTAACTAGTGATATACGTGTCTCGATGGCCTCGCACAGTCGATCCCACGCGTCGATACAAGCTGCAACTTGGGCTTCGCTATACGGCCGCCACTCCCATGGCCCGATCTTTTCGCTGCCATACAGGCCCGGGGTATCTCTAGGTGAAGCCGTAACCTGGGCCTTGCCGAGATGAATCAACTGGATCCAGTTGGAGAGCACGGTCTCGAGAGGGTGCCACAGCTCTCGATGCGCCTCAACAGGCAGCACATAGTCGTAGTCGTCCATATGCATCAAGACAGCAGCAAGATGATAACCTTGATGGTAGAGCAGGCCGCCACCTCCTTCTCCGCCCTGGCCAATGTTAGGATAATACAAGCAGATCAGGCTGTCGACTGGCTCGTCGAACAGGTCGGCCGCTTCTCGGGCAAAAAATTCGCCAGGCTCACAGAATCCGGCAACGAAATAGAAGAATGGAGCTGGATCAAGATCATCAAGCCCATCAGGAGGCAATAGAGCAGCGTGAAGAAAAGCTGCCAATGAGGGGTCGAGTCGTTCGCGAAGAGCCTCCGCCGCAGCTCCGTAGGTGGTGAAGAATGTCTTATTGTTGCCATTCAGACTAGCGAGCGAGCCTCCTTCAGCGGTCCAAGCGTAGCGAACCAGGTAATTGTGTAGAGCGACACATCGTCTGTGATCCAGACCCAGAAAATCACCGCGCGCTGGATTATCCGCTGTGACAAGTAGGGTGCTCACGTCTGCAAATTGCGAATCGTCCATGGATTGCCTAATACCAGCATCGAAGACAGTTGTGATTAGCGATATTTTCAGGTGTTTGGTTCCATGCCATGCTTTGTGAGACTCACTCTTCAAAGCTTAGACGAGATCACGAATCACGACTGGGACATTCTATCTCTGCCAGATACATGAATCTACAGCCTAAAGTTCAAAGCCGCCAAAAGGGGTAATAGTTCACGCTTTAGAACATGCCAGCCAATCACGCACCGATACTCCTTACACTACAACGTCCTTCATAGAAACCCGCCCTTCTTTATTCACATACATAAAGCACATTTTTAAATGACAGCTGAAGCTCCCAGAAGCTTCCGCCTCTTATCCTTTGCTTTTTTAGACAAACAATATCAAGGCATTATGGATAAAAAACAGGCTGGCTTGGCTAGTATTGTTACTCACGCAGTAGGTCTGTTGTTGCCTTATTAATAAATTCCAACCAATAGCAATCGTGTGAGCTCCAGATAAACTCCAGAAGAATGGATATCCACCATTTAGTGCAAGCAAGACATCATCGTCAAGGCGCAAAATAAAGCAAGAATAACAATATTTGCAAATTTATGGCATCCCGCTTAATTCAGACTGACTTACAAGAAGCGCTGCTGTAAATGCTGTCCTTGAGTTGACCCTCTCAAGATTTCCCAAAATTGTTCCTTATAAGTTAAATTCATCGTGAAAACCATCACATACGACCATAGGTAGTGGAAAATTCGGGGTCCTGTCAAGCACTTCTCTTGAGTGTATTATCTTCCAACCGTTTAGTCTCCCGCCTATTATTAAACGGAGCTGTCACCTTAGTTGTTCAGCTAGTAGGTTGCCTGATATCGACATTGTCCGCATTGTTAGAAGTGTGTGTCCTAGGGGTATGTAAGAACTAGCTGCTATAAGATATGTATATAATATATAATAGTATAATTGGCTAATTCTACAATGTGCTGAGTCTTATAAATAAATTATATTATAGATATTTAACACTTCTCCCTAAACTAATTATTAAAAGCTAAACACTTATCATAAGTGCAATATTTTTTTCCTTCATGTTTATATCCCAAGACTCCAAAGCCAGAGCTATAGGATTCCAACTAAACCATGAAATTTTCCAACTCTAGCCTAATACCGAAGAGCTATTTTGCTAATTGCTATGCGATTCAAGATAATCCAGATCGATCCAAATTGGTTCCCCTTCCTCTGTCTCTTCCAACTTTAAATAAAACAAGGTACCCACAACAGCAGCCAGGAACATAGCTGTGAAAATAAATAGCATAATTTTAACCGAGACCCCAAATATTAGGCCAGCTATAAAGGTACCTATGCTTTGCATTGCGCCAATATTTGCATATAATATGCCAATGTGATGGCCCCCAGACAGAAGGCCAAGGAGGCTATACATAGCTGGGTTATAGCCACATCCAAGAGCATAGACGTAGATAGCTGCGACTGTTAACTGGGCTTGTTTTGTAATTACTATCCCCAAAGATCCGGCCACAAGAGCTATAATACTAGCCCGTGAGATAAGTACATCCTTTCTCAGCGGGCTAAAGCGTAGTTTCTTGACCAGGAAGCGGCTAGTCAGCGGTAGTATTATAGTTAACCAAACGACCTTTAAAATATTAGACCAAAATATCGACATAAATATCTATATTAGGTGGTCAGCGATGGAAGATACTTGTAAAATATATAAACTAACTGGTATATCTGCGGAGCTGGGTTGCTGTAAAGATTGCTGGGTAACGAGGAGCGGTACATTGCTGCCCATCGTAGTGAATGCACAGAATACTATAAGCATGCCTAGCTGCTTATTCTCGGTAAAAGCACGATGGGTTAACCCGGCCACTGACGTTAGGAACGGCGTGAGTTGAAAGTTAGAAGACGAAGGGATTCGTGTCTCGGATGCCATCATTAGGCCACCACTCCTGAGGTCTGGTACGCGAGTCTCTGGCAAGGAGAGCGTGATCAAGAACGACACAACTAGGCACCCAAACCCGGCGTATATGGAAATCCAGCTGTTTGCGTATGTAAGAGCCAGCAATACCGGGTAGGAGAGCAGTTCACTCGATATTGCAGCACCCGTAAGATAAAAGAACGTAGTTGACCAGCCAAGGATGTTAATAATTTGCGCGAAAAGTAAATGAGGAAAATATTTTCACCTTACCTTTGCGTATCCAGACTGATATCACTTGCTATGGTGAATATCATGGCCGAAATAACGGTGCTACCACCTCCTAAGAGAGCCCAAAGTCCCTTCAACGCCATCAAGTGGATTGGGAACGTTTCTGGGAAACGACCTGCGGTGTGATAAGGTCAGTCAGTCAGTCAGTTAAACGTATTCGAATATATCGTGATTTATATCTACGCACAAATAACCGCGTCAAATGTCTGCGCCAAGATGGTACCTGTAATGGCCAACTGGAGTGTTCGTTTACGTCCATATATATCAGCCGCCATACCAAACGGCGCAGCAGTTAAGAGATTCATGATACTTTCGAAAGCGGCTATCCAGCTTCGAAGCAGGGACAATTCGCCTTGTCCACACGTGGAGTTGTCTAAAGCATTTTTGTCGTTCATGTTGGGCTTGTGACATAAAATCTCTTCTTGTATCTGGTTTATTGGTCTCATGATGAGTGTCTTTCCAATACACACAAATGCGAGCAACAGAAGACATCGAACAATGATACCCAGACGCGATATAGGAGCATTGCTAACCGCAGGCTCTCTTGCATTGTCGACATGATGAGTTGTTTGTAGAAGGGGGTCTTGCTCCCCATCCTGACTGGAAGCCATGAAAACGAATCGAGGAGGGTGTTGTGTTGAGAATAAGATATTGGGAATGAAATGACATCCAAAAGTCGGGCCTGGGAGGACTCGAACAACATGAAGATTAAAATCATGGGAGTCCAAGGGTGGCACGGCATGATTTTGAGTTCTTTTATTTGCGCAGATTTAAAAAAAAATCCCGTTCGCACAGATACGGCCCGTGCCCGCGCTGCTTACGGCACCTGCTGGCAGCCAACACCCAATTACCTGTACAGTACAATCATCTAACGTATTACGTAGTTATTAAAAGACATTGTAAAAACACCGAGTTTGCAATCGCAAGGAGGAAGGAGGGTATTTACGGCACGGCTTGCATCGATTGTTGCTGCCGTTAATAAGGCTGAGGACAAGGACGAGGACGAGGCCGAGGACTGCATTAACCTTATCTAATAAGCTAGCCAACTTATAAGGCTTTATGTGATTAAATTAGAGATTGATGGGGTTGATATATTTTGATGAGTTCAGAAACTGGGTTTGCAGCAGGAAACGGAAATGTTACGATACCCAATGCAACCACAGAACTCGTGACATCCATCAGTTTTTGCGTGTAGTATTTCAACTTGCACAAATGCGAAACACTGAGTTACTACCGCCAACTCAGTAAGCTTGTTGAAAGTTCCCTTAATGATCCCGGCATATATCCAGAGAGAATCACTGTCGCCAGTTATATATGGAAACCTATGAACAAGGATTGGATATGTAGGGAGAAATCCACTAATCCAGTAATCCAGTTGAGAAGGATGAATCTTTATTGGAAAACAGAGTATCAACACGACCCTGAAACAAACACAACCAGATTCAACATGAGGTGTCATATTCCTAATTTGTTCACCGTCCAAGATACAAGCGCTCGAATGCGAAGATAGCGGCAATAAACAAGCGAGAGAGTTTATCGTTGATTCTTAACAGCACTCTCAATGATACGACCGTGAAGTGACTAGAGATCATATTAGTGGCTGGATGCTGTGCCTGGAAGAAATTATTCCGCGGCCAAAATCAGATCCTCCCCCATAAATCTCTTATGGCTCCCTTGATTCTCAAGGTATTCGACGTTATCGAGGGGCTGCTACTCCTTCCATTTAATGAGCCAGCCTTGGCTTACCCAGGCTTGTGAACCAAGAGATATTTAAGCAAAGAGTGTGTAAATGTAGCACTACGGCCTTTCAGTATAGAGGTTGAATTTAATATCAAGATGAGAGGTTCAATGCTTTAACAGCTAGTTCGATAAAAGACCCTGCTCTAGCCTTTAGTTCAAAATCCTGAATCAATCCATAGCTCAATTCAATCGACAACAGCCGACCAAACTAAACCTTGGAGATTCAGGCCACACTACTGGCAAAAGCACAGAAAGTATGACCGCTTATCAAGGTTCAAGACCAAACTCAAAATGTGCAAAAAGTCTGCCTTAAAATTTGTAAAAACGCTTGAAATATCATCAATCCATTCGCAGTTGTCATGCATCAAAATAGTCGAGTTATTATCAAAGTCCAATTCATCATCGTGTTCATGTTGGGTAGATGTATTGTCTGATAGGCAATAAGTTGAGCATATTGTATTAAACTGTAACCAGGAGAATGTTTGCGACTACATGTAGAAGAAAATAATATTACGTTTCAGAAAGACATGCAGCTCATGTGGTCTTCAACGACCCATAAAATAAGGGAATGTGACACATCAGCTTGGGTACATGATACAGCGGGGAGTTGCTTAATTTTTCAGCTGGTATTCAGATAAAATATTATTCAAACATCTATTCCTAGATTCAGGAGAAAATCAGCTATGGCTTTAGCATGCTGATCAATTTGTATCCAGTCATCTAGGTATCCAATGTCAATTCCATCAATTCTGCCACACATCCTGTACGGAATACGTGGTTATACCCGTGTACTTGAGTGGGTTGCTCAAGTTACATTAACTTCACCGCTAGCTGTCCAATTAAAATAAATACAATATTAATCACAGGATATTGGGTGATATTAGAACCGTGCATACCCTGATACAAAATAGGTGCATGTTTGCACGGGCATGTATTTGAAAGTGCAGTGAAATATATATCCTTGCTAAGGGAATCAATTCTCCCTGTAAGACATTCTGACTCAAAAAGTATCTCTTCTCCATACATTAACTCCGTATTTTAGGTACTTGTATTTATGTGTATATACAGAGAATAAAGTTCCGAATCACGTGTAGAATGTCAACCAACCAACATAGGCATTCACGCCAACTCTTTATTTTCTATCATCTACACATGCATTTAGCCATCTAGCTCTGTTCCTGAATTGAATCGAGTCATTGAACATTCATTTCAACTATCAATTGTTCTTATTTTTACATCTATCTAAGAGAAAATGGCGCGTCGTGGGCGGAGTCGAGGTCGAGGTCGAGGTCGAGGTCGTTCATATCCGAGTCGGAAGCCCGAGAAAGAGCAAGAGCAGCAGCTATCTTCGCACGCCTCCTGGGAAATCATGCCATTAGAACTAAGAGAAATGGTTCCGGAATACCTGGAAGATTCTATACAGAGCGGAAAGGCGAAAGCGTCCGTGTACGCATCAGTCTGCAAGGAGTGGTACGACTACTTCGAACCATACATCTTCCGGCGTCTGACGCTATCCATAGAGCGTCTTAACGAGTTAGAAGCCATGATTACCGGGTCACGACAGCTGTTTGTTCAACATATATGGCTTCGGTTCGAGAGATCAGTCCAGCCCGGCGTAACGCCCATCAAATTCCGCCACGAAATGGATACACTGCGCTTCCGCGCGACAATATTTCAACTCTTCCAGATTCTGTCAGAGTGGCCAGAGAGAGTGGCTGGCCAACCAGGCATTGCGCTAGAATTAACAGCATTCTCAGCCGCGGACCCTGACTATTCCATGAAAGATACAATTCCAGACGAGCTCAAAGACGTAGACCTTACGATAGACAGCGAAACCTTAAACGCCATCTATGAGAAGACGCCCAGCAACAGACGCACATTAACAGATCATGAGAGAAGGCAGCAATCCGAATTGCGAGAGTTCTACGACCCTCAAAGCCATCTCGCTTTACTGCCGGTACGGCTTCCCACGGTGGGATTAATAACAGACCTTGCAATGCGACGACAAATGCATATCAGCTTCTTTACCAACTATATCAAACTCATTATGAACTCTCTCCCCAACCTTGAATTCTTAACCTATGAGCCTCGTGCTCTCCAGCCTTTCAGCCGCGACAATTTTGAGGCTGCAAGAGAAATCATAACCAAAATTCCTTCGTCCATCAGACGATTACAGATGTTTGAAGATAGCCCTAGCCTTTACGTTGATGGGACATATCTAATACGGGTGAATGACAATGGCGGCTCTCTGGGTCGACTTTTAGCGGACATTAGCCAAGACAAAGAACCGGAGGTGATCTCAATGTCCTTCATTATTGACGCTGTTGATTTCTTCTCCGACTTCAGGACTCCGCAGATCAGCCGGCCACATTGGAAGCTGGGATGGCTTAATCTCACTTCACTAGTCTTGACATCCGCCGTCATCACGCCGGAAAGGAAGGACGAAATCCCTTCTCTGCTGATAGCAGCTGCCCGAGCCGCGCGCCATATGCCCAAATTGGAAATCATGGAATTATATTATGTGTCGAGGAATCATGGTGGTATTTTCACATACGTTCACGATAGCACGGGCAGCATCTTGTGGTGGGACAGCACGTGGGAGTGGGAGTTCTCGCCCAATGTCATATCCATGTGGAAGAGAGCCGCAAATGTCCACGGTGCCAAACTATTCGAGCATGAAGAGAGTCTAATTCAGTTAAAAGGAGATGATGGTATGGGGTGGGATGGAACTATTTTGTCGTTACTTCGTACACGAACAACAGTTGTTCATCCTATAACATACGGCAACATGATGAATGGACAGATTTTTATGTAGAATCAATCTCTACTCTTTACTTTCTCTAATATCCATCAATACTGTCCACAAGTGCTCCGTATTACCCATACCATGACTAAAACAATGCGATATCGCTATGACAACCTCCCAGCTACCCTAAACAAAGCTGCTAAAGGACACCGAAAACCGAGACATGTCCGCAAACAGTCACGACACGACATCCTGAAACCCACACAGCGCCAACATTACGTTCCACATCACTAATCCGGCGACATGGAACGCAATTCGATTTATTACGAGTTTCACGGCTTTTGGCCTTTAATGGGACAGGCAGAAGGGAGAAAAGGAAGGAGGGTAAAAAGCAGCAAGGAATCCAAGAGCTGCTTGAACTGTCCGTTCATCCGGGCCATTTTTCCATTTGCCCGGAGTTTCTGAAATGAGCGTACGAGTAGGTAGAAATGTACATAGTACACGTATGCAGAGCACGTAAGATGCTCAACGCCCGACATGAAACCAATTCCATGGTAAGAAACAGGGCGTACAAACTTCTAAAAATCATCAAAATGCCCGTCCCAAAAACTCTATCACAGTAGCCTTCGCCCGGTCCGTTTATCGCTTCTTTCCCAGAGATTGTGTCAAGACTCGTTCTAATCATCAAACCCTGTCGCGTGATTCCTTCGTGGCGGACTTGGCCGCCATCGTGTCAAAGTGATTATCCAAGCCCAGTTCCATCAACTGCATTATTGAGCCTAGTTCTAATCCCAGACAGCCCATATAAAGAACATTTCCCATCTTAATAGATGCTGGAGAGGCGGCCAGTCCCCTAGATGATAGAGGGTTGCGGCACCAGATACATGGCAGAGCAAAGAGCGTACATGCAGCTAAACAATGCTCGCGTGATATCAAAAGAAGAGGGGGAAAAAAACTCCGTAACCCAAAAAAAAAACAAAGAAAAAAGAAAAGAAAAAGAGAGAGACAAAATGAGACACTACGATCTAGCATCTATATCGCTCATCTTTCGCGAAAGAAGAAGGGCTGGCGCTGATGAAGTTGGTACATGGCCTAGGTGGACAAACTCCTCAAGAATTTGCTCCACTGAGCACACAAATGAAGGGGCATATTGCCTTGAAACTCCCAGTTTCCTGCGTTTCATAGCAAACATGGTTTCTCAGGGTTTCACCAGTGTCATCTGTGTGAAGCGACAGGCAAACGGGGTGAGACCATTTCCAGGTCTGGCTTCCCATTCTTGTCCACATGCCGGTCCTTGGAGGGCGCACTCTGGTACAGATGGTGCAGCTTGATGTAGTCGTAGACGGATCGCGGCAGATCTTGTGCGACTTCGCCATTCCGGATCTGGGCCCGCGCCTTGGTCGATGAGACGTCATTCTGAAAAGACGGGACAACCATGATGTTGTCGTGATACTTCTTCAAAGGCTGGATAGCGTCCTGGGTAGCACACAGAGCTGGTCGCTCAACGATAAAGGCGCCATAGTAGCCCAGGAGCACGTCAATGTCGGCGGGCGCCCACACCTTGGGGTCGCTCATGGTAAGGGCTAAGTCGGCTCCGATAAGAAGCATGACCCTTGCTCTTACAAACGTGCCGTCCAGGGTCTGGATGCCGCCCAGGACGTCGTTGAGCTGCTCGTCCAGTCGCTTGAGGACGTCGGCAGTGCGCGTGTAAACCGGGCGGCCGGCCTCGTCGCGGCGCAGAGTCTCCCAGTCGTCGATCATGGCGTTGCTGTTTGTCTGCTCAATGGCTAAACGGCACCTGTGTTGCGACAAAAGGGCATTAGTAAGACTGGACCTCAGGGTTCTTTCGTCTTCCAAAGAGGGGTTGGCTCGACTTACATGTTAATGCGATGGTGAGCAGGGACCAGAGAACTTTTGCCGTACGTATCGCTGCACGGACTCATGTAGCTGCCGACCAGCTCGAAGCCGGTGCGCTCCGCGTAACTCTCGGCGACGGAAAACATGGACATGTGCAGAGAAGTCGGCGGCGAGAAGCTGCCGCACGACACCAGAACCAGTGGCGTCTTGTTCGGGTGCGTCAAGCGGCGCTTCAGTCGGTTGTGGGGGAAAGAATAGCCGTGATACGGTTCTGACATGGGCTCGGGAGGGGGAGTCGGCGTGCCTGTCGGGAGATTCGTCGGTCGTGGAGGAGACGACGCAAATGCGTCTGCTGAGATGCCACCCATGGCTGCCGGATTCAGCGGACGGCTATGGACTTTGTTGTGGATGTGATTGAGGCTGTGGTTGTGGTTGTGGTGTTGAACTTGGTTGGAGAGAGAGACAGAGACAGAGACAGAGACAGAGGGAGAGGCAGAGAGAGAAGAAATGGGAGAAGCGAGAGCAAGGTCGGCCACAGCCGAAGAGGGAGACGACAGACGACGCTTATTATGTAGCAGCTCCATGTACTTGTAACTTGGCCGTCTCAGGAAGGCTCCGTGATGCCGGTTCTCGGCTCGTCAGCTTGCGGGCCGCAACGTCTCCGGTATACTAGAGTTGGTAAGGACAAAGCACGAGCACGAGCACGAACAACAGCATATGCCGGTGCTGATGATCACGAGGGATGCTTGCAATGTGTGGAGAGCAAACGTGCAGACGGGAGGGGCAGGGACTTTGCAAATCTAGATTTGCTCCGTGCTCGGGCGTTGTGATTGTGAGTAGACTAACGACTCTGTGCTAGTTCCGGCCTGTTCACGCCAATGGCAACGCCATCGCAGACAAAACCAAAACCTTGGACTAAACACAATCCACGCCCGCCGGCTATTGGCTGGCTTAGTGATTAGAGTCATACTCATACTCATACTGTACAGTACTCGCAGATAGAGAAAGACACAGCCCTAGGTCCGAGTGGGCCGAGTTACCCATTTCTGCCTATTCCGTGCCAGGGAGGATCCGTAATCAAGTTCTTCAGCATTTTTTGCCTTTTTTTTCTTCGCCAATGTGGCTCTTCTGGTCTTAGCTGGGTCTTGTCCCTGTGGCTACGCCGGATTGTACCATCCGCCTGTTGCGGAAAGGATTGCAAGGATTCTTGCGGGAATACCAAGAGTTTCCGCGCTACTCACTGAGACGTATTCGTAATTCCAATTCGAGTGATTACATGTACTCGTATCTCCATGTACCTAGTAGGCTGATTACGGATGACAAAGTATGTTTCGGAGGGGAAAAACAAGCCGTACAGTATATCATCGGAAAGCGAAGCCCGCATCCCCGGACGGTGTCTCCCGGACGGTGTGTTTCCTGATAAATCAGCGCCTGCATGGAATATGCCGTCAGCATGCAAATCTCCCCCGAGTCGCGGATATGTGCATCTCTAGCCTTACCCGCCCGGTCCCACACATGGGTTGCCTCCGTCACTGGCAGCTTTTGACGCAAGCACTTTTGTGTGTGACGTTTGGTAAATGCATCTGGTCGTCGGCGGTTACCGTGGCTTACAGACTCCGCCTCCACAACATGATGTTAGTCAACACTCGACCTCAGCATGCCCATGAGAAAAGTCAATCGTTGAGTTGTGGAGGCGGAGTCTTGTAATGTGTAGCCTATTGTGGACAACATTAGAGAGCAACGGGATGTTGATTCCAACACTAAGGGGATCTTATGGGACTATTATCAAAATAGAATAGAGATATTATTTAACATTTTTGGGGTTCAATGAGCCGCGAAAGTTGTTTAGTGGAGGTCTACACTCCGTGCTGAAAGAGATTACATGCACGTAACTGCCGCCAGAAGTACTCCATCCGTCAGCGAATGTTATGACATTGGAGAGCGGTTGGCTATCCAACATCCCGCATCCTATCAGCATGTGGAGTGTAGAGAAATACCACTAGGTAAGTGCTTATTGCAATCCCTTGAGTAGATAGATAGATACATGTACATACAAGAGGAGGATGGCGATAGTAGTATATACCACAGAGCTATTCAAACAAACGGCACTTCCTCTCATTTTATTTCAGCACGTTAAACGTAGTCGCTGTAGTATCGAATAACCAAGCTAGGTACTGAACAGCCACTGTCAAAACAAATGAGAATATTTAGACTCATAAGTTACGACGGGAGGCTTTTTTTAGACAGTGATACAATATAGCTAGCTGCCTGCTATATAGGTAGTAAAGAAAGAGATTCTAATGACAAACAGCTGAACTATGTGCTGGCCCAAATACACCGTAATGTTCCAGAAAGTGAGAATTACAATTCAATACAACTTCGTGACAGTAAAGATAGAACACCCTTCAGACATAGAGCTTTCATAGCAATAATAAAGAGAAAATATTATTATAATGCTCAAAAACAACATTACGTTGTGACCCAGATTTCCTCCATGCAGTGATCTCTAATTGGTCTTAGACAAGGGAAACATTGCCATCGAAAAAATAAGGCTTCAATGGGCGAATGTTAGGAAGAAAAGAATACTTCGTCCCCCTAGAAATCTCTTCCATAGACGCTGGGTGAATGACGTTTTGGCCAATTTTAAGAAGGCGAACTGTTGCTGCGTGGGATGTAATATCCTTGCTTTCCACTGATCGATAGGTGCCAATGTAGAGACCACGTTTTCCTTGCGCCCACGCCAGATCCTGCCACCTAGTCAGGATAATTCCCTGCTCTTTAGCTCCCAAATCTAGCTCCCATGTGCCTCGCCATGAGATTGTGATGAGCCTCTCAGTGACACGATGCCTAAACGCCGCGGCTTTATGTCTCATTCCATACCAAATGTCGAGTATTTCAAGTTAGGGCATTCTGTGTGCAACCCGTCCAATCCTTGTTAGAAGAACTACTATTTCATCATGCCTCTCGGGCGTGGCGAAAGGACTGCACGTAAGTGAGAGCGTGGCGAGATTGGGCCAAGTCCAAAGAGTGTGAACGGCCTTGAAGAATGGCACCGCGTCTATAGAGTAACATCCACTAACATGCTCGAGTGAGATGCTCTCATGAGCTAGCTTGGAGCTGGCAGCATTGGCTACACTCCTGATATATGGAAGCCCATTTGCCGGGTTGGCTTCATGGGGGATTCGAATTATTTCTTCGTTGAAGTCTTCAAACCAGTTGAGAGTCTTTAATGTCTTTGGGAGAAAGTCTGAGATTAGTCTCTGATTTCTGTGTCAACGAGGCCTTGGCCAAATTGTGTGAGCCGTCGCCACGATTCATAAGTGAAGTGGCGAAGATTAGGCAGTCGTCTGAGGATCCATTCAATGGCAAAAGCCGCCATGAAACGTCGTGTCGTACGACGAAAGACCAGATTTGTCACGACGTGGGCAGCTGAAATGCTCTGAGGTTCGTTGAATAAAATAGTCTCCTTGACCCAAAGGCGATGCCTAGAGGAAGATGTTCTTGCAGTTTTCTGACTGAGTGATGTTTGGAGCAAGACACCCTTGTAGTATCTTTGACTTGAAGGGTAAACTTTTAAGGAAGATGTTAGTATAGCGTCATTTACTTGAAGATGTTCTCCAGAAGAAGTTCTTGTGATGTTTTGGAGCTGAAATTGATGTTTGGGGAAGAGATGTTTGCAAATTGGGGTGGACGGGAGAGGACTATATAGTATTTTGGCTGAGAAGACATACTTTCTATTTGTGTTTATGCGCTCAGTCTAAGGAAAGTAAATAAGGCGTGTTGCAGGCTTTTAAAGGCTGAGAATATGGAAGTTTTGTATAAAAACCTACAGGAGAAAGTACATAGGTAATTACTTTTTGAAGCCATATACCTAGGTAGGTAGGATAGTTTACTCTGTGGTCCAGGCAATGGACGTGGTATAGAGAAAAACCAGCCAGAGAAAGTTCTTAGAGAAATTAGCTCTAACTGCACCCAGAAGCCAAATGAGCAATCTACTAATATGTTCCAGGTGTAATAGGAAATTTTGCCTATTGCCAATGGAGGCGTCTCCCGAGTTTCGATATGCAAGCTACCTCTCAATCGTGGCTAATGCCGAAACTTTACGTTCTTCAATTATATCTTATGGATGCCAGACTTTCCAGAGATGTACCCGATAGTAATTTTTCAAATAATATGTGTATTCGCGTATCATAAACTGTTCTCGGTCCACAGACAATGGGAATCTCACTTTCAGCCGTAAACCAGGACCTTGCTGTGAGAACTGCCGAGCTACCCTGCAATATCGTGGACAGCGGCGTCATTCGCATATCTCTACCTAGATAGTAGTAATATCTCATAATGCCATGTCTTGGACTATACATCTTTCATTACTCATTGACGAATAACACAAGTATAACTCGGTAATTGACCCAGTTGTAGTCAATCTGGTTAGTCGAGATCAATAGATTTAAGTGTATTTTATCTTGCCCTGCAATCCACATCACCATCGCCCCAATTACAGTGCGAGATGCTCCAATTGCATACGTTTTGTTTCTCTTGCCGTATTCCTCCTCTTCACTTATTGTTGATTTATTATTTTCCAATTATTTAATTTAATTTACTTCTTATCCATCCACCGTCTATTGATTCTCAATAATTTACCTGACGACGAGCTTTATTCCGGGTGCAGCTAGAAAATGCGACTATTTATGGAGTTATGGGGCTCTATTGTCCACTAATTCCAGTGCTGAGCTCCGCCAACCCGCGGCGCTGCTTAGCCTAGTCGGGAATGACTTTCATCACTCGTCAGCCACGCTAGTCCTCCTCGGGGCTCTTCCATTGCGTACCTCCAAACTCCGTAATGATTGAATTGCATGCAGCTCCAGCGCATTTCAACAAACACGATTCTGGCCCTGCAGCCCCTGAATCTGTCTGTCGCCGCGATATTTGACATTTTGCTGTTTTCTGCTGGATTTCTCAGCTCATCGCCTCTTTCCGCAGAGACTAGCAGGCACAGGCGGAGATTATACAGTGTTTTTCTCTTCTCTCGTTTTGCTTTATTAATTGCTGCTGTCCGGGGCGAAAATGGTGGCCGGGCAAGACGCCGCCTTACAATGACCATGGCCAAGAAGAACCACGGCGAGATCAGCCTGCACGACGAAGACCGCGGCCTGCTCGCCCGAGAGCCAGAGCGCAATGGCGGCGACCTCGGCATCATCACCAGCGTCCTCAAGACGTCGCGCACCGATTTCGAGCCCGAAGTCAAGACGCCGCGGACGCCCGGCAGAGTCCAGTTCGACCTGACGCCGCGCATCCTCAACTTCAGCGACGGGCCCAACGGCCGGCCCTCGACCTCGTCGTCGCTGTCGTCGACCGATCGATTCGATTTCGACGACTCCGGCTCCGGCCTCGACTCACACCGCGTGCCGCTGCTGACGGACCTCGAGGCGCCGAGCGTAACCGTGGCCCGAGAGTGGGATGATGCGGGCGATGGCGACGAGGAGAACGCGGCCGAGGCCGAGCTGCGGCGGCCCAAGTCTGGGCTCAAATCGGCCTTTATGAACATGGCCAATTCCATTATTGGTGCCGGCATCATCGGCCAACCATATGCAATGCGGCAAGCGGGCCTGCTGGCGGGCACGCTGCTTCTCGTTGCGTTGACGATTGTGGTGGACTGGACAATCTGCCTCATCGTCATTAACAGCAAGCTGAGCGGCACCAGCAGCTTCCAGGGCACCGTGCAGCACTGCTTTGGGCGGCCGGGACTCATTGCCATCAGCGTTGCGCAGTGGGTGTTTGCCTTTGGCGGCATGGTGGCCTTTGGGGTCATTGTGGGCGACACAATCCCGCATGTCTTGACGGCTATATGGACGGACCTGGCGAGTGTGCCGGTGCTGGGGCTGTTGACGGACAGAAGGGTTTCCATTGCTGTGTTTTGCATGGGGATAAGCTACCCTCTAACTCTATACAGGGACATTGCAAAGGTGAGGTCTGCTTGTTTTTACTTGTTGCGAGACAAGGACACTTTGCTAATGGTGCTTGTATAACTCAGCTGGCCAAGGCGAGCACATTGGCCCTTATCGGCATGCTGGTCATTGTCGTTACGGTTCTGGTCCAAGGCGTGCTCGTTCCCTCGGCAGATCGAGGCTCGTTCAGCACGCCGCTGTTGACAGTCAACAGCGGTATTTTCCAAGCCATTGGCGTGATATCATTTGGTATGAACATCCTCGATCCCAATAACCAACTTCGTGTACGTTGCATGGCTAACGTATTCACACACAGCATTTGTCTGTCACCACAACTCTCTCCTCATCTACGGCTCCCTCAAGACCCCCACGATCGACAACTTCTCCCGCGTCACACATTATTCCACCGGCGTCTCCATGTTCGCATGCTTGATCATGGCCCTCGGCGGCTTTCTGACCTTTGGCGACAAGACACTGGGCAACGTGCTCAACAACTTTTCGTCGGACAACTCCATGGTCAATGTTGCGCGGCTGTGCTTTGGCCTCAACATGCTGACGACTCTGCCTCTGGAGGCGTTTGTCTGCCGCGAGGTCATGGTTACGTACTTTTACCCCGACCAGCCGTTTGATCTCCGGCGGCATATAATACTCAGCACGGCACTGGTTGCAGGTGCTACGACTCTGAGCATGTTGACGTGCGACCTGGGCATTGTCTTTGAGCTCGTGGGCGCAACCAGCGCCGTGGCCATGGCGTACATCTTGCCGCCCATGTGCTACATCAAGTTGACGACAAGGAGCTGGCGCACATACGTGGCCGCGGCTGTGGTGGTATTTGGAGTTGCCGTCATGGTCATCAGTGTGATCCAGGCAATAGATAAAATGATACATGGTAAGTCTATCATCTTTTCTCCCTGGAGCACCATTATCTTGGCTAACACGGGTGATGCCAACAGGGTCAGATACCGCAGCGAAATGCACCTAGAACAAGGCCGACGCCGACGAATCGATTTTAGAAAAATATTAATTGTATGACTATATTATAGAGAGCATGGAACGGATATGCATATTGCCCTAGATGTAGGGAGCAGGGCAGAACGGGACTGTACAATAAGGGGAGCTATGAACATGGAATGCTGCGTTTATGCGGTTATGTTTTTGGACTACAGGTATACAGCAGCGTTGTCCATCATACAGAGGCAGATATACACGGTATATTGTCAGGAGAATTCATGCAACGAATTTATACTTGCATATTCATTACAGCATGACGGCGCACGTGTTGGAGTACCCATACTGCATCATCATGAATACATGTACCTGATAAGAGCACATGTACCTACCTAGGCAGACAGTCCCGCGATAAACAGCATCACCTCCCGGGTAGCCAACCACCAACCATCACGGCATTCAAACAACTCCTCCCTATCCATGCCCTTGTAGCAGCCTCACTCTACACAAAACACCAAGCAGCCTCATTTCGCCTCACTTCATTACCTTCCCCCGCCCTGTGCACCCCCGCGTGGCCTCTCCTTTCCCCAAAACAGCTTGTCACGAGTCCCCTGGGACACATGATCATCCTTTCCCGCCGGCATTCAAACAAGGATCTGGCCAGCCACCGGAATCAGTCTGACCGACAGTTGAACAGCAGAGATAACGAGACACAGCAGCAGCAATGTCAACACGGAACGTGAGGATTCTCACAAAGATACTGCTGCCTGGTTCTCCAAAACTTCAATACCTACGTCACAACACACCTCAACCAACAAAACCTCCAAAATCTCCTCCCCCAATATCGTACAGCCAATAACCTCGCACTCATTACTCAAATCCACGTTCCCCGATAAAACATTTAGATTAAGCGCCCACCCCTTCCTGCAAATTCCCCGCTACACTAGACCGCAAACCAAATACAGGGCCGCCAATCCTCTGACAGCCCTTCTCCCACGATACGATAGCACAAGCTTCCCACCCCTCTTTTTTTCTCACACACTCTCTCTATTACTGAAGGAGTCCTCTCGCGGGTACTGCGTCAAAGAGAGAAGGATTGAGGGTTGCCTTGCTGAAACAATGCCGGCTCAAGTTTTTTAGTTTAACCCTCACTAGATAGATAATACTGCAGTAGTGTTGCCGTAAACGATCAAAATAGTGGTGTATACCTAGATGCCATCTCCAGGCGAACACCAATGAAACTCGACGCCCGCCAGAAAGGCTTCCAAGTTAGTCGCCAAACCGGCAAAGCTGCCCTTGCCTAAGTACGATATGCCGCTGTCCCATGTCATGCGAGAAAGCTCTGCCCAAACTCCAGAATTATAAAAGGGTCCAGACTTTACGACCCCGCCCCAGCTTTTTGGAAGTGCCCTGAATCCCCTTCTTCTCCAAATCACCACCACAGCTCCTTTGCTTCTTATCAACTATATCAACTTACACCACTCTCTCTACCTCTGAGCTATCAAGCTAGAAACAACCACAAAGCCATCATCATGCAGCCCGTCAACTTCAACCACTCTAGCTGCCCCAAGTGCTCTGCCACCATCGCCTCCGACTCCAAGACCTGCCAGAGCTGCGGTGCTGTAAGTTTTGACCTTCCTCTCTTGTTCTCTTATCGTAAGCCTGGATATCTCCTGTAGCAACCAGCTGACCCGTCTTCGACATAGACCTGCCCCAACTAAGCTCCTTCAACTTCAACCCCTCCGGCCAACGGCCTTATACATCGCAGCAATATGACGAGACTATGCTGAAGTGGTGAGGGGTTGTATGGACGGACGGACGAGTGAATGAATGGATGAAAGAAAGGAATAAGGGCTTGCTCAAGCAGGACATGGTGTTTCAAGGCAAGGCGTTGATGGAGAAGAGAACTGTTCATGTATGTCTTTATTCTAAGTTACATGCTAGTCAGCTAGGATAGTTCCCCGTAATGGAGAGAATCTAGAATGGCAATGGCATGGCATGGCATGTATTACAAGTGCATCGGGTTGATCTCCGGCGACAGGGCTACAATCGCCATGACACTGCATGTTTCAAGGGGGTTCACTGCCTCGAGATTCACGATAGAGTTACCCGCAATCTAACATGTTGAGTGTGTAAAGACAAAGCGATATTACAACCAAGCCAAGTTAAAAAAAAAAAAAAAGCCAAGACAATACAAGACAAAAACACACTGCACAGGCCCTCGAACCTTGGACTGAACAAGTTGAAAAAGAAAAAAAAAACCGAAACAAATGTATGATAACCTGTTGTAGAGACCGCTCGCGAGAGTCCCGGCAACTTCCAAAGTGCGACAAATCCACAGCTGCTACCTACTTACACCCCATGCCTCCGCTCATCTCCTCTCATAGCTAGACAAACTGCAAGCCCTCTATTCCATCTGTACGCTCCCGAATCAACCATCAACCGCTCGTAGCTCAGAAAAAAAGAAAGCCAGCTCCAACATTAGGCCCGTCGACCCCGTTTCGCACCACTGGGAAGATACAGTAAAGCAAGACCGGCTTGCCCGCCGGCATTATGACAGAGGCATAAGGGGGAAAACATCTGGTTTACCTTCTTTCGCAATCATCTCTCTTTCCCTAGAGAATCCTTACTCCATGACGGTGATGGGACTGCAGAACCATGCACGCAACCAAGTAACCCTTCTCGCCGTGTCCGCTAGCGAAGACGCGCAAGACACGCAAAACGAGACAACCAAGTTCCAAATCCCCGGAAAAAAACCTATGCCCGCAGACAACCGGCAAACCATGGCGGCTAACGCCCATCCTTCATTACCCAACCAGCCGCGTATTGTTTGTGTGAGTTGGCTTGTGAAGAACGGAAGGAACGCATCGAATTACAAAGGGGGGAATCGAGCCGCGAATGGAAACGGGTGTGTACTCGGGATGGACGGGTATAAGGATAAAACACGTTTACAGAACAAGGCACTTCTTGTGGCTGCTCTTGCGGGTGGAGCGAGACATGAGAGCAGCGCGAGTGGCGTGCTCAAAGACCTCGCGGACGCCGCTGCCAGTTCGAGCAGAGCACTCCAAGTACTTGTATGCGCCGATCTTCTTAGCAACAGCCTCAGCCTGCATGGGATAAGAGTGTTAGTTTCATCAGAGTAGATCAAGTTGTCAGGGCAGAGTGCACTCACGTCCGAAGAGGAAACCGGCTTCTGGTTGGTTGCCCTCAAGGCCTCGATGGTGTTGGGATCGTCTCGCAGATCAGCCTTGCAGCCGACCAAGATGATGGGAAGGCCTGAGCAGAAGTGCACGACCTCAGAGATCCACTATCAAAGTGATACGCGTTAATGTTTTGTTTCTTTATTTAGATGGGCAAATGCAGGGGGTGGGATGCAAGGGTGACATACCTTCTCAAGAACATTGTCCAGAGAGTCAGGAGAATCAATGGCGAAGCAGATCAGGATGACGTGGGAGTCGGGGTAGGAGAGAGGTCGGAGACGGTCGTAATCTTCCTGGCCAGCCGTATCCCAAAGGGCCAGCTCGACGTGCTTGTTGTCAACCTGGACGTCGGCGACGTAGTTCTCGAAAACGGTGGGGACGTAGACCTAGAACGGTGCAGCATGTCAGCATGGCGTTGTTTATTTAAGCAGCACGCAATGGTGCCGATGGCTTTTTGCCTTTTTTGTGTGAGATGGACCGGTTATGATGGTGGATTAGATGATTGAAGAACAATTCGATGGGGATGCTGATGGGCAATAGGCTGAAATGAAGCCATAGCCCTGGCCAGATTTGACACGTCAAGGATTTCTTGCCGCGCTCTGGGGTTGATGGCAACGTCACGCAGCACCCAATCCCGATCCTGCGGTGCACCACCGTCAAGAGAAGGACGACTGACGGCGACCGAAAGGCATCGAGCTTGCCATCAAACTTTCAATGGCGGTGTTGTTGTGGTCTTGGGCGGGAAAATACATGGCGGCGGCTAATGAAAACGCGGCATAGGGCAAAATAGGGGATGGCAGATGCTGCGCTCAATGCGTACCTCAGGGAAAGCGCCCTTGGAGAAGACACTGCAAAACGGCGCGGTTAGCTCGACTCGTGCTCTGGCGGGCTCTGGATGGGATGGCGATGCGTTGCATCAGGCGTGAGGCCACGGCTGCCTTGGAGCGTGCCGCGGATCTGGGCGTTGGAACAACTCACATCAACAAACAGGTTTTACCGCAGGCACCGTCGCCGACGATGACGAGCTTTCGGCGGATCTCAGCCATGGCGTCTGTGTAGTATTGCGGAGTGGAAGATGAGAAGTCGGCTGGCAAAGATGAAGGCAGAGCGTCTCAGGCGGATGGCGATGGCGGTTGGGATGGAATGAAAGGAAGAAAGACGGACGTCAGAAGGGGGATTGTGACGGAAGAGAGCTGGTCTGGGTCTGGCCTGCTGGGGCTTTTGGCTTTTGCAGACGCAAAGTACTGGGTACTTGGTGCTAGCAGTGCTTAGTACAGGTGACTGGGTGGGGAGAGGGGGAGAATCAGAGCAGCGGGAGCAGCCTGCTTTTGTTTCGGGGCGAGTGACTGCGAGGACTTTCGGGGGGGGCCCAAGCTGAAAGGGAAAAAGCAGATTAGGACTCGCAGGCAGCGTCTAGGTACTAGGTAGGTATCCTGCGGCGGAGTTTGGGTGCAGCAGGACAAGGCGAATGAGCAATCAATGGCAGTTTTTGCTGGGCGCTGCGTTGTACTCCGTACCTTGGCTAGCGCATCCTGAGGCAGCCAACAATTTCTGGGGACTCGACTCGCCAATGGCTTGATTGCCTGTTCCAGGGCAGAAAGGAGGGGCGGCTTGGGCCCGGGGGAGCAGCTCTGGGTGCTGTGAGCCCTCCAGCCACCGAGCTTTTCAGCGCAGATTGAGCGCCGAGTTCCAGGCATCCCAGCAGCGGTTTAGTGGCCTACCAGGCACTGGCACTGGCATAGGTACATGTATAGGTACCTACGAGGAGTACGGGTGCCTGGTATTACTCTACCTAGACACCAGTCCAGTATTACTCGGGTACGAATTTGGCCAGCCTCTTTGCGGCTGCAGAACGCCCAGGCCAAAGCAATCGTTGCCGTTGATGCATAGGTACGAGTATGTACTCAATCAATGCACTACAGCTGAGAGCAGTGCTCTACCTGACCGCCACTACAAGCACCAGCAGGAAAAAAAGCAACAAACAAGAATCCCGGGCTGGACGCGTCGCCTGGAAGCGGCAGCGGGAGGTGGCTGAGACGCTGGGAGATAAGGCCAGATACATGCGGCCAAGTACAACCGCAGCGCTAGAGCCAGGTATACGCTACTCGGAGCTCCGTACTGCGCAGCGTCTGGAAGTACGTGATCCTTTATATTACGGAACTCCACCGATGAGCCAAGTCATGTACCAGTACACGCTTACCAGCAGGCAAAGGGCGCAGTCATGGTGCCCGTGCCAAGTACAAGTACGCGGCGCCTCAGAAACATTAATAGCAGCGCGTTACGAAACCAGGTAGCACTAACAGCACTGCCGCCCGTGCAAAGTACGAGTGCTGAGACCCGCGGTACGTACTGCACACGGTTGATGATGGAAGAGGCTGAGATGATGACCACTTTTAATTTGATCCCCAGATGATGCTCGGCTTGTGAATCATCTGGCGGTCTGTTTCGAGTCTGCAAAGGGCCAAAGTACAGGTACCGACTGCATTGGAGCTGAATCATTTTGTCTCTGCTCCGTGCTCTAGGTACCAAGGTTAGGTAGGGCATCATCTCCCAGGCCCTTCTTCGTCCAGGACCATTTCAAGCCAAAGGACCTCAGCTCTGCCTCAGCGCCACGAGGCTGTCCAAGCCGCAATGTGATGTCCAGTGCGTGCAAATTTCAGCCAGGAGCACCTTATCTTAGCAGCGGTCGCACCAAGTGCTAACCTCTGTATCCACCCGGCCAATTTACTCGTGATTGGGATGACGATGCAGGGCGTCTGGTAATATATCAGGAAGTGCTCTGTGTGTAGGTACTCTCGTATACAGTACTGTATCAGATGGGCGCCAGTGCTGTACTCGTGCATAGTACCGGTACTTCGTATTTGGGGCCGCCAACCAGATGCGTGCTCTTTGTCTCTGTCAACAAAATCTCACCGTGGTGTTGTCTGGCGTCTTGTCTTGTCCTGTCCCCCCCAGGTCAGACCGCTTCCCGAAGCCTAGGCAGGGTGACACGGCTTGTGTGCCTCCTGACACGCGAATCCTGGTGGCAAAGTCCTACGCATCTAGGACTTGCTCGTACTTGCACGCCGGAAGCTGTCATAATTTAGCTGGCTGCACATTCACGCAGCTGGGAGCTGCTGCATTAGTGACTGGAAGCTGATGCACCTCAAATTAAGCAATCACATGATTGGCGTGCTCACCAGACGACGCATTTCCTTGTTTGGCGGGTTGTGACAGCATTTGCTGCCGACGACGACGATGCTTCCGAGGCTTCCACGGAATCGAGTGTGTACATACAATGCGCCTCCAGTGCACTGCGCCGTTGCCTACCTTGGCAGATGTTGATCAAAGCGTGCAGATGCCATCAATAAGGCGTATATTACTCGTACAGTACCAATCCCAGTAGCGCTACCGCCGTTGGGGAGCATAAACTGCGTGAGCTCGAGGCAGTCTGCGATGCGAGAGACCACACAGCTGAGCATTCAACGGAGCATTCGTACTCTCCGTGTTCCGTCACAGGCGTCGTGTCACCACCAGTCGACTCCTTACCCGGGAATACCAGCAACGTCTCCTATTTTCTGTTTCATTATTATTATTTTTTTTGCTTTTTTTCTTTTCATTCCGCCTCTCCTTTATTTCACCACCTTCGTCGCTCCATAACTCCGTGGCGACGCTTGTAGCATCACAATGTCTCTGCCCATTGTTAGCGTGCTGCCAAGCACATGTACCCCGTACTAAGCATTTAGGCCAGCACTCGATCTAAGCCTATTGCAGCCCACACTGTGTATTGCATGCCTAAATTCCAATGCGGTCGCATATAACAAATACAGTACGAATAGCCTCTTCTCACACCCCCAGCCAAATGCCTGGCCCTATCAGCTTATCAGTGCCGCACTGGTTTGTCCCGCGCTAGGTTATTGGGTGCTGGATCGAAGATTTTCCGAGCCATCTGGTCATCAGTCGATATCACAATCATTTACAAGTGGTGCGGGCAGCGTCCATTGCGGTCAATGGGTTGCGGTTTGGAGTCCTAGACATCCTTTTGATTCCCCTCATCAATCATGCAGAAGCTGGCGAAGCGAGCGGCGCAGGCCCAGCGCCAAGCGGCCCGCCGCACGAGACTACAGATGGAGCAAGAAAATGTCGACAGCAAGCTTCGAAGTCGAATGGCGCTGCGATCGGCCGTGGAGGAAGTTCGACAGAACCTCAAGGATGCGAGAAAGGCCCGGAAAGAGGACTGGGAGCTGGGACCCTTGGCGCCCAAGCGAGATCTGGGCTTCAACGACTACGGCGCCTTCAAGGAAAACGTGCGGCAGGACTGGTCAAACTATGGCCTGCATCAGCCAAACCCAAAGGTTGTTGAGCAGCGTTGTGCATGGGCCGGAGGTGTCAAGCAGCTCAATCTTGCGCCTGGCGATCGAGTGGTGATTCAGGATGGTCCGGACAAGGGCAAGATTGATCGCATCAGATCGGTCCAGCCCCAGGTTGGAACTGTCACCCTGGAGCACCGCCATCAGGTATGTTATGCTTGGAGATTCTCTGCGGCAATTTCACGAAACGTTTGTACTAATCACAGATTCGTGCGCAGGCTGTTGTTCAAGGCATGTTTGGCAATCCCAGTCGACCACAGCCAATGCCGATATCCATCGGATCCGTCCGCCTGGTCTACCCAATTACAAACCCCGAGACAGGAGTCACCCGAGACGTCGTCATCAACCAGCTCAAGGCGGTGCCCCCGAACATGCAGTCCCGCAACATGTCTCTCGATCGATGGCAGTACGGCAAGAAGTGGGATCGCCTGGTCCCCGGACTCAACGTTGTAATTCCCTGGCCACAGGTTGAAGTACCCGAGTTCGAAACCATGGCCGCAGACACTGTTCGAGAACAGGTCGAAGATAGATCATTTTACTACGGCCTCTTGTCGCCGCCGATGCCGGAGCAGGTGGTGGACGAGCTGAGGAACAAGTTCTCCAAATTCAGAACAAGACACGAGGCATGGTATATCGAGAAGAAGGAGGCGGAGGAGGCTTTGAAGAAGGGACGACGAGAGGCTATCAAGTCTATGCAGACGCCATTGGATGAGTTCCACGAGAAGAACCAGGAGGCTCGCGCAGAGGCTGGAGAACCAGAGCTCTCGGAGGAAATGCTGGCCAAGATTGGCGAGTTCATGGCCAAGAAGAAGTCGGCGGCTCTGGAAAATGCTGGCGCAGCTGAGGTGTCGGCAGCACCAGTTCCTCCACAGGACAATACCAACGCGCCATCACCAACTGCTGGTCCTCAGTAGATGACGAATGGGAAGGGGAATTAAAAGAAGGATGAAGAAAATCCAAGCCACGGGCGAGCACCAAGTTGGCGTGGCATGTGTAATTATATAGACTTGTGTGTACGAGCTGTACATTATGACGGAGCAAAACGAAGACATTGATTGACCCCATCACTCATCCATTTAGCACTCATGAGCCATCCATCACTCGTGAACGAACGAAATGTCATCAGTATGTGTAAGAGTTAAAGAGGCAGACTATCGTCCTGCGTATCGCCATCGAAGATAAGAATTGATAATTGCCAACTGCTGGCTCCACCCACACTCTATCTGATCAACCCCTCCCCCGCCTAAAGCTCTGGCTAAGTAAGGCGCATTGACATGACGTTCTCTCGGCGTGGCTTTTATATCTGAGATCTTGTTTCTTGACTCTCTTCTCAAGCTTTTCTACTATTTTCCTACTCCTTTTCAGCAAATCACAGTAGAGAACAGCAGGTCATAGCCCAGCATGTCGCACTCTCACGACGGCGCTTCGCACTCCCACTCCCATGATGGCTTCTCGGCGCAGGAGCACGGCCACTCTCACGAGATCCTCGATGGTCCCGGCAGCTACATAGGACGAGAGATGCCCATCGTCGAGGGCCGCAACTGGTCAGATCGCGCATTCACGATTGGAATCGGCGGGTAAGAGCCTCAGCCTCAGCTTCAGCACTTTTTGGCCGCAGCAAACGCTAACCCGAGAGCCATTTTATAGCCCCGTTGGCTCAGGCAAGACAGCCCTGATGCTGGCGCTGTGTCTCGCCCTCCGAGAGAAATACTCTCTCGCCGCCGTCACAAACGACATCTTCACAAGGGAAGATGCAGAGTTCCTCACTCGCCACGCTGCTCTCCCGCCGCAGCGCATCCGTGCCATTGAAACCGGTGGCTGCCCTCACGCCGCCGTCCGTGAAGACATTTCCGCCAACCTTGCCGCCCTTGAGGATCTCCATACCGAGTTCGATTCGGATCTGTTGCTGATCGAGTCTGGAGGCGACAACCTGGCCGCCAACTACAGCCGTGAGCTGGCTGACTTCATCATCTACGTCATTGACGTGAGTGGCGGCGACAAGGTGCCCCGAAAAGGAGGTCCTGGAATCACGCAGAGTGACCTGTTGGTGGTGAACAAGACGGATTTGGCGGAGGCTGTGGGCGCTGACCTGGGCGTTATGGAGAGGGATGCGAGAAAGATGCGGGAGGGAGGACCTACGGTGTTCGCGCAGGTGAAGAAGGACGTTGGCGTGGATCACATTGTGAACCTCATCTTGAGCGCGTGGAAGGCGAGTGGTGCAGAGGAGGAGAGGAGGAGTCGTGGAGGACCAAGACCGACGGAGGGTATTGAGGGGTTGAAGAAGGAGGCGTAGAGATCTGATGTAAACCAATAACAAGACTTACCCACGGTACATACCTACTCATCACTATCACAAGGGCATGGTAGAGACATCCCTGTGTCTGTGATTTCTGACTTTGACCAAATTTGTCGGCACTGTTCGTATATCACTCTAACATTGTATGCCTCAAAGCTGGATAGCAGCTGGTGCCAACCGGCGCCGGTCAATATTAATAGGGAGTGGCTATCCAACATCCTGTGTCTCAAATCTGGAGCTACCTAGGTAGTGATGAGAGCAAATACGAGAGGAATATATCGATAGTAGCAGATAGTAGCAGATAGTAGCAGATAGTAGCAGATAGTAGCAGATAGTAGCAGATAGTAGCAGATAGTAGCAGATAGTAGCAGATAGTAGCAGATAGTAGCAGATAGTAGCAGTATTAGCGACAGCAGAAGATATTCGAGAAACTGTATACTCAAGTAATGGTATTAAAGATCTTTCCTCTGCGTCTTGTTACGACATTCTAACTCCTCGTAATCGCTGGGATGCTGGATAGCCAACTTGGGCCACCGACACGGTAACTCTGTATGTCCCTACTCGGTTGGCCACCAACTCTTTCATTGGGAGCCACAAACCACTTCGAGGGACCCAATGGAGCCTGCCAGAGCTGCTGGACGTCACGAAGGCGAGGTCAAATCAAGACAGCGCAGAGACCCTACTCCTTACAGCACCATATTTGACAGCAGGCGCTGAATAGCTACTCCCTATTAATTCCGAAAAACATGGCAGCACATTTGATCAGTATTTTGCTCTGTTCAAACGCCACCTTTCCCATCAGTAGAACGGCAGATCACTTCACCGCCAAGGACCTCTTCAACTCAAGTTAAAAGAGCCTCTTCAATCTCGCCATCCACTCTTCTCACCAACTCTTCTCACCAACTCTCCTCCACCACCCTCACGCACAGCCAAGCTATTCACCAACTCATTGCCAGTCAAGAATCTTCGTCAAGCTCACATAGTCGTTTCTAGCATCAATGTCGTTCGACTTTCCCCGTCTCGATCCCTTCAACCCGCTATGCAAGATGCAGTCGCGTGTCCGTCAGTTTATGGACTTGCCTCTCGAGCTTAGACTCATGGTCTGGAAGTTCGCTTTGCGACCGCTAGATCCTGCTCGCCCCGGAGCTCACTTCTTTTCCGTGGTCAACACTGGGGAAGATGGGGACAAGGCGGCAAGAATCAGTGTCCGATGTAAAGGCCGTAACCGATATTGCTCCAGATACCACCTTGCAGCACCGAAGCTTGATTCTGAAGAAGGCAGCCCTTCTTGGACGAGAAAAAATCCATCTGCATACATCTGGGACTTTGGCCTATGGAGCGCATGTAGAGAGTCCAGACATGTTATTAAGGCACACTACGAGAAAATAATCTGCACTAAAAAGTTTCGAAATGACTCTACCATAACCCTATCCTTCGCCAATACCTCTATTTCGCTCAGTTTTCGACACAGTAAGGAGAGATGGCGCTTCTTTTTTCATCCAGACCAGGATCTGGTGTGTCTACAAGCATTCGATCCAAGCACTATCTACTGGTGGGAAGATCGCGCTTGTGGACGCGTGTGCATCACCAATACTGCTGCCAAACTTTTCAACACTATCAACTATTTTGATCGTCCCAGCTTATTAAGACTTGGCAATGTCGCGATAGCATATGACCCTAGCTGGAACGACATAGAAAAGGAAAGGGACAAATACAGTTTCCGCGGCCTTTACGAAGAGCAAAGTGCTCGAGGCTTCTTCATCCGTACCCTTGCCCTCATCGAACTCAATGCCCAGGTTCACTTCAAAAGCCCAACTTTCTGGCTTATAGATTACAATATCAATAGAATTCGTTTCCCAAAGAATACAAGAAAGGGAAGAAAAGTCTTCTACGGTAACGGTCAAACGTTTGCAGAGGTCGACAAGTCGTCGTCCAGACGCAGCTTCTCGTCTGGTGAATACAGTTCGGCGCTCGAGTTTCTGGATAACCTCGACATACTTCTTGGCGGTGACAATCCAAGCCACTCTATGATTCATGAAAGTGGCAGAGCTAGCTGTTATATTTGCAGTAATCCCTTTCATGGTACTAGGCCTTACCAGATCCATCGCCACGTTCGTGTGCTGATGTGCGAGAAGGGGAGCACATGAGGAAGTTGGCGGCTGGATCAAAGTGCTACCCATCCCGGTATGATGAAATCTTCACTCTGAAGAAGGGAAAAAGCGTATAATTGCTCTATATGGACTCGGGGATTTTTTTACTGGGCTGCTCGCAGTATGCGTCTACATCATTGCTCTTTCGTCGTGCTCAGAGAGTCGCACATTCTTTCTAGCTTAGGGAAATAAGTTATATTCGCTCAAAGGTTGCAAATTCATAAATCATATTGCAATAATAAATGCTTTCTACCTAATATTAATCTTTGGTGACGTAAAATGCATTTGTAGTAATATAGGCAAATGCCCAAGAGATGATTGCACCGATGCACCGAGAAACCTCTCAAGCACCCTCCTCGCATGCCAGGACCCGAACTTGGTCACTAATGAAGTGTCCGCCATCACCTCCATAGGATCGATCGGAGTCATATACATATCTGTATAGACAACAGTATTTGGGTCTGTCATCGAATAGCAGGTCGACGTCTTGTACAAACTCGAGCGCAGAACAACTCCAAGCGTCCGAATAGTCGCGCGAATACAGGTCAACTTGAACAAATCTTCGATCGTTCCCGTGAAATACTTTGCCCTCTTCCGATGGGGAATGATCATCCCTTTCTTTATCTCGCTTCAGACTGTAGTCGATGAGCCAAAGAGTTCTAGGGGCACAATAGTCTCGGTCGTCCATGGAAACTAGGGTGCGGATAAAAAGGCCTCGGGGACTCATCTCTTCAAAGAGATCAGATGCATTATGAATCTTATCAAGGCCATCGTACCAACTGGAGTCGTATTCGAATGCCAGGTTGGCAAAGCCACGCAGCGTCATATCCCAGCCAACTATGCAAAAATCGTTTATATGTTCATAGTCTTTGTAAAAACGGATATGCTTTGCGTTAATGGGCTGAAGGCAAACCAAATCTCGGTTTGGATGAATAGAGAAGCACCAATTTCCATCTCTGCGTGGAGAAAAGAATGGAATGCAGACGTCAACATCGTTGCAAAGACTGCTGTCGGCCTTTCCGAGGACTTTTTCTTGCTGGATCCTCATCTTCCAGTATTCCATTTTGTAATACTTTTCAATAATTTCTCTGGACTCTTGGCACGCACTCCACATGCCAAAATCCCAGAGATACGCAGATGGATTGTTGCTGGTCCATGAATGGCAGCTGCCAAACTTCGGTGCTGTGAGGGGAGATAGATAGTCATGCTCGGCTTCGCAATCAGGGCCCAGGTGGCATTGGACCTTGAACTCATTTATTATCTCGCCATCCTCATCATTATTGGGCACCGAGAAGAAATGAGCACCAGGGAGGGTCGGGCTGATTGGACGTAAGGCATATTTCCAGATTATGAGCCTTAGCTCAGTTGGCAAATTGATGAATTGGTGGAATTCGGACTGCATTGTATACAGAATATAAAAAGAAGGCCAAGGATATGGGAAATGTTGTAACTGATGGGCTGTACGAGCTTTCCGACCTGGAGAGTTGTCGTTGCGTTGGCAGGTAATAAATGGTAAAACGACTGTTATGGTAGAAGAAAGTAGCCTAGTAGAAGAAAGTAGCCATAGTAAAAGAGAGTTTCTAAAGGAGAAGAAAGTTTCTAAAGTAGAACAAAGTTTCTATACAACCAATTAGTGGCAGCAAGTAGAAAGTAAGGACTACCTCTACCAAATTAGGCTCCTAGATATTAGATCCACACGGTATTCGGCAGATTCCGTCCGGAACGTCCGTCCATTGTTCCCAGTCATCGATATATTTTGTCTTGTTCAACGCACGCAAGTCCCTTTATATTGGCAAATCAGCTTATGGCCTCCTGTATTTGTGCATAGTTATCAGAGAAGATACCCTGCCTTCGATATTGTATAACCTACTTCGCGAGACCCCTTCTGTTATACGTTAGTGAGGCCAGCTTGAATATGATTCCTTAGTATCCAACTCACCGCGGGCATTTTGACTTTCTGCAATGTAACGCAATTGTAAGTACATGAATCACATTCCAAGGACAACACAGTAAATACCTTCGCCGGCGGTTTGGCCGGAGCGGGCTGCATCGATAGTTAAAATGCTGTCAAGGTGATTCAAAGAATCGTCTCGCACCTGTTCATTGACACGCTGAAACGACGAGTCAGTAATGTTGCCAGTTTCACTCAAAACAAGGAAGTGGCTGTGGGAATGGATATGTTTGTACGTACGGTCATTGTGAAAATAGACCTCTGCTAGTATGCAGTGTCGTTAGTACACCTTGAGTCGCTCTACAGTTTGCTGTCGATGGAGACGAACTGGTGATATATCTGAATGAAGACGGGGTCGAGGATTAGGCGGCTGAAACGAAGGCTCGGTGGCTCGGTTGCGAAGTGCTTACGATGTAAGTGGTTGCTATAAAACATGGGTCAGTATCATGATCGAATCTTACCAATTGCTCCATCAACAGATACGGGCAGCTGGGAATTCATTCGGGATACTTACAAAAACGACTCCGCGTGGGACTTGGAGAAGAGGGCCCTGTTTCTTGCGCCACGAATGGTCGGAGCTCTATCAGGCGCTCTTTGGTCGCTTGCTGCATCACCGGGGTTGACTGTCGAGATTGGCCGTGGCTCGTCCCAGGTTGCTTGTTGTTCGCATTTCCAGCAGCCTCATGATAAACTTGATACACTTGACTCGAGCCACTGTGCCTCGCTTCAGAGAGCGTGTGGCTCCCGCTGCTGGGCTCTTGCCGATGAAGGCGTTGATGCCAACGATGGATAAGGTCTGCAGAGGTAAACGGTAGGAGTTGTGTGCGATGATGAAACGTTGTTTCAGCTTTCAAGTTGGTTTGGAAGTTGTTGCAATGTTTTGGTTTGGCTGTGCGAAGGTGTGAATTGCGAACCTCAGGCAACACTTGGCCGGCACTTTGCCAGCAACTGCTCGATACTCCTATCGATACCAGAGACCGGTCCTTCCATGTTTGTGTAAATGGAAGTTTTTGCAAATGATGGGAGATTTTTTTCTTTTCCCTTCTTCTTCTTCTTTTTTTAAAGCTCTTCGTCCCATCCCGTCGTAAGTATTCCGTCGAAATCTCCCCCTTTCTCCTCGCCTCCTACCATGTCGCCATTCCATGAGATCCACACGCTGACTTTTGATTCCCAGTAGACAATTCTTTTCTCTGTGAGCAATGGCCGGCCCAGCGATCAACTTCACATACTTTCGTCCATCGGCTGACCGTCTGCCCACTCCGCGAATGCCAGCTACACGATCAAAGGTCAGTCTCCGTTGGCTGGGTTCTGTGGAACTGTCAAACATGATTTGGCTGATAGTCTCAAACAACAGCAGATTCAATCAAAAATGGCGGTATGTACAAACATCTGTCTTATCGTATGCCTGACAAGAGTGCACGTGCTTACTTCATGCAGCCCAACAACGACAAAGCCCCCGTGGTAAGTTTGCCCCCGAGCGACGACACGCATCTAGGTATGTTGGCTTCTCTGACGTGCAACAGAAGGGATCCCGCAAGGCAAGTTACTATGTTCGAAGACTCGACGGGTCTCGTCTTCGGCTAACGGGAAACGGCTATACACAGGAAGCAGAACTGGAGATTGCGGTAAGGATTCACTGCTTTATAATAGACCCACAGGCGTTGACTACCTATTGACACACTCTCTAGAAGTTCGCCGACATGTTGCTGGTAAGTTCAAGCTAGGTTGCTCGCAACATTTTCAAGTCGAACCAAACTAACCAAACTTTTCTCGTGTAGCAAGTCAACCAGGAGATTGTGGTGAGTTCAACCTTCTCAGTTCTAGTATGTCTCCATATAACCTAACAAGGTTGGTATCAAAGGAGCTTGAAGAGAAGAAGGAAGTAAGTGTTTTTCTTCTTCCTGGGAATGATTCCGTACTAATGACATAAGCTTCTCCAACATCGTGTTGAGGTATGTCATTGTATCGATTCCCATCCTCTGGAATATTATAACCTAACTTCAATGCCAAAGTTCTGGGAGAAGAGAGCGCTTGCGGTAAGTGTCGATTACCTTCTTTTATTGATGATTGATATTGATAGTTTATAGCTCAATCGTCCTCAAAAGGTTGGTATATCCATTTTTCTACGGTGATCGGCGTTATCACTAATTCGGCATCTCGGGAACGTTGTAGGACATCAAGGCCATGACGGCTGTAAGCATCCAATTCCATACGTAGCTGTGAAAAGAATGGAGACTGACATATATAGACCATGATTGAGCAATGTGTGAGTACCTATATTCATATACACTAGGCCTATACTACTAGGTACCTAGGAAATACTGATGAAACTGCTCGCGTAGGGAAAGGAAGCCGAGGAGGAGCTGGCGAAGGAGAAGGCCGAGAAAGAGGCAAAGTAATTTTGCTTTTCTAATTTTTTTTTAAAAAATAAATAAATAATCACTTTGCGGCTCTAATTTCCTTCGTATTGGTCTCTTCACTCCGCACTCGAAAACACACTTCATGAAGTCGTTTTACACATTCTACTCTAAATACAATATCTTCAGTGGTTATATATACACATGTGTAATATGTACAGAATTAAGTGAGCCTAAACGCCTCATTTTTTAGAAGAACGTGGGGCAGGATTTGAGTCCATCCATCATGTTGAATTCTCTCTTTACCTTATGCGTACCGTTTGAAGCAATCAAGTCATATGTTCGGATATAAGTTCCAGCTTGGTTGTTGGGTGGATCTTGAGGAATGACTCCTGTGGTAATGGAGGCATTATAGAGCGTGTATCCTGATCCCGTAATTGATCCAGCCTTAACAAAGTCGAGGGGAATGGACCCAACCGCGGGAGTAAGAGACAACAGGGGCTCTGGGACATGTACTATAGCTTTTAATGAGCTGAGATGGGAGTTATCGCGGATCTATTTTACAGTGTTAGATGCCATTTACAAACGCCGAATTGAAAGGGTGAAGCTTACCGCAACAGTCAAGTTCATTAATCCCTCGGAGTGCACTTCAGAGCACGAGAGTTGCGGCTGTGTGAGAATAGTGTCATCGAATGGGAAACCATGGCCTCCATTTGTATGCAGAGTGCTGTTGATCACCCCGTTGATGTTATCGACAACCTCGACGTCAAAGCTAGAAATGCCCTGGGCAAGAGGTACCTCTACTGAGAAGGGGTACGTCCAGAAAGTGAGTGGGGGGTTTCCGTACATGACATGGCCAGAAGCGAATGCTGGGATGTTGTTGCTAACAGTGCAAGGCTTAGCTGGTGAGCATATCACCCCAGCACGAGGATGAATGTGAAGCTTGATGGTGCGATTGGGGTTGGCCGCGACAGAGCCGATGACCTGTGATTTCCTCCGTTAGTGAATCTTTCTTTATGCTTGCATCGATAACGATGAAAGAACTAACTCTGATATAACCAGTCATAGTCATAGTTCCATTGGAGTTAATGGTAGCAAATAGACGCGATGGCTTTACGGGATAAGGCTGGAGAGGCTCAGTAAGAGTCACACCCTTGGGGACCGTGTTAATCATTCGTTCGAGCAGATCTTGGCATGTCTTGTAGAAGTAAGCAGGGGAAGTGGCCATGCGTCCGATTTCGATGCCCCCATCCGAGCCAAAGATTCTCGCGTCGGATCTAGTGGTCTCATTGTGGCCAAAGGCAAGCGGGTTCTGCGTGACGTTGTTCACATATTGAACAGCGCTTGCTTCATGTTAGTGAGTAGTCCCTTTCAAGCAAGCAAGTGGTAGTATTAAGCTTACACGGTGTTGTCGAAGGCTGTGAATCCGGAGTTAGTCGTGTCGAATGTCTGTGTGTTGTCATCTGTGGCCTGTGTATAACCGTTAGCCTATCTGTGATTTCGAATAGGCGAGCCCCAGTCTCGTAACCATATTGACATGGCCAAAAGAGTATCTTACCGGATCATTTACGACGGGCACAATCTCCGGGAAATCCACGCCGTGAACTCCTCCAAGGGTATGACCACATGCTACCAAGCCAATCATTTCTTGCGGAGAGAATCCCTGCTTCTGGAAGCTAGTAATGTGTTCATCCAAGGGCTGCTCCGGCCTGGGCACGCCTGTCGGACCCGGGCCAGTAGCATCAACTCGGCCGGCTCGGAAGGGAATCTCGACGCTTCCATTTGAGCAACCATTTGCGGCAAACAGCGCCCCCAGAGCAATGAGATCCGCCATCGACGACCGCGGCGTCAAAAAGGCAGTCAGATTGATCAGTGTCTCGTTGAATCCAATACCCGGGTTCTCGTCGCGGTTGACTTCATATCCAATCGACGCGTCGATACCTCCTATTCCATTCGCAACATCCGCAGTCGCCATGTCGTGGTATGCTGTACGCAGCCATTCTGCAGCACCGTTGCGGCCAGTGCCAAAAGAAACCTTTTCACAGGGCACAATGAAAGTTGCAGGAGAGTTGCCGGAGTTGAAGCCCTGTTGCTCATAGAGCATGGACTCGAGCAGGTCGGTTTTCGCGGGCCAGATGTTTCCCTTCTCGGCATAAGCAGAGCCTGCTACCAAGCCGAGCTTGGTGATGGCGGAGAGAAGGCGATTTGACAGCACCATGGCGACAGTTTGGAAGTGCGTTACACCTATAGATTTCAGTAAACTGGTGGCTTGTCGCTCTTATTATGGATGCTTCAACAATACGGCAGAGGCATCTTATATACAATCCACCTGCCACGTATGGTACGGGGTCGGAACTGAGAGCAACGTTGTGCCCATATTCTTGGCCAAAGGCCATCCCTGGCAGCCATTCCCAAATTTTGATCACCTTCCTCTTAGGACAGTATATGAGCGCATTGAGTGAGGAAAAGGCCCTGAATTATCAACGTAATACAAAGCACAAAGGAAATATACCGTGGTTACAAACTGGCACTCGCCTGTGTTTAATAGCTTAAACGCCATTGGGTGCCTCGCGCAGCGGTCCGCCCGTAGCGCTGCCAATCATGCAAGGGCGAATACGACCTGCCTATAAGGCGATATCTATTGTTCAATTTAGTATAAGGCGAGTGCGTGTTATAAACAAGGGACTGCTCTAAGCCAGGATCCTTCTGATCTGAAAACTTAGAGTTGGGTGAGATTTTAGCATACGGGGCACTCAAAGAAGCCTTATAGCGGTTCAACGATCCACTGGTGCCTTGTGAAATCTCGCTCGGTTTCCGGACGCATCGAATGACATTTGCTTGGGTATCGAGAAGTCAGCACCTGGCTAACCTCTACGGGCATGTGAAGCTGACAACTTGGGGCCTGTCCGTATTCCCGCCCAAATTTTGACCGGTACAGTATTACCCGGCTGCTCTGTATGGGATAGGAATACCAACATGGTGTAGTGTACGGAGTATGTAAGATGATGCAGCCTCGCTGTTGAACAGGATGTTGCAGGCTTACCACAGCTCGCACGATCTCGTCATCTTTGGTGGCATTTCTTCTCTTTCGGCTGTTTGTCTCTCAACGCTAAACAAAGGATAAAAAAAGTAAGGGAATGACTATTCAGCAACTCACGTTCGCGATTCAGCATCCAGTTCTCAAATATAAAGCGGCATAGATAATAATAATAGCAGATAGTAGAGGAGAATATAGATAGTAGCAGGAAATAGCGATATTTGCAGAAAGTAGCGAGAATAGTAGATGCTCCAAGAACCGTATATTTAATTAAGTAATAGTGATAAGAAAGATCTTTATTCTGCGTCCTTACGATATCCGTAACTCCAGTCTGTTTAATCGCTGGGGTGCTGGATAGCCCTTCCCAAAAGTAAGTATGAAGAACCTACCTTGTATGTCGGTTTACTTGAGCATATTAATTTTGTATGCGTATTTTGAACAATGATTCCGACATTTCAAAGTTTAATTCTGCCTCCCGATGCGCGCGTACCTGCACGTATCCATAGGTAGGAAGAATCCCGTTGCATGTTGAAGTTTATAGACACTTACTTGTATCTATTATGGGAATATGAGCCACTTACAACAACATGATGAATCTGCACATACGAGCACGCCGCCATGTCTGCCCAGAGTCTTTATTCTCTGCTTCGTTGGATATTTAATTGTCTAATTGCTAATCCTTATGCCCTCCAGATCTTCTTAATAGCCTCGGTAACGCTAATATCGTTGGTCTTAAACTTATACAATCCTACGCCGACGGTGACGGTCGCTACATTTAGGCCCCATTAGAAGATCATTTGCAGGCTGGAGTAGCGAGTCTTAGGGATATAGTTGATAATAACAGACTGGAAGCTAATGTAAGAGTGTAGGAGGATAGCAGAGCATAGGATAGCATCGGTGGTGGGGTTAAGGGAGCCAGCAGCGAAAGGCGTAATAGAGAAAGGCATAAAACCGGCGGCGAGGAAGCGCTTAAAGGTCTAGGGGTAGGAGCTGTACGCGGTGTTAGGGTTAAGAATGGAGATAGGGTCCTTAACTATAGCCTTATAGTTAATTATTATATAGGTTTAATATGTAAGAGTGCAGTATATTACTTGTGTAATATACCTGTACCCTTAATTTACTTTATATAGACGCTGTGTTAGTAAGATTTTAAGTCTTTTTATTGAGTGGCCTGTTTATTGAGTGGCTGAGGGGTTCTTACGAGGTCCTGGAGGTAGAATAGTAGAGCGCTGGGTAGTGGTGTAGAAAACTAAAGCTTTAATAACGTTGCTTCAGAAAGTTAAGCCTGCAATAAGCTGCCAGCGCAGTCTGCTGCAGCAGAGAAAGTCGTACAATCTATGCCATAGTTAAATGAAGCGGAGATAGTTGGATTTGCGATTGTAATGTGAAAATGGCACCCAGACGCTTCGCGCTAGCAGAATCACAGCTCCAGCAAGATTAGTTTCGGGACAACGGGCAGGATGGACGAAACTGAAGAGGCAGGGTCAGTCTGATTTGTTGAATTTTTTAACTATATGTGTATGATAATGGGCAAGATGCCGTTTTGTAAATTTGGAGAGAGGTGCTGGGATGATCGTTCAAATACGGCGATCAGAGGGTGTGGAGCGTCAATAGCGAACAAACTATGACAGGAACCAGATCTCGCGATCTACGGGTTCACCCAAGCAACCGGAAATACCCGAGTGGCGTAGATAAACTTTACAATAAACTACAAGCTAGAAGATTCACACGAGAGTCATCTAGAACCTTAGATCTGGCGGAAACTTGGGACGTCATAACCCCCCTCAACCAAGATGTTTAAACACCAATTTTTCGACTTAGGGGAGCTTCCATCCTCGCATTGAACAGTCATTGCAAACGTGTGCATGCCATCTACTCTACCCCTTAGAGATCAAAATGTCAAAGACAGCTGCTCTTGTATCCGAGGGTAAGTTTGCCTTTACCAACGGCTTCTTCTTCGCGGAGGCATCCGATCATCGGCACCGACGGGCGACTCAAGAGGAACTAAGAACCCATTTCGCGTCCGGTAGTGATAAAGATTACACTGCCCATTGGTTTGAGGCACAGCTCATCCACTATGGACTCCAGCCATCAAAGGTGAAGTCTGTAGCACGTATGCGACTATTCGATGCTGTTCGTGATGGAACTCTATCAGTGCCATCTCACATTACAGAAGTGGAGAACAAGTTGAAGAAAGAATGGACGAAACGGGACAGGGCAGAAAAAAAAGCAGCAAAGAATGTGAGTTCGACCGCGGTGCCTCAGGTTGAGGCCACGGAAAAGTCAACTAGAAAAAGAAAAGCAGATGTCACGGTCAATGTGACCATCAATGCAAATCATCTGGGGAACACCGCTTCATCAGCGCCAATAGCAAATGAATTCAAGAGAGCTAAGGCATCAAAATCATCAGAAAATGGCTCTGCACCAATGCCGCCTCGGTTTACGATGAGACAGACGGCACGTCGTGGCGGTAGCTCACAAAGTTCGAGGCGCCCAGAACCTGTGACACGCACTTCTCCTGCTCCGGCTCCTCCAATTAGTTACATGGCCAGACGTGGTTCTCTTTCTGTTTCACATGGTCGTGTTCAATCCTCACGAGCTCAAAGCGATGTATATAGTGATTACACACATGTGGACTCCTTCGATGAGCCACCTCCGCCGTACAAGGATTATTGTGAGGACAGCAGTCGTTATGATGGAACGGCTAGCCTCTTACCCCTTGGCCTCCTAAATAGTCGATACGATATCAGCTCTCCCTACGTCGAATCTCAATGGCCTCGGTATGCCTCGGAGCTCAGTCTTGTGTTTACTATCGCTGGCTCTAGCTTATGGGGAAGATTTGACTTCGGCATCATTGAGGGGGTGCTATACTTTGAAGAGCGGCCGTGGAGCTCTTCTTATGATAGCATTCCATTCTTTTGGCGCGGCCGTGAGGCCGAAGGCCCTATTTCATATGACGATGAGAATAATAGAGGCTGGATAAAGTTTCTTGGTGATGGTCGTATCGAAGGATGGATTGATCACCAAGGGGTCCAATTCGAGGGCCAGCGACTACCAGGTCAAGGCACTAGGAGCGAAATTGATGCAAGCACTATGCAGAATGAATGGGATCTGTATACTGAAGAAGAGTACAATCGGCTGAATGAAGCACGCTGGAGATAACCTTGTTACTTGAGACTAGGCTAAAAGAACAAATGGAGGCTGCGATTGGAACTAGACGCGTATGTGTTCCTACGCTGAGTACAGTGGCATCCTCGCCCTCCTTTTAGCTGTTCAAATCTATTGACTCTAAATGCACCATAGTTTTTCCAATTTACTCTTGTCTAAGTCTTCCTAAACTCTATGCTAGCTTTTGCCGACTTGATCTTCTCCATGAGCAGTTTGGGGAGCTGTTTAATGTCGTTCGACTCTGATCTCAAGGCCTTGGCGCTGGATTGTATGAACCGCTCTTCAAAAATGCTCCAAAGTCTCTGATTTGCCGGATTCACACTACAGGGTCGTGGATAGTATGGATCGTTGCCCCAAAATGCGTTACTGGCTTGCTCGATGCCTTTTTCGTCGAGAGTCAAATCCCTGCACAAGTCAAAGTCCAATATCCACATTGTATGAGGGCCTAGTATGTCGGCATTATTTGAGTGCCCCCCCTCAAGTTGCATCTGATTTGAGACAGCATCAGGTTGGCTTCGAGGCTGAGCGAGTACATATTCGACATCATTGCCATCCACCTTCGCAACCCAGTGCAGGAAAGCCAAAGCATCGGCCATTGCCATCGCATAATCTCCTGGGTCAATCCCCAAGTGTTCCATCTGGTCCAAATGTAGTGGGAAGTTCCGTAGACTGAATGCTCGTAAACGTTGTCTCGTTTGTCCAGTGGTTTGTTCGGTCTCACTGCGACGATATCTTCGGCGACCAAGGTACGGTCGAATAAGGCAATGCTCGTTGTTTTGGCTCTTCAAAACGCTCTCTTCATCCACATCGGGTCGAAAGTTTTGAACAATGAGCCTTCTGGTGGAAGATGGGAGGGGTATTATCTTCTCGCTGACAATGGCGTTACATCCTGTGTAATTTTCAGGTAGTCGTGGTAGGACGCCCGACCAAGCTGTGATATCTTGGTAGCTTAGATATCCAAAGGATCGAGGTATTGCAAAAGAAGTGATATCATATAGTAGAGACGCTTCGAGTAATTTCCGATGCATCTGGTATTCATGCAAGATTGACCTCCCAGTACTGCCATCCTCGCGTTTCATGGCTAAATGATGATGCCCAGTGCAATTCGAACAAAGGACTGCCCACACCGTCCCGCAGCGGCCTTGACCGATTCTTTCTAGCTGTGTCAATCTATGAGTGACAGCGAGTTCTCCAATTTCCAGCTCCATGTTCATATTCTGCGGGTTCCTCTCTCCGAGACTTATTGTAAGTGAAGTTCGTGAGTGTAGCTGTAGTCGAAGTAGTTGACGCGATAAGAAGTGGTTCAGTTGAGGGGTAATTTTTGTTTGCTTCGGGAAGATGAGAGATGGAATTCTTAGTCAAACACACACAACAAACCTACACAGAGTGTAGAGTCATTTTAGTCGAAGCTTGATCGCCTGTCTTTTGTGGCTGCTTGTTAGGCTCGTTTAGCCGCATGTAAATCATAAGTATTGCGCATGACTCACTTTATTGGTACTGTGCATTTTGTGGGCTTGTGCTTGGTATTTTGTTCATGGGTATCTCAAGTATGTACGTTTCCTACAAATAATCACCCCATTCACTTCCTGAAAAGCCGATATCTATTTCACTCGACATTCATTGATCTCCTCGTTTATCTCTTTCAGGTTAATAGTCTACTATAGGAAGCCCTAGGTCTCCATCGAATCTTCATTGAGCTAAGGAAATGGGTTAGTACATCTTACACTTCCTAGAGCCTAGTAGAGAAAAACGTACATCTTCTCACACAAATGCCGTTGTTGGTTGTGAAACTTAAGTAAGAGCGGTCTTTGGCTATCCAAAGATTCGTCATCTTCGAATTCATCATCGATGATCATTCTAGCAAAAGCTCCATAGTGGACGGCATCTTCTCCCTCCCAACCATAGTTGAGATCCCACTGCTCTTGAAAGAGGACGTCTTGTATCCGTGTCTTGAAGTCAAGCTCGCGATATACTTGGCGAAAAATCTGCACACTAATTTCGTCTCCCATATTAAAGGCATCTCGCACCTCACAGAAGTAGGAAATCCAGGAGTTTCCAAGACTCCGAGTTGCGACGCCATATTCTGGGCATAGCTCACACAATCCGAATTTTAGCGCCTGATAAAAGGCATATTCAACGCCTCTCTTATAATCTGGCTTCACCTTATTGCGAGACCACTCATCAAGAAGGCCGATGAAGCCATATAAACGGTCCCGTATGTCTGAGCATTGCAACCTGCCAAATTTACGCATAATGCCGTGAAGATCGTCTGAAACTCGCGATTGATATGGCACAAAGGTCATTGAAGGCTTGCAGAGACTCGCAGTCATGTCTTCCAGAGTTCCAATAAGGCATCCTTCCATAGTGGTGTCCTTGGTCATCCGAGGAACGAGTCTCATCCTGTGAGCGAGGATGGCCTCTGAGGGACAACGTAGTCGGCTTGCATCGCTTCTCGACACGCTAGGTCTTCCATCCGCACTGAATTTCGTTTGAACTTGTTCACTATCTTGCGGTGTTCTTCCCAGAAGGGTGGGTAAAAATGTAAAAGGTCCGCACCATATCTCCAAGTTTGAGGAAAGCAAAACCTCTTGTACCACCCAGACGCGGGTCCAATATTGCGAATAGCTGAGGTATTTGAGTGCTTTCCATTCTCGCTCTGACCAGTCCGTGCAGGAAACTTCGGATGCTTGGGTCAAAGTTTGGCAGCCCTTGTTATGCTCTTGCGGCAATATTCCAAGCCAAGAAATGACGGATGTTGCGCGGCTATAGACCAAACCCATTGCTTGGACTTGCGCTTGTCGCTCGTCATAGTCGAGCTGGTTGATGCACACGGCATCAACAAAGAAAAGCCCATGTTCTTTCCTAGCTGCTGCTGAAGCAAGAAAGTCGAACAGATTCTGTCGCACAAAATATTCCTGGTTGTTGACTCGTATTGTTTGGAGGTCGTCCGCTGACGTTGCTTTTCCCCATGTATAAGACAGAGCTCTATAAGGGGTAGCAGACAGATTTTCTAGCGACACCACAACAAAGTCGTATTGCCAACTGTGAGATGTTGGATGCTGCGATATCTGCAGCAGCCGGGTTTCTGTTGTGCTTTTGATGATGGGATGTCGAAATCCTGACTTGCGATTCAAGCTATTGTCGATGCTATCATCCATGGTGATTTGTTGTTTCTTCAGGGGCGTTCATAGCAAAATGTTTCTAAACCGCAATGTATGCGTAGGGATGCCTATAACTTGATTACCCTCTCTCATCAATCGATGCAAGTCATGCTCGTTGACACTAGGCTGCGGCCAAATGTGATTGGATGGCTCAACAAGTGTGCCTTACGGCTTATTTTCTGCCCAACCAAACCTTTTGGAGGCCTTTGTAGATGATTCGCATCATGTGCAATGCGGCGCAGCCGATCTACGTGGAGTTCAAGCCGTCATAATAAGACGCAGGTTATTGTTACTTGAGTAGATGCACGGTTGTTTGGCTGTATTCTACTGTCGCTATTAACTCTACTTTCTGCTACTATCGATATATACCTTTACTATCGATATATTTCTCTATTCTCAAGTGGCTTATTTAACTGATAGCTAGTGAAGTATAGCACTGAGTACGAACGTTTGTTCCTATGGTCATGGGACATTACGGCCTTGAGTGCCAAACATCCACCATGGCAATTATTTATATTAGTCGCATGTCGAAAGAATAAATTTCTTATATTTATTTACGTTAAATATATTTAGCTAGGGAGTTCACAACTTACTCACCAGCAGCGATTCATAAATGGCTCCACAACGATCATAGGCAGTGTTATCCTCCGCCCATTAAGATAGCAACACTCTTATGTTTCATAAAAACCACTGGATTTCAATAACAATATTTCAATTCCTATACATATGGTAGCCATGAGATTTGTTGTCCATGCAATTGGGATCTCTCCAAGGCTTACGACACATTATAAAGAGCAACATTATACTATTTAGCCTCCATCCATTCCATTTTCAGCCAGCCCAAAGCAATACACTGGTTTTGAGATGCGGCCTCCTGTTACGCGAGACGGCTGTTGACGAAAGAAAGAGCTTGCTGGCCGTACACCTGTCCATAGCTCTGGTGAGTGTTGGCGTTGTTTCCATTGCAGCAGTATGGGTCTGAGGCATCGCAGTAGGACTTGATCTTTGATCCACTGGGGCAGACGAAGCCAACAGGGCGGGGAGCAAACTAGCAAGCGACACGTCATTAGAAACAACTCTGAATGAAGCTCATTTCTCACAAGATGGAGAATACGTACACCCTGAGCAGCGCAAGATCCAACATTGTACGCCAGTCCGCGGACATAACGAGGGTCGCCCATAAAGATGGCGGCCCGAATGGCGCTTACTGATGCCGCAGAGAGAGGAACAGCAGTGTTAGGGTAACCTTCAGCAGGGTCACCTCCTCCACATAGGGCATCATCCATGATTTGGCCACCCTGTGTGATTTCTAAGTAAGTTTTTTATATTCCATAAACACACTCAAGAGACACAAACCTGTGAGTATCCAACCAACACAAGCTTAGTGTTGGGGCATCGGTTATGGAAGTTGTTTACTGCTTGGACAACGGCATTGATACCAGCCACCACAGAGTTGGCATAGCTGACACCACCGCATTGACTCTGACCACCGCAAGCTGGGTAGTTGATGGCCTCGGATGTTGTCCCGGGGTGGGCATTGACAATCAAGTTCACAACTGTAGCGGAAGAACCATATCCTGGAGGTGCTGTGGTTTCACGAGCGCCAAAGACGTGGATTCCGGGACATTGACGTTTCTCCAGATCCATTGGGCTAGCCGTGGCGAGAAGAGCCTGGCCCAACAAGAATGTAAGGGCATTCTTAATCGACGGCATTTTGACTTTGATGACAGAAAAATTGATGAGTAGAAGTCAGTAGTGTGAGGTAAATGAATCGCAGGATGCTGGCTTTCCAGGGCATGATGTCGATTAGAGAAAATAGGAGATTATATAGGAACCAATGCTTGTATGAGGTAGCCCGATGATATTGACGATTGACTCTATTCACAACGTCAAAGGGATTTTCTTCGCTGGTTGTTCATTCCGCGACAAAGCCTCAATTCGTTCTAGTTACCGTTGTATTCCTTTCCCCCAGCCAGCCATCCAGAGCGTCATGCTGAGGTTTAGGCTAAATCAACTCCCATTGCAGCCATTCACCCCGATTGGATGCTTTATTGTTCATTGGTCTGCGAAATTTTCCTGACCTTCGCATCGCTACACATGGAATAATGTGTGAATGGAGGTCGTCAGCTAGCTTGCTATCATATTTACCTAAAAAAAAACTGAGGAATCTCACCTCAATCGTCTTAACTAAACCCTTTAGACCGAGGAGCCGACAATGTGCAAGCATCTCAATAACGCCGTTTAATCAATGATTAAATGGTCCATCTCCTCTTTTCCCGCATCCGCGTATTCGTTGGTCACGGCATTTACTCCAACCTTCTGCATTGAGAATGCACAATACTATGTTATGACCACCGGGTAAGTTGCTCAACAATGCGAATTGGCTTCGATCTTACCATAAGCAGTCACAGCCACGTAGTCACTTCAGGTTGGGGCACCTTCGATCTTTACAGATCGACAGATCAAAATCTCAACAAAAAATAAAATTCTCATTCATAGCGACTCAAATAATATTCATCTAGAAACTTGGAAAATTCTTAGCTACCATCCTCTTAAAAACAAAAGGGCCACGTACAAGGGCCACGTACCCAGCATCCTAGCCTCCATTTCCCGTACTTTCATTCATCTACTTGCAGGCAACCTCATGGAAGTCTTACCAAATGGGCCGAGAAATGGGGGCTGGGAAGTAATATAAACCCCACATTATGGTCGGATGCTTATTGTGAACAGAGTTATGAAGGGTCACTGTGATGCGACCTCTCGGCAATTTGTCAACGTGGAAGTGCTGAATCCTGATTACATAATTGGCAGGCTAATTCACATCTACTTAGCCGGACGCACCCCAGATCTGCAAGGTCAGTTGCGACCATCCGAAGCCTGACTTAAGGTTGGAATGAGCCGGCATTAGAGTGTTGATGTCAACCTTGCTCTACCTGCTGGGGATGACTTGGCACGCAGCATGGTTATTAACTTGTTATGGAGATGGCATTGAACCGGCATTTGAGAACTTTAGGCAATATTCTAGTCTCATGTATTGACAAAAGATGAAGAGTCTGGATCCACAAGTCTTTGCGGTCAAGTATCAAGGCGACTATGCCTGAGGACGGTTTCTAATAAGTGATTCAACCCAAGGGTAAACATGATTACTAGTTACAGCGTTTTATAAAATATTTTTCGTCTCAACATCTGAAACTATGGATTCCTATCCATTGTATGAAGATCTCTTTCCATTTCCCACCGGAGTCATTACTCAAACATCTGTCTTTATTCCCCCATGTTGATGCGCTTCTATATTGACAATTGATGAAGCGCTTTGGCCCTTCTGCATGGATTGACCGTATCTGGGAGATTGCTTGACTTCTGATTGGATTCGTTTTCTACCCGAGTAGGCATATTTGCTTGAGAGGGCTTGAGAGGGGATATTTCGATACCTCTCTTTTCTTTCTTTCACAGTCATCACTGAGGTTGAGTTAGCGTAGTACTCTTTCTAGATTCTTCCTTAGGTTATTTAGATATCGAAAAACTGAGCGGTAGTGCGTCGCATATTTGTGAATGCGGTGACAATATAAGGCTTGCCGGACAAGATATGTTTATAGGTCGCCTTTCGCCGTGGTCAGAAACGACGCCGGCAAACCAGACGCCGATTTCTTCCGAAGAAGCTACCTCTCATGATTGATAGCCCAAATGGGAAGAATATGATGAATGCACCGTCTATACACATTGCCATCGAATACAAACGGAGAAAGCCCTTCAAATGCGGTGGCTCGGCAGCGGTGGCCCTACCGGCTTTCCACATTCTAAACTCATTGTAGGGGCGATCTGTTAAGTCATACAGTACTATGCTACTAATGAGAGACACTCCAAAGAAGATTATCGTAATACTTCATCTACCATCGTTTTATTCTGTCACCTAGCTGCTACTTCCTGTTGTTAATGTGATTGTAACCAATATTGATGTTATTACCGGGTTGCTATTCTCAGTAAGAAAGCGCGTTTTCATGAAAATATTACCGCAGGCTTGCTTCTATTACTTTTGGAACTATTAAACATCGGTGATTTCGGAAAAGGGAGTCCACACGGAGTAAAAGCTTGTAAACGCAGTTCCTTGAAGTGTTCCGTGCATTGAGAGGCACTCTGATATTTGACTCTTAAATAAAGAGTAACGTTTCCACCTATGAGAACCCCTCGGATCCCATTGGCCTTCATATCCTGAAGAAACATACCCTAGTCTAGTTGTTGATCCATATCCAGAATTGCAACTCGGTGTCGTACTGGGCCGGAAAAATTGATTTCGCATGTGCAGGGCTTATAATTGTAAATATTTTCGAGAACCAATCAACAGGACCCATGGCGCAACGGTAGCGCGTCAGATTCCAGCTCGGAATCTCCTGAAGGTTATCCGTTCGAATCGGGTTGGGTTCAATACCCTTCAACTTCTCTTTTTGTCCCCACTGTGACAGGCTCACACTACTCCATCTTTTTAGAGTGGATATGGACTGAGAGGGATTTACAAGGATCCGCAAGGGGTGTCCATCTCGTTGCGCCCCGTCGACCTATTGGTTCAATCTTTTTAGTTGGGTATTGGTGTGGTCTACTTGGTGGACATGGCTAACTGAACCACGGATGAAAGAGAGAACCTGCACTTTGTACTTCCTTGAAAACGCATCAAATTCGAAGGTGAGTGTAGACACCTTCTGGTCTGTTTATAAACAGTTCTACTAATAGACATGGTAGTATCAAAGCTGAATGTTCAGGTCTAAAGCCTAATCTATGAGTCTAGGCTGAAAGGTTGAATGAAGAGCTCACTCTCTATGCAAGATTTCAATCAAAAACAACGCCGTTCCTAAGCGTTCCAATGCCGGAAATATTTACTTCCATGCTTGTTCCTGGCTGCAACCACTTCGGTGGGTTGAAGCCTGCTCCCACTCCTAGTTGAAGGATTAGCTGATGCTCAAGGAATATGCGTTGCCTGGACATCGATAAGACTCACCACCAGGCGTTCCAGTCATGATCACACTTCCAGCTTCGAGAGTTGTACCCTGACTTAAGTAGCTTACAAGCTCAGCGCAGTCAAATAAGAGATCTGAAACACCCTCGTTTTGGCGGATTTCTCCATCGACAATTGTCTTTAATTGAAGCTTTGACGGATCGTCAATCAACTCAGACGACACGAGGCAGGGGCCTAACGGAGCATATGTATCGAATCCCTTGCTGAAGCCCCATTGAGGCACAGGTCCTGCCAATGCTTTATCTCGTTGTAGCTTGCGTGAGGAAATGTCGTTACCACAAGTATAGGCTGCGATGTAAGAAAGTGCATCTTCTCGAGAAACATTCTTGGCTGGTTTCCCAATCACAAAACAAAGTTCCCCTTCATAATCTGCCTGTTCATCCTGTGCGATCTTTGGAATGTGGACCAACTCATCGTGGCCAATGAGGCAAGTTGACGGCTTGAAAAAGATGAAAGGAAATGGTGGGACAGTTCTGTTGGCTTCCCTAACTGTCGGATAGTTAGACTGGTTTCTGAGACAGAAATGAACAAGGCCTCCACTGACTGTGTTTAGCGTAATTGAGCCCTACACATCTAAGTATAGGCACCTCCTTTTGTGTAAGTGGTCCAAGTAATTTCTTGACTGTGACGACTTCTTCCGTCACCTTCGTTTTCCCTGTGGTATCATATATATCGTTGCCGACAATAACCTTTGCCTGCAGTCTGGTTTCTTCGGTGGTTAAGCCAAGATCGAAATCTGTTGATGGGAGGATGGGCTCTCCGCGAAGGATCCGACCATCGGTCGCCACGAAGCGAATGAGACGCTGCCAAACAACCTTCATATTGGCAATTTTGAGTGTCGACATATAATACTAGCTATTTTAGACTATAAGACGGCAGATATTAATTTAAAGTACTGATGGTCTCTTTAATCACTGATACTACATATTCCGGGGATCGGGGGACGAGATCCGAGTACTTTCGAGCAGTGTAAGCCACACTCCGGGGATGTTTCGGGAGCGTTTCCGGCGGGGCAGAAGGGCCAGTTCTATACGGAGTACGGTGTAGATCGTTCGGATTTATTAACTTCGTTACGTTGGAAAAAATGAACGCCTCCGAGCTAATACGTGTGGCGCCTGGGATGTGAGATTCCAGTACAAGGTGCTTAGTCCCGAATCCCAACCATGGGTTAGCTGGCGCCTTTATAAGATCCTTCTCCGGCAGCCTTAATTCTCATTAAAATATACATTAACTCTCAATAAACTAGAGCTCTTGAACGACTAATTTGTCCAAAGAATCTGCGCCCTTCTTTACGAGAGTGTTATTCAACATTATTATCAATTAGCATCATGGCCAAGGGGGTGATTTTACCTTCTCCATCAGTCAAGGTTGAGGTATCAGCGCTTCCCACTGGCAAACTCTACTTGCCTGATCGATGGCTGTTTGAAGATGGCAATAACGATATACGGAAAGCACGGCAATTTTCTCCCGACTTCAGTTTTCTCATTAGCCACCCATCCGGCGAGCACATTCTGTTCGACCTTGGGTTGAGAAAAGCATGTATTATTCTTCCGCTTAGACGCCAGCGCCAGCCTACTAACTGCTACCGTAATAGGAATTGGAATATAATCCCGATGTTATCCGGGCTGACTACCCTTACATTTCACCAGTTGTTCCGAAAGATGCCACCGATCTTCTCAATGAAGGCCCAGTAAAATCATCTGACATTTCAACTGTTGTCTTTTCACATCTTCATTTCGATCACACCGGAGATCCAGCCAAGTTTTCCCATGCAACTTTTGTAACTGGCCCAGGATCTTTCGCGGCAACCACTCCAGGATACCCTAAAGTAGCCAAGTCGCCATTTCTTTCTGTCGTTATCGACCACCCGAAGTATCGAGAGCTGTCATTTGAGACAGATCGGTGGGTTCCGGTCGGGCCGTTTGAGCGTGCATACGATTACTTTGCGGATGGCTCATTCTATCTTCTTGACACACCTGGTCATATGGCCGGCCATTTAGGTGCATTGGCACATACAGGCGAGGATGAATGGGTCTTTATGGGAGGTGATTGCTGTCATCATCGCGCATTACTGGTAGGAGCGCGCCCAGTCAGTACCACTGTGGGCCCTAACGGGACACCGAGCTTTCATAAGGATCCCCAAACTGCAATCTCTACTATTCACAAAGTAAATGTTTTGCAAAGTGGAGGAGATGTGCTAGCTGCACTGGCCCATGATGCGATCCTAGAAGGGCGGATGCCTTTATATCCAAAGAAGCTTAACGGATGGAAAGGATCTCAATGGAAGCAAAGTATAGATGATAGTGTAAGGGAGATGTATGAGTAAAATACCAACGAGCTAAGACAACGCGCCCCGAAATGGACTTCATTCAGCTGGATGAGTTTCACTCAAATCAGAACAATTCATCGGCAATAATCGGAAGTGTTTTCGGTGACTGCTGCATGCTCTATTTAGAATAGATTCTTCACTGGACGATCCCTCTTATCTTTGCATGAACATTTCAGCGGGTATCGGGACATCGCTCCATCGATATGTGCTGCTAGCATTTATGTCACAGTATAAGCCACTAACATAGACTCACTTGATACCTAAACTAAGACAATTTTTGTCCTGAAATATTCTTTGAGTTAGCTACTGTGAGCTGAACTAGACTGCATGAAAAAGTGAGACTTCAACATTAGCGTAAACCAATGCATACACCATTCTTCATGCCGAAGCCGAACCCCGCGGTTTTACTTACATTCGCGTTGCTAGGTTAAACCATTGACAAAGAAACTCTTCTGTAGATAAGTAATCAATCTATCAAGAATTAGGCTATAGCCTAACAAATCCAGGCAAGACACCTTTACGGGGGATTGGACAAGGGTTTGGGATAATATCAATTTTATTGGCACAATGTATGTGTCTAATGATGCTAAATCTAAGATCTCACTAAGAAATGAAAGGTCTAGTGATTGCCACCCGTCCCCCCCTTTTCAAAGAAGATGCTCATTTATAGAGCATCGACCCACTCAAGTGCGGTAGTGGGCTCGAGTCGCTGCATGTAGTCAGGATCGGTATGGATGTTCCTGACAACTCCCTTGGAGTCGACCAGAAGAGTGGTGGGAATAGGCACAGCCATGGAGTCGTCTCCATTGCGAGCCTTCAGGTCAACCGAAAAGGCATCTAAGACACCCTGGAGGTACTTGGGCTGGTCCCAGACAATGCCGAGCTGACGGGCGAATTTGTTGCCAACATCAGACAAAACTTCAAACTTGAGCTCGTTCTTCTCAGTAGTAGACAGAGAGGTGTTGGGAAGCTCAGGAGAGATGGCAACAATGGTGACACCCTTGGCCTTGAATTCATCCAAATGCAGCTGCAGAGAGCGCAGAGCCAAGTTGCAGAAGGGGCACCAGTCACCACGGTAGAAAGTGATTAGGACGGGGCCTTTGGCGAGGAGGCTCTCGCTGGTGACGTCCTGGCCGAGAGCGTTGGGGAGTTTGAAGCTGGGAATAGTAGCTCCGGTTTGAATAGCAGAACTCTTGTCAAAAGTGGCCTTGATTTCGGTAATAGACTTCTTGATGGAGGCATAGACAGGAGCAGGGGCGTTCTGGCTGACACCCACGGCAGTAGCAGCCAACTGAGAAGCAAGGGTAGCCATTTTTGGATGTTTGAGAAAAGAGATGAAGGATAAGAGTGAAGAAACTGTTGCGGTTATTGAGAGTGCTGAGAGTGTTCTCTAAGGTGTATTGTGTATGTGTGTGATGATATCGAAACAAAATTCCAACTTCCATGGTGACATCTGCATCTTTATATACATCTTCTGGCCTCGGATTGAAATAGTAGACATTTCGAATTTGTCAGGAAGCGCTTCGTAATGTACATTGATGTACATCATGTTCTCCTGTTTCTATCCATTGTTGTGGATCGATGCTACAAGTCCATTACTTGGGATTCTAGCTTACAACTCACTTACACCCAGAGCCTGGCTTAGTTGTGCCGTGTTGTAAACTTCTCCCAAGGTATTAGTTTTCTAATACTGTAGGCAAACTATTTGCTAAAGGATCTAGCGTCAGGCAAGTTTTTGCGATGTGGATTCTATTGGGTGGGAGAGCCGAAACCTTGCCATTTTTAGACGAGTGCTATGCCGTCGCAAAAACTTGCATTGAATGGAGGGTTTTAGTGAGATGCGATGTCTGATTGGCCAGACAACAAACGTGGTGGATAGCAAGAAAATGCGACGAACAAGATAGATTTGGTTGTAAATACTGTAAATACACCTTCGGACGAAAACCCTGAGACGGAAGCATCAGAGAATATGCACAACTCGTCCGAGTTGGAGCGACAGGCGATGGATAGCACTAACTAGATTCGCAACTCCATATCCCCATCCCCCAACCAGCTGCGAATCTGCATTTCTAATCAATTGACTTTGCTACTATGACTTGTGATGTATTCTTGCTCCCGATCAAGTTTCATCATGTCTTACCATGAAGTCCTCTTTGGAATTACAAACCGTAAAGGAGTTAGGAGCAAAGAAATAATTATGCAGTGTGCTTATGCTACGGTTTTGTAATACACTCTAACACAATTGCCAAAGGTCTAGACGTCAGGTAGGCCCAAGCCCCCCAGTTTTGGTGTGTTCTACAATGACGATTGTAAATTGAAAGAAAATAACGACGACCGGAGACAAACGAGATGCTTGTTTCAATGGAAACATCCCTCTGTCAAGAAAGAACGGTCGCAATACTTTTTACCAATACCAAGTCTGATACACCAATGGCCAATGCCGATGCCGAGACCAGTGCAGTCCATGAAATGAAACACAACAAGGTAGCCTAGATACGGAGCACAGAAATCGATCCCGAGCGAACGAGCAAAATACACAATAATAATATTCCAACTGGCATTTCCAAAACAGCCATCGAGCAAATCTTTGCAGTAGCACAACAGGTGGCACTGTGCAGATTGCGCCTCGACAATGAGAGAGGGACTACGTTGGACTGTCGATCTGGTAGTCGTAGGAAATTGTTTATAAAGTGAAAGTGTAAATAGTTTTATTGGAACAACGGATACTTCTAGGGGCGGAAAATATTGCACTCATTCAATTTGCGTCGCTTCCAAGCACACGCATGCTGATTGGCCTTGGTTCTGAAAGATATGTGTGCGATACCGTCATCGGAGATAACTCCGCCTCTGGCTGGCAAAATATGCACCAATTAGATGCCACAGCGCTTCTGTCTCACCCAGCCCCTTCATCTTAGCATTGTAAACATTTGGGATATAACAACTTGATACTACCTGCTATCAATATTATACTACCAAAAACCTTAGGAACGCGCTCTATTTTGAAGATATATATATAGTATCGAGGAGCTGCGCGAATTAAAACAAGACATTGATCACGCTGGCCGCCAGTTTTCTCGGCTTCTTCCCCTCAAACCAACCGAGCCCCGTCTTACGAGAACCGAGACACGGGATGAATAGCGACTCATTCCACTACTTTTCGAAACTCCCCCCCGAAATCCGCCGCTATATCTGGCACTATTGCCTGCCGTGTCGCGTAGCTGAAGAAGACGTTCCTTATCTCCTTCTCGATGGCAACGAATCTCGTCAAGCTTGCTGGGCTAATGCCTCAACGCATCAAAACGCCAGGCCGCCGACCATCGCGTTTGTGAACAGAGAGTCTCGCCACGTTGCACTGGAGCATGGTCACAATTTTGAGCCACCAGATTCACACAGTTTAGATTCGGTATGGCTGCAGCCGGATCGGGATGTGCTGCTTCTCAACTACACGAAGATATGTGACCTTGTTATGTACGGACATGTCGACCGCACCTCGAGTGTGGTACTCCTGTTTCTATGGCGGGCAGAGGAACTTCAGATGCAGCCTTGCGTCGTCGCAGAGCTTCTTCACTCTTTTAATTTAAAGACGCTGCTAGATGGCGATGATGCGTCTGATAGTCCCCGTGTTCCCCAAGAGAAATTAGGTAATCCCTATTCAGACGATATAGCTAGTTACACAGAATGCATCCAAGAGCAAAAGATGGTGCTAGACGTAGCAATGGCTGCGGTGTCTCTGCACATCACCACGGAAGCAGCTCTGGGCTCTGGCCTGTTCGGGCTACTGGGCGATGCGCCTGTTCAGCTGGTTGATTTTGATGATGAAGCTCGGTTGAGGCAATTCTACGAGCTATTCAAAGAAAATTCATTGGATTACGAGCCGGCTGTACAAACGCTTTTCGAATTGTTTTTGAGCTCTCGGTTTCGCACGGCGGTGGAAAACTGGACGAGACAAGCTGATTGGGTCATCTTGGCCAATCTGTGGCACTACGCACGAAATTCTAAGGATTACCAGGACATTCTTGGGGCACACCCCGGCTCAGTATGGACGCCTCAGCTGGACGAGGATATACTTTACTTCGCGATGGACGATTATTTGCCCAATGATGACCATCCGTGGGTGAAACAAGCCAAGGAGAAAGCACCCAGGCTGCGACCACAAGTCATGGTGCGATATTGTACTCGCAAATGCTATACGAAGGAGCGACTTCCCGATTACCACGCTACAAACTTGTGGTGGAACCCGAATTTCTAAGGAGACTTGATCTTGACATGCTCAGACAGTTTACGACTTGATTTTCTCTTCTTTGGCTCTAGACTTCTTAGAAAGCCCATCATAATCTCCTGATGGTAAATCTCAATCCCTTTGCTTTCATGAGCCGTTGAACTTCACCTGAGGTATCTAATGTCGCAGATGGTTTGAACTTGAACTCTTGGCAAAGTCCCACATCTGCCGACCACTTGCTCCCGGTTTTATCGCCAACTCGGTCCCACAACTGCTTCCAGCTCTGAGGGTTGTGCTGAAATTGCCTTCTCCCGCTCATATCGCCGGCCCGTGAATATTCCAACGCAGTTTCGCCGCCTGATTGCCTTCCAATGATTAAAGATCCTGGCTGCGGGGCGAGTAAATGAACAATCCTCACTGCAATTTCTTCTTGCTCTTCAAGACTGAACAGATGAAAAACATCGCCCACATAAATGATGTTCATCTGTCCAGATAGCTTCGCAAGCGGGGAAGAATCGTCAAAGATGTCCGCTGCTATAAATTTAGTTTGAAGTCTATCTTTGTCTTTGAATAGTTCATAGCCCATAGAAAGGTATTCACCCCAGAGATCAGAGCCATAAGTATTGACAGAAGGTGCGCCATCATGGACAAGTTTACGGATCTCCTGGCCAAAGCAGCAGCCCAGGTCCATGAATTTGTCGCCATTTTTAACTCGCTCTAGAATTTCTTGGTAGACCTCTGTGGTCATCAAGATTAGTTCTAGGAATCGGTAACGTCTAATACACGGATAATGTCGCTGCAGCAAGTCAGCATATATGAGTTAAAAATACGAGAATCGGCATGAGATAATTACCACTTGTAGAGCTTTTTGTTTCTATTTTGGCGTCAGTTGAAGTCATATCCCACTGTAAGGTAATGTCAAACTTACAATCGACTCAATATGGTTCTGGACTTTCTCATCTGGAATTCCGCTGTACTCATGTAACAGTTTCAGCCCAGAGTCAAGATCGTAGATGTCGAATGGAATCTCTCCATTTGGTGTGCTTTCTGGGTTGGACATGGCTGCTAAAGATCGCTGCTTTGTCGATATGATCACGACGTGCAAGTCTAGAGGTTTAAATCCATCAAATCGAGATTGTCGTCAATATTGTCTCGTGAGTCAAAATTTCAGCCCGCAGGCACCAGCGTGGGGTCACTATGTTCTTAGGCCCAAAGAGGAAGACAAGAGGAACCTCTGCAAGTTTAACAAAAGTCACCAAAGACATCAGATAAGACCATATTTTTTTTGCATGAAGCCAATTGCAAAGAAACAATAAGCAAATCTCAATTACTATACGTTAACGATTGGATCAAATACTCTTGTTCAATTGTCAGTCAGTCGCTTTCATACAGCAACTATGCCCAGTTATTGTTTGGCAAGAGTTGCTAATAGACAACTTCAAAAGCGCATTACGGTAGAATATTATTTACAACTGTATTAAACTTAATTAAGATACTCATAAAAGCTGCCTGAATATATTAACAAGACCCTCATGCTACTATGGAGGAACGCTCCAGAAAATGAACTCTCCAGCTTCCCATGAATAACCGTAATTCAATTGTCTACTGGTAAAACTTTGCACTTCCTCTCATATTTAATTGCGACAAGTAATACGCAATTCAGAATGAGGTGGCATATGAAATTCATCGCAAATACTAATGCTGAAGTACATCCACACACATACATCAGATACCATAAAGAACATCCTCCCATGGGCAGAACCCCCTGGAGCCTGCTCACGAGACACACTCTCTTAGCGCACCGAAGAAAAGTCAATACAGCTGCTGCCAAACGCAACCTGATCCCATGATCAAGGGCGAAAGTTCGCATCTACGACTCCGTTAACTCGTCGGCTTGCTGCCATGCCTTGAAAGACTGCTATTCTAGCTAAAATTTACCAATCAGTCGCTAGGTGCATTTTCCAGCTTCAATTCTGGGGATATATCGGAGTACCACTCCCTTCCGGGTCAGAGGCACCGGGTTTGCCGGGCGAGCACCCCCTCTGGGATCGTTCCGAGCTAGTTCAGCCATCGGAATTATTGAGTTCTCACAGGTCCATCTCCGACACATACTAATAATGGCCAGTTATGGGAATGCGGGTTTGATCTTTTTAGGCAGCCTGTCATAACCCAAATTGAGCAATTCTACTCGCCATTTCCTCCCTTGTCAGATCGTGTTATCACGCTACCAATCTAATCATGTTATTGACCAACACTCAAACTGCCGCCTGGTTGGACCACCCCCATCATGGCGCGACCCTTACTCTCAGAAATGACATTGCCATTCCTGAACCATCAGATGGAGAAGTTCTTGTGAAACTAGAGTGCTCTGGATTTTGCCATTCTGATGTGCATAGCATCTATGGAGAAACACCCATGGAGACGAATATCGCTGGGCACGAGGGTGTGGGGCGTGTTGTCAAACGTGAGTATCCCCGTCTCGTCGGAAAAGACAATATTTATGTTAATCATGTACATGAATTAGTTGGCAAGGATGTACCAAGCGATGTGATGGGGAAATTGGTAGGTGTGAAGTGGCTCTATAGTGCCTGTGGAGAGTGTGAGATTTGCAAAGTGAGATATGTGCACTGCCCACATCAAAACAATTCCGGGAGAGTAAGTTGATCCTGCTACATGAATTGAGTGATGGCTTAATATTGATGGGTGTATTAGAATGTGCCGGGGACATTTCAGCAATATGTTGTTTCGCCGCTGAAATACACGACCATCATCCCTGGTGGCTTAGAGCCAGAGATAGTAGCACCATTACTTTGCGGTGAGTTTCTTCTTGTTCAATATCATACCTCCGTTGAGTGCAAATGGCTGATATGATAGAGTAGCTGGGGTCACCGTATACGCGGGAGTTGCACAAGCTTCCAAATTCATCAAACAAGGAGACTCAATGGTCATTCTTGGAGCAGGCGGTGGCCTTGGCCATCTTGCCGTTCAAGTTGCTAGCGTCTCTGGCTATCGTGTCATCGCCGTTGACAGTGGTGATAAAGCTGATGTCTGCATGACAAGTGGTGCTGCTGAATTCGTGGACTTCTTGAAGCAAGATGTACGTACTGTCTTAACATTTGCATACTATACGATTATATACTCACTAATACAGGTTGAGCAAACCGTCAAGAGGCTGACGGGTGGGATTGGGGCGCATGCAGTCATGGTCACGGCTGGTTCAGAGAAAGCCTACGAATCTGTGCCGAAGCTCCTAAGAAATCTCGGCGTCTTGGTATGCATCGGAATCCCGAGATTAGATTTCCACGTCCCAATTTCACCGTTTGAGATCATTGTTCGAGGTGAGTCAAACTATCAACGAGAAAAAAAAGGGTTTGCATGAGGAGAAAAGGCTGACACGGACATAGGCCTGAAGATCGTGGGAACATCTGTCGGTACAGAAAGCGATATTCAAGAACTCTTGAAACTGACCGCAGAGGGGAAAATAAAGCCACAGATAGAGGTATATGATTTCAACGATATTAATGATGTAATGGGCAAATTGGCAAAATTTCAGGTAAAGGGTAGGGCGGTACTGAGATTACCTCAATAGACACGAAGCACTTCACTTGCTCAGTAGCAAGGCAGAGTTACTAATGAAGTCAATATTAAACATAGAATAAATATCGCCAGTTGACCGTAGCTCCTATGGTATAATTAATCCCGTCCCTGTGAGGTTGAAAAGTCCTCACATGCCTACAAACATTGATCAAGCCACTTATACTTTGTTAGTAGCTCTGTATAGGAATCTCCATTACTTGTTGCGAAGAATCCATGAGCCCAGTAAGAAAGTCAAGATTATCCTCCGTTAAAAATTCTCCAAGATCCAGCCCGAGAGGAGACAATTCGGTATCAGATCGTGACGGTGCACTAGGAAAGCCTGGCATTTGAGAAGAGTCCAGTTCGCCAGGCTGGAGAATGTTGAACCAACTTGCTTGAGTATTACCCCCGCCTAAAATCGTTGTAAGCAACTACAAAGGTCTAAGAAGTGACTCTCAAAACTCACCTTTTGTTGTTGCAGCGACTCGTACAAGTGTTTCGAGATATTTGCGGCATCTTTGTACTAATCGTGCGCCGCCACCAAGATTTTGCAGCGCCTCTACGGCTAGGTATAGACTAGTTCTGAGGTCGTCTGTCTCCAATCCGGCCATCATAGGGCCGGCTATCCCATTTGCCTGAATGAGAAGGCCAGCAAATATCGCAAGAGCAGCATTAAAGGCTAATTTATCAGTAGTGGTCATATTTAGTCGTTCTCGGTAAAACTTACTGTAATAGGTAGAAAACCACCACGCTCCGAGAAGAGAGGGTTTCTTTCCCATCTTGTGAACGATGGAAATAATCTCGGAAGCAGATTCCAAGCAGACTTGAAAGCTTCCATGTCCAAATTGTCGCAAGAATATGCCTTCTTCGGAGTTCCTATCACCATTGTTGATTTGCTCCAAGAACCTTGCTAGGACTTGTCTGTGGAGCAATACCCGAGTGTTAAGATAGCGTAATGAAAGAATGATTGAGAGGCGATCAAAAACTATGTTTTGGTTTGAATCGATGAAAGATGAATCCCACGGTCTAGCCTTGAGCTGCAGCGGCAGATCGCGTCTCCATTGCAGTAGCTTACTCTCCAATCTGATTACGCTCTCAAGCATAAGGGAGATTGAAGGCTGTGGAGCACAACCGAGATTTAGGCCATATTGGTCTGCAATTACATCGCCCAGAATTGAATAAAGCTTTCTATATTACCGTTAACGAAGAGGAACGTATAACATTGTACAGGGGAGTGGGATCTCACATCGTAAAGATGTAAAATGATACTGTTGATGGACTGCCTAGCATCTCAAGAGGCGGGCCGGTGACGGTATTGACCACATCAAAGTCCACATCCAAAGGAAGTGCCATCTGGACATATTCAACTGGTATCGCTGGGGGGCGACCGAATGTCATGCTCAACGTCCTAGATATACTGTGAGCTGAAGCTGACGTGAATATTACCCCTGATCAAAGTTGCACAGCTCACCTATCAAGAACTACGCAGCCATACCAGGTGCGTTTCCTTATCTCCTTCTCCAGTGGTGTAAATTTGGTGTACGAACTAGAAGTATGGAGCCCTAGCTGCAGAGCCGCCTTAACAGTGAGGCCATGGAGGTTCCATGTCTGGGCAGAACGCTGTGTTCCCTGAAGAAATTGCGTCATTAATAATAGGTATTGAACTATATTGAGTTAGTTTATGTTGCCCCTTGATCCAGTTGTTCATACCAATCTCAACATTGGCAGTTCTGAATGCCATCTTCCCAGACAAAGCTTGGGCTCGCTTGAAGAAGACGTCTGACTCTGCCGCGTTTCGTTCGACAGGCAAATCAGGGCGGGCGCTGACACAAGTGGCAAACGCTAGGACCATATTCAATAAACATAGCCATGAGCGTCTGACTGATGTGAAATTGTTCTGTTTTGCCGCAGCAAACTCTTGGAGTAGAGAGCCCTCATGCACGTATGGGAATAGCATTCCTGTGTCGGCAAAGAATAGTCGGATAAGATGCAGCATGTCTGCCTCAGGTGGAAGACTATACACATCAACCGCCGCTGAAAGACTGTGGTCCAAACTTTGTGCTCCGGCAATCGGTGATGCTGGTCGAGAGATGCTCATCATGGCACCCTCCATCCTTGCATCAACTGGGAGAGGTCGGGCCGGGTCTGTATTTGCTGCGGTAGCCATAGCGTGTGTGATCTGTCCAATGAAAGCAATATTGGAAGACGGCCCTGTATCAGAAACGGCATTAGCACTTGTGACGCCATTGGCAACCGAGCAGGCAGCGTTACCAAAGAAGCCGGATTCCTGTTCATCTGCAAAAGTAATGGCCCCCATTCCGTCAACTGTGTCTTCAAACTGGATTTGAGCTTGAGAGTCATCTCTACTTGACTCTTCGGCATCTTCTGGATCCAGCACACTCCTGGAGTTTAATGAAGGGGGGGCAGCTGTTTCTTGTCTCCCCACCAGTAGACGCAGAGTCTCTTCGATAGAGTGCAGCCTTCCCTCAAGCTCTGTCGAGTATCTAGCATCAAAGTGGAGTCAGTATGCAATGATAAGGCCACGAGGTGACATAAGATGGCGAACAGCAAAGAGAACTTGAGCCATACTGTTTCCCCGATGCCCCTGCCGGCTGCTGATAGAAGCACTCTAGACCCATCTCAATGCACATCGTACACCGGGGACGTGAGCCGTCACACTGAAGGATGGTCAGACAAATCGAACGATAGCTAGAGGCTATTACCCGGTACATACCCGTGTTTTTCGGGAGCTATATGTAGTATGAGGTCAGCAAATTATTTATTTCAGCCATGTCCCGTTTTGATGATTTGAGTTTCCCAAAGCAGTTGAGCTGGGCGTTCCTATCTGAGTGTAGGAATAGCATTAAAGATAGGGTACTTCATTACCGGCAACTATTACAAGCTAGGGCTGTTCTCTGACGCTTGAAAAAAGTTTGCTGAGGTGCAGCGTCGTCCGAGGGGGCGGATCGTTTCCTTTCGCCATTCTTACCACCGCTGGTGTTTGGACTCATTGTGTGCTGCTTGACAACAGTGGACACATAAATGCTGCGCTTATCAAATCTGCAGGCGGTTTCGCATGTCCGTATTATCGATCGCGTGCTTAATTGATCATGACAAGATCACCTGGTGTGCTGAACTACGAGAAAGATGCAAGATCTAGAGCGGGAGGTGAGCTAGACCGGGGCTATCACGGAGCTTTATACATGCGTGGGGAAAATCAGCCATGGAACGAACAGGTCTGGTGCCAACCAAAACCGGGGTAGATTGGGACTGTGCCACACCTCAGCATTTTGTTTTCCGGGTCCCCCGGATTTCGGTTCAGCGCAGGTATACTTGGGTTGTCATTTGGAATTATTGACTATGTGTTGCGATTGCTGCAGAAAATAATTGATTACGAAAGGAAATATGTGACGTGATTTAAGTCATGCTGGCTATGTAAATGCGGATCGCGCTGTCTACATATGTGAGTTATTTGAGTTGGATACTCACAATGATGCTTCAGAGAACTTCTCCCAAATATATGCGAATAGATGAAGATATTTCACGGCATCACAAGCAGTTATTTTACGTCTTGAAACATGAATCAGGCGACAGTTGCAGCTATCTCTAATAGATTGTAATACTAGAAGGCATCGCCGTGATGTGATGGCTGGGCCTCTTTCCAGTGCTTTGCGCTCCATTCGCGAATTTGCTTGCCTCTCCACCAAAAGATAAAAATGGGGATGTGGGCGACAAATATCAGCATTGCCAAAATTCCAAAGGGTTCAGCGTAGCCTGCCGACGTATTCCAGGGCACTACTGCATACGAAATACCAAAGGCAGCAAAGTTCTTGAAGCCATTCAGAACGACAAGCGTTGCGTCTGCTCGAGCTTCGTAAATATCAACCAAATATGTTTGGGTAAGGTTGTTGGCAGTAACAAAGCAGAACATGACTAAAAAAAAAAAGCAACCACATAGTCAGCATTGTATTTTATTTTTGATTTTCCTCTCGATTGAGTTGAACATACCTAGGGCTTCGCCTATAAGGGGAGCAATCCAAGGACTTTTGTTTTGGGCACAGACTCCAACGACGATGCATCCAACAGGCCCAATTATACAAGTTGGTACAAAAAAGCTGAGTCGCCATTCGGGTAAGAAGTTTCCGCGTTTTCGAAGTCTCGAGATTACAACATCGTTTAAGATGCCGCAATACGGAATGGCGATCCATACTGCAATCAATGGTGCAAAGCCGGTCAAGGCTATCTGCTTGATATTGAAGTTGTATACGTCCGTGTAGATAAAGGTATTGGATGTAAGCATATAGTTGGTTGCCATTAACATGATACTGTAATGAATGGTCATGGCGATGACGGCGGGATGCGGTAGGTACTTGAAAGGGAAACAAAAGGACTTCCAGAGACTGTCATGAAGATCATTACGTTAGTGAAACGGATTGGATTTTGGATCGTCAAATTGTATGTTGCATACCTGTCGACTTTACTGCGTCCACCTCCGGATACGGCCCAGAATCTGAAGTTATCCCAGATCTTGGGCTGACGGTGGTGGAGATTTCCAGATTGTCTGGTATATTGTGTCTCCGGAAAGAACAAGAAAAGAAGAAGGCAGGCCCCAAGTGACAAAAAGGCGACAGTCCACTGAATCCAGCGCCAACCAAGATCAGCCGTAATGTAGCCTCCAATAAGAGAGCCCACTGCGAACCCTGAAGCCTGGAACAACACGTAAAGTCCCATACATTTGGCACGATCGTGAAGGAAGAAAACGTCTGCTATTGCCTGAGGTCCGAGTGTTTCTGGGGACGCTGAGAAGATGGAGGCCAATGTCCTGGCGGCAATGAGCGATCCTGATGAGTCGGCTAATGCTCCCCAGATACAAAACAGCCCTGTGGCCAGGCTGGTGAAGACAAACACAAGACGGACACCATAGCGATTGCCCACAGAAACCCAGATCAGGGATGCGACTCCGTAAGAAAGTAAAGGAGCTCCAACCAGGTAAGTCACAGAGTTAAGACTCATGTGTAGCTCTTCCGAGATGGGGAAGAAAGCAGATGCCACGGAAATCATGTTAAGGGGTCCAATGATCGTCCACACGCACATGACCAGTAGAATAAGAATCTTCCGCCAGCTGGCGAAGTTGAGAGGGTCAAACGGGTCATCGCTTGGTTGAGGAATAAGTGGCAGACCTTTCCGCGAGAGTTTGGGTTCAACGGCAGGGAGATTTTCATCGTGAATAGAAGCATGGATGGGGGAGTCCACCTTCTCAATATCTTCAGAGGAGGGTGCAGTGACCATGATTGCTCAGGTGATGAAGATTAAAGGGATGATATTAATGTGACAAGGGAAGAAAAGTAAATCTGGAAGTGAAACTTGACCGGAATTATGATAGTCTTGAGATCTAATCAATGATAACTTTTATCACCGCTTCGCCATCTTTATATCTTTCTCCGTTAAAGCAGTTGGGTGAAAACGTTACCATTGCCATCCCCCTTTACACATTCACTCAATTATCTAGCATTATCTAGCAGAATTGTTCACCGGGGCTAGCGAAGGCCAGCCGTAATGCGTTGCCAAAGCTGTCATTGGTCGCCAAGCCGGTGGCTTGAAGCCTAGTTTTTGTAAGGAGCCATTTCACTCTAAATGATTAGAAAAAAGTTCAGGTCCATCTCCAAATGTAGTTCCGACCTGCCCGCGAAGACGCGGGGAAGAGCCTCGACAAGTTCCCCGTGGGGAAGATGCCTTTTTCGTTGAGGGCTAACTCCATAGGCTAAAATAGTCTACGGAATTATTGAGCCCCAAGAACCAGAGCCACCGATTCCATTAGATCCGCAAGTTCATCCTGGATGTCCGCTCCGAAATTTCCCCACCGGTAAACCAACGATTTTTGATTCAGATGCCTAGCCATGGTGGATTATGCTGTCTCACATCGGAGAGTACACGTAGTACAGAATCTCCGCTGGTCACCTGAGCAAATGAGACAAGATTGACCCTCGAGAGATTTAATTACCGCAAAGCCCTGTCACCAACCGTACTGACATCACTAAGAATCTATCCTGACATCATGGAGAAAATCGACACTCACGCGCACGTTGTTCCTCCTGGCTGGAGGAGATATTGTGAAGAACATGGGTTTGGGAAGCCCGACGGAATGCCAGCGATTCCGGTAAGCAGGAAATTCAGGTCTTCAATTTTTGTATTCCACTTAGCTAACGATACTATATGTAGGAATGGACACCAGAGGCGCATATCGCGTTGATGGATAAGCTAGGAGTCAGCAAGTCTATTCTCAGCATCACGTCCCCCGGCACATATCTGAAGCCAGGCGACGATGCTCTTGCTCGCAAGATTACTCGCGAGACCAATGAGGAACTAGCCCAAATTTGCGCGCAGAACCCTTCCCGCTTTGGCTTCTTCGCCTCATTGCCTCTGCCTGATGTTGAGGGATCTCTGGCCGAGATTGATCACGCCATCAAGCTTGGTGCATCAGGTTTTGCTGTAATGACCAACGCACATGGTCAATATCTCGGAGACTATACTCTCGATGCTGTCTTTCATAAGCTTAATGAAGTCAGCGCCATCTTGTTCATGCATCCCACTACTTGTTGTGGAAGCGACCCGGGCGCTGTCAAGCCTATGAACCAGTATCCTTCTCCAATGCTGGAGTTTTTCTTCGATACTACTCGCGCAGTGACAAATCTGCTGTTGTCTGGAACTGTGGAACGAAATCCCAACATCTCATTCCTTGTCTCTCATTGCGGAGCTACTCTTCCACCACTTGTCGAGCGGTTCACAAGCTTTTCAGCTATAATCAACGCACCGTCAACTCTCACCTCAGATCAAGTTAAAGAATTGTTTAAGACCAGATTCTTCTTTGACCTTGCTGGATTTCCTTTTCCTGATCTTATTCATGGGTATCTTCGTGTCTGCAACGGATCTCGATTGCTATATGGTACCGATTTCCCATTCACGCCAGCTGGCATGATAGAATTTCAAGCTCGCACTATGGATAACGGGCTGAGAGAGCTGTTTGATGAGGAAACTATCAAGGGCATATACTCTGGACATGCAAAGAGGCTATTAAAACTTTAGCTTGATTAGTAGTGTATAGGAATTATAGGAACAGATTAAGATAGAAGGAATGTAGCTCATCGCCATATTTATAAGTTTGTTTGTGACTCCTATCCAGCATTAAAGCGGTAGTACTTCATTCACAAATGAATTACAAAGTACTAATTTGTAATGTGTTCCTTTGTGGAAAAAAAAAACGAAAGGAAAAGAAACGAAAGGAAAAAGAACAAGACTGGGCGATCCACCATCTTCAATTGCATCTTCAAACCATCGGGACATACTTAAAACAAATATGGTACATATAGTGGATAAATTTAAGAAAGGTTGAAGAATCATCTAATTAATGCAGTTTCATATGTAAATAAAGTAAGTTGTCCCGTCGACGCATGATATACAATCATTCAGACACCAAAGTCTCAACATCAACGCCTTCAGTCCGCAAAAATTCCAAAGCTCTCAGCATGGGCTTGTCATCAAAACGATACAAATAAGCTGTGCTTCCGACACTCGCAAAGTGTTGGTACTTGTTCCACGCCGGAATGCAGAAAGTGTCTCCCTTCTTCCACTTGAAGACCTTTCCATCAATGACGGAGTGGCCACTACCTTCCACAATGTGATAGACAGACGATGCGGTCTCGCGGGTTTCTGGGGAGCAGGTACCAGCGTTTAATCTCTCTGCTGAACCGCCGAGGATCTTTGACACTGAAAGACAAGTTAGCTGGATAATGGCTAAGTGAATTAGCGGTAGACAAACCTTCACGACCATCCTCCTTTAGGTACGGCTTGGTCACCCAGTCTCCATCCGCAGCATCCAGCTGAGCCTGCATCTTAGCCCAAGGGAACACAATGGGGCTATTGTCGGTATCGACATCCTCCGCAGGATATCTAGGCTTATCATAGTGCTCTACAAAATGTACGGGGAAGTGTCGAAAATTAGGCAAATCGAGGCCGTCGAGCCAAATCATTGGCCCAGATCCGTCCTTGCCATGATCGTGCCAATTCCACGTTGGCGTAAGAATAACGTCACCACGGTTCATCTTGATACGGCGGCCGTGGACAGCAGTAAAGCCACCATTGCCTTCGATGATGAAGCGCATAGCAAATGCAGTGTGGCGGTGGGCTGGCGCAGTCTCATTTGGCATGACTAGTTGAAGACCAGCATACACAGTATCTGTAGTATAAGGCGCTTCTGTTCGAAGATAAGTTAGCCAGTCGAACCACCGGGATGGAGACAGCGACTTGTGACGGCCTACCTCTAGCCGGGTTCACCAGCATAAGCACTCTTCGCTCAGCTTGTTTCTCCGTGATGAGTTCTCCTGCACGAAGCAAGTATGGCTTAATCTCGTCATATTTCCAGATATGTGGGATGCAGGTTGGATTTGGAGCTGGAGGATTAAGCCTTGACATTTGCGCCCATAGCGGCAAAGTATTGGTAGACTGTAGCTGAGATAGAAGCTCAGTTGTCTGTTGTTCTTTTGACTTTTCTTCCACATTCAGCTGCTGTGACGCAACTTGCGTCTTGACTTCGGTCAGGATAGCCATGTCGAGAAGGAGTTCAGATGATCTTCGTTAGATACTCTAGTAGATTTGCCAATTGACGACAATGTTGATCAAATCTAAGATATTCTCGATTCTTTGTATTTGTATCTTTCCAACTGATGACTATAGTGGCAAGATAGCTTCCCGCATTCATGTTGAGGTTTGGAATGAACGGGACGGTAGATGGTTTGTGGCGTTCCGATGCATCCCCGGCTCAGCTCACCAGCCCGGGGGTGGGCCGGAACGTCGGGAAGGGATTATTCGAACTATCGGGGCTGGGGATATGGGACGATGGAATATGTCTTTCGCTTCTATAGTATGTACAATGGTGTCATTATGTTTGAAGCGTGACAAGAATGTCTGCTCTGCCCGCGATGAATAAGAAGATGCCTCAGCTCGAAGAATGAGTCCATCATCGCAATCAATAATCAACCCACAATGGCTCCAAGCACGACTGACTCCATCACCAACTCAAATGGAATTGCCTCAAAGAAGACAGTTCTTTCTATTTCATCTTCCATAAAAGTAAATGTTTCAATACCACCAAGCCTTTGGATTTTCTCTAACACAACTGCAGACTGCATCATATCCCACACGCAGCTTGGAGTTTCTCCAGAAATTGGATCAAGCAGGTTCTTCTCATGGGATACAAAGCGGCGCAGCGTACCTCAATGGAGGGACGAAACCATCACCATTGCTTTTCAAGGTGATTGTCGTAGGCGCCGGACTTGGTGGTCTCGCCACTGCAATTGCTCTGGCCCGGAAAGGTCACGTTGTTACTGTGCTCGAGCAAGCTCCGGCACTTGGTGAGGTAGGTTAACGTCCTTTGGCCTTTGAGTTGTCGAGCATTAAGAGTAACTGTCCATAGGTCGGAGCCGGTATCCAGGTTCCCCCCAATTCTGCCAAATTACTCCTGAAATGGGGGCTAGGGCCACTTCTCGGAGATAGAGTCGTCGAGCCTGAAGGCATTACCTTTCGACGATGGAGCAATGGAAAGCCTATTGGCTATACCAAGCTCCAACCAGACTTTCGCAGCTCATTTGGGGCACCTTATTACGTGGTCCACAGAGCCCATCTCCATGATGCGTTGCACCAACTTGCGCTACAGCTCGGAGTAGATGTCAAAGTCAACCACAAAGTGATTGAGTACAATGAAGACGGCCCTTCCGTTAAAGTTGAGGATGGCACCGTACTTTCGGCCGATCTTATAATTGCTGCCGATGGTAAATACAGGCTTGATCTTCATTGTATAAGAGCAGTTCTAACTATACACCAGGTGTCAAATCTTTAGCACGCGACCACATCCTGCGTCACGAGAAAAAAGACCCCATTCGCACAGGTTTTGCTGCTTACAGAGCGACCGTGGATGTGGAAAAGATGCGCGACGATCCTGATACCGCATGGCTCCTGGAGAAACCCGCTCTCAACATTTGGATCGGCCCTGAGCGGCATGTCATGACATACACGATTGCCTCTGGCAAATCTTTCAATATGGTGCTGTCTCATATTGATCATTCCGATCCTAGCACCTGGCGCCCGGAGACGGCTATTGATGACATGAGGGCTTATTTCGAGGGATGGGATCCAAAGTAAGTCCTTAAAAATCCAGTCGCTGACCTCCTTTAACATTGCTCTAAAACACTTTGATATAGGCTGTCCAAGGTCATTAGTAAGATCAACAAGACGCTCAAATGGCCGTTAATGTCCGGAGATGCGTCTATCTCGCACTGGGTTTCTCAATCTGGCAAGCTTCTGATGCTCGGTGATGCTGCACATGCCATGGTTCCGTACATGTCGCAAGGTGCTGCCATGGCTGTTGAAGATGGAGCCGCTCTGGCAACATCATTGTCTCATGTTACAGACCTCTCAGACTTGCCAAAGGCACTTTCCATCTTTGAGGCCGAGCGCATGAAACGCAGTGGGCAGATGCAAGAAGCGAGTCTCGTAAATGGCAAGATATGGCATTTCGAAGACGGACCTGAGCAACAAGCTAGAGACGAAGCAATGAGGCCAGAAGTTGAGGGGAGGCACTTCATTCAGAGCCCTAACCAGTGGAGCGATCCAGTAACGCAAGCGTGGGCATACGGGTATGATGCTGAGGAAGAAATTGAGAAGCAATGGAAACAGTCGAAATAAATGGCGCAAAAACAATAGCGACCAGCTAGATATTGTATTGTAATTGATTATTACGAGCATCTATTATTATTGTTGTTGTCCTTTGCCATTATATGCTATGATCTAAATAGCACCATATACTTCATATTTCCTTGATCTTAGAGCCATGATCTTGTAATCAACTTGAAGATACTTAAATAGATCCAGAGTAAGGCGACTGTGTGAAGATTATTTCTTTTACAAATAAGAAATTATATGACATGGCCATCGTAGATTAAAAAGCATTCCACCCCGTCAAAAATTTGCGATTGCAGATATGAACGTCGTCATTGTCTACCATAATGCTTTGTTATATATTCGATGGCTATCTAATTTGCAATCACAGTCTTGGTCTGCAAAAATTCTTCAAACGCCCAATGGCTTCCAAATCTCCCAAACCCGCTGTTCTTATGCCCTCCATGCGGCAAGGTAAATCCGTCATGGAACGTTGGTCCGTTGATATGAACCGCTCCAGTCTCCAGTCTTCGAGCTAAAGGCACCGCTTGCAGACTAGACGCAGTATATATCGCTCCAGACAAGCCGTACTCACATTCATTAATCATACTAACCGCTTCATCTACGGAGTCGTATGATGCAATTCCAACAACGGGGCCGAAGGATTCGTTCTGCCAAAATTCCATGTCTGTGGTGAGGTCTTCAATGACAGTGCCATACAGCGGACCGTGTTCTCCGTCTAGTGATGAAGCGGTAATTACAGTGGCTCCTTTACGCGCAGCATCATCAAGCAGCCCAAGGATTCGAGTAGAGCTTCTCCTATTAATGACGTGCTTGACTTGAACAGCAGATGCCGATTCAAGCCGTTGGCGGACAAGACTATAGAAAGCCGATTTCAGCTTCCGAGGCACTAGGACGATATCCGTAGACATACAAATTTGTCCACTCTGTGAAGAAACAGCCCGACATCAGAGGTCAGCAAACCTATTTAGTCTGAGATATTCAAGATTAGGACACTCACGTTGATAAAAGCTGCATCTAAAATGGTAGATGCCACAGTCTCCAAATTAGCATCATCGAGTATCAAGCTGAAGTTTTTGCCACCCAATTCTAGGAGCACAGGCTTCAAGAAATGGCCTGCTTGAGAGGCAATGTGCCGGCCCACCGCCGTCGAGCCGGTAAAATTGCATTTTCGCACTGACGGATGCGAAATAAGTGTATTGAACGTAGTCGATGCGTCTTCAGGTTTGTGCACAAGAAAGTTTACCACCCCAGGCGGGAATCCAGCATCTCGGAAGAGATTGGCAATAAAGTAGTGTGTCCTGGGGCTCAGCTCGGATCCCTTGAGTATCGCACAGTTTCCAGTTGCAACGGCAGCGGCAATGGATCGCATTCCCAACATGGCCGGTGCATTCCAAGGTGCAATGCCTAGCACGACACCAAGCGGATCTTTGAAGACCAGAGCCAGTGAATCGGGTGATTCGGTCTCCGGAATCAGCCCGGACAATATCCCAGATGATATAAGAGCCGTTACTTGTTCAATAATCTCAAGTGTGGCATGGAAGTTGATTGAAGCCCATACTTGAGAACAGCCGAGTTCTTCTTCCACAATGGACGACAGCTCAGATGCCCTCTCTTTAAGAAGCTAGAGTATGCCATAGATTAGTGCCTTTGAACATGTCATTGCATATGAAAAGGGATTTAACCTACCTCTACTGCCCCTTGGAATAATACTTGTCTCTCTCTAACAGACGTCTTTCTCCATTTTGGGAATGCCGCTGACGAGGATTCCAAGATGCGCTGGCATAGCTCCGGTGTAGCTCCTTGAGCTTTCCACTGTGAACCTCTGCCGCTGTCGGGATTTGAAACGAAAATGGATTGCTCCTCTTCCAAGACAATATCATTGCCATCAATAATTAATGGGACGATGTGGGACTTCATTGTGAGACTTGAATTGTAAATGCTGTGGGGGAAATGGGAGACCAGGATTCGTAAATAACTAACAAACTTTGAGTGTAAAGTGATTTACTCCAAACGTTTGACGGGATTCAGCAGTTTTATTCGAGATAGCCAGCTCCCATTCGAATACGCAGCAGTATTTCCGACAACGGATTTTTCACTACATTCGGAACTCGATTTCCAAGATTCCGGAGCTGCTGAAGTGGCGCTCGCTTTTCGGTGGAAGCTCCGGTTCTTCCCCGAAGCCGCAGGTGTGGCTTGTCGGCCATGGGGTTTTACTTCGACAATTCCACCTTAAAACCGTTCAGTAATAATCGAAGCGCCGGGGGTATATTGGATTAAGCTTATGTTGGAGCCATACTCGCCTCGCGGCACAGATGCCTGTGTGAATGGCGAATACTGCAATACACACACAGCTGACACATAGCGTCAAGACGCTGTACAGCAGAGGCTATGATTGTAGACAGAAAACAAAGAGCAAGAGACCGGGATGGCCATTCCAATGACCCTTAACTCGATAAGCAAGTTTCCACTCTGCTCCTTAACCTTGAGAGGATATTCACCCGCTCTGCTCAGTAGTAGATTCAATCCTGTGATACTTGAAAGCACACACTTGGTCATCATTTCTCATTGCACTCTCAGCCAACACATTTGTACTAAGGCGCGCAATCCAAGCCCCGCTGCACCCTTGAGCATCCCGTCATTTATAATTCTGCCTAGAGACTTTGTTTGGGACTTTTGTATCTGTTAGATTTAGGAAAAATTCTAAAACGTGATAGCTTACTACCAGGCAGCCAAATTTAGAGACAAAAGGATCTTCAACTACCGCTTATGGTAAATTCAGTCATGATGGAATATAGGATTCGTGCGTATTGCGTATCATTTTGATACTTGTAGCTATTAAACACAGAGCATATATACTGCTCATTTGCCCTACCTAATTGTGCAGTCAACATTGAGATTCATCGCCATCTTTGTTTCCCATCTTTCTGAGACAGTAATCTGGCACAACAAAATGCCCAGCGCACCATTCAATGATGTTCTGACCACAAATGCCGTGGATATGCAGCGGCTTCTGGCAGATAACCAAACCACCAGCGTTCAAATTGTTCAACAGTATTTTGAACAAATCGATCGCCATGAACCGGTTCTCAATGCCCTCATCTCCCCCGCACCCCGCGACCAAGTGTTACGTGTCGCCGCAGCGTTGGACGAAGAGCGCAGTAATGGGAATATTCGTAGCGCATTCCACGGAATTCCGATTGTCCTCAAGGTTTGTATCAATAGGTGGTTTTCTACATACGGTCTTACAGATGCTGAGCTGCTCAATAGGACACCTTTGTGACTGCTTCCAGCCTCGGCATGAGCACTACCGCAGGATCATGGGCCTTTGCTGGAGCCAAGTCCACCAAAAACTCTGTGATTGCGCAGATGTTAATCAATGCTGGCTTGATAATAATAGGAAAAGCCAACATGACGGTAGGACCACAGGTTGAATTTTTCCTTTACTCCACTAACGGAGGTAGGTTCATAGGAGTTTGCTGGTATGAAAATGACAATGATGATGCCGGGATGGTCCAGCTACGGCGGCCAAACTTTGTCCCCATACGTGGGCAAGATCGAAGATAACGAAACCTTGCTGGGACACTCGGTCAGTAAATTTACACATCCCGTGGGATCTGCAGTACGTGATGCTTACGCACATTAGGCCCCAGGAGGATCCTCTACCGGTTCCGCTGTTGCTGTGGCCGCTGGCTTTAGTCCTCTGGCAATGGGCACAGAAACAATTGGATCCATCGTCACCCCGTCGACGCGTGCAGGCCTCTACGCCCTCAAAGTTACAAACGGTGTTATGGATACTACCGGTGTTTACACAATGACGGATTTCTTTGACAGCGTTGGGCCCATGGCGAAAAGCTCTGCAGATGTGCGAATAATAGCCGAGATTCTACTAAAGCGTTCATTCAGCTCTGCCGATTTAGGGACCTGGAAAGGACTGTCTGTCGGCTTTCTCGACCCAAATGTATGGAAAATGGCCAAGGAGATGTGTCCACCACACGAAGGCACTGCGGAACAAATGGTGAGCAAAGTTATATCATGTACAAATGTACCTGAAATCTAATTTTATACAGGTGGAAGACTATGAGGATACCATCAAACTCCTTCAGAAAGATGGTCGCTCGCTAAAATACCCTATCAAAATCGCTGACGTCGACGAGTTGACGGTAGATGGAGAACAGGCCATTATGCCCATCGCTTGTGAGCATCAAGTAACTTTAATCTCGAAGTTAAATGGCTAATCAGAAGCATTTTAGTTTGGGAATTTAAAAATGTAGGCATCCTCCGCTTCATCGACTCGTTTGAGGAATGCCCCGTAAAAAGCGCGGAAGATATCGTCAAATTTAACAAAGACAATAGCGAAAAGGCAATGCCTCCGCGTAAGTTATCATGGCCCAAAGCATAAAGAGGTTACGTTGCCTAAGCCTCACTAGCATACACTGAGCAAAATGACCTTGAAAAGTCTCTCGGCTGCAACGACGATCCGGAAAAGATTGAGGGGCTACGCAACGAGCTTCGACACGTAGCCAGACAAATTGTCAACACCGCTTTCGATACTCAAGGTGTGAACCTTATTGTAGCTCCCGGCGATAGCTCTCTCTGTATACATGCCGCTGCAGCAGGTAAGAAAACTCACCCAACGGTAATGGTGTCGAGAGCATTTGCTTATCTCTGTAGGTTACCCCATCGCAACGGCGCCAATCGGGCAATTACGATACAACGGGCGGCCGTTTGGTTTGTGTATATTGGCCAGAGAAAATCAAGAAGAGTTACTATTACGTTTCATGGCGGCATACGAGGCGGTTGCTGCGCCTCGGCCGGTACCGAATTTGTAATTGATCATGGTCAATAACTTCTCGGTCTATTACTTATCAAGCTTTCTCATGGCTTTTGCAAGCAGCACCATGAAGTCCTACATACATATACATGTGCCTATCTATTTATAGGCATTCCCCTTTTCTAGAAAGAAAGTCTATTTCTAACTCTCTTTGATCTACGCGGCCAAATTTAAGGTATCTTTAGACACCTACCGAGGTAGATACGGGAATAGATGTAAATTCACGCGGCGATTTGTTTAAACGCAGGCCGGGCAAAGTGTGAAGCTGTTCCATCCAAGAACAGGAGCGTCCATTTGAGCTAATATTACAACTGTTCCCATTGAGACTCCAGAGTACCGACTAATCATCCATGTATTCACTTTCCATAACATGTCCTTCCAATGACGCAGGTGTCTTCAGTGTATGAGAACAAAACGCTGCCCGACATCATCATATTGGCATGCAGCTCCTCTAGCTGGATACATGTACATATACTGACGATACTCCCCATATCCCCCTCCGATATCTTAGTTCTAGTTTACTCCATAATCATATCCATTCTCCCCACGCAGCAACAGAGTTTACCGTCAGAGATATTCGCGCAACGATATGAGAGTATATCCAGTAACTCAACAAAAGAAAAACTTATTTTGTTTCGGAAAGTCTCGGAAAAAAAGCATATGAAGAGAGATAACAGAGCGAGCAGCCGATATCATGATAATGCGTAAAAAGGTTAAAGTAAACGGGCCGTTTCGCTCGGGAGATAACGAACAGCTACCATCCAAAAAAACATATAAGGCCCTTCCCCCCCTTTCCAACCCTTTTGTTTTTCGAACATTCTATTCTTATATAACTTGGCCCAGTCTCTTCTATCCATCATTTCATTCCTCTCCAGTCCTGAATATTTCATCAACATTATTCATAAAGACATTTCACAAGTTATCTTCCATCCAGTCATCCCACAAAGAACCATTTATTATTACAATTACAATACCTCACAATGCATTTCACACGTCTCATTCTCATGGCCGGCATGGCCTTTGCAGAACTGTCTCGCGGGATAAACCTCATAGAACATGGGGCCACCATTGCAAGTCCTGGTGGAATCCAAGACTTCATCATCACCAGAGACAACACTCTCAACGGCACATACCACCATCGTGTCGCGCTAACCAAGTCGTCAAACGCTCTCACTCTACCAGTGAAGCTTGTCAACCAGTTTGACGACGGCCAAATCAATGCCTACATCCAAGGTCTAGACAAGAATGGCGCCATTGTCTTCGTTACTGCAGACGGCGGCCTCATATACCCAAGCTCTGGCGGATCTCGAGTGCCCGTCGAGGTCCGTCAAGACCTTGCTATACCTTTGCCTGCTCTACATGAATCCATCACTATCAACATCCCCATTCCTCTGAACTCGGGAAGAATTTACTTCTGTCAGGGCAATCTTACTTTTGCCATTCTCGATCGGGGCAATGGAGAAGCACTCGTGCAGCCCTCAATCAACCCTGGGGATTCGAATGCTTCTCTCAACTGGGGGTTCATAGAACTGACGTTCCCCCAGGATGGATCAATCTACGCCAATATCAGCTACGTCGACTTTGTCGGACTCGTCCTCAGCATGGTACTCACGACCACAAATAGAGGTGGTACTCAAATCACCCGTGGACTTCATGCCGACGCCGTTTCCAGGCTCTGCCAAGGCCTCCGAGCCCAGAGTCTCAAAGACGACCACCACTGGCTCGGAATGTGCGTCACGAATGAGAGCGGTCGTCCAATCCGAATCATCTCCCCAAACTACTACCATCGCATCCATGAAGAAGCCTTCAAATACTATTGGACAGGCTACGTGGATGAGGTTTGGGAGCACTATTCAAGGACGCCCCTCATCATAGACACCCAAAGCGAATCCGGCAATGTCACATGTCAAGTCACCGGCGATGTCCTCCGCTGCGGCAACGACCCTTTTACATACTCCAAGCCCTCAGCGGCCGACATCTGGGGTTGCAACAGCGGTCCCTTTGCTCGACATGAGGACGAAACCGGCATTCACCTTGCGGTGATCCCCCGTCTCTGCGCTGGATTCGTACGTTCGACGCTTCTCCTCGAGGGGGGACACGTACAGCCCAGCTTGAACTCGAATTATCACTACACCGTCAGCCCCACACATCATTACAGCCGTCTTGTGCATGAACTGCAGATTGATGGCAGAGGCTACGCGTTTTCATACGACGACGTCAATCCTCGTGGGGACGAGAACGCTTCGGGCACAGTTGCTGCTCCGAATCCAGATCTCCTGACGATTTATGTGGGCTCTCCGCCGACAGATGTATGATAAGTTGAGTTGAGAGCATGGGGTGGCACTGAGAGCATGTGGTGCTGATGAAGGCGTAGATTGGCCTTGAGAGCAGAGGTAGGCATTGATAGCATAGGTTGGCAATGAGAGCGTAGGGTGTTGATGAGAGCGAGCATACGTGTTGATGAGAGCATAGGTATTGATTAAAGTATAGGGTTCTGTTGGGAGCGTAGGGTGTTGATAAGAGCATAGGTGTCGATGAGTGCATAGGTGTTGATGAAAGTATAGGGTGCTGATGATAGCTTAGGGTCTTCATGAGAGCGTAGGATGGCATTGAGAGCATATGCGTTGGTGAGAGCATATGGTGTTCATGAGAGCATAAGGTGGCATTGAGAGAATATTAGGGTGGCATTGAAAGCATAGGGATGGGGGCTGCACACCTGGAAAAGGGCATTCCATTAACAGCCTTAGACATCTAGATTGGCGTTCCACGGACAGCAGATGGACAGATGGATTGGAGTTTGGTTTTTGACATCATGGGCGAAGCTAGAAGGGAAAATGTACGCATGGCGATGCAGACGGCAAATCAAGCGAGCGACTCTCCAGTACCCGCCAGATTAGCAGGCGACCACCAAGCAGAGGAGGAACTAGGACATTATACTTGGGAGTTTGGAACATGTTGGACTCTTTAATTGGATTCTGCAATGATGGCTTTATCTAATAACACGCTGCTTTATTCCAAGCTACAAACGCCGACATGGTTAATGTGACAGTACACAAACAATACGGAGTAAACTTGACACGCTATGCTACCCCAACACGAGGGCTTCATTACCCTAACGCCTGCTGTATACAAAATGGTACCTCGGCGAGCGATGTGCGCATCACCTTGCCGATATGCTCGCAAAATGCTTCTACTGACAAGCAGACTGATGGCTAATAGTGAGTCCGCTCCAAGAGTTCAGACCGTATTAGGTACCGTCCGCAGAATTTTTTGCCAAGACGAATGTGTCGTTTTAAAGACTCGCACGTCAGTCACACGACATCGTGTCACGGATACCTTGGCCTGACTTGCATACGCTTGGAGTTGTATAGATAGGGCCATAAAGCCTTGTCGATTCGGATCAGCGAAAGGACTTTCGCATCCTGTTTCCGGTGGACTTATACGGGGGTATCTTTTCAGCTAATCTGCTGCAGGGAGTGACGCGCGTTCAATTCGGATGTGCTCAAATGGCTTCAAAGACTCTCATTGGTGCAGCTGCAAAAAACTGCACAATCGTGCCGTGCTTGGCGGAATGTTATTTCCATGGGCGTCGCCAGGGACTATCTCGGGGTTTTTCAACAATTAAAAAGATAAAGTAGCGAAAGGATGAGCATGGCAGTATTTCATACCAGCAATACAAGAAACGGCAATATACATAGAACAAGGGTTGGGCTGCCACTCCGGAGAAGAGAGGCAGCTCCTGAGGAGCCAGTGGTCTGAGTGGGCTGAGCTACGGTTGCTGTCTCTTGGCCGCTGAGGCCCATGGCGGGCTCAGTCGTGGAGGGGGGTTCAAAGGTAGCTGTGCCGGTGCTAGCTGCAGTAGCAGAGGCGATGCTCGTATCCGTGGCTGTAGCAATACTTTTGTTGCCGGTGGTGGTGCCAGTACGCTTGGCAAATCCTGAATCAAGTTAGTATTACGAGGTTCTGACAGGTCATTTATTCGCAAAAAGTTACTCACCAATTCGCGTCTGGTCTTTGTCGAAGACGGCGTAGACGTTCTTGAGAAACGTGTCACCAAAGAGCCAGGATCCAGAGACTACCTCATAGCCGTAGACGTTGCTGGTGCACTTTCCAGTGCTATCCTTGGGGGAGACCCAGTCCTCGGGGGAGATGGGATGATCAACACCAGAAAAGGTGACGACGATAGGGGTGGTAGTATCACAGGGAACCGTCCAAGTGACGCCGTCCGAGCTCTGGGCTCCATCAATGACAGAGTGCAAGGCCTTGACATTCTTTGCTGGGCCAAACATGTAGGAGGTACCGGTATCGATGTAAGCATTGATACCACCAGCGCTAGCTTTCTTGCCGTTGTAGGACATGTCGTCCAACGGAATGGACCAGTCAGTACCAGCAGGAATGGAAGTATAGGTGATGGAGCCAGTGTATCTAGAAGGGTTCGTGGCACCAAACGTGACTTCGCCATCATTGTAGCCGTCAGATGCTCGAGCCAGGGCGACGGAGAAGATGCTCTTCTGCAATAAGCCGGCACTCTCCAATGCCGACAGGAAGTTCTCATTGGCGCCACTGTTCATGGACATGCCAAGGATGCCATCAAAGGCAAAGTGCACAAAGTCCGAAGAGGTATTGGTGGCCAACCCAAACTGATACGGCAAGCTCATGCCTGCCACCTCGATAGTATCGTTGACCAATGAACCGCTAACAGATCCAGACCCGTACGCGATGGAGAAATCCTTTGAACTGGTCTTCAGTGTACTCGAATCTTTAGGCCCAAAGGAGTCGTGCAGAGAACACGCTTGAGATATGCAGTCGCTGCCCATGACCCAACTCGAGCCAGCCCCGGTATCGAGCAGCATGTAGAGCTTGGTCTTCTGAGAACCAATCAAAGCCTCTACAAAGTACGAATAATCGGTGCCATCCTGGTCGAGACCGGCAGTGTTTGGAGTCTTGGGGTCAACGGCCTCCATGATGTGGAACTGGTTGCCTCGTTTTGAGAGTTTTGAATCATGGCTGGGATTCGGGGGACTTCGTTCGTTGTATTTGTGAGCTAGCAAGGCTGCTTGCCATGCCGCTTTTTCTTCTTGTGACGCAGGAGCCTGGCAAATCATGGTCAGCATATATAAGCGCCGGTATGAGTTTTCGGTTGGACTTACACGTCTAGATGCTCTTCGCCTGATGTCAAATGTCATGCCATTTTCCGTACTCCTCTTTGCCTCACCAGCATTGTGCTCTTCAAGCTCCTTCAGCCACGGCGGCGTATACGGGTAGAACGCAAGGGCACCCGAGGCAAACAATGCCAGCGGCGCCAGCAAGACTGTATTTGGGCGCATGTTGAATCAAGAAGCAGGGGTTTTGGGCTCGAGAAATGCCCGGGAGTCAAGTTATTAGGTGATTAGAAATTACGCATATAACATTGCCAGATTACTGGAGAGGAGCAAAGAAAAACTGGAGGAGGGAAATGGGCGATGACAAGTGCGAGGGTGGCGATTGGAGCAGATGCAGAGTAAAATTTCGACAGAGAGGAGGAAAATCAGATTCAGACAGGAGAGAGAAGATGCTGCAGAAAGATTCGAATCGGATTGTCGGTTCGGTATCGCAAGCAGGACGAGGAAAATCGGAATAGGAAGCCGACAGCTTATGCAAATGCCAAAACAAGCAAAAACAACAACGATGCGCTAATATTAAGGATAGACGATGAACTGCAGCCCGCTAAACGCGACGGAAAGCAATGGAAAAATAAGATATAAAAAATAAAAATAAATAAGATAAAATAAGATGGGAAAAGACCAAAAGGAAACGGCAAGTCTATATGGTAGAAGGGGGAGGGGGGGAAGAGGGTAGAGGAGGAAGAAGAGGAAGAGGTGGAATGGCGATGTCGCGAAGAGGGGAGGCGAAGAAAAGACGCTGGAAATTGAAGAGGCCCTTATCGAAGCAGTGCAACGCTAAGCAACAGCTTGCCCTGGATATCGACGTCGATTATGTGGAGAGAGTTCGAAAGGAGGCCCAGAGCTAGGGAGGGAAGCGAGATGTCGAAATTAATGAAACCTCGGGGCCTTGGCCCAGTACAAGTACTAAAACGAACGAGCGCTGCTAGCAGACAGAGTTGGCGCGGGCAGGCCCGTATCGCTGTCTCTAGCGCGGGGAAGAGAGCGCGCGGGCTTGTACCGCTACATGCGGCCGTGGTACCACTGATACACACTGGTATACACACTGATCCGTCTTTTTTTCTTCCATCTGGGCTTCTTGGACCCTGATGGTTGGCTGCGCACAATCTGGATGCATCACCTGCTGTTCTTTGCTGCAAGCCCTGTCTCGAATCGGCCGTCATCGCCATTGCCATTTGCTCGACTATCGGATGTGCAGGTTTGGCTTCTCTATCTCGCCTCCTCGTCCTCGGTGGCGCTGATGGATGATGCGCCATGCATATGCGGGTGAGTTTGCCTGCTTGCGATTACCTCACGTTGCATCCAGTGGAGAGGACGCATGTCTGGGGGGCTGGGGGGCACCTGGACTGGACTGGGACTGAGTGATATATCGTACATTAAGTTGGTTGATTGATTGATTGAGTGCAGCACAGACCCGGCTGCAACTGAATCAGGTTGCATCGGTCGAGGCTGCTAACCTCGAAGCGGCGGCCCTGCGTTCTCCATCAATGACATCCGTTTCGTCCATATCAACGAGTAAGTCGAGTATTATAGTGCTGTATTATAGTAAGGAGGTAAGTATCCGTTATACTAGCAGCGTGTCCCAGATTGGCTCTCGGTCTGCTGCAAACCATCCTGTTCATCCGCATACCAACCAACCGCTTAGAGCCAAGTCTACGTCGCTAAAACAAACAAGACCGCGAGAGAAAACCACCGCCCGAGACAATGGCAAGGATATCGCTAGCAGAGAGGGTCCAACTCACCTCAAACCCTTGCACAGCACAGCAGCCCCCCAACTGGCGTCAACACTTGCAGCAGACTAGAGACGCAGACGAGCCCAGAGGAGGAAGCTTACATGTCCACTGGTAGCTTTGGCTCTGCAGTGACGTGGAGGGTTTTCAGTTTCTTCCATCCATGGATCCTTTTCTCTCAATCATGTTGGTTCCTCTGCCGCAACACATGACAGCCTGTCTTTTGTCTCTGGGCGTCATCGGGGCCGCCGATTGGCTTGCGGCAACACCTCTTTCAACGTCCAGAGTCCAATGTCCAATGTCCATGGAAAACATATTCAGACATTTACTGCAGCGTGAATCATCTGATGTCTGTCTCTCGTCTCTTCGTTTCGTTTCACGCACAACACAGCGGAACCCGCCCTGGAACCGCCGCTGCCGCTCGGCTTTTCGCCCTCAACTCTGGAAAATCGCAGCAGCAGGGAGATTCCTAGCCGAGCGGGCCGCTAATAAACGAAAAGCCTCAGCGCTCGCAACCGCCAATCCCAATCGGTTCCAGCACCCGCCACGCCTGGCCTAGCCCCTAGCCTCAAGCCCCAAGACCAAAACCGCCGCGCCCTGCACGTTCCCGATGCAAAGATCGACGCTCTGCCCATCCATTGGAAAATCGAATCGCTGGCTGCTGCACGTGCTAATGTATGTATGTGCGCGGTTTCATGTGTGTCCATCTAACGGCGCCAAGGGCCTAAATGTGAGTACATGTGTGAGTAAATGGTAAATGTGTACTAATATCCAGCTGCATGTCGCACTTTGACTGGACATCCATCACGTCTGTTGTACAAGTATCAAACGTCGATGTCGATGTGGCAGCTGGCAAGTATCTGCTACAGCAAAAGCAGGGAGTCGAAACGACAGAAAAGTCTCCCGATCCAGGCCAGGTGGCTTTGAGATGCCGATCGCACTGCAGCGTGCTTTGCCGAGGAATTACCAATCATGGCGATACACGTCGACCTGCTGTATGTCTTCAACTTCTTATTCCCAGCTTCCTTTACGATAAATCCCGAGTCTTCCATGCGTAGGATCACTTGTATCAATACCTCTACAAGCCGTACTCGCTCGAGATAATACCACCTTGCCTCCCAAGTCTGTAACATATTATCAATGACGCCTATTCGGGAGCTGCTCTGTACGGGCAAAGGCACCGCAGATCATGGAGCTAGCCCGAGATTCATCTCCAAAGGGCCGATGACCACCTGGGCATTCGACTTACACCCGCGTCCGCGCGCTACGGAGTTATGATGCTTCAGTTTTCCGCGATGCTTGTACATTGACTGACTGGTCCAATGTTCTCAATGTTCTGGCCATTCGTCCTTTTTTTCACGCTCAAGATAATCTCGTTTACATATCGATCTCGTCTATGTGTTCCTCATCTCCGTGGCTTTTTCCAAAATAGCAGCATCATAACTTAATCCTTTTTTTAGAGCCTCAGCTCCATGCATCTGCAGTTTCGCTTGTTTGCTCCCCCACCCTCATTCTCGCTTCTCTTCTTCAACTCTTCCCCCCCGGTCACCTTGGCACCGAAAAGGGTTCCTCAACGCCGCTCGCCATCAAATTCTAGATTCATGCAACTCTAATCCTTCCATCTGTCAAAACCCATCCATCACATCTCAACTTACGTAAATAAACCCGGCACACAGTCTCATAGTCTGCCAAGTTAATATACTCCTCACCACCATCTTCGGCAGTTTACGGACATCAAGCTCCGGCTAATGCCCTCCCTCCTCCCCCCCGGCTTTGGAATGCGGCCGATGTTGTTCTTAATCTTCCGGCATACCTACCTGAATCCAAAATCGCCGCAGCTACAGTGCAAGTGCTGGTAGGCGAAGAGAGCCTTGACGTCGGCTGCAGAAATCAAGGATCAACGTTGCCTCAGTGACCCCGGCATTCAGCACGGTGCACCTTATTAAACTAATGGCCATATGCGGAGATTCTGGCCTTGCTCACAGCCATGCGCCCATGCTCATGCCCCCCTGAACGCTGTGGCTCGATTCTTTCGTGCAGATGGTATCTATGATGGAAAGAGGTTTTTAAAGTTCTTACTGAGCAGGACAAAATAACCGATGCTCTTCCCAACTCTCTTTGCCATCGCTTATACAGGTACGGAATATGTCTGGATCCAACTCGACGCCTGTTCCAAGAATCTCGCTCCATCCGTCTTCTCCTCAACGCCGCTCAGCAACGCCAGCCTCGTAGACTCAACCCCTTCTCGACAATCCCTGTCACACCAAGGCCTCGCTGCAATGTTTCTAAAAAAGTACCATACAGACTCATTCCGCCAGTGAAATGAAGCCGCCAGCCTCGTCGCCTCGCTAACAACTGACCCAGCGTATTCCGGGTGCCGGTCCAAGAAGAACATGAGGAATGCCCACCCGGAGATGTCATCGTGGTGAGCCAAGGCCCATTTCTTCGCCGCTTCCAGCATGCCCGCGACGTCTTCTCGCGACGCCGTCTCGGACACGGCCTTGGTCAGATACCGCGCGTGAAGCCAGGCGTAGTAGTTGCGAGGATGTCGCTCAGCGGCTACCGAGATGACCCTCTTCATGGTGTTCGTAGCATCAATCTCGAGGCCGTGATCTTGGAAGTGTTGCATGAGCCATTGGCGGTGACTCCACAGCGTGGGCGATTTCGTATGCCGATGAAGGCGACTTGTAAGAAGGCTGTCTATCAGGTATTGCTCGTCGTAGAGTCTTGATTCAACATCTTTGCCCGCCTTGATCGTGTCTTGAAGCAGCCTCTTCCGCGTGTTGGCAGCGGTTAGATGCTCAGGGTCCATCAAGAGAATCACAGCCGTCGCTCTCAACACAGGTCCTTCCCCATTGATCCCATCCCGCACTCCTTCTTCCACGTGTTTTTGAAGTAGCCTGCGTGCAAAAAGAAATGCTTGCACCAATCGTAGCTTCGGCACCGCTATTGCCGGTCCATCTTGTAGGAGTATCGTCTGCCCATCGGCCATGTGGCTTCGTCCCAGCATCTCAATCTCTAGCAATTCCGGCAGTTGCTGCGACAGCGCATCCGCGATTCTGCCAAACACCTGCTCATAGTCGCCCTGCTTGATTGCCCTCTTGACATCGTCATCCAAAGCTCTCGACATTTGAAAGCCCAGCTTGTTGTTGATTTCACGCGTGTTTTTGGATCGCTTTCAAGGTTAGTGCAGGGTAAGTGCATGGTGGAGTCGGCCAGCGCTGGCCAACAACTGCAGACAGCCCACATGCAATCTTTCGGGGTTATGACATACGTCGTCTGTCCAGCTGGCAAAGTCAAGCTGATAGTCACCTGTCCATCTTTCACCGCGAACCACAAGCCAAGTTTCGCCTTTGCCGCGGATTGAGAGAAAGCGGCAGGCTGAGAATCAGCATCACCTTCTATTCTTTGTGCAAGCTACTTCGACGCCGCCAAAATGGCTTCCCTCATGATCATCGTGTTCCTCGTCGAGGTCACCGTGAGCTTCATCAACGCAGTCGGAGCCGCAAAGATCAACGATCTGGTACGACCCAGCCACAGCCCCTGGATCTGCCTCGTGCAAATTATCTCGTTCTAACAGCTTTTGTGCAGCTCTGGACCCTCATCAACTTTCTCCCCGTGCCGACCTCCAAAGCCGCGGCCGAGCAGCGAAAAGTCCAAGCCGAATACCTTGCTGTGCGGCGGGAAATGAATGCCACCAGCAGCCAGGACGAGTTTGCAAAGTGGGCAAAGCTGAGGCGCAAGCACGACAAGCTCCTCGAGCAGCTCGAGGCAACGAGTGCGTACATCTTTTACATCCCCGAGACATTCTAGCTGCCTTCGCATCTACGACCAAGTTACTGACCGGTGTTCCGTGCGTTTACGTGTATAGAAAAGGGACTCGATTCAGCCCGCTCCAAGTTCGACAGCGCCCTGACAGCCTTGCGTTTCCTCGTTACTCGCGCCCCGCAATACATTATCCCCTTCTGGTACGCCACCGAGCCCATGTTCTGGCTGCCGCATGGATGGTTTCCCTACTACGCCGAATGGATCATCTCGTTCCCTCGTGCCCCCTTGGGAAGCGTCAGCATTGCGTCGTGGCAGCTCGCGTGTGCGGGCGTTGTCACGCTGGTGAGCGACATCCTGAAGTTTGTCTTCAAGCTCGTTTTGGGCTCCAAGCAACCGGAAACGCCCATCAAAGCTCCTGGCGCGGAGAAGAGCAAGGAGACGAGTACTACGGACGAGAAGAAGACTTCATAGATGGCGATCGAGGTAGTTTGATAATAGAGAATAGCCCTACGCCCCACATGGTCTCGACATGGGCAACCAAAAAAAGAGAAGAAACAAAAAAAAAGAAATTGTGCAAAGGAGAATGTATCTCGTAGAATTTTGACGCAAAGTTCCTCATTGCAAACGCTGAGACTTTGTAACACGACAGAGAAAAGGGTTTATATAGGCATCATATTGACTCTGGCGACCACGGAGAAAAGAGGATCGCTAAAGCTTCGAATGTGCCACCAAGAAGAAGAAAAATTCACGGGTCGCACGAGGCACGAGATCGGTCAAGCGCAAAGGGGAAAACATGTAGTATATCTCATTGATGAAGATACTGCTGCTAGCTGTAGTGGTGCTAATAACTCGAGTATCAGGTGTTCACACAAAGTTGAACGAGTTTGCAAAAGAAGAGGTGAAGAAATTGAGAAGATGAAGAAAGCAAGAAAATGAGAATTGCGAAAAAAAATTCTGGATTCATAGATAAAAAGTTGGCGGGGACCCGGCAATAGTTAATCCCGCTCCCGTCCCCACTCGATGCCAAATGCTATGGATGCTTGAAATGCTCCCTCAAACGCCGAAACGATGATCGTGATAATATGTAACCAAGACAGTAAAAGTTGACCAAAAAATTACCAAAACACCGAAACGCCGATTCGGCGACTCAAATCTCCAAGAAAGCCAAAACCATCTTCCCATGCAAATCCACCATGAACAGCTTCTAGTCTGCCCAACACCTCGACCAAGATAGACGACAGCCCAGCCACAGAAAGCACATACAAGTATCCATCATAGGACAGTCCGGAGTACAATGCCATGTCTTTTTATCCCCTCACTCGCCGTACATTTCCTGAATGCTTCCAGCTATCCGGCAAGGGGTCGACTTGCTAAAGACTAGGCTTACATGTGACTGCCAATATGGATCCTGTGGCGTTCCCTCAGGCCCAAAGTCTTGCCATACGCGTACAACAACTCCTTGCAGAGATGCATTGACGGAGAAATCCGTGCTGCAAAGCTCGCAACGGCTGGAAATCTCCTCCCCTGGCGATTTGAACGCTGTCTCGACGGAGACTTGGAGTGCGTACCGCCTTTCGTCCTGACTCGTCGTATCTCTAGACAATTGTCCTGGTGGGATGACATCACAGGCCCGGAAGGTTTGATGTAGGCATATTATAATCTTGTCCAGATGTTGTGGTAGCATTCTGCCCATGACCTTCTGAAAGTCACGTACAGACTGAGAAGATATCTTCCTTCAACAACCTTCGGGTAGGCTAAATACCATCCTTTGACAAACTGTCCATCTATGATACTGTCATACGGGGCGAGAAGTTTCTGGAGATGTGTTGTGTTCAGCGCGATCGAGTCGGCTAGCCTTGTATGCTTGATCGTAAGCTGAACGTGCCTATGGCTCAACTGGAAACCATGGTTTCAATGGCTTGTTAGGTCGATTGCTTCCGACTCCCCGAAAGGACAATTTTCAGACCAGGGACGTCTTGGTGTGTCTTGGTCGTTGGCCTGATGGAGCTCAAGACATGCGCTGCAAACCCACTTGTCAGGGTGGTCTCGAGCGATGAGATGAAGAAACTCTTGGCGTTGTCTCCTGGGGAGTCTCTCCGGTAGATGGTTTTGTTCGCGGAGAATGTATTTGCAGAGGCTATCTCGCAGCGCGTGGCAAGTTTGCGAGACTACGATCTGATTGAGCCGTGGAAGCCTAGAAACGATGGCTATCGTTAAGTCGAGTGGTAGTTGGAGAAATGGCAGGTGTTGCTCTTGGCTGGCGCTGCTAGCTGAGCCGTTGGATGCTGGTTGAGCAGATGACATGATTAATTATATAATATAGCTCTCTGAGTGTCGAGTTGTCTGAATATGGATGTCTGAGCTTGTATTATGGTGAAAATGGGGGCGTCAGAATAAGTATGAATGTGTCTGAATATTGTAGATGAGAAAGAATGCTACGGTCACAACAAGAGTAGGGGAACTGTTTATATATATATTTCTCTTTTCTGAGTCCAGCCATTAAAGTAAAATCAGCATGATCTCCTTTATCTCGTTTACCAGACAACAGCGCATTCGTGAAGCTTAAAAACGTAACCAAAGTATGTATGGTTCAAGTCGGCAAAGACTATCTGGAACATATTTAGGAAGAATCCGAGGGAAGGCTGAACCTTCTCAAAATATAGAGCGTCGTAATCACAGCAATTAGCACCTTTGTAGTATTGATTTGAAAAGTGCATCTGGCGCAATCTCCGATACATAATGATAAAAAAACTCAATTGTGGAAGCTAGAAATGCCACCGATCCTGCATGCGTTTAAAACAGCATATTGTACGCAGCAGCAAATCCATGGCGGACATATGGCATAACAATGCGTTAGGGTTTCACAAAAATTCTGCAGATCCTATTCTTCCTGTTGGTATATCGCGCCAATTACACGTTCCTATAGGAAACAAGCAAGGACAGGGATAGTTGGAAAACTCCGCGAATAAGGCTGAAGGAAGAGCCATGCTTGTTTCATACATTGAGGTCTTGGATGTCACATGCGACTAGCACCGCTCATGAAAATAAAGGAACAGGATCATACTACAAAAATACAATGCTACTAATGTACGTTAAAATATGGTGTGCACATGAAACAGACACAGATCTGCAGTGTTGTGTGATCTACATCTGTTGTACCAATACCTATGTACTAGGGAATTCGACATATCAAGTAAATGGTAGACGGATGGCAATTGTCGATCATAAGAAAATAGTCAGACTTTATTATATGGCAGACAACTCAAATACACGAAGGCGCATATACCGACACAAAAGGCAAAGTGCAATCGTGATATTCCGACGAAAGTAAATGTATTGCGATCAAATGCCATCTGAAAACCTAAAATCATCTCGGCCGAAACAAATGCTCCCCCCTACATGACATATCGTATGCAAAGCATATACACGATATACTCGTAAATTCCCGAATTCATCTTATAGTTTAGATTGCCTTAGCCCTACAGAAGGAGGCGCAATGTCCTTGCCTTTGTCACTGTTCCTCGGCCTCCACATCAAATACAGCGGCTCAGATAGAAAGTCTTCCATCAGGTCCCTGGTTTCATCGCTTGGGTTCTCAACTTTCATAGGGAAATTGATGACGTTTAGAACAATGGAGCCGGCTCTTTCGAGCGTTCCCTTGCTCAGCTCGACACACTCAGTATACCCTTCGACGTCGTACTCGTCGAGGATGGATTCATATTTGCTTGTAAGGAGGGGAGCGGCGTGAAGATTGCGATACTCGGGGAGAATCCACATGGCTTGACCATCTAATAATTTTAAAAAAACCGTAGAGTTAGTATAATTTATCAATGTGAAGATAAGATAGTGACTTACAGATATGCTCTCGTCCCTTCATTGCTCGGCGGTGCCACACATCCAACTGTCCGTACAGCTGCTCAGACATCAGCCGAAGCTGTGACCCCGGCTCAAATCCGTAATGAGGAGTATCAGGCATATTCCTTGGATTCTCCTCATCCTTCCAATGCGTCACGCAACAGCCTCCCACAATGAGCGGCGGCGATTTCTCTGTATCGACGAGCTTGAACCACATCTGCCCAGGACTCGTCCGTGCAGCAGCAAGGTACTGGGCCTTCTTGACTGCAAAGGCTGCAGCTTCCCTTGGGCCACCTTCGCCAATGTGAGGGAATGTGACTACCATTGGAGCTTGTCTTGGGATGCTCCATGATTTCCAAAAGCTGCCAAAGACTCCATCCCAATCTTTATCAAGATCAACGGGAAGGACTTTGAGATTGCTTAGAGAAGGCATGATGAAGATGATGACGATGATGAAAAGAAGACTGTTGCCAAAGTGTATAAGACTTATAGAGCATGTAGAACAGTTATTGAAGTGAGCATGCGATGCCCATCTATTTATCTATAATTTTTTCAGGCATTGAGGACTTGCACCGCCTCTCGGGGGAGACACCGCAACGAGTTTGGCTTGCGTTATAAACGCAACGTCTGCTGGTCCATATCGTATGCTGCTTTAGTGACTGCCTCTGTGATGATTCGGACACACATTAGGCAAAGCGGACTGATCTGTCCTACGTTTGTGAAGCTGAAGATGACGGCCCCCCCGTATGGTGCCTGTCAGAATGCCAAATAGTGGAGAAACCGTTGCGATTTTCTACGGATTCAGTCAGACCGGTGGATCTTCACATGTACGAAAAGCAGGCAGCAATACGAAATAGGCCTGCATAAGCTAAATAGGGCGACAGGTGCTACCTTTTTTCTACATTGGCTCGGTGAAGAGGGGAGCTGATCTACGAGCTGACCTGGCGGTTCTCGTTTCTGACTGGTGCATCTCTTTACACAAGATTAGGCAGTGTTGCGGAGTGAAGGACAACCAATCGTTCAATTCAAGGATGCTGGCTGAAAATCCCCCACTAGCTGTATGCGTACTAGCAAGCATGCCAGCAATTGTCCAATTACCATCAGACTATACACTTGCTTTTACAGCAGCAACTTCCTCGTCCAGAGGCAGGATGTGCGGAAGTGGACCAACAGGGGTAATTGAAAGAGGGTTAATAGGCGTATGACTCTTGGTATAGTGGTTCTTGATGTGCAGGAAGTTGGTGGTTTCTCTGAACGCTGGGACGTTCCAGTAAAGGTTTCGCAGCCATTTGTGGATGTGCGGGTAGCCAGAGCGGATGTCGCGAATATTGCACTTGAAGTGTTGAACGTATACAACCTGCAGAATTATTAGCTACTATTGCATCGATCGCTGAGAAATCAACTGAAAAGGGAACAGGAATGAATAACAACATACATCGAACCGGATAAGTGTGACATAGCTGTAATTAACAAGTCAGCATGTGTTTCGGTTATCCCAGACACGACATATTGGATTATCAACTTACAGCCTAACATCAACTTCTGTAAGAACCTTACCAAACCAATGAAGGCCTTCAGTCGATGCAAAGTGCTTCTCGCATTTATCCAAGGCCTCGAAAAGTTCCGTAACGGCACGCTCATAAGCTTCTTGTGTGGTTGCAATGCCGCATTTATAAACGCCGTTGTTTATGTTATCGTAATGCCAAGAATGGACCTCGTCAATCTGGCCCTGGAGCGCTTCGGGATATAGCACGACATTGCGATACTTTTCGTCGATGATGTCGTCAAACTGGTGGTGAATTGTGTTAGCTTGTGTTATTTCACACCGATAGAAGATTGCGATATGAAACCAACCTCTGTGCCAAACATGCGAAGGATTTCGCTGCTTTCGTTGTTCACAATGACTTTCTGGATCTTGTCATACAGCACAGGGACACTGAATCGGGCTTGGTAGTCGGGGTTAGATTCATAGTAAACTTGTCGTAAATGAGTAAAGTCCTCGTGGAGCGGGTCAGGTGTCACATTCTCTCCCTCGGCGTCTGTATCCTCGGCAGTCGCAAAGCGCCATCCTGTAGAGTGATTAGTTTTTATAGTGCCTCGAGACCAAGTGTCGCTATATACCGCCGTCTTTTAGATACCAGTGTACAGAAGTGAATGGGATGATGTCTTCTAGACCCTTGAGCTTTCGAGCAATCAAAATCCGATGTGCCTATACTTTGTGTGAGCTTTGGTATGAAAGTATTGGGAATCGAGAAAAAGTGACATACCCAGGGACAAGCATAGCTGACGTAGAGGTGATATCTGCCCTTCTCCGCAGGGAATTTGGCTCCAGGCTCTTTGGAGATCTTGTCATGGAGGACGGTGGGAGGGCGCTGGAAGTTGCCAGACTTGTCGGAAAAGCTCTTCCAGGTACTAGTAATATTGCTGTTGGACTGTTTCAAATGTGGCAATGTTAGCAATGTTCCTTATTGTGGTATGGCCGATATAGATATATTATCCCACAGGGCGGGTAGTGATGGAATGTCACTTACCATTTTGGAGCAAGAGATTCACAATGAATAGATATAATTGCCACAGGGAAAAAGATCTCTACTATGTCATCTAACAAGAGGGGAAACAAGGTGGAATATGAGTGTTTGAATGCACCCTCTCTTATTCACTTATAAATCACCAGCGCGTGCTGACTCATGCCGCGCGGTAAATCGCCTCATGCCAGAATCGTATTCTACTAGCAAGTAGGGGAGTTACTCCATAGCCTGCGCACATTCATTGGTGAAATGTGTATGTCTTAGTCGCTACGGGAGAACCCTTTTAGGGAAGTGGGCCAGATTTGAGAAATACCGAAATTGGTAATTCGATCCGTCTCAATTTAGAGTTATAAAGCATAGCTTAAGTACATAGAATTAAAGCCAGGGAGCGTCTCTTTGAACTGGTTCGACTAACACACAACTCAACAACAGACATTCAGCTCCTCTGGCAGGTCAGATGGTTCGGAGTCTCAAAATTCAATCTCTGTACGAGCCGGAGCTCAACGGGTAGTTTCAATCACATTGTGTAAGTCAGATGGATAGAGCAGCAAGGGCCACACACGACATCCTCGAATTAAATGAAGTTAGGGAATTCTTTTGATTCAGTCCTTTACCTCGACAAACTAGCAGTCTAAGCAGCCTCGAGTAGCAGTGTCTCAAGGTTGGCGTTGCCGAACATGGCTGCTTTGTGCCCCATGGCTGTAGGAAAAAAACTGTTTATCTGTGTCTACTTGTTTAGGTGGTTACAGAATACTGAACTGAACCGTTCAGTGGTAACTCGAGCTATTTAGATCCCTAAAGCTCCCTCGGAAGGCATAGGAAAGGGCCGAAATTATGCTGGCCGGTGGCGTTTACCCAAGAAACCAATGCGTCCCATGTCCACCCAAGAACCTTCACTCGACCAGCGTCTATGCTGATACAACAGACACCAGCGCTTACCACCTCTAGGCTCTCTATGACATTTGTAGATCTTTTTTTTTCATAGTTTCGGAAGGATATTTTCTGATATTATTATGCACAAACCAGTTATTTATTTTGATAGGAGATTCTGCCATTGGAGGTAATAGATACGGCCAACTGTTAGGCCAGGCAGACTCATGGTGAGAGTGTGATATATGTGTTCCCCCCCTCTTCTTTACTCCTCTGCTTAGGATGACACGCACCTAGTTTAAGGACTTATAATCTTCTCCCTCTCCATAATGTTGGTGTGTCGGCAGAAGCATGAAACTGAGGCAAGTATGATAACGCAAAGATGTTGGCATGCCATGGGCCGCGAATATATATTGACATAATAGACCTTTGATCCCTAGTTTATTTAAGTTCGAAGGTGTTCAAGAAAACCTTGGCTGACTCCCGGTTGAAACACTCGTCTAATCTAGCTAGAGCCTTTAGTAATGGGAATGCCCTCATATTCTGCGAACCCAAGCGCCAGATTCATGTTTTCTAGTAAACAGTCGTTAGCAATTTAGAACAAGCCTTAGATAACAGAAAGACCTACGAAGGCACTGAGTACTGGCTCCCTTGTTGAGATTATCGATCGTAGCGCAACTACACATTGTTAATACAAGAATAGCTCCAGGGATGCTATGGGGGAGGCACTTACACGACGACTCTCTTGCCGGTCTTATCAACAGCAAATCCACCGATTTCAACATTGTGCTTATCGGCAATGGTTTTCACATAGGGGGTTTCTCCCACGACTTCAACGAGCTTCTCGCCAGCGTATCTGTCCTGGTAGATGTTTCGGATATCTCGAGCGTTCATCTCCTTATTAAGGGGAATGTTGATGGTAAGGTGAATTCCGCGGAACCAGCTTGAAACTATTATCTGATATTAGCTAAACCCAAATAAAGCATTACTTCTATTTGGTCCTAACCGTGAGGAATGAACGCCACGTTTGTAGTGTGATGGCTGATTTCACGCTCGTGGACGTGATCCGTGAGGGAATCTGTAATGAGGATCAGCGGCAGAATTCATAAGGTAGGGAAGGGCTAGAACATACAGGGGAGCACGCCTCCAGTCAAGTAAGAGACATCGTTCTTCAGGCTCTTCTTTGTGCCGGCGCCTGAATAGCCACTGATTCCCATGATTGTGGGGCTAGACGCAATGAAAGGTACCAGGGGAGCAATGGCAAGTTGAGCCGCGGTTGCATAACAGCCTGGGAATGAATGTATTAGAAACAGAACGAATACTTGTATACACTAGAGAAAGACGAGCAACACTACAAAGCAGAGATGCCACCACTTGATGTGTGTGCTATCCGGATTTGTGTGTTGATTGCTTGCCAAGCCTCAGTATTCTGGACATCCACTTACCCGGGTTGGAGATGCGGGTAGACTGGGCAATCTTGGAGCGCTTAGTGAGCTCGACAAGGCCGTACGTCCATGAGTCGTCGAATCGGTAGTCGGCAGAGAGATCAACAATGACGCTCTTCTTGTCTTTGCCCTTCTCTGCCTGATCGATGGCATCGACGTATGGCTTGCAGACTCCGTTAGGCAATGCGAGGACATACGCATCAACGTCAAGCTCCGCACACTGCTCGGCGCTGAGATTTTCGTAAATGACATTGCGCTTGGTATATCCCTTGAGCTCTTGTCCGGCAAGCTCTCGCGAGGATACATGGCGAAGATCCATGTAGGGATGGTTGTCGAGGAGCTCGATCAGAGCCTGGCCGGTATATCCTCGAGCACCGATCAGGGCAATGCGAGCGGGAACATCGTTGGAGAAGTTCTTCTTGCCGAGAGGGGGATTCGGGTTGGTTGTCGCGATCTGGCCACGGCTCTGTGTTGTTGCGAAGCCTCGGGCGTTGAGGTTGTGGAATTGGCTGGAGGAAGTCTGGCTCGAGCTGGGATTCGGGCATCGGCTGGGCGCGATTGAGGCTGCTCGGGGGATCGTTCGCAACGCGCCGGAGCGCATCGCCCTGCAGGTGATGGAGAGCATTGTTGCGGTGCTTGTGGGCGCAATTGAGTTGGTGGGAGGGAGGAATATGGAGGGATGACTCCAATCGATTGTGGTGATGTCGAGCAATTCATCCCGCCCTGGGCTAATTTTTTAGGTGGGGCCTCAGCGCGTTTAGAGGCGTCTCTTGGCTTTTCGCCGACATCGCTGGTCCTCTATGCAGTTTGACGTACCTGACTCTGTTGAGGTAGAGTGGCGGGGGATTTACTTTGCTCTAAGCATCTTACATAATCAGAGTTGTTGGAAGGGATAGCAACGACAAAACCCGTGAAAGGTTCGTATAAGGGAAAATGTTGTATAGTAAGATGAAATTGATTCAAAGACCTGATGACAGTTCATGTGATGGGTGCTGTGCAATCGAAAAGAGCATAACTGGAGCTACGCTCATTGAGCCGAAACCAGCCGAAACCAACCATACATTCTAGCAGCAAGTCTTCAGCTAGAGGGAAAATATAGCTCATCTGCCATATATAAATTGACAAGTACCCATATTATAATGGAGAAGAGCATATAAAATGTCTCATCCTCATGTATAAGAGAATGAATGCCTGTTTGTTACACTGAATAGTTAACAATTAATGAATAAAGAGCATCTATACAGCAAAACCATATTCACTTGATATCCATATTATCTTCTTCAAAAACATTTCCTATGTTCGAATGAGCTAATTGAATAGGAGAAGTGACACGGAAATGCACTGCTTCAAGCACAGGCTACAATTAGTGCCTGCACATTACACTGGTGAATCAGAAACAGGTATTTCATAACATTTCCATCGTCGCATTCCCATGGATATTCCCCACAGGGTAAACAGTTATCAACATTCCCATATGTAGATAGTATCAAGGCTTATTGTATCCGAGGTTGGAACTTATACAGAAAACAACCTTGGATTCTGCCCCCAATACACCATCCGTACTACATATCGTATGTACCTGTGTTTACACACCTATTCCCTAACATGGTTAATAACCAGCTGCCTCAATTCCTCTGGAGTTACCATCTTGATTCCGAGCAAAGCGTTATCTCTGCCATATGGGACTCCAGCCTCAACCTCGAGCCCATAAATAGTAGAACCAAGAAAGTCTCGCACCACCTCAAACTCCATAGATCTCCCCTCCTTGTCAGCTTCATAAGCAGCAGCAAGTGAGCTCTTACTGTCTTGGTGAATTATAGTAAGCTTCAAATCAGGGCGACCTTCCTGGATAGCAGACAAGATCTCATTTTGTGTTGTCATAGCGGAGCTTGTGTAAAGTGCTTTGTTTTCCGTCTCTTCGGAATGGAGTAAGCTGTTGACAACGGCTCGACCAACGTCTGCAAGAGTTGATATACCGACAGAAATATCACCTCCGTTCCATACGTTGGCTACTGCATTTCTGTAGTCAACAAAGAAGTTATCGAGGCCCCATTCAAGGAACGGCCCAGTATATAAGACTGTATATGTCATGCTCGATTTTTTGAGCAAATCCTGAATAAGACCCTTGGCGCGTAGGTAGGGAACTGCTCGAACTGCTGGGATGCTCACATCCAGACCATATTCCGAAGGAAGAAACCTCTTGACACCAGCTTTGTCTGAGGCCTCAACAAGAGCCTTTTGTTCGTCAAAATACAAGTGGTTCATGGCTGACACAACGGCATCCTGGCCTTTGAGGGCATCAACCAGAGAATCAAGGGATCCGTAGTCTATTCTTGCGATTTTGACGCCGTCAAACGTAACTTCAGAGGAATTCGATGCTCGTAAAAGAATAGTAACATTGAACCCGGCTTCTTTCACAGCCTTGACGACTGCAGGTCCCAGGTAGCCAGTTGCACCGGCAATTGTTACATTTTTGATGGAGCTCATGGTTTTGTGAGTTATTTGAGATTTTTGAAACAGTTGATCAAAGATGGATGTAGTTGAAATTGCGATGGCTTTTTGTGAATGAATAGAACAACATTGAGTTAATGGGATTGATCAGCCTTCTTATATATTTCTTCCAGTTTGTCTGTGGACATATTTCTCAATTTCAATCTTTCTCGCAGTTCTATGCAACGATTTTTTTTTATTAATACTGATTACTTTTTCAGCCCAAGAGAGTCAAGTTGTGTACCATTTGGAAGAAGCGACAGGTAGCAATGTATGATTACAATTTACATTCATAGGCTTGACTTATATCAAAATGCAGAAACTAAACAGTTGAAAACGGCTCAGCAAGCAAAAACGGATTAGGGAACTGCTCCATCTACAATTCAGGCAGCCTCTCATGGCGAAAGACAAGCACATGTCCGTTAGGAAAAGAAAGTTGCTTCATTGGCCAAGCCCCATAGCGATACCCCGTCTTGTATTTCCAATCAAGCCATGATTGGCTGTTATCCGTTCACAGCTGCGCATAGCTCTCCAAGAATAAAATTGCTTTGGTCTGGTGGACTATGATTTATCAGCAAGCCCCCCCTTCACGACAGAGTAGCTCAACATTGTAGGTTGTGGGCACCTCCTTTCAGCGGGCTATATTTCTCTTCTGAGCAACCTCAAAGTTTGCACGTTAGCCCTATTCAGAATTATGTTCCATCTGATTAATGCAAAGGTGCGCTTGATTTGTCGAGACGCCTCGTCGATCCTTGGGCAAGCGAGCGGGTACTCAATACCCTGACTCTGCAAATGATCAAACATCCAAACCTGGATAATGCAAACAAATGGGGGGCGGAAACTCATTGGAGGCGCTGTTCACACTTCTTTATTGTATGCACTTGTTTATTTGCCGTCCCTAGGTCTTATGTAATGTTCCCTTAGTAAGATCAAGTACGACTATCGTATCAGCATAGAGGTTAAATTGTCCGGCAGAGAATGGCGCTATTGCGCGATGGGTCCCGTTCACTAAAGTAGTTGAGTGCATTTTCCTGAAATGGATATTGGTGGATGTGATCACCAATTACATACATATCTACAGGCTGGTTGAAACCCCACCAGTGAGATATAACGTGAAGTTGAAATCCTTTTTCCCCTTATCGGATCTCCCTTTTTGCACTCTATCTTGTGTATGTGGCTGACGGTGCTTGACTTGATTACCAATCTGGCGAGACCAATCTGGCGAGACCAATCTGGCGAGACCAATCTGGCGAGACCAACGGCGACGGTGCTTCTTTCTTCTCCTGTCCGATACACCGAGAGCATGCATTCTGATTTGGAGTCTTCTCATGAGCCCTGATTAGTAGTAAGCTTATAAATGGCAATGGGCTATTGATCAGTATTCAATTAGTGTTGGCAGTATTTTATTAAAGCCTCAGGTTTTGATCACCTGTTCATCAGGATCGCAGCCATCAGAAGCGTCCTCTACATCTGAAGGGCATCAATTGGTTTGATACAGCATCCGTCTCCAACATTTCGACGCCATGGACGAAGACGGTGAGGTGGCGTCCAAATCTATCTTGGAGGACACTGCTGAAATTGAAATGAAGCAGGGTTCGCCGTTAGATTCGTCTTCTCCTGACGAATCGCCTCCAACACCACCCCCTGCGACCACTCCAAGCAGCCCTGTCCCAGATGGCGGACTCAACGCATGGCTTCAAGTTCTGGGAGGATGGGTGGTGCTCGCAGCTTCTTGGGGCCTCGTGAACACCTTTGGAGCTTACCAGACATACTACCAAACGGTGATGCTCACATCCGAGTCAGCGTCTACCATCTCCTGGATCGGCTCTCTACAAGCATGCCTCCTTTTCCTTGGAGGACTTGTTGCAGGACCTCTTTTTGACGCTGGATACTTCACACCGACTTTGATTGGGGGGTTGCTGCTCATTTGCTTCGGAATGTTTATGACATCTCTATGCTCAACTTACTGGCAGGTTTTACTTGCTCAGGGAGTCTGCGTCGGTCTTGGGATGGGCTTGACGTTTTTGCCCGCTACAGCCATTCAGTCACAATACTTTGCGAAGCGACGAGCTTTTGCAATGGGCGTTGCTGGAACTGGATCTCCTGTTGGGGGAATCATTTTCCCTATTATTTTCAGCCACTTGCTTCCAAAGATTGGCTTCGGCTGGACTACTCGAGTCATTGCGTTCATCATACTAGGCCTTTCTGTCATCCCAGCTGTCTTCATGAGGCCCCGTTTACCAGCGTCGGGCCGTATTCGCTCTCTTGTAGATACCTCAGCCTTCAAAGATATGGCCTTTATAACCTTCATCATCGGCACGCTGCTGACCTTTCTGGTCCTCTACACTGCGTTTTTCTACATTCAAGTGTTTGACGAGCTCAATCATTTGTCAAGCATGGAATTTGCACCATATACAGTCACTTTGCTCAACGTTGGAAGCGTCATTGGTCGGCTGCTGCCTATGTATCTCAGCGATAAATATGGCGTGCTGAATGTTACAATCTTTTCTACCTTTGCGTCTGCAATTCTGGCATTTAGTTGGATGGGAATTAAAAATTTAGGCGGCATTGCCGTCTTCGCAATTCTCTATGGAATTACTTCAGGTGCTACTGTTGTGGGAACGCCTGTCGTCGTCATGGTCGGGTCACCAGACATATCGCGAATGGGTACTCGTTTGGGGATGGCGTTTATATTCTTCGGTATAGCTATTCTTGTCGGCACACCTATAGCAGGTGCTATATTTGGTGACTTTACGCGCGCTCGTTGGCTGGGTGGTATTGGATATTCTGCAGCAGGATTGATCTTGGGAGGCGTTTTCATGAGTTTGTCGTGGATTCCTATGAGCAAAAAGAAGGGGACATGGAAAATTTAATGGAGATATTGAACTTAAAAATTGAAAGAACTATGTCTACTCTGTTTCAAATATCTGGATGTATTCACGCCGATCCCAGAAATCTCTAGAGTTCTCTTTTTTTACATATTTACAACTTTAATGGTCTACATAGGTATCTGCAACCCCCAATTGAACACACAAAGCCTTATTGCAGTATTCATAGAAAACATTGAAATGTCGTCAGGTAAATCGGCTTGGATACAATTGCTATGTTAACTATGTGTCTATATAGAAAGTACATCTGCTGCTTTAGACCATTCAGTCCTGAATCACCGTGTGAAGTTATGAAGAGCCCAAGAACAAGGAGGCATTTTGCTTCTTTAGTTGCTATTGGCGATCCAAAAAAATGGTTAATTAAAGCTGCGAATACATCAGCATACTGATAGAGGAATCTATGTCCTGCGTCCGGGAAAATGTGCAGTTCGGCGTTAGAATGGCTTATTTTTTCCCACATCAAGATGCTGTTTTTAGTTGGGAGTATAGCATCATCACAGCCTTTGCCTTGGATTAGCGCTTATTCAGTCAACCACCGGTGGGTTACTTACCAGTCGCAATAAGAACAGGCATTTGAAGTTCATGGAGCCGATTATACGATCCATCCTTTGCACTGTTAGGATCGATGAAATTGAAGTATGCGACGCCTTGCTCTTCAGCAGCCTCAAGGCTTGCGTAGTCGCTACGATTTTGACGCGCAGCAGTGATTCTCTCCCACGCCGCATGTCCTGCCGCTTGGCCTCGAGCGGAGCTAGTGAAGAATATTGAGATAAATGCATCTTTATGCTCATCTACTGTGACGGCCGTTCGGAGCTTTTGCAGTGCATCGGCGGGCCCAATTTGAACACCTTCGCCGATGCTTGGTGTTGTAGCCGAAAGGATAAGATGGCGAACAAGCTTGGGAGCATTGAGAGCAATCATCTGGGCATTGCAGCCACCTCCGGAAAATCCCATAACATCCACTTGCTTCAGGCCCAGTGTTTTTATAATGTTAATAAAGTACTGTCCGACTTGGGTCATGGTTGATGGAAAATGCCCTTCAGATCTTCCGGAGCCCGCAGTATCAATCAGGATCACCGGCCGCTTTGCTGCTAATGGATCAATAAGAGCTGGGTCCCAATGATCCATTGTACCCCTTTGATGCCTTAGCAATTGAGATTTTTGTGAGTTTCTTGCGAATGGACTCACCTGTAGTGCATGATCAGAACGAGAGGAACTCCATCTCCCGCGCCCAGCCGTCTGTAAGCAAATTTGATGCCATCGACATTCACAAAATCATCTTTTGCCGTTGAATATGTCGACATTTTGATACTGTCTTTCTGTGACATAAGTAGTGTGATCTGAGACGAGATCTCAAAGTATTTAACGCAAGTGTGTAGAGGAAATGGCTACGCTTAGAGAGTGAGAACATAATTGAATGATTTGAGGCCATTTATTAACAATTTACTTATTTTGCTTTTGAATTATGGATTTATCAGCAATCAATACTAATTATTGATGCTGAACAGAATGCTACTGCCTCTTGAGCGAGGATCATGACCCACAGGCCCCCAATTACGGACCGGACCCAACGGAGTGATCTAGATTACTGATCGAAATAAAGTAAAGCTTAGAAAAGGACAATCTGTTATTGCCTTTCAGGTAGGATATATTGATTACTATTGCCTTATTAGCACAAAATATACTAACATGATATGATGCTGCAACCTGATGGTGGTGAAGCTAAACTACTGAATAGAGACACTGGCACCCCGGCCTTAACTACTGCCAACTACGCTAATCGTATGGGGGAAACGCACGTGGGGATCTGTTAAATTTAGTTTTGGCTTGATGTCGCCTTATGCTAGTGTACTTATTGGTTACATGCGCAGACTACATGGGTACTTAGCTTCTCGTCGTACGAAGGATATATAGGATATAGACTCCGTAAGATAGGTGCCGATGCTGTTCTAAAAACCAACCTATTGATATATCAAGCTATCTTCCCATGAGTTTCCAGAAATTCTTTGAACAAGATAATCGAAATGACAATCAGCAGCCCGTTGTTTTCTCTCATTTGTCAAGACTTGATGGAACGAGCGTCATGAATGAGCTCTGCAACCAGCGAAGGAAACGTATGATCGGATAGCTCATTTAGAGAGTGCGGTTTATCATACCCCGAATACGCCATACTCCATTTAGCCGTCATTAGAGGGGTTAATAGCGCTGCATTATGTTTTACGTAGCTAAAGATGGCCGCAAGGCTCTGTAAACAAACGAGCAACCTTTGCGGGGCAGCATCATCGCCAAAGCAAATCGCTTCAATCGCGGTGCTATTTTTTTTTTTTCCTTTTTTAATTTTTTCAGCTGGAGAGTAATCCTAGGGTAATTTCCAATACTTTCTTTGCTTTTTGTCTTTGTTACGTGTCAAAAGGGCGTGGCTGCAGACTACATGGATGTTTGTGTGCGGCTGAAGGGAGCTGAACCGGTTGTGAAGGAAGCCGAAATGAGCATAAAGCTTCGGATAACCAGAAACCATGAACGAAATAAATGGATCAGCCTTGAACGCACAACTAGCCATCCACATTATTCACAGGCGATGTACTTGTGAACGACGAACGACATTTGTTGATGCTAGGATTCTGTTCACCAGCAACATAGGAGGAGTTCTAGACACAAACCCCGGCATAACAATCCGTCTCTTGATGTAGCCACGTATTCTGAGCCTCGACTGATTGGTTCTAACCCCTCTTTACATAAATTGCCAAGGCCACGTAGTAGGCCAATGACACCTCGGCTCAGCTCGATCTCAGTCGTTTCACTGGATGCGGTAATTCAGAGGATGTTTGCTTTAACACACGCGAGTTTCACCATTCCAAAAAGAGGACAATATTGGAAAGCGGAACAGTTTGCTATCGACGAGTACGAGTACACGTAGGCAGAGTTGATGCCTATTCTCTGCACGACGAACGTCATAATTGCGGTGTGATGAATCCGTGGCTTGCAGTAATAGGCGGGAGAATGTATCTAGGAATTATATCGGTAATTGACAAGATGGATAAGCTTAAGCAATATGAAGAAGTCCTTCTTCCTACAGAGATATCCATACCATGGCACGCGATCACTTTTACCGGTACTCGTAGGTAGCTTGAGAGCGCTACAAATAAGAGAAATAATGATATGAAAACCAAGAGACATTTTGCAAAAGAGTCTCTGGCCTGCGAGGGAGTACTTTAGCATGTGAATGCTTTGAGGGGAGGCGCTCCATTAATGATGACCCCTGATTTGTTGTTACACTGCAACTAATGCGAGCCAGAAAAAGAAAATAAATAAGGCGTCCAATAGAATTCTGCTCTTTTCGCATCATTGCATACGGTGAGAGCTACGTCAGCCATACCTGTGCGCAAAGCCCCTGAAATCATGGCTTTGTTGAGCTAGGAACATTTCTTTGGTCTCGCTTCCAGCCTCACTTGCAGCTCAGTGGCCCAACAATTGCGGGAAATCTAGTTGCCTAGTTCGCAAACATGCCGTTAACCTTGATGAAGTTTGGACTGTAACTTCGTATATATACCTGGCAATTGCCGACACTTTTGTGTGTTCACATCTGTTTGCGGCAATTTTTCCGGATTTTCTTTTATAATTCTCTCACAAATCCCTTCTTCTACTGGATTCTCCTCGTGATATTTTGAACATATATCGAGATGAATGGGGGGAAGGGGGACGCTTTAATGCCTCGATGCAAATCTGAGGCATTGCGTATCCGTCAACGTAAAGGACGTCGCAACCAGAAAAAGGGCCACAACGACACATCTCAATGCTCATGTCATCTGAAGAACAACAAAGCCAATCACTATGATAGCGAATACCATATTGTGGTAGAAACTGCTGATTTTGAACCGGAAACTGAAAATTCAGCCAAAAAGCATGACAAGAAAGTCTTTGGGGTTGAGAGTAAAGACTCTGGTGACGAGGACATCACTCAAGATTCATTACAATACCACATCGCCGAAATGTATAGAGCTTCTGAGAAAGCTGGAGAGACAGAATTGGATTCAAAATACAAGCAGTGCAATCGCATCCAGCAGCATGTCCAAAACACCAGGCTACCTCCAGAATGCCGGCATTCAAGCGATTTGTCCGACAAGTCCTCTCCGATTTGCCACGAAATAAAAGAGCGAGCAGGGCGGATATCTAAGAATTATAAAACTCTTCATGAAATATTACTTCGCCATGAACCGATTATACAAGCCCGCTGGGCAAAGAAACGACTTGGCCAAAGGCAAACGTTTCTGCTTCAACTATGGCCTGACATGCCACAAAATCATCGCCCCGACTTTTACGTCTTTCGGAGTTCAAGAGCCCAGAGAGGCAATCGGAAATACCGGCACTGTTATATGTTGCCACATATCAACCAGAATGATCTAACTATGCAAGATTCACTACCACTATTGATCAATTCTCGCGCATTCTACACGCCCTCTCATTTTGTTGACATTGATTTGCAATCCATGAAGCTAGGGCTGCAGACGGGAATCCTGAAATCAGTCTCCCTCCCTGGGTATTCAATGGTTCTCTTAGACGCTGAGACCATAGATGATTATGGCAAACTTGTCGATATATCAAAGTATTCAGAAGAGGAAATTTTGGATCTCGACAAGACACATATTACCCCATATTATGGAATTCTCCTTTTGGAGGCGCAAGACAGGCTTATGGCATTTCTGGTCAGCTGTTGCAAACAAATATTGCATGACATTCCAGAAGAAAATCTCGTCTCTGAGAAATTCCCAATCTCAATTGGCTCACCAAAGTTCCTGAACAACAGTGGTGTATATGGTCCAGCCGTGATGGCGGCACAGGCGCCCTATCGAGTTCCGGGGAAGCCTAACTTCAAGCAGATTGGATTACTGCTTGGCGCTAAAATGGAACAAATAAAAGACCATCTCTTGAATTTGCGAGAAGACCCAGCTTATTTTGCTAATACTATCAAGATGATGAAAGACTATTCGGCAAAAGTCTGGGATGTGCATACAAACACTCACTTCCTTCTCAGCGGCAAGAGTAAGACTAATTTGTTCTCCTTTCTACAATATATGATTGCAAAGCCTTACGCGGATTTCGAGTTCTTTTCGGACTTGTACGAAAAAAACCAGCAACTAGAAAGATTGCATACCGAATACGAAGCAGACATAATACCGTTCAAGGGTGTGCCTGATGAGATTTTGAAGGCCCTGTGCAAGTATCAGATGAGTCTATGGGAGAGCATCGACTTTAGGCGATTAATCCTCATACGGGTCATCCGAAGCTCTTCAGTGTGGTTCCGACATTTTAATGATAGTGCAGATAGTCTGAATTCTTTCAGGCGCGACGTGGGCAACTATAAGGCGAGTTCAGTTCGCCGTCACTTGATATGGTTGCTCCAGTGTGTAACTGAATGGGACCCAAAATTGCCCAGACTTATCAAGCCTTATCATTTAATCTTGCCTTTATTGATGGACGGGATAGAGACCCTTCGAGAAAATGAGCCAGAGGCATGGGAGCTCACATCTTCTCTCATAGGAGAGATTATAGATGAGCTAGCAATTCTCACAAAATGTATGGAGAAGGTCAATTTGTATCTTCTTCAGACACGAAGATACGAGCGCCCTACTGCAGGGGGAAAAAGCATATACACAAATTTAGTCAACGATGAATTGGATTACCTTCATCCTCTACTCGCGTTGGAACATGAGGCCTATTTTAGTGTTACTGAATTTGAGGAAATTGCAACCAAGACATTGGTCTATCCATGGGATAAGCGCCGGACCAAAGAAAATGTGAGGGCGATGCAGAAAGCTGAACGAGACTTGGACACATTTTGGGACGCAGCCGATTCATTTATATTCAACAAAATTAAACTGTTTCATGAGTTTCCTGTCGGGAAGCATATAACAAGCATAAAAAAAACCCTTCAACGAACGCCAGATTGGATTGAGGAGGAGGGATCTATAATACCAAGGCCTGTCAGACAAAGGAAAGCAAGTCAGGGTGATGATGAGGACTATAAGCCTCCATTTGCACCTTGCGATGACCAAAGCGATAGTCCTGGAAAATTCAGGCAAGACAGTCGTCATTGCCTTCAAATCAAGGTCAAAACAAAGGGTCAAGCTCACAAAGCTGTTGCACAAGTTGATGTGAGAGCTATTGAGGAGGTTACATCTGAATCGATACCCCTCATTCCCGTTGATAAACGAGCACTTAAAGTGTTTCGTGTTCTGTTCTACAATCCAGATGTGACTTCTTCACCAGGAGAGGTTCCCTGGAACGACTTCATCCACGCCATGGTCTGTATCGGGTTCTCCGCGCAGAAATTGCAAGGATCAATTTGGCAATTTAGCAGGTTGAATCATGGTGGGCATCAGACTATTTTGTTCCACGAGCCTCATCCACACAAAAAAGTGCCTTTTTGTGCTGCAAGATCCATTGGATGGAGATTAAATAGGCATTTTCAATGGTCTTTGGAGAGTTTTGTGTTGAAAAAGAAGCAGACGGAGGTTTTGGAGTGAGGTCACTTCAAATATTGAGTAGCTGGACAAAGAGATGAAGCCCAGTCTGCTATTGTTTATCATTCTTTCTCTCGTTTACCTATTTTTGCTGTTTTGCTGTTTTGCTGTTTTGCTGTTTTGCTGTTTTGCTGTTTTGCTGTTTTGCAATTTCATTCAGTCTTTACCGTTTATCTTGGCTGTCCTGGTCGCCGTTATTATGAGAATGTGATTTAATGATGGGACTTGACACTTCAGACACTTTCCACAAATGTCTAGAACTGCTGAACCAAATTTCCCGTAACAGTAAACTATGTTTATGACTAAATCTTGAATCACATTGACAATGTTATTCAGAAGAGGTAATATTTAATCGTGTTTGATGCTTCGAAGCCATTAACGTATGGCATAGGGGCAAGTAGATTCCATGGCCCTTCCACTAGCCTTCTTTCCGCCCCCCCTAAAAAGATGGGTTAGATACGGAGTACAGCAGTGAGAGTAGCCGGGTACCCGTAGGATGGCTACTCGCTTGTGCTGGCCACCCTCGCTAAATTTACCCATGGCTACCAACAAAGCCTGCCATTCGTTGAGCTCTCAGTAGACTAAGTTGAATCCTCAAGCGAGACTTGCTGCTTAAAGGGGTTTACGTGAATATTGTGAGCTATGAAGAGACGAGATTGATGTTGAATCAGAACTTTTCGCAGCATTTGGTTATCCTCATGTTACGATTCTGCTTTGCCCTCTAAGTAGAAGCAGAAATTTTTATTATACAATGTATGAGTCACAATATCATATTGAACTTGGTATTCAAGTATTCGTCTTAAATAAATATTCTCGCTATCGAGCGAGAGCCAACATGGCAAACCGTTTTTCTTTTTTTGCCCCATGCCTGGAGTAGCAGCAGAACCTTGGGCTCAGCCTCAAAATTTGATGTTGGAATGTTTGGTTAAAGTGCGGGAGAAGATAGTTGCCTCTGTATCCGTCGTCGTTGCCAGCAAGGGTCTTCAGCACATGCCAGGGTCCCTGTAATATGAACTCTCACCTCTCATACACAGAACTAGCAGGGGCGCGGAGCTTTCACGCGGAGCTTTCACGCGGAGCATATCTGCCGCCAATAAAGGGGTTCTGGTAACGCTTTGGTCGTCCTTGGTCCTTGGCTGAACTCATCGAGGATCCTTGTGTGCTGCCGTCGATAAGTAGCCGATTGATGAAAGCGCATGCGGGGTTCAGTTGGAGGCCATTTCTGTATTTGGCGCCGGTATATTATGGTTTACACAAGGGCCTGCTGGATACAGGAAATGGCTATCGACTGTTTTGGGAAAGGCAACCCGGTCATTGGGTAGCCGTTTCGCAGACAAATAGAGTGAATGGTGGTACGGGGCAATGTTCAATGAATACTACTGCACTTTGTGGCTTACAGGGAGCGGCTCCCGGCTTGTGAAACACGTAAATCAGAGCCGAACGTTGAACAAGGTGCAATCTACCTGTATACGAACGTGGAAACGCGCATTTGGTCATTGGTGCAGAATAATAAGACTTCGCCCGTGAAGTAAGTAAAACTACCCGCACAGGGGGATGATAGCACAAACTAGGAGAATACCAAAGAGAAGGGTTGGATAAGGCAAAAGAATATTCCGGATTATTTTTAGGCTGTCGGCTTGTAGTTTAGTGTGGCGTACATCCCATGGAGGAAATCATTCCACTTTCGCACATTTACGGAATATGCATGCCGGATTTTCCCAGTATCCTGGAACTTTTTGGTGACCGGATACATTATCCCGTTACGCCCTATCGGAGGCCGCCATTCAATTGGCGAAACAGACTGCATTCTCGTTGGTTATCATTTCTGATATATGAGTACAGGTGGAAGTTCAGAGGATTCTGCGGACTATCTAGGCTTGCTAGGGCTCATTTCCACACAGCTCCTGCAGATCACTTCCCAATGCTTTGTCTAATTCCCTGGGATCAATGCGCGATGCCGGGGTACGCCGACCTTACACTTCCCACATCATTAAATGCTGTTCCCTTCTGTCACTCATCCAGAGGGGGTTTCAGCCGTTTCGTGATCGGCGGTTTAAAAAAAAAAAAAAAAAAAAAAACGGTTCCGTGGCCGCGGAATGCGGCTCACGACTCTGCTCTAAGAGGTAGGAATGTTTCAGTGCCATGTTGATGCAGGGATAGAAGACAGCTCTTGGCGTCAGACGGCTCTTTGCAAGCGGGCGTAAGTATTTTGTGTAGAACTTCATACCGGTTACTCGATACGTAAGTTTATTAATGAGAATTACAAGTTTGGCCAAAGCCTGCCTAGCGGATATGATATCAACAATACCCCCCCTCCCCCCCCCCCCCCCCCCAATATGATACAGAAAACACCTAAAGACCGTTGCTACGCGCTACTGCTTCTCAGCCAACTTCTGTTCCTCATCCGGGTTGGGTAAAAAGTTCAGCCATGGTCCTTCATTTATATATCCAACGAATCCACCGGCCTTGGTCTTGTCACTGACCCAGGGAGACATACGGCGCAATAGCCTCAACCACCATGTCTCCATTGCTTCATATCGTGTGACATACCCGGACATGGTGACGATGGTGTTAGCATGGGGTCGCTGCTTCGCCTCATAAGCATCCAAAGCAGCAGTGATCTCGCTCTTGGTTGGATTTCTTCCACCATCTGCTTCACATCGTCGCACCAAGGGTACCAATTCGTTCATTAGGTGAACAACACCCTCAACGGCCAAGTTGCCTCCAAGCCCAGGATTGATGGTCGCTTTGTGAACCGCGTCACCCATAAGTGCAACTCTACCACCGGAATTCCACTTTGGCTTCAAAACTCCCTCTTCAAGGGGTAGCATGTTCGCTCTGACTCTGCTCTCCCACAAGTCTTTGAACGTGTAGCCTGGGCCAACAGCATAGTCTCCGTATTTGGCGATTGTGGCCTCAGTCTCCTCTTCCGTGAAGCGCGGTGTATTGGGGGTCTGAGTTGCACGGTCACTCTTCACAAAAAGAAACCAGAAGACAAGGCCAGGGACGCCGGCAGCAATGACGCCAGAGAAGCCCGAATAGTAAACGTTGTGCACGGCCCCATCTGGCAAGAATGGTTTGCCACCAGCTGACTCTTTGGCGTTTCTGGAGGTTGCAAAGATACAATGATAGTTGCTTGTGAAGCCACTTTGCATTTCTTTTGATGCAATGGGATCAGTAGAAGCAATCTTATCAGCCATCAGGTTTCGTATTGTGCTGTGGATGCCATCGGCACCCAGAAGGATGTCTCCTTTGATGGTTTCACCTTTATCCGTAACTACCTCAATGCCATCATCTGTTTCAGTGAAGGAAATCACACCAGTTTGAGCTCGAATTCGGGACTTGTCTGCAACCTGGTTATAGATGCAGCTAAGCATAAACCTTCGCTCCATGAAAGTAGTCCACCGATTTAGGGTCCTATCAGGAACGGAATGGTCATCAGTCGCCTTGTCACCTTCGCTTATACCTTGAAGGCATAACGTAACATGTCAGGGGAAGTAGAAAAAGAAAAGAAAAAAAGGAAAATACTACTGCGTCGTAGGATTCGCAATTTTATTTCACACTTACATCTTGGAAATCTCTTGTAGGATGGCTGAATCCTCAAACAAGCTACCGTTCTCATCATAGTGTTGTCGAGTTTCTAACGGCACAACGCCAGCCTTGATCTCGGGCCAAATGCCGAGCTGCTCCATAACTCGTTGAGTGTGTGGATGAATGGATACAGAGGCGCCCAAATGAGGAGTGATCTCTCGCTTCTCTAACAGGACATAGTCGATCCCAGCCTTTTCCAGCGTCACCGCTGTCGTTAAGCCGACAAGACTGCCACCGGCAATGATTACCGTGAACCGCGACGGGTTGGATTCTGCCATGATATCAAGAGTAAACCGTATCAGTTTTATTGTCCTCTGATGCCGTAGCTGTTGATGTTCGCCAATATGGAGTCCAGCGGGCGTAAACCGAGCGTTTGAATGGCTGCGAGATTTAAGTCTCGTAACAGCAACGTGTGTCTTTAATAAGCCACAGAGTACGAAGTACATGCAGCGAGTATTAATATACCACTCAGATAGCATTACATGATTCGATTCGCGTCCGTATTTCCTTTGCAACTGGGGTAGTGCCGGTTTCCCCGTCGCTCGGCCGTCTCATACCCCTACCTTGGGCACTTTAGCCTGACTGCTCTGTCTAGCCTATCCTTCCCGAGATGATGGATCTCCCCTCTGAAATTGAACCATTTTCAACTGTTGGAAGCATCCGCAACAGTTAGTTGCCAAATTTTGACAGGTCATATCATGCGGAAAGGCGGATGTTCAATTCTGCATGCCTGAATCCTTTCCTAGGAACGATTATCAGGCTGAACTTACAAGGGTCCCTTGACCAATGGATAATTAAGCGCATGGAGGATATGTGCCCTTCAGATACACGTTTGATACATGGTTATGGGGGAAATGTCAAGTGCGAACAAAGTAGCGAGAAGTAGGCAGCTGTCAATTCGACAGGGCTTATGATCTTTGTCGCCGACGTCCGTACTCCGTAGTTCGCTACCAAAGCGGGTGGCGAGGCAAACTTTTAGGCTGCGCTAACTGCTATGAGGATGCATGTACGGAGTACTTCTAACGGGCTTTGTAACAAACCGGTAGACTTTCAAGGATTGAATCCATGCAAGGAACAAGAGCCTTTCTCTTGTCTCCTCCGTATTGCTACGGGGTACCTTGCTTTTGTCGTATGAGCATCCTGTTTCGGCACAGGGACTTTGCTTGGTGCGGCTTCGCCGTTGCTATTACTATCATATATAGCCAACAATGCCGTCTCAAGATACCGGAATCATGTGTTGTGGGCGACTTTCTAACTGTGTCTCGGGCTCTACCAAGATTCCGAAATGGCGACCTCCGCACCTGTAGACATGACGCTGCAAGCGGATGAGAGGTATGAGATTGCTGTCTCGTACGGTACAATCATTGGTACGGGTGCCTTTGCCATTGTTGTTTGCAGCACGAAGCTCTACATTCGCAAATTTATGCTGAATTCTTTCGGAATTGATGACTGGGCATGCCTGATTGGATTGGTGAGTCGATTCAGAGAGAATGATCTCAGCTATCGTCTGCTAGTCTTTAATTCTAACAAATCATTGGCAAACAGTTATTTGTCACGACATTCAATGGTATTGGATTGGCAGTGGTTTATTATGGCGCTGGAAAACATATCGAACATGTTACGCCTGACGAACTTAAACATTGGTTCATGGTAAGTCGTCTTGTCCCTTCGATCCCGCCAAAGACAAAAGGTAGCTTACAGATCTTCGAACAATTAGCTCTACTACGTTTGTATATGCCTTTACTTATCGATCTCTTTTGCCGTCAAATCAAGTATTCTTCTGTTTCTTCGACGAGTCTTCCCCGTCCGTAAGTTTAACCCTTAGGCATCCGTTCCAAATTTCGTCACATTAACATGAAGCCTTCCCAAAAGCATACGTCCAATATACTACTATGGGTCTTTTAATATTCTTTACACTCTTTACTATATCTGGAACTTTCCTTGCTGCGTTCCAATGCAACCCGCCCAAGTACACATACGACATTGTGTTTCTCATGTCTCCCGATCGGTCCAAATTTTGCTTTCCAGCGATGACTTCTTACGCTGTTTTCATGTATCAAGCAGTTCTAATCTTCTGCTGCGATATCATTATGTTCTTGTTACCGTTTCCTGCTTTGATGAGCGTGCAACTCAACAGCAGGAAGAGTCTTGCATTGCTGGCGGTCTTTGGAAGCGGCGTCGTCGCCTGTATCGCCCCTGCAATCAGATTCAAAAGCTTGAATTTCTACAAAACAGGAAGTACTGATACTACATGTATGATGATTACTTCCATTCCCCAAAGGGTTAGAGACAAAGCTAATAAGATTCACAGTTGAGGGTGCATCATCTCTGTACTGGATGGCCATTGAGTATAACATGGGCCTAGTCGCCGGCTCTCTTCCAGCACTTCGTCCTCTATTCTCACGCCTCGGCGTCTTTGGTAGCAGCAATGATCCCTCCTCAGGAAATCCGAATCAATTCTCACCGTCGTATCAACTCGATGATCAGAACAGCAAACAATGGGGGACTGGACGACGAACCCAGGGCAGCAAAAACAGATTCCAAGGAGACAGTGTGCTGGAAGCAACAGTTATAGACCGAGACAACTCGTCCCGGGATAGTGAAGATGCACGAATCATGAAGACCGAAGTCTTTACTGTGACTAGCGAAGCTCGAGATGCAAATTCGCGAGGCAACCAGCAGGCCTGGGGCCAATTCGAATAAAACGGTGTCTTCAGCATGGTATCTCTAGGGATATTGGCGCTCCTATGATAAAAGGTGCAAATACGATGGGGTGTATTTGGTCATATTTCATTTTTAAAAGTTGGGAACTTATTGTGCCAACCAGCTGCAATGCCTGGATGCGGAGCTACTCGGGTGGTCATTTGACTTTATTCTACACTAGATAGCAAAATCGGATGCTAATAATTCGGCAATGCGATTTAAATGATAGTGAAATATTGACTGACAACTTTGTAAAACCTAACACATCTTCTCTAGGCATGTGCATGACAACACATTGAGAAGGACGCTGCCCCAGTTTAGCTGGCACTGCACCCAGGCGCAGTAATGCCCATGTTGCATCTAAACTACCAGTAGTTAACCAGTTTCGATATAAATTAATCTCTAAGTTACTTCTAGGCGTAACACAGCAGATTTGTTGCCCTAATTTTCTCAATCAAAAGAAAACACAGGCCAATTGTACCAAACTGATCTGCGTGACTGTCCGGGCATGTCCTCCTTAAGCAGCGGCACTCATTACCCCCTTGCCCAAACCCTTGCCAGCCTACTATAGTACGAAGTACAGACAGTACTTTACGGGGTACTTTGTACGGAGTAGTTTACCACAGAATGCAAAGTGCGCCTACGTTTCGGGGCCATTTCAGGAACGCGTGGGCAAACAGAAAATGGGCTTTTCTTTTGTATCAGTAATCAGCTTTCAGAAGTCACTGGCGGCCAATACAACACAGCCACTCTGAAGATGCCTTGCTCCAAAGTCGTCCAAAAGAGCAATGTTGAAGACTCATTGCCGCCGAAACTTCCATATTCAGTGCTCACGACTCCGGCTTAGTTCCCAAAGGTACAAAAGAAGTAGTCTAGTCTCTGCTGATTCAAATGCGGAAAAAAAAGCAGAGAAACATATGATTTCCGTATGATCGCGGGACAAATAAACCCGCTGTAATCACCGAGACTCCGTGCTGACAGGCGGCAACTTTGATTTAACCGAGTCAGATTCACAAACTGAAGTGGATATGCAAGAGTCAGTGCGGGGTTCATTAAGTCGAAGAAGCATGGGGCCTGTCTGGCCTTGCCGAATTGACCAGGGCTATGGACAATACCGGAACCATCCAAGTCATGGGTGTTTCGAGATCCCTGATGCCGTGGAAGGCATAAATCTTGCTTGTCGATCATTCCTATGATGATTCACTAACAGTATCATGCTTCTCCTTACCAAATGTATTTCCTATCTAGCTAATTCTTTTACCTCCTGTACTCCAAATGGAAAACTGGTTGGTTCGATGTTTACACGTGCGGTTAGCCTCTTATCATCATCATAAGCCCTCTGTTAGAACCTATAATTGTAGAACAATGCTTTGCAAAGAATGACACAAGAATTTTGGCTAATTTTAGGCAATAAGAGGAAGCTTAGGCTGGCAAGCCAGCTTGCAAAGCGTGTCAAAGGCCGCTGGAGGGTTCAAACTTCGAAAGAGATCCAATAAGATAAGCACGCGGGTATGAAGAAATATAACTACAAATCTCACATTGCAATGCGAAGGATGAGTTTCTAGCTTAAGGTAGTATCGGGAACCTATAGTAGTAGCAACTGAACATATGATGGGAAGGGCTCTTTTCAGGTGAACTACATGTGTGTCGACATTTGCTTTCCGACTCGTTTCAGTTTCTGTCATATTGAATGCAAAGCGGAACTCGTTACCAAAAGCACCCATTTTAGGAAAATAAGTATCTTATGCACTTCCTATTAATAAGTCTTGCGCAAATGTGTATTCAAGAAATTACACAGACATGTAGTCACCATAGGCTTTCCTCGGCGGCTGCTCCGTATTGCAGATATTGGACAGCAGCTACCTTGCACAAACTGTAATTCTGAAGAAGGTGGGCATATACTCCTCTTTGATGTTACTTGATCTCAAATCGGATTTAAAACGTAGCTTTAAGTAAACAAAGGACCACATGCAAATCGGCTGCCTAGTAATAGAACTTAATACAATATCAAGACATCTTCAAGTTCAACTGGGTCTGACAAAGATCTCGACTCGTAACGAAATTATATAGTTACCCATCAATGATGGTAACATTTCAGATTTAAGAGAAGCTAAATAATATCGAAGCCCAATGGCCGCAATAATTGAAAAGCTTCCATATACTAGGTAGTACAACAAACAAGCCCAAGTCCAAGCCAGTCCTGCTTATCAGTCAGTAACAAAATGCAAGCTACACGTCATGCTTCTTGAACAACTCATGTTACTCTTTGCTAACTTCCCATGTATCTTAAAATTGTGAGTAGTGGTAATGAGAAATTATAATGTGAATACAGCAGACATTCTTACTTCAATGGTGATTGTAATCTTATTCGAAGATACAGAGTACTGCAATGCAGGTGCACGGTAATGTATTTCTCTTAAGTGTTGCACTTAAAAGGTTTCAAATAAAGCGGCAGATTTGAGCAAATAATATGAATGTAACGATGCGGTAAAGAAAATAACGCGTGGATTAATTTGCTTCGCTATAAACCGAGACCAACATAAATATAAAACAGGACCTAGACGCCATATACCATCATTCTTCGCTTGCTTGTATCATAATTTTAATAAAAAGGCCATTTTCTTAAGCCTCAACTGCAGCCAATTTTTGACTGCAAGGATTTTCAAAAATGAGAGGGACCAGTGCTGAACCATCAGCCTGTAGATGTTTGGTGATACCATATCGCTCTGATGACAGCATCCATTCCAGCAACCCTGTTGTGATAGTCTGACAGTTCTGTATATATTTCTGGATATCTTCTGATAGATTCGGATCAGGATATGCCAGTGCTTTGAGAACTTGGAAAGCCTCCTCGAAGGTGGTTACCGAAGTCTGAAAGATGTGCATAAATTCTTGTGTAGCTGTGCTGATGTCGTCTGTTCCACTAGCGTAGGCTATAACAGGAATTATGTTTTGGATGACACCGCTTCGCTGATGAGAAATCTTTGTTAGATTATTGTTCATTCTCTACTTTGACGTTGGATTTCATATACTCACCAGTTCTTTTTGGCAGGAGTAGATATCGTTGATCCTTTTCAAGTTAGCACACAATCAGTTTTCTTATTCATCACTGTTCTCTCTTACATCATGCAAAGCCGGGTGATTTCTCTCCAGATTGTTTTCATGGGAGCTGATTCAACGATTTCATTCGGCAATGACACATTCCTAGTGAATCTGAAATAGACATTAGTATTGATCACCTCAATAGCCAAGCCAAAGACTGATACGTACTCGCATATAGCAATACCTGGAGTGATACCAGATGTCCCAAAGCGCATCTTTGTAAATTCTTCTTGTGAAGGAATGGAATCATCCTCTTGTTGGATATGCTCAACCAAACAGCAGTTTACATAATGTTCAATTTCATTATATAAACGCTGTGTTTGTGCTGCACGAGTCTCATTAGCCTCTATTGAAACGACAATTTGGGTTGATTTGGATGTAAAAATGAATACGAACTCTGGTTCCATGTCGCTGTTAAGGGTTCAGCCACATGGTCAAACATGGTCATGCTGGGTAAAGGTTGAGCCAAGGCTCTTCCTTGATAACAATCATCCAGTTCGAGTTTGGACTTGATATGATCCAGTGATTGTTCGCAAAATATTCGAGCTAGGTCTGCATTTGAAATGATGCCGCTGTCATCTTCTCCATGGTCAATAATATCGTCCCATGTGAATACCCAGACCAGAAATGCTGCTGCGGCCTTTAGCTCCTCCCATTCTGAATAAGGATAACAGCTGTAAAAGATCAGTTAGCTGATTCTAGGAATTTCGAGGTAGCTCCCGTTACCAAGCTGCGAGATATCCAAAATCACAACGCTTGACACCAGCGGATTTTCTTCTATCTTGAATGTTTCTGTGTCTATTGTGAGCAATGATAACTTTAGAATAGGCATGTTTTACTGACTCGTCGATAAGCCTGTCTACCCATCGCCTAATCTCATCCGAATACTTGTTGACCCCCTTAGGGAAGTTGGCAAGGGGCAGCTTCAAGTTGGGAATAGGAAGAGTGCTTCCACTTAGCATGGAGGCGAGCTCATTCGCTCCAAGATCGTATCTGCTAGGAGCCATTATTTATTTGGTTGAGTAGCTTCTGATTTGGATTGAATGATTTCATGGCTGCGAGAAGGCCATGGCTCTTTATATGAAATGGAGCCCGGAGGCAGCCATTATGGCTTTCTGAATTCACTACAGATATCGGCATGACTTTAACAGGGAATAGCCAAGGCTGCCTATCAAATCTCATGCGATGTTTCACGATTCTATTCAGTCCTGGGCAGTGCAGTGCTTCAATGAGGGATGGATTCATCGACATACTCGCAAATACACCTCGATGGGGGGATGACCCACCGTGATGGTACATCAGCGAGGAAAGATATCGTCTGCATCCAACATCAGACGATGGTATTCGCTTCTTATTGGATAAAAGTAAATAAAAAGCTGTGGCATCCTTGTTCTGGAGAAGCTGAGCATATCCCAAATGAGGATAAATTGCGGACACTGCAGCATTTGGCAGTAGTGAGATCCACTGCGCCCAGCGACTATTGTGTGGATTTAATGGGTATGTTGTATCTGCATGGGGGACTACGCATCTGTAGCTCCGATGGTTGGTAGACATGATGGAACATGATGCCCACTACTGAGCAGGCTACTGAGCGAAACATAGATAGTCCAAGGCTATAGCAAATACATGCGCAGCAGGCTCGGTGTATCCGACGGCAAGGCACACACCAATGACGCTATTCAGAGCCTTTCGCCCTAAACGTCTCTAAGAAACACCGCTCCACAGGATCTTTATCTAGAATGTCAGATCAACGTGCCAATCAGGTAAGACAAGACCCTAGCCTGATGAACAGCATTCGAACGACTCAGCTCGCCACGTTGCATATAGAAATCTGATATTCAGCTTTCTATACACGGCTGTGCAGTGGGGGTGTAAGCGCTGCAAAAACCTCGTATTTACACAAGTCATTCTCGGTTTTAATTCGCGTGACACATGGTCATTCTTCAACACCGAAACACCTCAACACCGAAACATATCTGCTTGGATTACAAAGCGGACACCATGTCATCTTTGACTCATGATTATGAAGATAGTATCGTTTAAACATCAACCATGGTCTTTATTGCCTCATGGATACTGATGCATGCTTGAAGCGCGAAGTGAACTCCCTTCTTTGCTAACAATGTTAAAACAAAGAATGTAGCTGTTGAAGCAGGCGGGCGAAGAATAAATATGGACGGCCCCGCCGGCTAAAAGTGGAATCATGAGATGAATCTCTAATAAGAGAAATATAGCCCTATATGAACGGGCTAGCCCGCTGAGAGAGCCAACAATGTGGATAAAGTGGCACTCGGTCAGATACCTTTCCTGGTAATAAAGTGAGACATTTACGTCAAAATATCTGCATTTGGAAAATGCATGTCTTTACACAAACGGATGCCTGGTCACACTGAAATCTTAGTTTGGGGTTTCACTCAGTCAATTCAACTTACGAATCAAGGCAAACAACTGTTTAGAGGCGAAATCGAAGCGCTGGTGATGATAGTTACTCAAAGGTAACCATAGCCTTAACGTTTCATCCCGCCAAGCAGAATTACACAAGTTCAAGGTAATATGAGATTTACTACGTGAACTTCTTCATGAGATGACTTGATTGATCAATCTTCCATGCAAAAAGGGGTATGAAGATTGTGCATATGGGCCCTAGAGGTTAACACTTACATCCTATTCGACAGATTTCTCACGTGCTCGTCTCAAGACTATTCGATGTACACGGGCCTTGTACCTTGCATCGTGAAGGCAAATCCTGCCATTCTGTACCGTCGCACTACCCAGTCAGTAGCTTTTTATTGGATACAACGAATAAATGACGCGCATAATTGTGGCTAATACTCAGTAATGTAAAATGAGCATGATTATGCAGGTTAAATACTTCGTTACATGCCTCGGGCGTAAATTACAAGTTACCCGTACTGGGGTACTCTTGGATCCTCATTGACGGTGAAACAGCTCGATCTGTGAGCTAAGGCGGCCGTCAGCCTCGGATAATAGCAGCCAGGTCAGTGTTAGAGATCCAACTTCTTCCAAAGGTTCAATATCCGGCACATGGGGCTGCGAGATCTGTAACGTTAACATGGCCAGGGCCAAAACAGACGTGGGGAGAACTGCAAAATGCAGAGCGCTTAACCTGCATCGAAGAGATCAGTCCACACTTAAACGATTATGATTCGAGTTTCACATTGGATCCTACAAGATGGGGTGGGGTCTTCCTTGTCGCCTGGCCGTAGAGAACTCAAACTCGGAATACCATTGCCAGCGGCCTCGCAGCCTGAGGCGGACTCACTTGAGTTCTTAGGCAAGAAGAATCTCTAGAATCGAAAAATATCTACGCCTCTCTTTGCTAGACATTGAACATTAGTAGTAGATGAGAGAGCGGCAGCAGAGATATTCTCAAATTTGCTATTCTGGCGCCTGTTTAATTGCATGTTTTCAAGCAACCAACATCCAATTGCCGTGGTCGCAAATAATATCAAATCGCCCAACGTACCTATATTCTTTATCCTTTGCGTAAGTAGTAAATGATGAACTTTGGATTTGAAATAATGCTTTGGTGTTTGCGGCGTGCCTTAAACAGTAAGACCTGGGATGCATTGTTCAGGCTCGTGAGAGATGGGAGCCAAAACGACGTCGCAGCAATGCCAAACTACTTCGATTTATTAAACCAGCTTACAAGGATAAACTTGACTATTTAGTCAAAATCCTGGGCCATCAACTTCCACCCATGATGCAAGGTGCGACTAATAATGTGGCGAAATGTTAAAATGACCTTCGTAGGTGACGGTGATGGATTCAAGGTGCTTAATCACCTTCCACTATAATTGTGAAACCAATTTCCCAGATCCGATTGCCTATTGCATTGCCATTTCTCTACTATCCTGGTTTGACTGCCATTGCAACGGCGTACTAAGCTGTACATATTATTTTTGGTGGTGAAAATACGTGTTCGCAGAATCAAGCCTGACAGGTGTATAGAGAGAGAGCCGATGGCTGAGGCACGATAGATTGGTCAATAAGCGCCATTTCAACAATAAGAGTCATCGCAAACTGGATCCTACCACAGTAAGTGCGAAAATTCTGGATTAAAAAGATATATGAGTAATGGAAGATTGATTGCTCTGCGCGTGATAAGCTGCGGTCCGTAGGAATGAAGCCACGTTTTACCCTATCCATTGAAACGGTGGATGTGTGGTGCCTCCGCTACCTCTCTCAATTCCTCATGTACCGCCTGTGGTATTAAATCTATGAATTTTGCGGCATCTGCGGATAATGAATGAGTTGAGATTCCGCCCAACGAGCAACGCGTTGGACCCCTCGCACTGGTTCAAGGCCGCTCACGAGGCGGTACGAGTGAGTAACAGCAACCCGAACCACCAATATGGAAGCTCCCCTCGCTAATGATGCCCTCTCCAGGGGTATAAACCATAACCTGAGAAATTTGCGCGTCTATCCGCGCTCCTGCTGATTCTTTGCGTTTCGTGACAATCACCGAGCAAGGCTGGCGGCTAATGTTTCATTTACGCGCCCGGGCTTCGATATTTTTGGTTAAGTGATATTCTACCGCGGCCCAGGATGCGACCATTTTATGCATGTTGGTTCTACTGTTTCTAAATGCAGGTGTCTGCAGAGAGCAGCCATTTGCTTGCAAACTGTTGCATTTAAGATGCCTTATGCGCTGTTTACCAAGACCCGAAACTCCCCTTTCATTTGTGTTGCAATTTCTCAGGTCCGCATATATGTATTTTTTTTTATTCTATTCCTTAGCCTTATCCCTATCTTTCTGTTTATCAATTTCTAGTTTTGTGTTTCATATCGGGTGTCAACGAATAGATTTCGTCTAACCCCAAAAATGTCTGCACCAGCAACAAGCCGAAAAGACGCATGCAAGCTTGTGAAGTCTATTGCCGAAGATCATGGATACGTTCATGAAGACGACTGGAACTTGATGCCCTCTGCAGTTCGTGAAAGAGTGCAGAAGGCATTGAGAAATTTGGAGGGCATCGCAGCCGTTGCTGTTTCTACGTTCGTCGCCTTTGGAGCTTACTACATGCATGTTTCTCTGTAAAAGCTAACCTATTCTTTCTCTCAGCTTGGCCAAGAATTTATATACGAGCGATGCGCGATTTGTATTTGAGTTGCTGCAGAATGCAGAAGACAACTCTTTTGAGAAAGCCATTGAGGCTAACCTGACGCCATATGTTTCCTTCGAACTTCATCCTGATCACATCATCATCGAATGCAATGAAGATGGTTTCGAGCCCAAGAATCTCAAGGCCATCTGCGCAGTTGGTCAAAGCTCAAAGTCAGGAGTGCAAAAAGGATATGTTGGTGAAAAAGGCATCGGGTTCAAATCCGTCTTCATGGCCGCGTGGAAGGTCCATATTAAATCTGGTCACTTCAGTTTCTTCTTTCAGCATAAACGTGGAGACCAGGGATTAGGGATGATTTCACCAGTGTGGGAAGAACCAGAAAATGATCAACCACACCCAGGGACGCAGATGAAGCTGGAACTTGGCGATGGCTACACGCCGATTCCATCCTCTCAGTACCAAATTATTCTGGACCAATTCAGCAGTTTAAATGAGAGCATTCTTCTTTTCATGCGAAATCTAGGAGAAATTCGGATATCAATATTTGATAACGAAGGAAATCTGGAAAAATCAAACACTTTCTCGAAAGAGCGGATCAATGCAAATCTCACCAGACTTACTAAAGTATCCAAAACAGCCAACAACGTGGATAGCTCTTTTAAAGACTATTATATTTTCAAGCATACCGTTGGCAATCTCGACAAAAATGAAAACCGAACATACTCTGAATACGAAGAAAAGACCAAAGCATATGCTACAGCAGAGATCGTCTTGGGTTTCCCATTGACTGAGGAATCAATACCTATCGTGGAATATCAGGACATTTTTGCATTCTTGCCCATGAAAGAAGTGGGATTTACAGTAAGCTAATTATTTTCCTTACCAGATGCATGTATACTAATGCTGTTCCAAGTTTCTTATTAATAGTGATTTTGTGACCCAAGCCAACCGGCAGGACATCGTGACGACATCTAGCAGGAATATAGGCATTCGACAAGGAATAGCCGATGCATTTATCCAGGCTATCCTTGAATTTTGCAATCATCCTAAGCTGCAATATACTTGGATGAGATTTTTGCCAAATAAAGACCAGCACTTTGACGCTTTTTGGTCGCAACTGGTTACGTTACTGGATGATAAGCTGAAAGAGACTGCGGTTCTGAGACCACGAAGCGAAACAACTTTTCGTTTAATATCTTCTCTCCGCTACTCCGTGGATTCCCAGCTCGATCGCCATGGAGAGCCATTGTTCAGGGACAACAATCCGGAAATGCATATTTCGAAACATTATGCGAAGGAGGATGTCAATATTCTACGCAACTTTTATGGCCTAACAGAATACACCGCGTCCGAAATTCTACTTGCTATTTCATTAGACCTCGGAATGAGCGATTCCAGAATGAAATCCGAGGATATGGACGATGATTGGCATACGAGATCGGCAAATTACTTGAGTTACGTATATCTGACAGGAGATGCGTCTATCCGGTCCAAGCTGCGCAGTTTGCCATTCCTACCACTCCAGGATGAGAAATGGATTGCAGCTGCGAATCACGACGTGTTTTTTTCAGAGGCTGGCTCGCTAGATGTTCCGCCCGAGCTCGACCTAAATATAATCATCCCAAAAGCCTCGCAAAATGTCCACCGTCGGCAGCTTTTCAGCCGTTTGGGTGTAAAAGAGGCTGAAGTTTCTTTCCTGCGTCGATTGATATTAAATAGAGGAACCAAAATGAAGTGGATCAATTCGTCTGTTAAGCAACTCAAGTACATGTTTTTAACGGACAAGCATAAACAAAACTCAGAAGACAGTGGAAACATCTGGATAGGGGACAGCAACAACACTTGGCGAAGAACACATCACGTGGATGTATTTATGCCTGACAACAAGCCATTCGGTCCTTCCAAGCTACTTGAAGAAGCTAAAGACATTGATAATTTATCCGTCAAGTTTATCCATCCGCTCTACATAAATGGGGTTTTCGATGATGATGCTAGCTCGCTTACTTCGTGGAAGAACTGGCTATGCAGCTATGCTGGGGTACGACGTCATGTGCGAATCATCTCTAAAGAGAAAAGGAACGAACTTTCGAATGAATGCCTATACGTGGCAAAAAATCATGCTGATAAATTTCTTGGGTTTTTGAACTACAGCTGGGGCCAAGAAAGCAAAGACATAGAATCATCTCCCGCCTTAATTAAACGGCTTAAGGAAATACAGGTCCCCTGCCATGGCGGCCTATGGTACTCAATCGGATCGACATGGCTCCCACTACCGAATTTACAAACAGCGTGGGAAAGATTTTCAAGAGGGCATGAGACATTTCCACTTCTCAAACTGGACAGAGAAGTTACGCGCGAGTCCTACGCCAAAGATTGGGGATTTCTGGTTTCATCTCTTGGAGTTGGTACTGAAGAGGACCTGGACTTTTACCTATCAATCCTATATCATATTGTGCGCGATTTTGAGGATGAGGGTGATGAGGACATATATGATCTTTCCCGCATATTTGAACTATATGGCGTCATCTACGGCAAGTACATTGCATCTTCTGATAATGCAACTAAGGACAAAATTCGGTATGTTACTCATTGTGGATACTTATCCTTGATTCCAAATACTGAATATTTGTTATAACAGAAGTTTTATCTGGGATTGGAAGCTGCTGTATGTCCCATGGAGTAAATATCCGTATACTGATCGACCGTCACCGGCGGAATGCGTATGGGACGGCCCTAAATCTTTGACTATTAAAGCACCGTTGCTGGCTATATATAAAGCCATACCAGTTGAAAATTTATCAACTATCACCCCTTTTTTTACCGAAGTGCTTGGTATAGGCAACTACGACGAGAAAATATTATGCGATCAGCTCGATGATCTAAGAGAGTCAGGTTCAAACGATTTTGACAGAATCAAGAGTCTCTACATTTCGCTCCGGGAATTGTTGGGCAAAAAGACGTCGAATGAAACTAGGGAACTAATAAGGTAGGTTTGGTGAAAATGGGTTTTGCAGCTAAAAGCAGAACTAATGTTTTCTTACAGAAGAAACTTTGCGAGTAAAGCTCTGATTTATACAAAGTCCGATGAATGCTGGAATACAGTTTCACAGTGTCTGTGGTCCTGTGCAACGACTATTCGCAGCAAGAAAGTTCTAGAGAGCGACTACAAAGAAATGAGATCCTTTTTCGTCGGTATTCTGGGTGTAGAGACACTCAATCTTGGGCTGATATATACCGAGCTCTCGAAACTGGGAGAATCGACACCCACGGTTGAGTTGGTGAAGGAACAACTGTTTGCTTTCAGAGATCACTTGAACACTATAAGGGATTATCCGGACGTCAAACCGGATTTAATGAGGAAATTCAAGATTTTCCCGGTCAGACAGCCTGGCATCAACCAGAATATACAGTTTTGTGACGGGAATGCAGAGTTCGCGATAGCAGACAGGCGTCCTCTGGAAGATAACTTTCGGCAAAAAATCAGAACATTGGGTTTCACTTTTGACGAAATCCATGCCTTAGGTCCTGTCATCAGATGGTTGGGTCTTGAAGAAAGATATCTCTCACGTCTGGTCACAGAAACTTCAAAGGTCGAAGAGAGTGACCGTGTCTTGAACTACTCTCTGAGTCGTAACATCGAATCGAGAGCGCGTGCTCTGTGCCGGTAAGTCATATAGAGCCCTTCATCAAATATCTGCGAACTAATAATTCTCTTTAGGGTTGCCAAACACTTTAACAGCCCAAAATGGCGTACAACAGAGGAATTTCAAGAACTGTACGACATGCTTAAGAAGGCCAAAGTGTTTGAGACAGATAAAATATCCTGCCTACAGATCGTACAACAAGGCGGCAAGCAATATTCGCATGAGATAAGTCGCAGCGAGTTTCATTTAGAAGAGACTGACGTGGGTCTCGATATTTTTGTCCCCCAAGAAAAGAAGTCTCAAGCACTCTGCCTCGCCCGCGCTTTGCCAGCACGACTGTTTGAATGGATGACAACAGTTCCTTCTACGAAAAATTCCAGCTCTATCAATGACCGAAGTCATTCACTAGTGAAGGATATTTTAAAAGAAGACTCTGACATCTATAATCAGATTCTTCTTGCAGAAGGAATAGTCGATATCGACATAGAAGACGAAGACGTTTCCGATGAAGAAGACTCAACTACAGCAAGTTCGGCAAGGGGGGAAGCCTCCGAAACATATGGTTCAACTGAATTTGGATCAAATATGGCGACACCCTTGACTGATATTTCCTCTCCAAGGATGGATTTTGATCAAGACGAGATACTACCTACTGTTGCACATCAAGCTATCATTGGTGCCAACAGCCGCTTTGCCTCTTCGCGGAGTGCCACTAGAGTTCTTATACAAGAAACGCCATCAAATGCCTCAGCAGGTAATATTGAACTATCTACCTCTATACGGAGAGAAGCTATTTCGGCTAGCATTGGGTATACGGGTTTATTAAGCCAGGTTGTCTCTGCGGCACGAAGAGCGTCATTTCCCACAAAGGGTATTTTCGACCTGGACGCCCTTCGAGAATCTTTGCCATCAGTTGCGGCCACCAATTCCAATTTGTATGAAACCGACGGTAGCGAATTTAACTCCGCCCTCGGCCTTCCACAGATGGAAAGAGACAAGATGATCGGGGCTGCTGGAGAGCTATATGTGAGAATTCCCAAAGACACAACGCGGAAATACCTTCGAATTCTGTACACTAACAAATCCCTCTAGGTATTTGAACTTCTTAAAGCGTGCAATCCCTCACTACCAAACTTTGGTGTAGATAACTGGAAGAGCAGGATTCGGTCGTACGCGAGGAAGCATCCGGAGTATGCAACTATGGAGCCTTGGCACGGCATCGAGACATCCGACCTTGTCTATCATGACAGTATGGGAGCATTTACCAAGCTGCTAATAGACAAGTGTTACTTTGATGCTAGTACATGGGGAAATAGGAGACCAAAATATCACTTTGAGGTAAAAACGACAGCTTCCTCCTGCGAGACTCGCTTTTTCGTGAGCAAGAAGCAGTACAAAATGGTACGGGCCCCTCAATTGATGTATTTTACTGGGATTAAATGCTAACAAAGTCTTTCAGTTACACGATAACCGTGGAAAAGAAGATTCTGTTTACATCATTATGAGAGTGTTCAATGTCGGTAGTGGCAACATCGGGCTGCGTATGTATGTAGACCCGGCGGAGCTAGAGGCGAGAGAAGAGCTTTTGTTTACGGCCGATACGTGGTCTGTTGTACCTGCAGCTTAGATAAAGATGTGGAATTTGTTGGCTCGTTAATTCCACAGAACAATTTGAGGATATATAAAGATCGAAAAGTATGAGATGAGACCTTGATTGTTATCTAGATCAATATTATGTCCTAATGAACTCCACTACTTCTACTAGACTAGAATTTTCTATCAGTAGGTCAACGTTTAAGACTGACCCTGAGCCTTCACTCCAGCGTCTCCAAGAGGAACAATGATACTGTAACTCTGGCCGCTGTTTTGCTCTTGCACACCCGTTGACAGTAAGAGCGGTGTCATTTGTCCATCATCCGAAAAATAAAGCTCTGGTCTCTCTCTGCGGTTAAATTGGGTGAAAAATCCATCATCCCACTGGACATATGTGCTGAATGCCAGTGTTCGGTTGCCAAACTCCCATGGTCCTGTGTAGTTCCTCGCATAAGCATGGCGACCAACTTGGGGTCCCCAGCCAAAGCCACCAGCAGGCTCAAGGGAATGCAGAAGCATGTGGAAGTTGCCTCGCTTGTCGCGCCATACAAATGGATCCTCGTTGCTTTCCTCAAAGATTGGCTGGGACTGTATCTTCTTGTATGGGCCCTCAAATCCAGACTCTGAGAAAGCCACGTTGATCAACTCGTTGCCAGGGCAGTTAAATGGACAGCCACGGTAGACCAAAACCATTGCCGCCGTGTGGCCAGGACAATGCCCGCCATTGGCAGTTGCCTCTGCACGCCCGCAAGAGCTAGAGTACAGAGGAAAAGCAGTAGGGTTTGTCAAATCAGCATCCCAGTCAGTAGTGTTGTCGCCCTGCATGACCTGTCCTTTGAAAGACCAGTTGCGGAGATCACGGCTGCTCATGACGGAAACTCCACTCTCTCCATTAACGTTGTTGCCTGGTCCGCAGGTGAAACTCTTTGATTGGCATGTGTCTGACACGCTCGTAGGGCATCCGATGTAGTACAGAAGCCATTCTTTATCCGCTGGGCTATAGACGACTGTCGGGTTGTGGGCAAAGGTTCCCACAACTTCAGCAGCAAATGTGTAAGGGCCAGCAGGACCCGTGCGAGATTCAGCCCGAATAATGCGGCTGTAAGGAGCCCAGTAGTCGAGGCCACAGCCGTGAGTAAACTCGGACGCAAAGAGGTGGTACAGATCGCTCTCCTTTGGATCCTGAACAATCTTGGAGCACCATGACGATGTTCCCTGCGGAGTCAGATTATAACCACCACCCCGCTTAGCTGGACGGACGTCGAGAACGCCGCAGTCGGTACCGGTCCAAGCCGGATCACACTGGCACACGCCGTTTTCACCACAGATACCGTTAAGACTGCAGTCTTCATCGGTTGAGCATGCCTGGTGGGACAAGCCAACGAATAGGCCGACTAGAAGGAATAAAAGCCGGGTCATTCTGGACGAGGAAACCCCACAGGGAAAGCGAAACAAGCGAGATAGCCGACGAATAGATTCACTCTCCTTTATTTAAAAAGACGATGAGAAAAAGGTCAATGTTCAGAATATGAGGTCTTCATACTATCAAAAGTATTGCTTTGGCGATCATGGTATCATAGCAGAAGCCAGGTCTTGAAGAATCAATGGCTGATGCCAGACTTTTATATGTCATCCCCTGGTACTACGGACGGTTACATAGCTTCATATGGAAGATCGCGACGGAGACCAAAATCTGGGGATGCGGGGTGAGACCGACGGGTGAATGCTGAATAGTTATTAGCGACGGGAAGAGCAATACATTAAAGATAGGTGAAAATCGAGCTATCGGAATATGAGGCCGCGTTGAGATCGCCCAGGCCCCATCTCGTGTAGGGGAATCCGACGGATATATTCCTTGCCAGGTGATGAGGGGTTCTTGTAGGTGCAACTGCTTAAAGATCATCGTATTTATTTCTCTATTGAGCCGAGTTCGATACCGACCATATCTCCGCATTCCAGCGATTTCCCGCGGCTAGCAAAGACTTCGGCAATTGATATGCGTCTCGCCCAGCTTCTTTTCTAGTTCTAGCACGAGGGGATAGCGTGAAATAGGCATACAAAGCTATTGACTAGTTAGAGCTCGTATAATTCTGCGGGAAGTTGGAAGAGCTATAGACGTGTGTATAGGTAAATGATATGGTAAGCAGCTGACGATAGCAGACTCTTCTGTATGCTCGAAAGTATTGTCGGAGTAATGTCGCATGTGTGGATAGGTAGGTTTTGATAAGTCATCTAAACACCCTCCGAAGAAAAGAAAACTCTCAAATGAAGCCAAATACAAGAGACAAGATACCTTTGTGTAAGCAACTTCTAAGCATCAACCCCAACTCTCGGTCATACCAATCGGATCTTCAACCCCCAAACTACCGAGCTCTAGCTAAGCTCAATCAGGATATACATACGTTCTTAGTTTGCTCCATTTGGGTAATCCAGAGCATTAGTGGCAAGATTTCTTGGTAATTATACCACTATTTACGGAGTACACTACCAATAATCTCTTTTTTTAAGGGCTTCGCCAACTCATCAATACAAGTAATGAGTCTGCCTACTGTAGCCGACTGTCACTAAAGAAAACGTGGGATTACCGAAACCAACACAACATTCCATTACAGCTTAGTTGCATGTAATCTCTACTACTGGATGTCAATTTCTTCAGCCTCACCCTTCTGCTCCCGAATAAATTTCCTTGCAGAGCTAAGGAGATTCTGGATGAAGTCTCGACATTTAAAAAGTCCGACGGAGCAATTGATTTCTCAATGTTGTTGCTCTAAGCGGCATTGATGAAGATGCGAGAACTTATTCTATCTTAAAAAAATTTGCCCACTCTATCACGAAGAAGTGTTGATCAATGATGTTGACGAAGACGAAAATCACCTATAGTCGGCTATATGATCCTCTCTACACATAAAAGCTTAAAATCAAGTATAGCTCTCGGTATGCGGATAAAATCACCGTCGAAGATTCACATAATCACGAATGTCCTTGTCGGGCCTTCAGTGGGCATAGTTGAGTCTTTCTCGTACAGCAACAATCTGGGATTATGGAAACTCATGTACACAATCCGTCTTTTCGATAAATGAATGAAAATTCATAGAATGGCACATTTTCAAGGCAAGAGAGCCAAAATGTATTGCCCTTATCATCTTATGGTATCGGTCCAGACAGGTCACCTAGGTATGTGATATCAAATAACGAAATCTAATATAGCTTGGAGCACAGTTGGTAGAAGTTTCTCCTGCATTACTAACACTGGCAAATGGTGATGGCATTAATATTTATCCTACAGTCTGGATGTGATTAACAGAGATTCTACTTATAGTGAGCAATACTCTCTATATCTACCTAGTATATTTGTTTATTTATTTATTTTATTATTAACGTCCATTAAGTAAACTAATTATATAAGTCCTCATCTAAGCATTAAGACAGTAGGAGCTGCAGTTATTTAAACCCTATATTCGCTATATTTTAATTTAATAAAAGAAATAGGGGGGGAAGTGTTAATTTATATCTACAGAAGGGGGGTTATATAAGCTTATTTCCTCTATTAATTTCTAAAACTCCTTATAGCTTTTATAGCTTAGGAGATATATAAAATATATAGCTTTAAATAAAAGGTTTTTTTTTAAAATATTAAGGAAAAAAGGTATAATTATTTAATACTTTATAAAATATTTTTAAATTTTAGGTTTATTATATTTATAAATAAATCTTATATTATAGTTAAACCTTTTATAATATTTTATAAAATTACTATATTTAAATTTTTTAATTAAAAGTTTATAAAAAATAAAATATAAAAAGTAAAACTTAAGTAATATTATAAAAGTATTAAATTATTAATATCTATAATATAATAAAAAATTATTATATTAATAGGTTTTTAATATTAACTTTTATTTTTTTTTATTTACCTTTTAATATAAAAAATTATAATATAGCTATTTATATATTTTAAAAATTTTAAATTTTTTTTAATTAATTTATTTACTTTTTTATTATTTAATATATTTTTATATTTAAAAATTTATATTATTTTAATAATAATATATAATTATAGTTTTTTAACTATTTTTTTTAAACTTATATATATATTTTATAATAATATTAATATAATTTTTAAAATTTTATTTATTACTATAAAGTTATTTAAAAAAAAATATTTCTTTAATATTTAAGTTTAATATAATTTATATTTTAATAAGTTTTATAACTTTAAAGGCTTTAACTACTTCTATATTATAAACTTTAATATTTATTAAATATCTATAAAATAAAATAAACTTATAATTATAATATATAATAGTACCTTATTTTATATTTTTTATTTTATTTTATAATTTATTTAAATATATTAAAAATATAATTTAAAAAAAGATATTAAATAGTTTAAAGTATTTTTCTACTACTTTAGCTTTAAGTAAACTATAGAAGTCTAACCCTACTTAAATTACTTTATTATTTTTAATAAAAAAAGAGGGTTTAACTATTTTTTTAATTAAAAAGACTATATATTATAATTTAATTATAAAAAGTTTAAATAAAAGCTTTTTATTAATATATCTATTAATAAAGTAACTCCTATTTAAGTTAATAAACTTAATTAATATTTAAAGTTTTACTTAAGTAAATACTATAAATATAAAGGAAACTTTAAATTCTTTATATACAACCGCTATATTAATTATCTTTTAAATAAAAATAATTACCCTAACTATTATTTTAAATACTTTATTTATCCTCTTTACTAAGTTTAAAATATTAGTAGTTACTTCTTTAAAAAAGTAAAATATACTCTATCTCCTATCTCTAAACCACTAGGCCTCTATACTATATAAAGCTACTAAAGTAACGCAGGCTTTAACTATAAATATAACTACATCTAAGGGAAAGCCTTTTTATATTTTATTAAATAACTTAAGGAAGTTCACTGCTTTAAAGGCTTTCCCAGTTATTACTTTTATATATTTCCTAAAGAAAAGTTTAAAATTAAAATAAACCCTTAACTACTTAACTAAATCCTATAGTATAATAGTTCTCTTTTTAAAGTTTATATTTTCTTTATATATCTATTTTTTAATGTAGTAAAAGTAAATAAACTCTGCCTTATTTAAGTTAAAAGATACTACATTAAGTTATCCTTAATTTAAGGTATTTTAAAGCTTTTATTAGAGTTTTCTAATTATCTTTTTAATATTAGCCCCAACTGCAAAGATTACTACATCGTCGGCATATCCAAAGCACACACTGGGGTTATTAATTTTTAGGATAGGGGAGAAGTAAAGCATAGAGACAATTGGCGAAATGGGCGAGCCTTAAGGGGCCCCGCATTCCAGTTTCATCTCTGGGAGAGTTATGCCATATCATATATCTACCTAGTAGATGTAACTTATTATCGTTAAAAGTAATCTCTATCTTTAAGCCTTTCGATGAATATTTTGCTTCTCAATATTAGAAATCAAACGATATAAAAACAATCTCAGACTTGTGTCCAATTGCCACTACATTGTCATGCACCGCCATGGCATTAGTTCTGTATTCTTTGGGAAGCCACAGAACATGTTTTCCACCTCTCATTATCCACTCTCCAACAACCAGTAGCAAATTATGTTCCGGGGGGGTTGCCTCTGGCTGGAGCCAACTTATAACGCATTGATCGTTCATGCAAATAAATTGTCCACCCGGCAAAAACTTGACGGACGGGCATATAACAGGCCTCTGATGGCCGCTGTTGAAGTTGTGTAAACACGCACCGGTGGCTACATCCCACACTCGAATTTTCTTTCCCTCATAATCTAGTTCCGTTAGCATTTTCCCGTCTTGCGAGAATGCTATGGCAGTAGGATGCCCCCCCTTGTATATGAACCGCATCTGAACCTCTCCTGTTGCTATATCTCGTAGCTCTATTTCACCAAAGATAGAAGAAGCCCATGCCAGTTCTCTGCCATTGGGAGAGAATGTAATCGCTGTACATTTATTGTATCGACTACGAGTTTGTTGACAGGTATGCTGGCCCGTTGCTATCTCCCACAGCCATATGTCACATTCTCCTACTGCCAGAGTCCCGCCTTTTGGTGAGAATGCAATTGCAGTAGGCCGCCGTGAAGGTAACTGAAATGCCTGCCAGCGAGTTCCTGTTGCTATATCCCATAGCTGTATTGTATCAGACTCGTAATATGTTGATGCCAGTATCTTGCCATCTGGCGAAAATGCTATCTTCCAGATCGTGCCGCGGACACCGGCATCTTCCAACGTCTGCTCCTGCATGGCTGATTGCGCATCCCATAGTCGTATTGTATTCTCGCCAGATGCCGATGCTATCACCCTACCGTCTGGCGAGAATGCAATTGCGTTTCCCGCCCCCCAGCCATGACCTACAAGGGTCCTTTGGCATGTGCCTGTTTCTAAATCCAGCAGGAACGCTATGTTGTCCTGCTCCTGCTTCAGCAGTGCGAGCTTCCTACCGTCTGGCGGGAATGCACAGGCATTCACCCCATACCCGATGTAGAGTTCCCGAAAGCAGGCTCCAGTTTCTACCTGCCAGAGACGTACCATCCCGTCACCGGAACGTAGCATCGTGTCACCGTGACCTGATGCTATCATCTTAGAATCCGGCGAGAATGCCATACACGTAACCGATTCATCGCTTTCACCAGTACTTTGGAATATCCGCAGACGCTCACCTGCTGCTGCATCCCACAACTCTATTGGGCCACCATTAACTGTTGATGCTAGTGTCTTGCCATCTAGCGAGAACGAGGCGGTAATATGTCTCTCAAAGAAGGGGCTTTCGTCTTCCAACATGTGCGACTGCAAGTACGCCGGTGCACCATTCAATTCTATAAAGTCATCGTGGAGGCGTGCCACTGCGTCTTTGCCGTCTAGTGACACACTAAAGAGACATGTCTGATAATAGCCAGCCAGGGTTCCTTGGGGCGCCACAAACAGGAGTGTCTTGCAATCAGGAGATAATGAAATGGCCTCTATTATAGAGTAGGTATGAAAGGTAAGCGTATGTTGAGTCGCACCTGTTGCCACGTCCCACACTATTATTGTCCCCTCATAACATGCCGACGCCGCCATCTTGCCACTGGGAGAAAAACCGATAGCTATAATAGTTCTATCATGAATCTCAAGGGTTTGTAGAAGCACATTGCCGGAGTTAATTTTTCCCTGCATATGTTCAATGAATGGCAGTCGTTCTTTCCAGTTTCTCTGTTTTATGTCGCTCAATGTCTGACTGAATACCAATGCTGAGCCATATATCTGTAAGGGGGCGCGATCAATAATCGACCCGTTGCTCATTATAAACTTCTCTATGCCGCCCAGGAGCTTCAAAAGCTGAGAATTTTCCTCAAGCTGTAGCTGATCGGTATCATTTAGCATCTATAGCACATAGATTGCAGCTTCTTAACACATACCTCTCGTAGCATCATTTGTATTGAACGTAGGCCATCTGGAAGCCCACCTAGCAGACAAATGCTCTCTAACCAGCGGAGTGCGTAATCCTTTAAGAATGACCACAGCATGGCCTTGAGTGTTTTCGTGAATGTATTTTCGGATTGAGGGTTTGCACCATATGCATTACAAAAATGGTCAGGCCAAAAAAAGCAACAGTATCTCATTGAAGTCAACGCATTTGCGCCAGGAGGCGGCGCACCCCTTGGTCTAAACCCAAAGTCTGTAAGACAATAGATGTTTTTTGGTAACTTTGAAATAGCCGTGATTGAACGATGGTAGACATTCGCATTCCTCTGGGCAGCATTTAAACGGAATACCTCGGTAGAGAAAAAGTCCTTTGCTGACTGGTGGATGAAGTAGACAATGCCCTCGCGTATTGTGAGGAATGAGCCACACATGGCTATAAGATTTGCAATAGACCTGAGATTCTCTAAAATGTTGCTTGGTAGGCCAGAGAGGGTTCCTAGTTCAGCCAGACTGAGTGGATTATATGCCGTAAATATTGTCGAAAGTATACTCCAGCATAATTTGGCATTTCCTCGTCTTAGATTTTGGATCTGACCTATCATCCGTTTATAGGCTGCTGTCAAGTCTGTTGGTATCTCCTTAACTATCTCCATTATTTCCCAAACTTGGGCATTTTTAAGCTCTTTCATTACAAGAGATACCCATAAAAATGTCCCATTGGCTTTCTGTCTCATTGCATCTTTGAGTTCCTCTCGTTGGCCTTGGTTATATTGTATTGAACGTAGCTGTGATATCTCATGTTCGATATATGTATTCACAGCTTGTGATACAGATTCCGCGTTTGCTTTTAACTCAAGGCTAAGAATTCCTTCAGATATATGAGACTCTAGCGTTTGTTGAATGCTGAGTATATTCCGACTGGATAAAATCCATTTAACGCGAGGTAATGATGCGTTTCTGGTAATGAAATCCAAGAGTTCAGGTAAATTTATTTCGCATTCGTCTAGTGCATCGATTACAAACACTATTTCTTCTAGTTTTGGGTCGTGTAGTATATTTTGGAGAATGTCAACAACAGCTACCCATGCATTTTCGTCTAGAAAGAGATTGGCGCCTGCATGATTGTACTTCTCTTGAACATGCGATATAAGTGAGGGCTCCTGGATAATGATGAGGTATATAAGACCGCGCAGAACAGCGGTTGCGGTGTTGATGCGGGAATCGGTGCCTTGGCAGAAGAAGTAGGACAGGAATGTTTTAGCAGTCTGACCTAATGGTTTCGCTAGCTTCGTTTCCGGCAACAGCTCGTCGATAATGCCACAGAGCAGCATCGTCTTGCCCTTTCCAGGATCTCCTTTGATCCATAACATTCTGCTTTGATCATTCTCTCTCCACTGTTTGAAAGTTTCATTCTGAATGATCCAATCATATGACTCTTTGAGAAGCCCACCCTTTGTCTGCTGGATACGTGCTTTATCATGGCGGGGGTCGGTTGATCGTAGATCTGCCAGGCACTGGTCGGTTTGGCCGGCCGCTGGGTGTATACAGCCCTGATAGATGGTGACGTTGTTTCCAAAGTTATTGTTTGCAATATTGCGTGAGCTTAAATCTGCGGAAGTCATGGTTGAAAGACTGTAACAGAGAAAATTCATAAATCCATGATAACTGACGTTGTAGGGCGCAGCCTGAATGCAAGGTGGTCATGGATGTATTATTGCCCAACCCCTCATTTCCACGCAACATTTACAACCAATCATACACTCTGAGGCTTTTTGGACCATTCAGCTGTATGTGTGTATTATCGATCACCATAATAGCGAATAGAATTTCATGCAGAAATTATTAGTATCTAGCACCCCAGCGACTAGGGTGTCCAGTAGCATAGAGATACAGAGAGATTACATTCCACGTGAATATAGGATAACATCCCCAACCTGGTCGATAGCCATGATAACAGCAGATACTAGAGAAATATAGGCAGCAGCAGTGGAAATACTAGACTGAAGTAGCAATAGCAGCAGATACTTCAAGAACCAGGTACCTACCTAGTACTACGTTAATAGACATAATGTATTGCTCTGCATCTTGTTACAGCATTTGGACTCCACAATGTCGCTTGGGTGTTGTAAACAGGGAGCCAAAATGGAGTGCTGGATGCATGCATGTAGCTTCAAGGTATGCAAATAAATCTACATATGAGTGATTTACATATAGGAACATGGAATTTGCCTCGCTGAGCCAGCGAAAATGGTATTGCGTGGGCGAGCCACCACAACCATGATATATAAAACTTAACCTAAAATAACGAATTGATAACTGAAATATAGTCTATATCAGCCTCCAGCAAAACATGATCCTTCAAGCATATCCGGCATCTTTCGCAATTCTGTCCAACAGCCTATGCAATCTGATACCGTCTTCAAAGTCGGCAACATCCTTATCGCCACGAGCATAATCCTCAAACAAACGAGCCGTGTTCTGTCCCGGAAACTGCACAACCTCAACATGAGCCGGCGTGCTAACTTGCCAGTCAACAATCCTCGGTTCCTTCTCCTCCTTGGCCGTCTTGATGCGAATTTCCCGCTCAGTGTGGCCCATCTGCAGTGAGCCGTTGACGGTGAGCTCGATCTCTCCCTCGGTGCCGGAGATGATCCATTGAAGGTTCTTGCCAATGAGATGGCCTGGTCGGTGGTAGTTGACGCTGGCGAGGGCACCGCTCTCGAGGACTCCTTGGACAAACATGTGGTCTGGGGTAGACTTGGGATAGGCTGGGTCAACAATCTGGCCAGTTTTTACATCAAAAAGCTTCATTATGGGATACTGCTTGGAGAACGACGCATTCAGCGTAGCAAAGTCACCCAGTACGTAGAGGAAACTGTCCAGGACTAGTATACTGTTAGCCTCTTTCATTGGACATCAGATCAAAACCGGACTTACAATGGCCAAATGCAATGTAGAACTCGTTACCGCCGCTCTTGAAATCCAGGTAGTAAGGGGCATCTGCCATCCAAGTATCGGGAGGACCCCCGAAGGTGGGTGAATACTGAGCCTGTGTGCTTGTCACCTTACCAATGGCCCCGCTATCAACGAGCTCCTTGACCTTGAGCAGCGCAGGGTCATTGCGGAATTGAGTGCCAACAATTGTCTTGACATTTGCCTCCTTAGCCAGCTGCGCTAGCTCCTCGGCTTGTGCTGAGGTAGCTCCAAGGGGCCACTCGACAAAAACCTGCTTCTTGGCCAGGAGAGCAGGCTTGGCCACCTTGTAGTGGTTGGTGACGATGATGGAAACAACCACCAGCTCAACATTTGGGTCGTTGGCGATATCCTCAGGATTACCGTATGCCTTGACGGTCGAGGGCAGCTTGTGGAAGTCGATGGATCTTTGAGCAGATTCGACCGAGGAGTTGCAGACGGCAACAATCTCATAATAAGGGGAAGAGACAAAAGAAGGCAAATGGGCGGAAACAGCCCAAGCTCCGGGACCAAGAACAGGACCAGTGGCGCCGAGGCCGATGAGACCAACTCGAATAGGAGCCATTTTAATAGTCTGTATGTTTATCAGGGTAGGATGTTATTCAATGAAGTTGATGATGATGATGGCAATGATAGAGCTGATATTGATCTCATTCAACTCACACCACTCGAGGGCATGCGGACTATTTGTACTTGATTAACCCGAGGTCATTTCCCTCTCCGTGTCCATCTTCAAATATTCGTACTCTATCCTCCTAATCCTCCGAACCATCAGAAACGTGCTCCGTGCCTTGTTCCGTCCCGAGTCCTCCTCCGGCTCACATTACCAATGACACCATTCGGAACTCCGTTGCCCAAAAACGCGAATGAACGGCAGAAGTAAATTTGTCTATCCGGATGAATAACGTACTCGACTCACCCCATCAGATCTTAATCTGGCGCCACCAGATCAAGCCAACGGCTCGTCCTCATTTGCTCTTAAATCAAGACCCCTAGCCGTCTCCACTTGAACTCCGGTGCTCCACCCCAACTCCGTAGCCAGCGACAGCTTCGGAGGCGCAATCATCCGCCTTTTGACTAATACCGAGATCCTTTAGACCTTCTCTCGCCGCATTTCCTCTTCCTCTGCCGTGTAAGTCATTTTCACAGGATACAGCAGTTTTCAAGTCTTTTTCTAGAAACATGCCCATATCCCGGAAAAAGACGTGCGTCCAGTGCCGGAAAGCAAAGACCCGCTGCAGTCTGACGCTCCCGCGCTGCACGCGATGTATAGACAAGAGCCTCTCGTGCGACTATGCGCGCATGGCCCCTTATCCCGTGATATCTCCTACTACACCCTCTCCTAATACCAACACGCATCCCGGAGATCTGCGCAATGCAGCGGCGAATTTGCGGGTCCTCGCCGCTAGACACGAGCAGCACGGCCAAGTTCCCCCGGGCTACGTCGTGATGGATTCGCTCGGCATGGTCTCATCCTCCTCGTCCTCGCCTCCTATTTCATCTGATGAACCAATTCCGGCTTCCAGCCGCTCAGACTGGCCGCTTCTGCACGTCGATCTAGGCCCTGACGCCGGCCTCGACACAATGGCTCTGATCGAGCCCTGCCAAAACATCTTCAGTTTCCTCAACAGCCTCAACATGGCGGGCCATGCAGCCCCTACCAGTGTCCAAGATGAAGATACTCGTCTTCGTAATCCCGCCACCGGCTCCGGCACTCAATCCGACTTTCTCATCCACGACAAGGCGTCACGGATCCTTACTAAGCGCCGCGGTCTCACTGCCACCACGGTGCTCTCCACGAGGACAATCCTCGGCCAGGTGTTATCGTATCCCTCCATGTTGCTCAGCGGACATACTCTTCCTCCGTTTATTCACAGCCAGTGTAACCTAGATGACAGCTTGATGCATGATTGTGCAAAAGCCCAGAAACATGGCTGCTTGAGGAGAACGCTGAGCATATGTGCATCTCTGGTGGGGATGTGGATGGATAGGACCCCGGTTAGCAGTCCGTTTGTATGGGAGACGATATACAACGAGATTAACAGGATACACAAGGAAGTAAGTACCAGTATCTCATATCTCATTAGACATATACCAGGAACTCAAAGGGGACTGACATTCATCATCCAGCATGAGTCATTCAATTCGGAAACACTGCTTGAATCAACACAGGCAATGGCGATATACCTACTGCTTCAAGCACAGGATACAGAGACTCTAGTCAAAAACGACGTCAAGTTTCTCCTCATCTCACTAGGCGTACGCTCATCCTTCATGCTAATAAACTCATCATCTCTAACACCATCACTCAACTTAGGAGGTTGCCCAGAAGCTTCATTCAACCCTTGGATACAACACATTCGTCGATACCATCGAAAACCCTCTGTGCCGCCCAACATGGACACTCTACGAAAGCACACGAAGGTAATCCCCCCCACTCTCCCCTCATTCTGCCACACCAAACTGATCTTCATCCACAGAACACTAGGTCTCCTCTACATAATCGAAATGTTCCTCGAAGTCAACCTCCGCCAGCACGAATCCCGCTGCTGCCAAAGCTTCGCCGCCGCGCCCCTCCCCTGCATCCGCGATCTCTGGGAAGTCCCCTCTACCTACGAATGGGGCAGGCGTTACAGCGCATTTCTCCGCGGTAGGACTGTCGACAAGATCCTCACGCTCGCTGACTATAAGCTGTCGCACCAACTGACGGCCGAGGAACTCGTCAACGGGTCCGGTACTGGAGAGATGGGTGCGGGGATCACCAAGGATATCATGAAGTGGTGTGAGGGCTTGGATCAGTTTGGGACTTTGGTTTCGATAGCAGCGACGTTGGTCAAGTATGATAGGCCGTTGACAATGGGAAGCAACGGATATAACAAGATCGCATAGGATGCAGGCATCGCATTGCAGATTTAACACACTTCGCAACAGTCTTCCTTCTGGGGAGTATTTCACAGATAATGATTAATGATAGAAAACCAGTCATAATATTCATAAACTCTAAAACATGCCATGTCTCTTTTCTGGGAGTTCCATTACTCCATCATGGTATCTTCATCCTGTCCGTGAACCTCCAGAGCAGCGCCAGCCTCCAACAATGACCCAGTAACAGGAACGGCGTGTCTCGGCCAAACTCTCTTATACAAACTAATGCCAACAGAATCTTGGGGATTAATGCGACCATCAAACGTTGCCTTGAAGTAACCGTGAGTTCCCAGAGGCTCCTTGATGAAACCGCTGCGTCCGCGCTTAGTCCACAGCGGCATCGCCTTGAACCACTCCACATCCTCGCGGTTGAAGAACATGTATCGGATGGTAACAATCTTCTTGTGGATGTGGTACGGGTGACCAGCCAGGATGACCCGCTTGGCAACAACGCGAGATGTCGATGGCGGGAGGGCTGTGCCAGTAGCAACCAAAGACATGCCAGCGGCTGAAGTGTCCTCATCCGCGGCACCCTCGCCAGAGACGGTTCGCTTGAAGAACAGGACCGGGACAGCACCCCATGTAATTGGTCCCATGAAGGTGGCAATAGCCGATTGGCCGGGGTGGAGGTATCGGCAGTACTTGTGCACATCGTTTGGCGTCGAGCCAGACTGTGAGAAGAGGGGCTTGATAACCATTCGCCGGGCACCACACTGGGCAATCAGCTCTTCCTTGGATTTGATGGAAGAAGTGTGATCAGAGCTGAGGTTGATCAAGTAGTTGACAGCAGTCTTCTTGTTCTCATGTCGCAGCAGGGAAACAAGGGTGACTGGAGAACTAGGCTTGTAGGACTGCTCTGCAGTGGCAGGGATGCCTTTAATGTAGACGTGGACGCGGGTGCCAGGCTGAACTCCTCCAACCAAAGCCTCACGTGTAGCCCTTGATCGCGAAGAGTTGTAGTCTGGAACCTGCAGGAGACGACGCCATTCCTCCGGTTCGTGAGCTCGATCCTCGTCTTCCATCCAGGGGCTGGTTCGGAGACTCTTCAAACCACGGTATCTGGCTAATCTTTCTCTAGCCAGAACATTAGGATGAAGTTCAATCTCATCGGGGAACTCCTTGTCATCCTCCACCTCGTCCCGCTTCCGTGCTCGGTACTGCTCCAGCTGTGCGGCGTCTTCTTCCTCATCCGGCTCCATCATCTCAGACTGGGGGTACTCCGAAGGACCAGCCTCCGTAGGCTCGGGTTGAGCAAAACCCTCCATACCGTCCTCAGGCCCAATTTCCTCCTCTTCATCATTTTCATCATCCATCTCCATGTCTTCCATATCAGAGCCTGAGTCCGATACATCTTCCAGATACCAAGCTGACTGGTATTTTGAAGTTCCCTTTGGCACTTTCTTGGTTCCAGCCGTCGCTTCATCTTCCTCATCTGAGAAGTAGTGGTGCTCGTCTAGCAATACGCCCTTCTTTTCTGAAGGCGCAACTGACATGGCGGCGTCATCTTCGGCGTCCATCATGACGTCTTCGGGAGCAAGCTCGTTCAAGTCATCCCGGTCGGCAGAAGGCTCCTCCAGGATTTTCTCTTCCTCAGCTTCCATCGATACCTCCTCGCCCTTCTTCTTGATATTTTTGGGAAGAGGGGCAGCAACAATCTTCTCGATTTGATATGTGCCCCAGTCACCAACCTGAATGAGACGATCCGCCTTCAGCCCCTTGCCTCTGACCACTCCGGTAATGACTGTAGATTCAGAGTCGTTTGACGCAAACTTGACACTTTCTGCCAGCATCCAGCTCCTCTCATCCCTCCACCTGATACCCTTGGGGGTTGTGCTGCACAGAGATCGCATGAGATTGGCACAGTCCTGTCTGTTATCGACGCTGTAGAGCTTCTCTTGCTCGGGGTGGAAATGCGTAATGAAAGACTTGAGCGAGCCCATAACGCCAGGCCTCTGCTTTGCAGGTTCAATCTTGTCAAGACCCTGAACCATTGTAAACAGTGTTGACAAGCCCTGGCTCTCGACGCTTCGAAGGATGAGTTCTCCTAGTTGGTCAACCTCAACGGAGGCTGAGAGGACGATGACGACGAAATCAGCGGCGCTGGCGGCATCCAAGCAGGCGGTAAGATCTCTCTCAAGGGCAACATATTGCAGCTTCTGCTTGAAACGATCAATCGACACCTGAAAGTTGCTGCTGCTGAGATCGGTTTCGATATCGAGGCTGCTGTTGAGTGACTGAATAGCTGCCTTGGCGTCGCCATCGGAGCACAGGGGGATGACGGCAACAATTCTCGGGGCGGCGTCCTTTCCAGAAAAGATGGAATTCTCCTTCAGGTGCTCCTTGTGTTTCGTCAGGCGAGTCTGCTTCGCCTGGTTTCGTCGGTCGAATTTAGACATGACTTGCTGATGGGGAGTCTTGCGCGATCCTTTTTCGTTAGGGACACGGCCTAGATATCGCAGTGTCAGAGGTTTATTCGACTTCAAGATATGCTTCACACAAATGCGCAATCGAACCTTTTGCGCGATCCCTCAGCTCATGCTTAGAGGCGGCCTTGGATTTGAATGGCTTGTGGGTGACTTTCGTCGTGGGCCGGTGCGAGTGCACGGCAGCAGACATTTTTCCGTCGCCACCAGCCTTGAACCGGAATGGAAGAGATGCCAGCTTGTAACTTGCGAGAACAATCTTCGTCTTCCCAAGTTGAAGCCCGGAATGTTTTGTATTTGTACAGAGCGCAAGACAATGCAGAATCGCTGGGATGGTGGGGTTTTCGGTTATCAAGAATTTTTTGTTGTGGCACATTATCGATAAGCGCGGTGGGCCGGCAGATCAGGGCCCTGCCAATGGCGACGCTGCGATAGGCGGCGCCAAAGTCTAGGCGGTGGAAATTTTGTCTGCTGCATCTTTGATAACAATTGTTTTCTGCGAGCCGTCCAGCGTCCGATTCTCGAGTTCTGCCATCCACGAAAATCGCCCAAAAATCTACATCGGCGCAATGAGTGCGGACACTGACGTTGTTCGAGCGCCTACAGCGCCCACAGCGCGCAAGAGCGAGGCAATTATCACCCAGAAGCCTCGGACAGACATTGCTACTCGCGCCGAGAGAGAAAAAGCTCGACGGATACGAGAAGCAAACCAAGCCTATGGTCGAGGCAAACAGATCAACACCAAGCAGATCAAGGACAAGAAGCTGCGAAGAAATCTGAAGGAGCTAGAGAACAAGTATCAGAATGCGACGCTGAAAGCCAGAGATGCCGAGATCCTGCTGGAGAACACGCCTGGATTCCTCGAGGCCGAAGGAGAGCTGGAACGAACTTACAATGTCAAGCAAGGCGACATTGTGGCCAATGTGGCAGTCGAGACGGCGAAGAAGCGATTCGAACTCAACCTAGACCAGCTGGGGCCCTATCTGTGCGACTACTCAAGAAACGGACGAGAGCTGCTGATTGGTGGCCGAAAGGGCCATGTCGCGACAATGGACTGGCGAGAAGGCAAGCTGGGATGCGAGATTCAATTGGGAGAGACGGTTCGAGATGTCAAGTGGCTGCACAACAACCAATTCTTTGCGGTAGCGCAGAAGAAATATGTCTACATCTACGATCGCAACGGTGTCGAGTTGCATTGCCTGCGGAAGCACTCCGAGGTCACACACATGGAGTTTCTCCCATACCACTTTCTCTTGGCCACAATGGTAGGACCTCTACATGCCTGAAAATGTAAAAAGGCATGAATTGCTAATGAATTTACTTAGAACACTGGTGGTGTTCTGAAATACCAAGATACTTCAACTGGTCAAGTCGTTGCCGAGATCCCGTCACGCCTCGGCCCTCCCGTCTCATTGACTCACAACCCCTACAACGCCGTCATACATGCCGGACACCAGAACGGCACAGTCACCTTGTGGTCACCAAATACGGCAGAACCGCTTGTCAAGCTATTAGCACACCGAGGCCCCGTGCGGTCCGTCGCCGTCGATCGAGAGGGCCGGTATATGGTCTCGGCTGGACAAGATGCTCGCATGGCAGTCTGGGACATTCGAATGTTCAAAGAAGTCAACACCTACTCGACATACACACCGGCATCTTCCGTCGCCATTTCAGATACAGGCCTCACAGCCGTCGGCTGGGGCACCTCGACGACCATCTGGAAGGGCCTCTTCAACAAGAATGCCGCCGAGCAGGAGAGGGTACGGCACCCCTACATGAAATGGGGCCGCGAGGGCAAGACCATCGAGCGCGTCCGCTGGTGCCCCTTTGAAGATGTCCTCGGCATCAGCCACGACAAGGGCTTCTCATCCATCATCGTCCCCGGCGCCGGCGAGGCCAACTTCGACGCCTTCGAGGCCAACCCCTTCGAGACCACCAAGCAGCGCCAGGAGACCGAAGTCAAGGGCCTGCTCAACAAGCTATCGCCCGAGATGATTGCGCTCGACCCCAACTTCATCGGCAACATCGACCTGCGGTCCGACGCCCAGCGCAAGGCCGAAAAGGACCTCGACGCCAAGCCCGTCGACATTGCAGAGGAGATCCGCAACCGGGCGAGAGGAAAGAATGGCGCGCTGAAGAAGTATCTGCGCAAGCAGCGCAAGAGGAACATCATCGACGAGAAGAGACTGCGGGTGGACGAGCTGTGGAAGGAGCAGCAGAAGAAGAACGACAAGAAGCGCAAGGAGGTGGAAGAGGATCTGGGGCCGGCCTTGTCGCGGTTTGCGAAGAGGGAGTAATGTATGGAATAGCGGCAGGTACATATCAAAACGCATATACTAATACCCATAGCATGACCAACTCAGGCCTGTCCTAGTACCGTAGCAGTGCATGTAACTGTTGTAGCCATGTGTATCCATTCTGACTTCTGTGTGATAAAAGCATCAAAACATCCATTCTATATTTTTTCTGTTCCCAGTGTGCCGTTTTATAAACTCGCTCATGTCCCATACCAGCAGCATAGCATCTTACTATGGCCCAAACTCGAGCCCATCACCTAGACGCCGTCCATTCAGCCAGTCCACAGCCTTGCTCCAATGAATCGTATTACTGCATCATCCAATGGATTCCTCACAACAACTTGAGGTGTCCCGTCACCTTGTCCACCAAGCTCTTGGGGCCTGGACCAACGCCCAGCACCGTCATGCTACCCGCCTCGATCTGCGTCCGTCCAGCATCCTGAATGACCTCTGCCGTAAGTCCCATAGCACGGGCCTTGCCTCGCAGCTCCAACATGTCGGCCTGGCTCTTAATCTGCACCGCAATCTTGGCCTGGCCGAAACGCTCCCATCGAGCGAGCACCTTGCGTTCGGGGGAGGCCGGGTCGGCGCGGGCGAGGGCCTTGTAGCAGGCGAGGGTAGCGTGTGAGCACTGAGCAGCGATTTTGCCTGTTTTTTCAAGTTAATCCTCTTGTTAATAGCACCCAAATTCCAAGAAACAAAACGCACCCTTTGTCATGCCCAGATCCGTCCGCACAACCAGCACCAGCTTGCACTCCTCGCTACTGTCCATCATCAAGCTCTTCCTCTCCGCAGCGCCCGACTCGCCAAACTTGAGGCCCTGTCTCTTATCCGCATCGAGTCCGTTGGCCCAGTTCGGCGCATGGTCCAGCAGCGTATCGTCCTCATCCACGTCGCTCTCCTCGCTCTCGACAGGGTCGTTGTGGTATCTCCGGCGCTCCTCTGCCAGAGCAGGCGAGATGAGGTACCCTCTCGCGGTGAAGATGCCAAACATGTAGCCCGTGACGAGACTGGCGAGGGCGGTTGTGAGGATGACGCCCGTCTGCTGGGCCTGTTCGGCGGAAGCCATGGCGGGATAGTAGCCGGGGTTTCGGGTTATTCGATAGCGGGGATATGCAGCGAGGAAGAGGTGGAAGAAGAAGAAGCGAGAGACTAGGAAAAGTGTAACTGTGAGGCGGAATCTGAGGCGGTGGTGGTGATGCTCAGGAGTTGAAAAGAGAAACAATTAATGCGACATGCAAGCTTCCCAGTCGCTGCAGGAGAAAAAAGAACCCGACATGCCCCTCCTAAAGATCCAATGCCCTGTAACTCATCGGATTCCGGCGATCTGCCCGCCCTGAAACCCCCCTCCAACCCCACCTTCAGCCCGCTAAACCCAACATCGAACCGCTAAAACCGCTGCGTATCTGCGCTCATCCAGTACGAGCGAGTGAGTGAGTAATACGGCCAAAGCCAAAATACACTCCCAGTCTGGTATAAATCCATTCACTCCCACAGCAAAACCTCGTCTTATCAACACCAGCACTAACAATCTTGCATCCCCAAAAGCCTCACCTTTTCTCTCCGCCCATGGCAGACACAAAGGCCCTCATTGTGGCCCTCTCCGGCTGCTCCTCCAGCGGCAAAACGACTCTCGCTCGCCTCCTCCGCGACATCTTCCCCAGCACCTTTATCCTGCACGAAGATGACTTTTACAGGCCCGAGACTGAGTAAGATCTCACAATTCATCTTAATAGACAAGATCAAGCCTAACATACAACTACAGACTCCCCATGAAAGACGGCCTTCTCGACTGGGACTGTGCCGAAGCCATCGACATCCCCGCCATGGCCGAAGCCCTCTCTTATATCCGCCAACACGCATCATTTCCCGTAACCTCACCCCTCCCTCCCTCTCATCTCAAACCACAGAATTCAAAACAACTCACTCACTCATTCTCTCAGCCAACTCTCGACTCCAAAGAAGACCAAAACTCCGTCGGCAAATGCCCCGTCTCATCCACCACAATCTCCGCCCTCAAGTCCAAAGTCTCCTCCCACCTATCTTCAACCCACCCCCTGAGCGCGGCCACCATCCGCCTCTGCCTTCTAGACGGCTTCCTCCTCTATCCACCCTCCATGGCCGCCATCAAGCCCCATCTCGACGTCAAAGTCTTCCTGCGTGCGTCCTACGAGAGGGCAAAGGCCCGTCGTGAGGCACGAGACGGATACGTCACGCTTGAGGGCTTCTGGGCCGATCCCCCTGGCTACGTCGACAAGATTGTCTGGCCAAACTACGTGGCGGAGCATTCGTGGATGTTTGAGGATGGAGATGTAGAGGGCAAGTATAAGGCTGATGTGCTCGAACAAGAGACAATCAGAGTGCCAGACGGAGGGCCCTTGGATGGCGACATGGACACGATTTTGGCATGGTTGGTAGATCTGATACTACAAGAGTTGGACAAGCACGCCTAGTACATATAGAGATAAAAAAACAAAAAACCTTCTTTCGGTTCTTGTATTGATTCTGAAAATGGCGCAAAGGCAGAGCACTGCTCTAGAAGTGAAACACAATCTGATCTATCAAACTCATCCATCAAAATGAAACCCAAATTCCAACATGACATAGCAAAAAGCTGCGTCCCTTGATCCCTTCTATATATTTCCAAAACAACGCAATGCTTGTTGAACCATCACTCACGCAGCATCCTCAAAAACATCCTCATCCTCATCACTCACTCACTCACCCATCACAACATCCCCCTCCCCATTCCTCTTCTCCAGCTCCAAAATCTTCATCGCCTCCGTCGCAGCCTTCGTCTTCACCTCCTCCTTGTTGATCCCTCCCCGAACCGACACCACCTCTCTCTTCCCGACAAGAACCTTGCAGAAAAACTCCTTCTCCCCAGTCAGCTCGTTGTCCATCATATCAAGCTCATACGTGACCGTCTCCGTGTTTGCCCATTTGCCCAGCTCCTCTTTAGGATGCTGCACATGGACTTTATCCCGGAGCAGTCGATCCATGTACTTCAAAAAACCAAACCGAGTAGCAACCTTCTCACACTCCACCATCGATCCAGAGTCAACCCACACAGCACCAAGTATTGCCTCAAACACATCAGAGAAAAACTTCTTTGGATTCAGTGCAGCCAGGAGTGCCCAGGGGTAATGCGTGCCATTCTCCATTTCATCAAGAATCTCCCCTCTCAAGGCCGCATGTCGCTTCATCGTCTCCTTCATCTCAATTCCAATATGCATTGAATTGTGTCGCATAAACGTCCACAAGTAAGACATCATCTCTTCGCTTTTCAAAGTGCCATCTTCTGTCACAATTTTTTCAGTCAACTTCAAGCCGCGCTCCATAGTCATAAAGGCAATGAAATCGCCATTTACGAGCCCCGTCTTGAGCGTATGCATCCTGAAATGGGGTAGCTCCGGCTTCACATTGAACAGCTTTGTAACGATGATGTTGTCCAAGACGGCATCTCCAATAAACTCGAGTCTTTCGAGGGATCGCTTGCCCGTCTCCGCCGCATATGAAGCATGCGTCAAGGCCTCGATCAAAAGGGCCTTTTTCTGGAATGAGTATCCAATCAACCCTTCCAGTGGCTCCAATGTCGGCGGAAGCGGTTCGTCCGCTGGCACCTTGTCGAAAATATTTCGTCTATCATTCTCCACACTCGTCCAATTGGTTTCAGGGAGAAACAGGGAGATGCATTTGACAGCCTTGTCGAGGTGCCCGTCCACGTATGAGACTCCAATGAGTGCCTCCACCATGTCTGCAAGTGTTTTTGTCGATATTTTTCTCTTCTGTGAAGTAGGCTCCAGACCCTCTTGGCGAACCTCGTCCAGAACCGCGTCCAAGTATAATGGGCGCCACTTTTGGCCCGTAAAGGGCTTTGTATTGAGGAATCTAGGCAGCTTAAATTCAAGGGCCGTTTTGTGCAGTCTAGCGTTGGATATAAGTCTGTCCCGCTTGTGCGAGAGATAGCCCTCGGGGTAATCAGGATCTAAGTAGCATCAGTATGGGCAACAGAAGAACTTTGAAACAAAAAAGAGGGCAGAGATTGTACATGTTTGCAACGATGGGTACTCACATTCGGCAGCGACGCGAATACAAGTGAAAAACTTGAGGATGGAATCACCCAACAATTCCACTCTCTCATAATTCACCGGCTCAGAGGCACTGCGCGCGCATATCGCCTGCCTGACCAGATCCATATTCTTAATACCAACTTTCCGGAGGATGTTGTTAGCCAGCTCCTTGGCCATGATCATAACACCGAGCTCGTGGATAATGCTGGGAATCAGCATGCCAAACTGCGCATGCCTCACCGGAATGGCATCGACCGTCGCCCATGGCAATGGATACACTCGTGCGTATGGTTTGCTGGTGGCCTGGTCCTTGGAGGGATCCCCCTGGGGGCGATGCAAGAAATCGGTTCTCCGCGTCCACTTGGTGAGCACAAGATAGGGGACGTTTTCAGGTGCCTTTTCATACTCATAAAATACATTTTGCACCTGGCTTGTAGCAGGCTTGAATCCGATGGTATCCTTGTAAAGGTAGGGAGCTTTCGTATTGTCGCGGATAAGGTACTGCCCTCCTTTCACAATCTCATCGTCGGGGTCGTATGCCCGCTGACCCATTTGGTCCATCGACAAAGATTCATCCTTTGCCCAAACCCGTATTACGTGCTCGGCTTGTTCAACTGGCCATCGATGGCCGAAGTGAAGCGCCAGGAGAGTCGACGTCTGGTCTGGTAGATCTGCAACCTTTTCATGCGGGACGGCGGTTCCAGCAGTCATTCGCAGTTCCACCGTGTGGTTACGATCGAGATGCATTTGCAGAGGCCGAGGCTGGTCAAGCCGGACGGGTAACAACATCTCATACTCGCCTTCCACCTGGCCGTTCTCCCCGATACAAGTCAAAGAGTAGAGCCACTTGTTGCCAGTTTCCCGCCACGCTTCAGCAACGTGGTGCCATGGCTTCATCGCCAGGTCAACTAGCACTTCAGATGCCCGAGTATCCATGGCACCCATATCGCTAGACCTGAAGGGCTGCAAATTGTCATTGACCAGCTCGGCATCGTATAGAGCGCGATAGGCCTGGTAAGCCGCATCCTTTGTGGCATTCTTCTCGGATTGCCATGCAGATGCACTGCTATGCTTCCTCAGGCTGACTGGTAGAAACGGTGGAAGCAACACGACGCAAGTCAATGAACCAGAATCAGGCTCTTTATGGATAATGTAGTCTGGTCGGCTGTCAACAAACTCTCCGGGGCTCAAGACTCTGCAGAAATGCTCCAGATGCGATTTAGCATTGTCGAACTCGAGCCTCGCCCCAGTGGACGGGACGATGAAAACGTCGTCGCTCGGGCTCTCTGAATCCTCCAGCTGGCTGAGCCTACGAACCTCTCTCTGCTCGTCGTCAAACAACTTCTTCATTTCCTCTTCTTTCGTAATCCATTTTTCGAGAGCCGGGCTTTCCAGCTCAAAGAAAATAACCAGTTTCGAGTCCCTCTTCCGAGCCCGACCACGCCTTTGTATAAACGACTTTGACGTCGTGGGGGTATCAAAACAGATGACGAGATTGCAAGCAGGCACATCAATACCCTCTTCCAAAACCGACGTTGCAATGAGCAGGTTGATTTTGCCATGGCGAAAGTTCAACAGATCCTTGTAATCAGTCTTGTCGCCGAATTCATACATGGCCTTTCGCCGTGTAGCATAGGCCGCGGTCCCAAACATGGTCCCGATTTTGTATTTGGCCATGATGGCCTGGTTTACGCGCAAGAGTTCGGCCAGCATCGTCACTGTGGCCCGCTCCTCGACGAAAATGATTCCCACAGTGGGTTCCTCTGCAGACAAAAGCTCGATTAAGAGCTTGTCTACCTTGTCAGAGATGTCATCAAAGGTCTGCGGTGTCTTGGGAAGAGGCTGAACGTTGACTCGGCGATAGACCTGGCCCAAATACTTCTTTTCTTCATCAATCCACCATTGGTTGGGAAGTTCATGATCTCCTTCCACTCTATTCAGGTGAGCCGATATGGCCTTTTCGATGTAGAGATCAGCAGCCCAGGGGCCAAGTTGTTTGCATATCTGTTTAGATCGAGTACGGAATGACTTCATCTGATTCTGCGTGTAGGTGTCGTATTTTTCAATTGCCTCTGCCAGCGCACGCTTGTTCCTCTCAGTGGGATCACGTAGCAGGTAATGTATGTAGGGGTCCTCTTTAATATCCAGTTCAAGATAGACCTGGTTCAGGGAGCGCATGGTGGGAGTCATGACATCTTCTCGGCCAGGATTGTAGATGACGTGACGGATGGTAGGTCTTTTGACGCATTTAAGCAGCTCGTCACGGTGGAGAGTGGGCGAGATGCATGTTGCATCCAACAACAACTCCAAAGCCTCAAGGTCCTCTGGTTGAGACTGAATACTTGGGGTTGCTGTCAAGCCCAAGATGGATGGGACGCTTCCACCAACTTGCTTGCATGGATGGTAATGGTTAAGCATGACCCTGCCGCCAGGGTTTTTGCCAATGCAGTTGTGAGCTATATAGATCAAGCAGACAGTGTCAGCAGTTTTATTCCTCCTCTTGGTGAATGCAAAAAAGAAACAGCAATCAGCACTTGCCTTCGTCAAATACAAGCAGCGCTAGGTGATTCATGGTAATGTACGCATGGTCGAGAGCATCCAGCAGAACCTGAGGCGTCGAAACGACGACTCGAGTTGTGCCCAGAAGGGTATGCCAAATCTCCGGGCCCCAAGCATTGATGGCGGAATTACCAGCAAGCAGCGTCATGGGCACGGCAGGGATCTGCAACTTGAGTACATCCTTCTGCTGGGTACACAGCGAGACAGTTGGTGCCATGAACCATACGATCTGACGGGGCGCCGCGTTAGTGCTCCTCCTCGTCTCCGTTTACAAGGAGCAGCTCACCTTTTTCGGGTCGCAGGATTCCAGTTCACTCTTGATACGAAGCACGGCCCTGACAGATAACCCAAGTCAGCATGGATTGAGCAGTACGTGGCAAAGGATGCCGACGATAACCTCAGTGACGTATAGACGGCACACAAGGGGGGGGTTATGCGACTTACACCTGGGTTTTGCCACTTCCAGTATCCATCTAATACACAATACACCCCCTTTGGTCAATGGACATTCAAAATAACATCAAGAGGAAGACAACATACAGCCACAATCACATTTCGCTCGAGGCTCTGCTCGAGCATCTCAATCTGGTACGCCCTAGCCGCCATTACTCCTGATTGCTCTCCATCTTCACTGAGCAGTGCTGCCTGGGAGCCTGAGGAAGTGCAATCTTGGGTGGACGGAGGCTCCCTGATATCAAGTCCGGGCCCGGGAGCCTCGTCGACGGCAACGCCATCCACAGCATCAGCATCCTCCGGTCTAGTGCCTGCCCACCTCTCGACGCTTAGGCCAGTCACCTCGTGGTCCAGGGGTGCCAAGGAAGAAGCCCCAGAAGTGCTCGACGACCTGGAAGCGGGCCTTTCCGCTTGTGCTTCTGCGTCTGCGTCTGCATCTGCGCCTGAACGAGGCCGCCGCAGCACGTCACCAGGCGACAGGCCCGGAGCAGATCCCGGAGCAGGGCTCGAGCTGCCGGATTGTACCCCAGCGGCCGCTAGTTCTCCAGTCACCCGCCACATGGGACGGCGGTAGTTTGGCGCTCCCGCTGCGGATCTGGCAGTGTGACTCAGGCAACGACTCCAGGGTGGCAGCCTGACGTGTCGGGCAGACGCAGACGAAGCGAACAAAAGGCGGTCTCGTCGCTGGGCAGGGAAACGGGCCCTTCGCAAGATCCCGGCTCGAGATGCTTCACGCCGGGCGCGACGACGGCGGAGCTCGTGGCGGGGTCGCCTGCGCTCGGGAGACGACGATGGGGCTGCTGGATATGGACTCATGCCCTTGCAACGACGGGATTCGTATGACTGGAGCTAAGAAGCTAAGACTTTAGCCAGGGCTGCTGGTAAGCTTAATTAGCATCGATGGCCCAAAGGAGAGAGACGCGGCGTCAACAGCTGAGGCGTCACCGGTTCGTAGTTCGTGGTCCCAAGCAGGTCGTCCCGCAAGTGGGACAAATCGCTGTTCTGCTGTTGGTTGCTGTGGGTTTCTCTCGATGAACGGCAGAAGGTGTAGCAGGAGGAGACGCAATTGGGTGACGTGTGGGGAGTCGCTGAGTGTGACATGACGACGTCGAATCACAGCAATGGACTTTTGGTAGCAGCAAACAAACTTGAAGTCACCAAGGCTCAGTCAGTTTAGGCGATAGAAGATAATAGCAAACATAATTAACTTGTAGATCTTTGTTTTTACGAAGGTCTATGCAGTCATACGGTCAAGCGGCAGGACAACAAATCAGTTTAGGAAATAGGAGTTAAAGGCGATAGGAGATAATAGTAAACTCAATCAACTTGCATATTTTGTTTTTTCAAAGGCTCATGCAGTCACACGGTCAAGCGACAGGGCAACAAAGCCACGCAAGGCTCCGCAGTAAGTTTCTTGTAATTCCGAATGCTTGATAATTACCTAGGTACCTACATATGTAAATACGACTTGGCTAGCGTTTCTCAAATTTAATGTTCATAATTTCTCACTCATCTTTGACTAGGTACCAATCAAGATGCCCAGTTTTCGTAATATTGAGAAATATTTACATGATAGTCATGACACTTGAAAACCTGTATACATTCTATTTCTGTAGCCGTCCAGCCCCACGAGCGCTCGATGCTTCCCAACTAGGTCATGTCCCAATTCAGGGCCAATTTACTACCAAAAAGACAAGGGCGTAACAAGGCTTTACCCGGTAAACCAGACCAATAAACCGCCGTGGTCACAAGGCACGGCATCCGTTGCGACAATTTTCAAAGAAGCCGCGGAAGAATCGGTCTGGAAGGATTCGGCTACTAGGCATCTAATTCAATGCGTGTATTTTAGGTTGCTTCTCGTATACTACTTGGTTTCACAGCGATCGCCATGAACAGATGTGATTGATTATGCCGGAGCCTAAAAGATGATACCCGCATCAATGCGTCTTGGACCCAATTGACAAGGCCCCAGCTCTTGAATTGACATGGCAAACGTTCTAGTTTAGTTCTTCTGAGACAAAAAAAAAAAAACAAGAAAACAAAAGTGTTGCCTCCCAACCTGCCAACCCACCTGTCATCAAAGCCTTGAAATCCCCCGATATTACAAGCCACACACCGGCAATTCCCACAATAGACAGACAGATCGGGACTTGTCGACCCACCATCGCGGATCTCGCTGAGTTACGGCCAAGTCCGCAAAGGAACTTTTGTCCAATTTCCCATCATCACCATTGGAGTCATAATAAGAGTCACAGAGGGATGTGGCTTGGACACTGCCCAGGCTCCAGATGCTAGTTTGCATACAGTACTAATGGAGTGGTTTCCTTAAAAGGGATTTTGTCCCCCAAGTGACCCCCGAATAATTCACTCGGGCCCCCATAAAATATCGGGGTAAGCCCGATGCTGGAAACTTTAGCAGACTTACACGTCGCCGTTTCAGAGGCAGATGACTTGGATGCTTATTAGCCTCACGTCAAAAGGAAATTGCAAAGTAGGATCGAGATGCCGCAACGAGCACACGAATGATCAGCTACAGGAAGCCGCAACGAGTCATCAGTCACGCAGCGGCATAAACCTGCACTGTCCAATTGGATGTGAGCCGTTAATCTGCGTGAATGAGGACCCATGTGACCGCTGGGCCCTTGTACGGACGGCGAGAACTTCTGGAGATGGCTTCACGGCTGCAGAAAACTGGTTTTTGTTGTGCTTACCAATATCTTTGTGTAATAGAAGCAGCAACAGCAAAAAGCAAAGACTTGTCCTTTTCAATCCGAAAACTGTCCTTTTGCATGGCTGAAGACAGATTGCCTGCATGGCTGCAAACCAGGTTTGTGGTTGTTGCAGTATTAGTGGCTAATAGTAGGTTAGGTACTGTACTAGGCAGCCTGACGTTGAACGGGCTTCTACCTGGGAGGATTCTTTGTAGTGCAAGCAACAAAGCAAAACACCGAGCCAATCGAAAACTTCAACGCCAAACGCCAAAATCCGAAACATCTGCTGTCTAATTGCCATGTAATTCGCGGATCCGATCTCTCCATCCCCATGGATCTTTTCGCAACAGGCTTCAACGCCTGGAACCAACTCTCCGTAGCCCAAAAGATCCTCCCGCACGAGCCTCATGACCTCTTCGCCTTTACAAAAGTTCTTTCAGCTTCAGCCATTGAACGGCCAGTCTCGCGCCTCACTTACACCATTGGTACTTATATCATCACATAACATATCATATCATGCCACATCTGCCACTCACACCAAAAAAGAATCACATAATCCCCAAGCCCTCCGATTCGCAACAAAAAAACCCTCCGTACTGACAAAAGGCCCTGCTGCAGTTCGACAAGATGGGCGCTTCGTCGTCGCCGGTCTTGGTCCCGAGCCTCAGCATCTCGAGCTGCTCTACACGTCAGCCGAAGCTGCCTCTGGGCAAATCTTGACCATTGTCCAGGACCAGGATAGCCATGACAGCAACAAGTTGGTCAAGCATTCGTCCCTATCATCTCCCGAACCAGACGCCATCTTCACCTGCACGCCTCCAGCTACGCAAATCGCGGCCTTCAGCACCGGTTTCGTCATCCTACACACCAACGGAACCGTCTCTACCTTTGGTGACTCCCGCTTCGAGGCTTGTCTAGGTAGAGACATTCATACGCCAAACCGGTAAGCCCCTAAAACAAGGCTCCCCCCCTCTACAAACGACTTCGGACCTTTTCCCGAGCTGACTGACCCGGTTACGGAGCCCCAAAAAAGACCTCCTGAAGTCCCGGGCCCGGTACCCGATCTCCATGAAATCGCCTCGGCCAACGATCCCGTTAAATGCGTCACGGCTGGCGGAAGTGTCGTTGCAGCACTGACGACGAGCGGCAGCGTCTACGTCTGGGGCTCTAGCACTTCATCAACAGCTCCAAAGGCGTCAGACAGTTCACGTCGTCACCGCCGAGGACATGCTTTCGAGCAACTCTCTGGCATTCCCAACTATACAGAAATCGATAATGGTAAGGATGTCGAGGATGTTGCTCTCGGAGAGTCGCACGCCATCGCCCTGACAGCTGACGGACTCATCTATGTCATCGGTGAGAATAACAATGGCCAACTTGGAATTGGTAATGCTATTGAAAGAACGGAAACATGGATCAATGTTCCTTTCAAGGCTGCCAAAGGTTCCAAGATTGTGGGCGTGGCGGCTGGCCCGCGGGCCTCCTTTATTCTAACGGGCAAGATATAGATGTGGCCGATATCAGTAGATTTTCAGGCCAGAATTCAAAAGTAAAGGCGAGTATTCAGGTGTGAACCGCATCATATAACATTACACTACACTGCACTGCACTACTAGCCGCCATAACTCTAAGCTTCAGTCTGGTCTTGACCCAGTCTTCACATCAAGCAGTATTGTAATGTGCCAAATTCTTTTGTTTATTAAGCTTTATGCCTCATTATTGTACATCAAAGCCTGCTTCATCATCATTCCGCGTACCGGCATGTCTATCATAGACTTGACAAGTAATCCTCAATCTCCTGAGGAGTCAGCTTTCTAAACCGAGGGCCCGTAGCACCCTCCACTCCCTCGACGCCCAGCAGGTGGTCAGCTGGGGGGCCAACAATGCCTGAGAAAGGCACAGCAAGTTAGAACAAGTACCACTCATTATATATAATCATGTGAAGAAAAACAAAAACTTACCAATCTCAATGGAATCCCCGCTCATTTCACCCTCAATGTTGTCCTTGAGCGTCAACAGAGCAATGTGGATGGCGTCTTCCAGCTCCAGCTCCTCCGAGTATCGCTTCTCCAAAAAGGTCTTGGCCTTGGTCGCACTCTTGCCAATGGCCGTGGCCTTCCAGGGGAAATAACTGCCTGTTGGGTCGACCTGATACAACATGGGGCCTCCCTTGTGGATGCCGCCAGTCTTTTTTGTCTTCTTCACCTCCTCGCCCTCCTTGGCCTCGGTTTCCTCCTCCTCGGGGTCGATGCCCTCGTCCCAGCCGGCAATCAGCATGCTGACGCCGTATGGCCGAACACCAGCCGACTGAGTAGCCTCCTGCATGACTCTGGCCACATCCTGCACAAGTATTCTGGTGGGAGGGTATTCGTTGTAGATGCGCTTGTAGCCTGTGTGAGAAACCTTGCGCGCTCGGTCGACAAGTACTCTGTAGTCTGGGCCCATGCCGGAGTAGACGGTGCCGATGTTGGGGGTGATGTGGCTAATCTTGGACAGGCTGCTCTGGTCGGCGAGAGGGGACGACGACTTCTTTTCGGTGGCGAGGACGATGCCATTCGTAGCTGCGTATTTGAATTTGCGTCATTAGCCATCCTGCCATGGCATGTCTTCCCCAAGGATAGAGAGTAGTCGAAGTCTCAGCATACCTTTGATACCCAGAGCAGTGATACCCTGGTTGACCGCATTCAGAGCATACTCTGCGGGACGGATTCTACATGTCAGCCTTGTTCGACGCCATTCATGTCATGATATCTTCCAACGAATCGGTGCCATAGACTTGGTTGCTCCAGGGGAAGTGCGTACCGATTTGCACCAGCTTGCCGCTATCAACATGGCCAGTCAGCAGAGGGGTCTTTTGGGGCTGGAGAGATGACATCAACCTGCGTACCTGGGCGAGAATGTTGTGAGGGAGAAGGAGTATCTGTCCGCCATGGCTGGATGCTTATCGACGGTCTACCAGCGGATTGTTCTGCGTGCTCGTTGCGTGTGAATCTGCGGTGCTCCAATGCTATGCTTTGCTAGAGTCGAAGCTATTCTGAGCTGCTCAGCCATAATGCAATCCCACCCACAGCAGGCACACTGAGCTGCGCGTCAAGCTTGGGCCAGGCAGTTGGTGGCGGACTTTGGTTTCGCCGAACTCCGGTGGGGAGCTCCTCCGCTGTCCATCTCCGCTAAGCCTTGGCCAACTACGAGTACTAAGCCAAGTAACTCCGTAACTTGTACCACAGTTTTTTCGTTTCTGGTTCGACAAATTTCCACCAGCAAAAATATCACCGCTGCCACCCAGCCGGAGATTTCGGCTAGCTGGGCTACATGCTACATGTTACATGGAATGTGACGCGCAGAGCGATGAAGTGGCCTCTTCTCTCCCCGTCTATGTGAAGACTTGACGCGTACCTTTTTTTCGTTTCTCCCCCACGCGTTTCTGCCTAACCGAGACAGTTTGAGTTTGCAAAGCTCTTTGTGCCATGTGAAGCCACCAACAGTCTTTGACTTCCACAGCTTCTTTGTTGTTTCGTCGGCTATTTCTTGCCCCTGCTGGCGCATCGAAAACGAAACTTGGGGCATCACCTTTTTTTTTAATCCTTCTCAAGTATCAGCCGCGATGGAGTGGTTTGGAGAGAGGGTTCGGACACCGTACCAAGCAACGGTTCACGAAAAGACATCTACAGCTTATGACGAGGAGCCAACGAGGTCTGACCACGCCAGAGAGTATGCATCTGCACATGCTCAACCATCACCAGATGCTACGCACAGACATGGGCGGCGATATAGGCCACGAACATGTCGGATTTGCCTGGATGTCGTAGAGCCAAAATACCCTTCCAACTCGTCCAAGTCGAGCAAGCCAGTATATGTGTCTGACGACCCCGAGCTGGGAAGACTGCTATCCCCATGCAAGTGCAAGGGATCGCAAAAATATGTCCACGAGGGATGCCTCAATTCTTGGCGACTCTCAAACCCGACGGCCAAGAGAAACTACTGGCAATGCCCGACGTGCAAGTTCTCCTATCGGCTGGTCCGCCTTCATTGGGCTTCGATGCTAAGCAGCAAATGGGCTCAAGCTGGCCTGACACTGTTTATCCTTGTGGCGAGCATCTTCCTTTTGGGATTTCTGGCTGACCCAATCCTCAACCTTTGGGTCGATCCCTTCGGTACCGTCAGTGACGCCGTTACAAGCGTCGTCACGGATATTGAAGCCCTCAAGGAGCCCGACTGGGAACCGCCGACGACCTGGGCCGAGCATTTTCTCAAGGGATTCTTCTCTCTTGGGCTCGTTGGCATCTTCAAATCCATGATTGCCATGTCACCGTGGCATTGGTGGAACTTGCGCAGCTTGACCGGAACCAGCAGACGCCAGGGCGGAAGGGCCAGAGTGGAAAACATTAGCCTCGTGTTTGTCATCATTGGAGCCTTTACCGCCCTCATGGGAATATGGAAAGGAGTCAAGAAGCTGAGTGAGCGCGTGCTGAAGAATGTGAGTGAGAGAGTATTGGACGTTGGCGGGGATGATGGTGATGTTGATGATGACGGCGATGAGGGAATGCCGGATGGGAACAAGGATGAATGATGCATTTTCACAACAATCGTGTACTCCATGGACTGGCGCTGCTTTCATGTTGTCGCCCCTCTGCACACTCTTAAGTTGCCTCGAACTCGCTCTTCCGTGTCAAGTCAACTAGTCTGCGTGCAAATAGCGACGCTCCACCAGCGCCTTGAGCAGAGGCCGTCTTGGCTCTTTGCTCGCTGGCCTGGTGTGAGTTGCCGGTGCGATTTGCGCGCGTTGAAGATGCCCGTTTGGGTGTTGGAGACGTCGCCATTCCTGCAGTATCTGCTCCGTACGCTCCAGTACACCATCTTTTGAGCAGCATCATTGGAACAGCCTGGCACATTTTCAATGACATGATCTATTTTTGGCCTGTCCTTTTATTCTTCTTTTTTTATTCCCCCAAATTTAATTATATAAAGATATGGACAATCGTAGTCTAAAGCATAGATCCCACCAATACCATGGCATCTTTACATTAAATCACAGTTGCGCCTAGCAAACTCTGTTACTCGGCACCAGCCACGCTGTTATCAAATCAGCCCTATTTCCTCGATAACACCTGAATAACATCGCCTGCTTGGTACTAGCCGCAATCAACCAAATCAGCTCCGTATGCAGTAATACGAGAAAGGCGCAAGGATGGCTCGCCGTTTGCAATGATATTGGTTGGGCCGGCGATTCGTACTCCCGGCGCCGGGTCCAGCGCCTCGTGTTCTAAAGTGAAGGTACCCAAAAAAAAAGACCCCTAGCAATGGGCCACCAATGTCATAAGCCATAAGGGATCGCCATCGCCTCACCGCGCGCGAACGCCTTTCGCAGTGGCCCGTCACTGCAAACCATCGCCCGCCACTCGTTTGATTGATTATCGAGTCGAATCGTCTCGCTCGCTGCGGCTTCACGGACCTGCTCGGACCTGCTCGGCTCTGCTTATCGGGTGTCGCACAGCTGGCCTCAGGGATCTTAGATCAGATCAGATCAGGAGAAGGACCTGCTCCTCAGCGCTGCATCCCGCCCCCTCCGCCTTCAACCACAGCGCGACTTGCTGCTATCGGCCCTTGCAGGACTGCGAAGAGACGAGAGGACAAGGACGCAGAGAAAAGTTGAATTGGCCAGGCCGATACCCTTGGCAATCACGCAGCTGAGCCACTATCGCTGTCTTGAATTTGTGCCGCTTTGGGGCAAAGACATCTCCCCCAGACGACAAGATGCATTTCGCATATCCTTCCCGCAAGAGCTCCAACCCACCGCCCTTCCGACCTCGATCCACACGGCTGCCCGGCCTGCGGAGGAGCCGCATCAAGACCATTGGCATTGTGGTCTTCGTGGTGTTTGCGGCACTTTGGTTCTTCTCCAATCCAAGAGTGCCGCGCCCCGACCATGAGCGCGTGCCTTCTGGCCAGCCGCCCGTCGTCATTGTGACCGTCATCGACCCGACCCAGTACCCCAATGCCTATCTGAAAACCGTCAAGGAGAACCGCGAGCAGTATGCCGCCAAGCATGGTGGGTTGCCCCTCTGTCTCTTACGGACCTGACTTGTCCCCCGCTGACACGCAGAAATCACAGGATACGAGGCATTTGTGGCAAAGGCCTACGACTACGACACCAAGGGAGCGCCGCAGAGCTGGTCCAAACTCATGGCTATGCGACACGCGCTGGCCAAATTCCCCGAGTGCAAGTTTGTCTGGTACCTCGACCAGGACGCCTACATCATGGACGTGAACAAGTCGTTGGAGGAGCATCTCCTGGGGCAGCGGAAGCTGGAGAGCCTGATGATCAAGAACTACCCCGTCGTGCCGCCGGACAGCATCATCAAGACATTTTCGCACTTGAGGGCAGAAGAGGTCGATCTCATTGTCAGCCAGGATACCTCGGGCTTGGTGGCCGGCAGCGTGGTGGTAAGGAACAGCCAATGGGGCAAGTTTTTCCTCGAGACATGGATGGATCCTCTTTACCGAAGCTACAATTTCCAAAAGGCCGAGAGACACGCTCTGGTGAGTTTTGATACCAACTGAAGCCAGGGAAATGGGAAGAAGCAGAAGCTAATGCAGATCACAGGAGCACATTGTCCAATGGCACCCCACCATCCTCTCGAAGTTGGCGCTCGTGCCACAACGCACCCTCGGCCCTTACACGCGCACCGACAAGGGAGACGCCTACCAAGACGGCGACTTTGTCGTCATGTTTTCCGGCTGCACCAAGGAGGGTGTCGTGAACTGCGAGACCGAGTCAGCAAGCTACTACCAGAAATGGAGCTCGTCGTTTAAGAGCTAGAGAGCCCATCACTACCGGGCGAAAGTGAGAAAGACGGATTGAGAGGCAACTTTGGGCATATCAAATAAAAACGAAGAAAAACAACGGAAAATGAAAGACATAAAACGAACACTGGGAAAATATGGAGGGCGGGCGACGGCGGCGGCGGCAAGGGAGCAAAAACACTTGCGTAATACCGGCGTTCGTTCGGAGCATATATCCTCTTGGAGTCTATATCCACGGCGTTATCTGGGTTGACAACGTGTTGTGTCGTTGACGGCTTTTTGGAAGTGAATCGGCAAAACCTGACATAGAGGGGCAAGCGAGTTCGAGTATCAAAGAGACGAGGATGGCTACTTGGACGTACAAGGGGTGGAGGGAAATATAAAGCAAAATGGTACGCTTCATTTTTTGTATTACGCTGATGAATTATGTCTTTCTGTCTTGTCTTGTGTCGAGTATAGTTGGCATTGGGGAGGCAAAGTACCTTTTTTTTTTTCATTTTTGATAATCTATTTCAATAATACAGCCTACCTAGTAGTAAGCTACGCTGGGTATGAAGAAGTGGGAGAAATAAGTAGGTGATGTCCTTGGTATGGTGGGAAGATGACATGGCGCGGTGCTATATACAGTATTCAGAGTTATTCCAAACATTTCCATTACTGTGAATACTATTCATGACTAATTACCGTATTAAAAGAGATTTTCTATAGGCATGGCTTACCAGTTCCCCGCTATCCTGAGGGATCATGTCTCAACCTATTATCCAATACTTCTCTTACATATTACATCCATGATCTAGAGCAAACTCAACCTCAAGCCCGCACTATTAAACCTTGATAATGCGGCATTTTTTTTTATAAGCAAACGGTGCCAATAATTGCTCCATCACGCCTTTCAACCTCCCGCCCAACAATTACAACCGCATCATCTCATGTCATCCTGCCCATTCCATCTTCCAGTTTCGATGCTTTCCTCCGGTTCCGTCTCCGGATTCACGGCGTCCGCGGGTTTACGCCCTCCACCTTCTGCCCATCCAGGTTTAGCGCTGTTCCCCGCCAGACATGTGAAGGTGCGCCCCATCTGTGCGCTAACCCCGATGGAGACGTCTTCTGGCAACTTTGGAAGCATCTCATTGGCCCACCGTCTGTACTTCTGCATGTATTTGTTTTTTAGTTGTTGCAGCCGAGGTGGCAGGCTGGCTCTTTCCCGGAAACACGCATCATGCGTGGAAATAGCTCGACGGCTGTGGCCTAGCAGGTGGTGTGAGATGGATGTACTCTGCAGTAGCAATCTGGCAGCAATGGTACTTGGGTCTTACGTAGCTCGTGTTAGTGGCAAGTTGCTTCAACCTTTGTTGCTCAAGCAGCCAAAAACTTGCCTCCTCCTCCATCCACTGCCGTCCATTCATCTTCTCCTCTTGACAGGTGAAATGCTGGCTTGGAGGAATTGACCTGCTGCTCCAGCATCCTCCGATTGTATGCGTCTGTGAGGAGTCGATAAACAAAGCAGAAGGAAGAAATAACCAACCGCCACGATGCCTGGCAGCTCGCGCATTCCCCAGAGCCTCCGCGGCAGTCTGGAGAGCGTCAAGCGCCGGAAACAGGCGCTGTCGCTCAACATGATCAATATCGAACTGTGAGTCGGTGGCTGCGTAGGCCAATTGCATTGGATCGTTTCCCGCTGACGCCTTGCTCCCACGACAGCCTCAAGAACATCATCTTCTTCTACTTCGTCCTCCGGTGGACCCGGCGCCTGTGGTGGAAGCTCAAGGGCCGTGGCATCATCGGCGCCATCCTCGAGCTCTACCGCGACATTGAACGAACTCTCTACGGCTACTTCTTGCGTGCTCCTGGCGTGCGCGGCCAGGTGCAGAAAAAGGTCAAGGAATCGCTCGACAAAATGTCCAACAAACTGGTGCCGGCCGGGCAGACAAAGTACCTGTCGCTTCCCAAGGAGGGCATGACGGACGAAGCCGTGCGCGCCGAACTCGAGTCGCTGGCAAACATGGATCATACCCGCTGGGAGGACGGCTACGTCTCTGGCGCCGTCTACCACGGCGAGGGCGACCTGCTGAAGCTGCAGACGGAGGCGTTTGGCAAGTTTACCGTGGCCAACCCGATCCACCCGGATGTTTTCCCGGGCGTGCGCAAGATGGAGGCTGAGGTTGTGAGCATGGTGCTGAATCTGTTTCACGCCCCGGTTGGTGCTGCTGGCGTGACGACGTCGGGCGGCACCGAGAGTATCCTCATGGCCGTGCTGTCTGCGCGTCAGAGGGCTTACAACGAGCGCGGGGTTACAGAGCCTGAGATGTAAGTTGCGTTGATTTTCCATATAATTCACGTAGTGCATCGAGTACACCAGGAGGCAAACTAAATGCTAATGCCCAACACTTTAGGATCCTGCCGGCGACTGCGCACACGGCCTTCCGCAAGGCCGGCGAGTACTTCAAGATCAAGATTCACTACGTAGACTGCCCTGCTCCCACCTATCAAGTAGATGTCCGCCGAGTTGCCCGCCTCATCAACCGCAACACGGTGCTGCTTGTAGGCTCCGCTCCCAACTTCCCCCACGGAATCATCGACGACATTTCGGCCCTGAGCAAGCTTGCGGTGCGCAAGAAGCTCTGCCTGCATGTGGACTGCTGCCTCGGCTCCTTTGTCATTGCCTGCCTCGACAAGGCGGGCTTCGAGACGCAGCCGTTCGACTTCCGGCTCAAGGGCGTAACCAGCATCAGCTGCGACACGCACAAGTACGGCTTCGCGCCCAAGGGCAGCTCTACGGTGCTGTACCGCACGGCCGAGCTGCGATCATACCAGTACTTTGTCTCGCCCGACTGGGCCGGCGGCGTCTATGCCTCGCCTGGCCTGGCAGGATCGCGACCTGGAGCGCTGATAGCCGGTTGCTGGGCCAGCATGATGCGGCTGGGCGAGAACGGATACGTGGACGCCTGCGGCAAGATTGTGGGGGCAACCAAGAAGATTACCGAGGCGATTCAGAACGGTCCCGTGCTCAGCAGCGAGCTAGAGGTGCTCGGCAAGCCGCTCGTCTCGGTTGTGGCCTTTTCGGCCAAGAACCTGGACGTGTACGACATTGCCGACGGCATGTCGGCCAAGGGCTGGCACCTCAACGCCCTGCAGAGCCCTCCGGCCATCCACGTAGCAGTGACGATGCCCATTGTCAAGGTGTGGGAGCGGCTGGTCAGCGACTTGGAGACGGTGGTGGAGGAGGAGCGCGAGAAGGAGAGGGTCAGGCTGGTGGAGGGCAAGGGGGCAAAGGGCAAGGCCATGGGCGACTCGGCTGCGCTGTACGGCGTGGCGGGATCGCTTCCGAACAAGGGAGTTGTGGTTGATCTGGCTACAGGGTTCCTCGATTTGCTGTACAAGGTATGATGTGACTTGGCGTGCTGTAAGAGTGTGCGTACGGAGTTTTTTTGTTTTTTTGATGGGTTGGTTATACTGCTTGTATGTAACAATGATTTGGGGTCTCTCGAATCGGGCTGTCTCTCCTTTTTTGGTCTTCTTTTTTCTCTATCTTTTTTTCTTTCTTTCTTATATTCACCCTCCTTTTGGAATTGGTTCTTGGCTGTTTTGGAGAGCTGGGCCGCAAAGCAGCAGATGGAGAAGAAGGAAACGGGAGAGAGACTTGCATCGGCCATCTCGATGCCACTGCCCGAGTTGCACAACGGTGCCTACTGCTAGACACAGACACATACATACATACACAAGCTTGGACACATGCATGAGTCCCCAATTCGATCGATTGATTCCATCTGCATCTCCGGCTGCAGGTGTCCACGGACCCCTTGGCATCGCCCTGCCTCACTTTGAGTCTTCGCTGTAACGCACATGCATCTCCCATCGCATAATACGAGTACAGCGTCGGGGGAGGCAAACAAGCCAAGCTCCATGTCCAATCATAGCGGCACGCACGAGACAGCCTCACTTTTCTTCTTTTGCTGTTATCAACCAGCCCGCTCCACTAGCTCACCGCCCCCTCTTTTCGCTGTCTCGACTATTGATTGATCCGATGCTTGTATTATTTGTCATGGGGATGGAGGTGGGAGAGCGGCGTGACTGATTTGTCGGCTGTTGCAAACAAACGATGGCATGCAGCTCTTGTTGTTGCCTCCCTTGCAGGCGATGGATGCATGAACTGTGTAGTATATGCGAGACTGCATCCTTTCTTTGCTTTTTCGCCCCCGTTATTCTGGCTCTTCCCCCTTGGTCCTGCATGATGCTGCTCTGGTGATGTGCATGTTCATCTATCTACGTGTGTCTATAGTACTAGTATAATACTGCTACTAACCAACATGAACTAACACGCCCATCGGCACTTGTTTAGCTGGTCCACGTAGTCGTACATGCTAGTCCAGCTAGTCCAGCATCTGCTGTACATGGACAATCACAACCTCGACACGATGCAACATGCAACGAGATTACCAGTGCGCTCGTCTGGGTTGCATCGGCCCGGGCGAACGATGGGAACGGGTGGCTGCACGCCGATGCCCGAAAAGAAACGACGAAGCGTCCTACGTGGTCGCCTGAGGACGAGGCGATCGGCGACGTGCAGGGCAAGGGAGGAGGAGGAGGAGGTTTTGATGCGGATGATGAGAGGCGAAGTTTGGGCTGCTGCATGATATGGTTATGGTTTGGTTTGGGTTGGAGGTGGCTAGCTGAGGAGGGGAAGAGATGAGCAGATTGGCGGAGGATTGGAGATGTTGATGATGCCGTGTAAGTGGTCTGTCTGTCTGTCTGTCTGTTTGACTGGCTGTTTGACTGGCTGGATGACCACTAACTTGTACAGTACATACAGCAGGAATTATACAAGGTCCAGGGCGTAATGCCGTATGTACACAAGTGCGGATGCATTGATGCATACCTACATGTACGAGTACACAATGATGTGCTGGACATGAAGGCAACGAACCGTGGAGATGTCCAGACTAACCCCGTCTCATCCAGGCGCCGTTTGCCGAAGCCAAAACAAGGCAAAAAACCACCGTCATGACGACATTGTCCCAAACCAGAACCCCCCTGTTCTCACCCCGTCCGTCCGCAACCCGAGGCCACTAAAAAATTGACACCCAAACGCAGCCAAACAGAGCCCGTCGTGAGATATCGTACTCGTACCTACATGTACTAATAGGAACTTGCCCGGCTTACTTCATCGTTACACCGGCTGCATTCTCTCAGCTAAAAACAGGGCCAGCGGTGCCGGCTATGCTCGAGTTGGTGCTAGTGCTAGACTGATCAAGACGCCAGCAGGGGAGCAGCATAAGTGAGGCTTGCAGATGTGGCGAGGGGCTCGAGTGGACGGACCAGCTGCTTTTTGCCGTCTTGTTACTGGATCTGCTGCATTGTGTGTGTTTTTTATGTGAGGAGAAGGGAGAGGATGGTATCCCTGCATCGCTGCTTTTCATTGTGTTGTTGCTGCTGCTGTTGTGATGCTTACAGCTTATACCCTGCTTATACACGCAGACTCGTATAGGCACAATTCAGTGAGCCGTGGTCTGATATACACGTCCTCAGTCCAAGCAGCAGCAACTGCATAATGCCCTGAAACAACGACTCAACCTATCAAAGCATCAATCCGCATCTCCACCTGACTCATCAACCGTCCTCAGCCTCTACCAAGCCCTCGTCACTTACATCACCTCACATGCAGCTCTACCCAACTCCCGCCACAACAGCCCAACCAACCCAGATCCTCCACGCATCACGTTTCGAAAGCCCATGATGCAAATCTCTGCCCCCCAGTCCCACTGCCTCCTCCCCTGCCGCACCCAAAGAAAAGGAAAAAAAGACATCCGAGACAAAAAAAAAGGCGTATCGCCTTGCTGCCAAAAACAGGCCACCCCTGTCATACCCTGTGATACCCTACGCTTTGTCCATCTCTGCTCTTTGGTCTTGGTTTCTGTTTGGGTAATTCGCCTCAAACCCTTGCTTGTTCCTTTTCTTGTCTCAATGGGGACCCTGCCTGGGACCACGTATGTCGAGAGAAACCCAAGTGGCCAATGCACAAACCGGGTTCTCGTCCACTTGATCCATCCATGCCAGGGCGGGGTGGGGGAGGGAGAAGCAAGAGCAGAGCACATAGCGTTCTGCTTTCGCGCCGAGGCCGACAGGGTGGACAAATGGACGTTGAGAAGAGCCCATGATTGATGAGAGGCCCGCGATGTCATCATGTTGTGCCTCCCTCGTTTTTCCCTGCTACCGCCTTGGAATTTTTCCTTTCCCCCCCTATCCAGCACGGGCTGCGTTTCACTGCCCCTTCCGTTGGGGACCTGATCTGACTTTTTGACACTTCATCAATCATATAATTTCCCGTGTCCCTCCCCTTGTGCTTGTGCTTGTGTTTGTGCATCCCGTGCCTTTGTGAAGCCTCACAGCTGAAAATACTCTTAATCTCATAACCTCCCTCTCCATCTACCCATCATCTCTCATCTCTCACAAAGAAACGCAAGGCAACTTCCCTCTTTGCCTCCATAACGCTGTGTCGTCCTCCTTCTATTACCACCGCCTCCCATCTCACACACTCTTTCCCACCCTCACGATAACACCACAACCAACCGGCATCCGGCGATAACCAAAGAACAAAAACTAAACGTTTCGGCACGGCAACTCCAATTCTGTCGTGAACGTGGTGCCATAGGAAGAAGAAAAAAAATCTGCCGTGTTGCCGTAAACCATGACTGCCGAGACGACCGTCTTACACGACGCTCTGCCGTCGGCACACGGAAACACAGCCTCGCCAACGCCGCACGGCGGTGACGAGAAGCTCGACAGTGCATCCTTGGCATCAAGCTCAAGGCATCGACGAGACAGTCGTCGAGAGCATGATAAAGACGATGCCTCCCGGAGAGGACACTCGTCAAGGTCGTCGTCGTCGTTTCCATACAGGGACGTTATCAAGTCTGTGCTCTCACACGTCATGACTAAGACCGAGGCGCCGTCTTCACAGAGCGACATGAAGGACAAGCAGGTCGAGGATGTCGTTAGGGGACTTGCTATGGAGGAGTGGAATTCGCGGTGGCTGGATGAGTTGGTGGCCAAGGTCAAGGGCGAGCGTAAGTTTGACACGAATACCTCCTCTTATAAGAGGTGTTATGAGAGTCATGTTCAATATTCTGACAATGATATGATATGAATAGTCAACGATGGAGCAGACCACGGCGACGATGGTTCAGTCTCTGATGACGGTTCCGCTACTCAATCAAGCACAGCTTCATCAAAAGACACCATGAAGCGATATCAGCCTACAGTGGAAGATTACAACGAAGATGAAGACGAACCATCAGATTTTGAGTACGGCTTCACACCAACAATATCTCTAGATGACACCCAACCCCTCACCCGCACCTCCTCCCAACTCTCCAATTCCTCCGCAGACTCCTCCTGCAGCACCCCAAGCAACTCATCCGCAGACTCCTCCACATCCAAAGACTCCCTCCCCACCCCTCCAAGCTCCGTCTCATCGGAATCCCCTACCCCACGACCAACGGTTCGCTTCGCGGAGAAGCAGCCTCCAGTCATCCACTACACCCCGGAGCCTCCTGAACCCGAACCTGAGCTTGAACCAGAGCCCGAACCATATCATTCTCACTCCTCGGCTTCGCATCTGAGACCTCCTGCGGCTGAGAGACAGGGGCCGTCATGGACGTTGCTGTTCAATGAGAGAGATGAGCCGACGCCTGCTTTGGGCCGGTTCCTCCGCGGCCTGGCAAACCATATTGTGAGCATGCCATTGACACCTTCCTCCCCCCATTTCTTTGTCCGTAATGCTGATGGTGATGAATATAGATTGCCGAGTACTCTCCAACAGACTCTCTCGTCATCACCCCTGATAAGCTGTTGAAGTTTTACTCCCGGTACAAGCTCGACAACGAATTCTTTCCCTTCCAACGTACGTCTCTCATCTCTCTCATCCCATCCCATCTCAAGCAAACCCAACTAACATCCCCTCAAAAGGCGTCTTCGACACCCGCTACCACAAATCCCTCCGAGGCCTCTCCTTCCTCTTCTCCGACCTCCGCTGCGAGCACCACTTCGTCCAGTCCTCCATCGACTCCAAGCCCTCCATTCCCGCCCTCACCCCGGCCGGCTTCGAGGACTGGATGACCCTCATGGTCCGCGCCTTTCCCGACCGCGAGGCGAAGCGCCTCGACCTCGTCCTCGCAGACATCCCGCTCCTCGCGGACGACAGGCACGCCCGCCTGCCAGCCGCACAGAGACTCTTGCCGAGAGAACTTCCCCGCGAGTTGTTCCCTGAAAGGGGTCATGTGAGGGTGTTTGATCTCCTGGCTTCGTCGTTTGCAGAGTGGAACACCATCACTGCCGTCGTCGTGCCCCCTGAGGCCGTAGCGTCCTCTCATCCTCAGCTGCACTCCCAACTTCACGCATACTCCCTCTCCCCAAGCCTCCCCTCCTCCCTGCAAAAGCTCCCCCCCGCAGCAAGCAAGGCCCTCAAAGAAGACACCCGCCGCCACAAAGACGCCTGCTACATCGACCAGACCCGCCTCCGCCCATCCTCCCTGATATACCCATCCTCCCCCGCATCCCCCACCTCCTCCTTCTCAACCACCTCATCCGTACCGCTCGACGCAAAGCCCCAGCCCGACCAGCAATCTTCCGCTTCCTCCTCATCATCATCCTCATCCTCCTCCAAGCACCGCGCGTCTCGGTCCCGCGAGCGGGATTCCCGCCATCGCACCTCGGACAGATCTTCTCGCCGGTCGCGCGAGAGGTCACCTCCTGGTGGACGACGCCATCACAAGAGTCGGCGGCACAGGGCTTCGAGCCCAGACTCGACGGAGCAGAGATATAGTTCTGGAAGGGGTGATGAGAGACGAAGGGAGAGGGAGAGAAGGGGAAGCGGCTGATTTTTATTTTATTTTATTTTTCCCTTTGTTATAAAGAACACATGAAGCGAGATTTGATATTGGTGATGGAAGGAAAGGGGGGAAGAAAGGGGAAGCGACATGATGTCTGGAAATTAATAAGGAATGATTTGACAAGGCGTGTAAGAGAGATTGATCAGTCACAACATCGGGGTTATGCAAAGGCTCAAAGATTGAAATAGCATCAAATAGCCATATCTTTATTCACCTAGATATTAAATAGCCAAGCAGAAAAAAAAAAAGGAAAAAAGAAAAAAAAATATTCAAAATGAAATGGAAATTTCCAGGTTCGGTTGCTCTAAAGCTGCTTTTTTTTTATCTCACTCTTGGCCTCCCTCACCCCCCCTTTACTGAAATCCCATTTCCCCATCACTTTCTCACCAACAAATTCTCATAAAGCACGATATAATTAAATTTCTTATTCACCGCTCTCCCCTGCCTCTACCCAAATAAAGTCACAAAAAAGAATCCTCAGCAATATGTGTGGATGTGTAATATGTAAGAACGACTTACACGTCGCCGCAAAAAAAGAAAAGAAAAGAAAAGAAAAGAAAAATTCATATTCCGCCCGCAGACACAAACACTTTGTTGATGCGTAGCCCATGTGTAGTTAACAAGAAAAAGAGACCACAAAAAAGCACAACGCACACTAAATACAAAAAATAAAATGTTTAGGAAGAAAAAAAGAAGCAAAAACGACCTTGGGAATAAACAGCCTTGCGCCCATCACTATGCCTGCCCAGTTTGTGTTACTTTTCATCAAGCCGAAGGAAAGGACTCGCCATGACTTCTCTCACAGCCCATGGTGAACATCCTCGACAAGAAAAAGAATGTAGAAACAATAAGAAAATAATGGAGACTAGATAATCTCACTAATCGCTCTGGGAGGGGGAGCCGCAGAGCGAATATGTTGAGTGGGTGGAAGTAGAAAAGAATAAGAAACGAAGGACGCCATATCGAGATATCGCGCGTGTGATAGTTTTCTTTCGTCCATACACTAGACTCCCATCGAGTTGCATTCCTCGGCAAATAAAAAAAGAGAATGGATCAAAGAATGGATCGCAATTCAATCAATCTGTATGCTCGCTCGCTTTGCTTGGGCCATGGGTGAATGCGTTGATGCCCAGTCGAAAAGAGGGGGCATTGTGTTTTTTTTTTCGGTGTTTGTGTCAAATTTCCCTGCACAAAAGAAAAAAAAAGAGACAGGGGAAATAATCAATCGGTCAAGGCAAAATAGATGCGTGAACCAGAAAGGAAAGAAAAGGTCTCGTGAATCATGGCGTGGTGGAAAAGCGCCGTCGTCGTGTTCCCCGTGTATCATTCCGTTGCATCCAAATAAAACACCGTTGCCGGGCGTATCATCGTAAAGTCCTGCTCGACATCGTTTCCCGTAATGCTCCCATAGCATGCGGCTCCAGTCCCACCGGCAACCGCGGCAATGCTTTTTAAAAAATAATGCTCATGCAGCCGTCGTCGTCAGTCACCTCGAAGCCGAAGAGGCAGCAATGGAAGAATCGTAGCCCAGGTAGCTAACCATATTAGATCGCATGGCACGCTTCTTCTTTATGGCCTTGTATCCTTCTTTGAAGACGGCAAAGCATCGCTGCAGTTCTCTGTCGGGGTGCGGTGGCAGCTGGATCTCGACTGCTTTGAGGCAGACGCGGAGATGTGTTAGTTCGGCGTCATTCTCTTGCAGCTCTTCTTCCCTGTCAAGGTGTAAGCCAATGATGCAAGAAGGTGATGAAAGGGCTTTGTGATGATTAAAAAAAAATCGAGGTTGGGGGGAAAAGGAAAAAGAGGTCGCCTACAAGTACTGAATGCGGTTCTGGAGGAAAATGATGCGTTGGGCAGCACGCTCGGCACGTTCCACTAACAACCTATGAATGTGCTGCACAGAGTCCCTGTTAGCGATACGATATACCATGGAGATGAATTGGATGGGTGCATTGATAAGAAAGAAAAAGAAAAAAAATGAAGACATAAAACATGACTCACATCCGATTCTTCCTGGCGGGCTTTGAGATTGGTGACAATGGTTTCCAGCTCTTCGTTCAGCTTGACCACCTCGGCAATGATCTTGTTGGCTTGCGCCGCCGTCATTCCCTTCTTGGGTGGGGGAGGGTCCTCTTCCTCGGATTCATCGTGATGCATCATGGAGGTGGAGGGGGTGGGAGACAATTGGTCTGCGAAGCGGGTTCGGAACAGAGACGACGGCGAGCTGAAAATGGCGCTGCCGTCCATGTCGCTGTTCCTGTTCTTGCGGACGGGCGTCTCCAGACTCAGCGGGCGAGGCTTTCGCGACAGCGGCGGGCTCCCATAGACGCTCGGGCTGATGCCGCCGCCCAGGGCCTGCTCAATCTGATTGACCTGGTTGTCGAGCGCGACGAGTTCCTCCATGCTGTCGCCATACGTCAGGCGCTGGGCGAGCATGCTTAGGCGCCGTGCCAGCTCCAGCTTGCCGGCCCTGATGTCGCCTCCGTCGCGGCTGAGCTCTCTTCGCAGGGGGCTCAGCACACTGCTTCCGGAAAACGCATAGCTGGAGGAGCCGACGCTGGGACTGGACCGCATGAGTGGCGGCGGCGTCTCAGATCCGGCGATGCTGTCTCGCCTGGTGGTGCTGCTGGTGGTGCGGGTGCTCTGGCTGCTGATTCTGCGATTCAATCCACTGGGGCTGGTGCGGTTGCTGGAGCTGGTGCGCCGTCGCAGCGCCTCGAGGCCCGAGGGCTTGTCCTCGTCGTTGTCCCGGCGGCCCATTGCGATACGGATGCGGATGATTGGCGATTGATTCGATTCGTTGGCTGTGCTGACTGGACTCTCGAGGCTGGACTTGACCGACTTTGCCGTCCCAACGACGCCCGAAACACGATCAAAAAAGGGAAGCAAGCGAAAGGAAAAGAAAAGGGAGATCAATCAGGCGGCAAAAACTCGTCGATGTCGGTGTCGGAGTCCCGCCTCGTCCTGTCGAAGCCCCCTCTCTCTCCTTGTTTTTTTTTTTCCTTGGTCCTTCGTCCTTAATTGTCGGCGCTCCCCTCGGCACGCGTCACCGGGACGCCAGACGGGCGCTTGAGCAGAGGCTGGTCGTCGGAATCGAGGGGCGCGGCGGTGGATGATGGCGATGGCGATGGAAATTGGAAGCCCATTGGCAATGCCCAAAGCTGGCGGTTCCTTAGGTATGGAGCTCTCCCTTATTACTAAAGAGTGGCAGCCCTGATTTTTGGGGGAGGAGTTTTGGCGGGTGCAGGTACCTGAACAGTACGAGTACAGGCACAGTCCAGCTGCCAGTTACGGGCGTCAGCGCAGGGCCGGGTGTGGCGGCGGATCAATGGGGCCCCGTGGCTCCGAGCAGAGCCCAGCACAGCACAGCTTAGCACAGGCTGGGGTTTGAACAAGTCATCCACATCACGTTTTTGAGGTGTGTTTTTTTCGTTGGAAATTAATTAAGCTGCCAGGTTTCGCGCTCGGACTGGTTCGCAAGCGGTTCGCACCGCCACTCGCGCCACACGTCGGACGATGAGAGGCCAGGCGCTTATAATCGCGCATTAGCATCACGGTAGAGGGTGAGTTGAGTGTGTGGCCGTGATCCAATGAATGCCTGGCTGGAGATTGGGTACGGAGTAGACTGCGTCTTGCTTCATAAGCAGCAGCAATACGGCGCCTGGTTGGACGACGGGCTGGAGAGAGGCAGAGGCAGCCATGTGACGTTTGCATGCATCAATGCAGTAAAGCAGCAGCCGTGGATGGATATCTGTACGTTGGCGTAAGATGGATGATGGTGATGATGATGATGATGATGCCGAAGAGTCGCCAGCTTTATGGGGATGGCGTATAGAGAAAGCACGACGAGAAAGAAGAAATAAACATGAAAAAGAAAAAGAAGAAAAAAAAGGAGAAGCGTGAATGAAAGATGGACAAGGAAAAGAGCACCTAAGGATAAAATCAATAGGCACCAGCACGCCGTCTGATCTCCCGCCACCCGATTTCTTTTCCTCTACGCAGCTACATGTACCTCCTACGCTTGCTGGGTTCCCCTCAGAGGCGGTTCTTGCGCCAGCTGCCATCGTGGCCTTGGGATACATGATACATGATACTTACAGACACACACAGACACACAAACACGCGAGGCGAGCCATGGATGCATTAGAAATCCGCGTCTGAAAAGGCTGGCCGCCCCTGACTGGACGAGGCGAGGCGCTCTCCCCAAGCCACCATGCAGTCCATCAGCCATTCCATCACGATGCGAGGGGCTTAGTGTCCGTGTGTTCCATTAATTGGTGCGAGATACGCGGGGACCATGGCGGATGGTATGTACCTTTTCCCTGCCTTGCTGGCTGGCTGTCTTGTGAGTTGTACGAGTATTCGTACCTGATGTTAGGTACAAACACGTCGCGACGTCTCTCAGCCGCATGTACCAGAATCGGGCTGAATAGGTACTGTTCAACTCCCGTCGCCTCTCTTCGACATGCCGTTAAAAACAGTCGATTCTACATACTGTACGGATACAGCAAAACCCCCCCTCCCCCTCTCCTTATCGAAATGGGGCATCTTCAAGTGATGTCGTGTCGCCGCAGGTGGCCGCATGAAGCCCCCCTATGCCCACACATGGAAGCGAAGCCTTTGCAGACGGACCAGGTCGACTAGAGACCGCCCGGGCCACCGTGGAGAATGACGGTGCAGTAGCTCGAGCGTGGCACGTACATCAGATACTGTCGGTAGTCCCTTGGTCCCTTGGTCCCTTGGCTCAACTCAACACCGCTTGTTTGTTTCGCTGCGGCAGAGGCGGATGCTTACATAGTACCTATGCTTGTGCTGATGTCGACGCCTGCTCGTACAAACTTGAAACGTACATTAGCACCGTTGTCGTGCATCGGGCAATGGATGATCCGTCGGTCCAATGAGAAGACATCTTTAACTGCACGAATAGCAGCTGAGCGCTGCTTTATATATGTACATGATCTAATATTGAATTGCCCCTATACTACTAATACATCTTCAAGCCAGTAGCCGCCTAGAGGTTACTAATTGCACCTGCTAATGCTTTTCGGTCACGCAAAGGGTCAACCAAGATATCGAATATGGATCCAATCCGGTCCAACTGGCCATCTGCAGCAGATTCTTTCTTCTCGTGCCATGCCACTTTCAGACGACAATCATATGTCTGCCATGGGAGTCCCTTGGATCGGTTTATGACAGATGACGATAGATAGCCGTCCCGGCATGGTCGTATCGAATCGTAAGGTACGTGGGATATATACAAGAAAGAAAAAAATAGAAAAATAATTCTCCGAGCCATGGATTCTGACTCCAGGCCCCTACCGGTGGCGGGAGCTGATGTAAGGGCCGCCAGATGCGATCAATGCGCGCAGATTCAGAGGACTGGTGGTGGGCTGACCAGCCGTTGGCAAGTTTTTTTTTTTTTTTTTTCTTCACATCATGCCATTTCCTGCTTCCTTATCTATCATAATGTTGCAAGCTGAGAACCAACAACCGGGTATGCAGCTTCATCTCGATTTTAGGTAATAATACGGCACGGGCGATAGGCGTGCCTATATGTATCTTACGTACCTGGCAGCTGTCAAAATACTACATATATCCATAGAAACGTCAATGTCACTGCATGTGCGGGCTCTCCCGTTTGTCCGTGCCCCTATTTTGGCAGGACTGGGAGATTCGCTCCCTCAGACCGAAGCGATGGGCCAATTGGACAAATGACTGTTGAATATTGGTTCCTGATACTTGGTAGTCTACTATACTAACCATGCAGGTATTAAAGACCGACAGAGTTGCTGTTTGGTTGCACAACCTGCTGATCCCTGCTGTTCTGCTGTGTCAAGAGGGGCGACGCAGCAAATAGGGGACCAGAGCCAGACGAGATGAGATACGATGCAAGTGCCGCTGCATTGGCTGATGGGCGGTGGATTGTGGCTCCAGCCATGACATGAGAAGCTGATGGTCCAGTCCATTCCTAGTTCTGTATGGAGTGACCGATCCAAAGAGCATCAATCACTTCACTTCACTCTGATGTTGTGGTGGTTCAGCTTCAGCTCCTCCCCCAATCCCCGTATACGAGTACCTGCAGTGACTGGGTTAGCCGCCTGGACCGCCGGCAAAGCCCCCAAAGTCCCCTAACTCAACCCCCTCGCCCACTAACAGCATCCCCTGGCCACCACCGCCGTTTGCCCAGAGTGGGGGCACCCGGACCCCGAACGACGCCGTTTGTGGTGAGCTCCGTTCACGCGACTGTGATGGGCATGAGCACGAGCATGAGCATGACCACGACGTCACATCGCCGAGCCTCGAGAGAGCAGGGGCGGGCTCTAAACAGATGCTGTGCTTGTCTTGTAAAGAGTCTACATAGTACCAACCTCACAGAAAGAAAGACAACCTTTAGAACAAAAAATACAACATAAATACCCACGTGCCCACGCTTCAAACCCCCCCCAACCCCCGGCCCAGCTCCAGCTCCAGCCCTCCTCCGGCTCTCGATCCTCCGTCCGCACATCCTCGGCTACAGCCATTTAACCTTAGCAGCTTCCGCGGGGCCGCAATCGCTCGCCACTTGAGTCAGAAGCGCCTTCACTTACTGCATCATCCCATTTTCTCACCTTGGACCTCACGCGCCGCATCTTACATGTGCCGATGACGAGATTTCTCTCTTTTTTCCTCTCTAAGCAGCAGCCAGCTTCACGTCGTTGAGCCCCTCAGCTTATGCTCCCTTGCGCCGGCCTCAATCATCTGCTGTCCATCTTCTGATTCGGCTCCTGTGCATCGCCCTCCCTCCCTCCCTCTCGTCTTCTCTCCTCTGCCTCTTCCGGCTCCCGCGCTCCCTCGCCGAACCGCCATTGACCGCTGCGGGATTGCGCAAACCCCCAATCTTGCTCCAAACAATCCCATCCCGCCTTTGCCATTCCCGGGGGACGAGCGCCCATCATGTCATGGCGGGCGTCCGAGACCCTGATGGACACCATCCGGCACTACGCCAAGTTCCCAGCGACTGGCGTGAGCTTGCGCCAGATGGTCCAGTTTGGCGATAAGCCGTCCACAGGTGCGTAGTGACTGATTCATCGAGTGCGCGCGCCTCTTGGGAGAAGGAGAGGAACAACAACAAGAGGAAGACAAGAATTGGATCACCAAAACTCTGTCTGCGGCACCAAGGCTGACATCATGGCCCCCTCGGCCCCTCTAGGAACCCTCTTTCGCGCCTCACAATTCCTGGCCGAGGAGCTGCCAATCCGCCTGGCGCACCGCGTCGAGGAGCTGGAGCTGCTGCCCGACGGCCTCAACGACATGCCCTCCGTGAAAAAGGTCAAGGACTGGTACGCCCAATCCTTCGAGGTACGTCAGCCATGCCGAGCATATGCAGCCATGTCTCGCCTCTTTGCCGCCCGCCCCAGGCTAACCTAAGCCTCCTGCAGGAAATCACCCAGCTCCCTCGGCCGCGCATTGCCAAAGACGTCAAGGAGCGCCTGATGAAGCCCGCCAAGTTTGGCAGCCGCGGCGGCTATGCGCAGCTCTCCGAGTCAACGCCGAACCCTTCCATCCACGAGGACGAGGCCTCGGGCTGGGGTGGCCTTCACCTGAGCGGCAACGGCAATGGGAACGGCAACGGATACGCATATGGACACTCCAATACATCAAACGGCCACGGCAAGGCCCGGTCCGTTGCGCGGAGATACTTTGCCACGGTCGACGACACGGGCGACTGGCCGCCCGAGCTGCAGCTCTACAACCAAAAGTTTGCCCAGTGCCTGCACAAGATCAAGCGGCGGCACGACAGCGTCGTCACCACAATGGCCCAGGGCATCCTCGAGTACAAGCGGCGGCGCCAGCGCATGCAGATTGACTCCAACATTCAGTCCTTCCTCGACCGCTTCTACATGTCGCGCATCGGCATCCGCATGCTCATCGGCCAGCACATTGCCCTGACGGACCAGAGCCACCACCGCGACCCCACCTACGTCGGCGTCATCTGCACAAAGACCAATGTCAAGGAGCTGGCCCAGGAGGCCATTGAGAACGCCCGCTTCGTCTGCGAGGACCACTACGGCCTGTTCGAGGCCCCCCGCATCCAGCTGGTCTGCAACCCCAACCTCGACTTCATGTACGTCCCCGGCCACCTGTCGCACATGCTCTTCGAGACGCTCAAGAACTCGCTGCGAGCCGTCGTCGAGACCCACGGCATGGACAAGCAGGAGTTCCCCGTCACAAAGGTCATTGTCGCCGAGGGCAAGGAGGACATCACCATCAAGATCTCTGACGAAGGTGGCGGCATCCCTCGGAGCGCCATCCCCCTGGTCTGGACCTACATGTACACTACCGTCGACCGAACGCCTAATCTGGACCCGGACTTTGACAAGAGCGACTTCAAGGCCCCGATGGCGGGCTTCGGATACGGCCTGCCCATCTCACGGCTGTACGCCCGCTACTTTGGCGGCGACTTGAAACTCATCAGCATGGAAGGGTAAGTCTTTTTTTTTCCCTTGCTGCCCCTCCACCATTTTTCCCTTTCCTTGATATCACATGAAACCCATCCTCGCATCAAAACTCCCTCACCGCTACTACTCCTAGTCCTGAAGTGCCCTAGTACTGACCCTTTTTTCCCCCTCCAGCTACGGCACCGACGTCTACCTCCACCTCAACCGCCTCTCCTCCTCCTCAGAACCTCTCCAATAGCAATTAAGCACCGCCCACGCTAGAACCACCTCGTCCCTCAGCATCCGCAGCAAGCTCAAGAGCAACAGCACGCGCGAAGTCACTGAGCGTCGACAGGTGGGGGACGCAGAGGCGGTGGTGAATGCGCCTCCGAGCAGCTTCCTCCACAAGGACGACAAGGAGCTGTAAGAAGAAGAAAGAAAGAAAAAAACGCGAATATATACGCACAAAAAAAGGAGCATAACAATGAAGCAACTTTTTTCTTACAAAAAAGAAATAGCTATATGCAAAGTGTGGTCAGGGGGGGGGCAAGTTGCCTCGATGTACCAATTTTTTTGTTACGAAGCATTGTAGAATCTACAAGCAACAGCAACAGCAGCCACCACACAGGGTTATAACAACAACAACAAAGTCACGGTTTTTTTCCTCTCAAGTAGGGAGAGAGAGAGAACCCATTTCACGAATTCTCATGTTTATTATATTGGATATGACAGGACAACATCAAAAACAATGTTGGTATTTTATTGGAGGACTTTTATTTTATTTTTATTGTTTTTTTTTTCTTTTTAACCACATCAAGGGGGTTACTTTCGATTCAAAGGAGCCAAGGACGATGCGTGTTAAGAAGGTGCTTGAAAAAACACACGGGAGGAATAAGGCAAAAAAGTATACACGGGAGAGTGTTGTGTGTTTTTTTGATGTACAAGTGTAAAGTACGAGTACAGTTGGGATGCCTGCAACAGCATAAGTAGGTTGAGTTGGGGTGTTGGCGATTAGGAACCTGGACTGGACTGGGGTGCATTTGATAACATCCTCCAAGCAGAGGCTCTTCAACCCACCGTTTGGATGCTAGGAGTGGAAACGAAATGTATATCATCCACATCATCAATTTTTAGACTAAATCTGAAAACCATTGCAATCATGTCCCCCCTGGCCGTGGCGTGTTCCCTCGATATTGGCGTATAGCTAAACTAAAACGACTAGATGAAATGCAAGAATCAAAAGCAAAAGATTTTCTTCCTCCGGGAAAATAGCCACACGACTTGATTAGAAATCGTCGTCGTCGTCATCATCCGGCTCACAGCACCTGGTCGTGTCGTGCTGCACCGGGCGGTGATTCACAGGACCAGCTTCTCGAGCCGCAATATGGTGGTTCGTGCCGATCTGGCGCAGTTCTGTCTGGGACATGCGTGCCTAGAACATGGTACGGTCAGCTAACATATTGAGTGCGCGAGTGAAGCAAGACATACAATGGTCGGCCATTTGCCCTTGGCCTGGCCTGTTGGGTTTTGAGAGCCGTTTTCTTCATCACCCGCGAGCGAGGTTCCTGTGGCTGAGCTGTTGGTAGCGGATTTAAAGGCTCGATGCTGTATTCCGCTTGGGTCCCAGGCATTGAAAGACACCCGGCGTGGTTTGGCTCCAAATCTGGCCTCCCTCGTCGTCGTAGCCGTCGAAATGCTGCTTGGATGATCACCAAATTCGCTATTGCCCGTGTAGTCGGACGGGGCATCTAGTTGGTGGCCTTGCTGCATCAGAGGTCGAAGATGAGGAGGCAGATGCTGTACAAACGAGAGTCTGTTCGACGCTTGCGATCCATCGGTCGAAGGTGTCAGAGGAAATCTCTCTTGGCCAACTGAGCCTCTCAGATGAGGAGGGAGAGCGCGGCTCGACGACACCTCGGAAGCAGAGTACTCGGAAGAGGCACCAAAAATGGAAGCCACTTCGCCATCCTCCAGGCCAAGAGATGACGGTCCAGTAACGGGAGCCTAGTGTCAGTCAGTATATGCGGCCGATTGTGAGGTCAAGCAAATGCGCACCTGAGGATAGGCATCGTCGGAAAAGAAATCGGAGCTGTCGATAAACCTGGCTGGCCACGCTTCTCCGCGCTCCTCTTCGATAGAAATGTGGCCAGTCTCAAGAGGCGCAGGCACAACCTCTGGCTCCTGGGTTTCAACCCAAGCAGTGCATCTCTTGCAATTCTTCAGACAAGTCAGCTGGCTTCTACGCATATATCATTTGGTTGAAAGGGGCGGCCAGCATACAATACTGGCATTTCTCTTGCTGGAGCCGCTGAACTCAGACAAGGGCTTGACGAGGCCACACATTTCGCATGTCATTTCTGTACGTTGGCCAGATGAGTGCTCTCGGCAAGTCATTCCAGAGTTGGCTGCATCGATGCGATGTCGGCCAGCCGAGTCGATCTGGATGAGCCGTTGTTGATTCTTAGAAAACTCATCGAGAGACTTCCATTCGCCGCCGACTTTGCATCGAAATCTGGTGATGGAGGTAAAGTCAGCGATTAGGGACTGCAGGGAAAGAGACGGGAGTTGTATCGTACCTCGTTGGAATGCTTTGCCTGGTCGCCCTAGAACAATCAGTTAGTGTTTGCGCCTCGAGAATTCCCAAACAAGAATTGAAAATCATGATTCCTCGTCAAAAGGAAGACGACACTCCAAGAGAGTTGATTTGAAGTGAGCTGGCGGTTTACTCACAAGGTAAAGTTGGCATTTGCCTTTTTGCTGGCCATGGCTCGAGTGAGTCTCTTGATCTGCGCGATCAAGGCAAGGAGATGAGAGAGATGTTCCGAATTCTCAATGGAAAGATAGAGAAAAGAAAAAAGGCTGTGTGTATGCGTGTGCAAAGATCAGAAGAGAAGTGAGAGAAGAAGCAGAGACTGCTTTATAGGCACTGCTCTGAATCACGGCAAGAGCCAAAGTCGGTCAAGGTTGCTCCTTCTATAGCCCTTTTTTCTGCCTCATGGCAAAAATGCCGTCAAATTCAGGCAGTCAAAGTTGCAAACGGCAGCTGGCGTGTCTCAATAGCAGGTCTGCTATTGTTCTATCCGCGGATGGCCGCAGGTGGTTGCAGGCAAAGAGTCAATGTGGAGAGTGAAAGGCACATGACATATCCAACTATTACGTCAGTTTTCATCTGAAGTTGCAGCAATTCCCAGGTGAATGCATTTGAGTAGATTTAGGAGTTGTGGCTTAGCTATGTTCACAAGTGAATGCAGATAAAATATATGATGCTGATATCACAAGCTATATTCACTGAAGGGCAAGTTGGTCACGTTGGAGATAAATGACCAACGAGTACCAAAATGCCAACTCTTGGCTTTCTTAGACTTAAACTCCCGAAATATTCAGCTGGATATCAACATTGCTAAGACATGCCGTTTGTCTTGATGTTGTGCGTTTACACGGCATAGTTACAGGTAATCATGTTCTTGGCTGCCAATTAGAAACTGCATGTCAGGACGTTCACCTGTTTACATGCAGCATCAACCTAGAATTAAAATATGCATGATTCTTTTTTATGCAGCAAGGGGCCATCTATTATAGACTCTTGGAGAGTACCTATGCTGGATATTACATCAATCTGAGCATGCCGTTTGCTATGGAGCTTGAAGCAACGAATGGTGTTGAGCTACCCTGCACCAAGCAGATGATGTCACGGATAGCCACAACAGCTCGCTCTCAACGGCAATAGCATATTTCATACGGAGCAAGCCAAATTCTGTCTTGTTTATGCAAGCTGTATCATCATTATGCCCCCCAAGCACTGCTGATGCATAACACTCTCGACCAAGGGCTTGTTTCACCGCGGCATATGCGCTGGGTTCAGGCGCATGCATGTATGTGATGCGTCCAAGAGACGGCAGACATCATCTCCCCAAAGCCCAAGATCAAAAGCACATCACACCAGTAATTTGCTGCAACAGTCGACAGGTCGCGTTTACCCGCTCCCCATGTCCCGAATACCGAGATTGATACACACGTGCGGTGCGATAGACTGCTGCTACCTTGCAATATACAGGCATGCTCGGGGCTCGCCTGAAATGGGTTATCCATCGTCTAAAAGCACTTGATACGAGACGAGTGGCTGTCAGCTACGCTCAACGTGAAAGCGCTTGCAACGCAAAAAATCCCAAATCAGCCTATCAACTGGTGAGACGAAGCTGCCAAACTCGCCGCATAGCCCAATGCTCAGGCCACAAGACACCAGGTCTACGACAAAGAACGCCCGGAGCAAAGATAGGGGCATCGCAACGTCTGGCACCAAGACCAATGTCAACGCGGGACACAGTATCTGAGTGACTGACAGGGCTTATATCCCGTCCCATGTCGGCTGGCCATCCCGGAGTCTCAACAAAGCGGCCACTCCACTAAAAATGATGGATTCCCGAGCTCTCAATGCCAGGCGTCTACTGTATCTGCTTCATTGCCACGCTGACTTGGGACGGGCCGCGACTGGCTGTGCGAAACATAATATCAACGCAGAGCGGCGCCCGACGGCTATAAACGAGACCATTGCTTCTGAATGACTCGATGAGGTCTTTTTGGCCTGTCAGGAAGCTACTGTACTGATACTGCATACCTGTCTTGTACTGTACTGCAGGTACCATCATGGATAGCCTCGATCGGATCACCCTCATCCGGCCATTGGAGTAGCAGGATAGGGGGCAAACGAGTTTAGCCTCGTCAGAACTGCCAATTGCTCCTGTCTTGTTCTGTCCGGCCTTTGAAGCTCCTGATCCAGCTCCTAATCCAGCTCCTAATCCCCACTCCACCAACTTGAAGGCCAAAAAAAAGGGAAGGAAAATCGCCACCATCTCAGGCACAAAGGATGGATGACAAGTCAGTGTCCCTAACCAACGCCACAGCGGAAGGGCCCAGGCAGGCACACCATGCACGAGTGTGCAATGCAAATGCTCCAGGTCCAGGTACCACCTGAGGCGCCTTGTGCAACGGTGGGATGGCCTTCATATTGTCAGCTTGGACGCTCCCCAGGCCGATGACATGCAGCTCAGACATGCGGCGGGATGATTCCCCGGGGGTCTCTCGCACGGTTCGCTTGTCTGCCTCGCTGTGTTTCCGTCTTATGGAGTAGAAGAAACACGAGGGGCTCCCTCATGAGAGAAAAAAATCGCTTTTCTTGCTTTTTTGAGCCGCGGGGAATAAAAAGCAAAAAGATTCAGTCAGGGGTTGCTGGGACCGCGGTCTAATAGTGGGAAAAAGAGAGACATCAGAGTTGCAGCCGCTGCAGCCCAGATGCAAGGGGAGAAGTAGGGCCCTGGCTGCAATACCGGCCATGCGGAACTACTGGCACAAGGATGGAGACTCTTGCAGCTGGGCTGGAGCGAAGGCGAGTCTGTGCTTGATGTGTGCTAGCAGGAGTTGGGATGGGATTTTGCATCCCATCACGTCGAGTGCCTATATTCGAGGGATGCTATAGGTACATGGATGATGCCGGTGGTGGCGCAACAATTGACAATGCCTCTCTTCACATGAGATGAAATACCAAGTCAGTCACCAGCCGAAGCCCTTCAACTTGAACAGGCAGTCCGGTTCTGGCCGACGACAATGTAACTGGAATCCTGCCCGGCGCAGTCCGTAAGTAACCAACTGAATACAAGTACAAAGCCCTCTCGCTCTGTCTCTCGTCAGCCCATAACACATGCTTCGCAGGAGTGAGACACGGCACTTTTCAACAGAGTCCCTCGGTCCCCCTGGGCGCTGTAAATGCTCTCTTCACCTTGTTTTTTTTCGCCTGAGCTGCGCGGCCAACGGCGTGCCACTGGTGACCACCACGGGCTCATGGATCGATGTGACATGAATCGCCTGGTTGCCGCCACCCTGTTTTTTATTCCTCATTCTCGCTCTTTGCGTGTGTGTGTCCCTGCATTACGACCAGAAACCGGTCAATGCATTAAAGCACTCAAGGAACGTGCAGTAGCAGCAGTTCCAAGCCTTCCTCAGGCGTTTCTAGACCGCGAGGCTGCAGAACTGGAGGACGGCTACCAAGGTACACGACATGTAATCGGCCCCTCTCTCGGACGACACGCTCCTTTTCGGAGATGCAAGATTTTATATATATTTCTTTTGTGTGCAGCTCGTACCCGTATTAGGAGCAAAGGCATTTCCACTGGCCCGAGGATACTGTACATGTACTGTAGCTTTGCATCTCGGCCCCCAATACCAAGCACGAGTACAAGTATCTCACGCAACAGGAGGCTAAAAAAAGGGTACAGTACCTGTTCCGCGGCCGCCGGTCACCTTGATCCGGAGACGAAGCAGCTCTTCCGGCGTATCCATGCTGGAGGGATCCAGTGGATTTAGTAGCGATTCGTGAACCCAGCCTAGCTGCACTGGAGCATGTACTGCAAAGCAGCTCTGCATCGTTCAAGCGCTGACAAAGACTGCCGCTGCCTGGTTTCCGCATGTACTTGTACAACTGAGCATGGCAAGGCGTGTCATGGCATGTCAAGGCAAGGCATCGCCGTGATGCAACTCGCGCCGCTGGAAATATAAGGAGCTTCGTTGGGGCCAGATCAAATCACCCAATCTCGCTCTCTAAAATGCGGCAATCAGAAGTACCGACCGGCTCAGCGCTGGCGAGAAATTCGCACATGCACAAGTACAAAGCACGCATGTACACGGCGCAGGCTCGGCCGCTGTCGAGGTACTTGGTGCTGGGGCGCGAGGCATGTACTGGCGTCCTGAATTGAAACATGGCAGATTTCCCATTGGAATCATCTAGGCCCGGCTCGGCTAGACGCGTTGGATTTGCTTCTCATAGCGGACTAGCGGCGGTGGGGGCCCCTCTCGGCGTTCCAGCAACGTCGCGTGTGAGTGCCTTCGCTTATGCAGCAGGTGGGAAAAGAATGAATGAATGTGAAATGACTGGACAGCAGGTACTCCGTAGCAGGTACTCACGAATCTCGACAAATGCAGTGCCCATCCGGCATTGACCTGCTTACTGGGCACGTTTTGTATTGGCGGGACAAGTACCTACATGTACTCTCTGCTTGTATTCCAGCCGCAAGCCAGACAGACAGCAGACAGAGCCCCCCCGGCATTTCTTACTGGCCCGTGGACCCAAAAGCGACCCTGGCGCTGGGCACAATATTGGCGAATAGGAGCACAGCAAAATGTGCCCCGGGGCGCTGGTGCGTCCAACTGTGCTGTGCTGGCACCAGGACGGCCGCCCTGTCTGGGCCCTCATCTGCATAAACCTCGTAGTAGATGGGCATATCACGGAAGTACTAGCGCTGCGATTTCTGGTACAGATGCTACTTGTACGAGTACATAGGCAGTACTCCGTACTTTTTGACAAGCATCCATTGCATGTTTTTCTCCGATGCTGCTCCAGCCCAGCACCGCGTATATTATCAATGGGCTCTGGGTAAGCAGCGTTGAAAAATTTTCACCGTGAAACACCTTGGACGCGGACGAGTACCAAGTACTCCGTAAGCCGTAGATGTGTCGAGTTGACGAGTATAGGAGTCGAGGGCTTGCACGTGTTGGGCTGCGATATGAGTTGCAAGGTTGACGAGTTACTACCTAATCATACTAGCTAGCACTGTATAGCAGCCGCGTGCCTACAGTACACTGATGTAATTTGATCCAATGTCAAATAATACCCAAGATAGGTTATGTACTAACTTACTGTATGGATGCTCGCCATCAATACCTTATTTACTCTCTTATTGGCAACAGACACGCCCAGCGGGCTACAAGTCAGTCGAATGGAGCTGCCTGGTCGCCTGACGGGATCCCCTTGCTGCTTCTCGGGGAAGCGAAAAAGAAAGAAATAGAGCCCCAGAAAGAAGAAATCATTTAAAAAGTGGCCTCTGGAAATTTCTGCTTGTTTCCCCTTCTCTCGCCGACCCTTGTCCGCCACGCAAATTGCCCAATTTGAGCATGACAAAAGGAAGTTCTGCGATAGATTCCAAGCCCCACTTGATAAATTAAAGAGACGGAGGTCCCTTTTTTTTCTTCTCTCTTGCTCCCGGTATAACTTAGTGCGGAATAGTGCTAGTCCTTGTACTGTAGTATTGTACTTGTAACTCGCAGCTTCAGCGGAAGAGCTGGGAGCGAGGTACTTGGGCGAGCCGGTGCCGCTACCTGATTGTGGCTGCGGAATACGGGGTGGCGTGTGGTAGCACTGCGGCGCGGGCTTAGTACCTGACGCGGGTGGTTGGGCGAGGCACATGTATGGAGTACACCGCGAGCTACCAGGAGCTACTGCACCGCGACCGCGGAAAGTGCGGTCAACACGCAGCGAGAAGAGCGGTGCGCACAAGTCACTGGGCCTGCGACTGCGCGTACCGGTACCTGTGACGCCGGGCAGTGGCTTGCCGGGCGTCTTGTCCTTGAACCTTTAGCAGCAGCAGCATAAACGCTTTGTGCTCAAATCTTTTTTCTCTGCTGCATGTACCGCCTCCTGGGTCCTCGAGTCAATCAATCACAGCAATTCTGGCGGCCAGAAAGTCGCCCATTTCATGCGAACGGCGGCGATGGCGGAGCCAATCCCTGCCTGGTGACTGCAGTGCCTTGTCGAGCCCATGGCATGACGGGTCTTGGAGTCACCCCATCGCCCATAGCAGAGTAGCATGGACGCTTTTTTCAATTCTGCTTAGACCTAGACCACTTCGCTTCTTTTTTCCTCTTTGCAGGGCCATTGAAGGAGCATATACTTACATACAGGTACTTGACAAGTACAGTATGGGTGTGGTATTGATTGCATTGGATTACGGGTGCTAATACTAAACCTGGCAGCGATATACGGAGTACTGTCTCTACGCTACGATAGGTACCTGAAGGTCGGTAAGCTGGATGCGCGATGAATCAACGATGCCTGATCGTGTACGGCTGAATCTAGTGCAATGGATGAATCAATAGCTCTGTTACAACGCAAGACAAAAAGAACCAAAAAAAGAAAAAAAGATACCAGAATAGATGAAGAAAAAGAAAGGAAACAGAGCACGGACCCGTGAATACATTCACACTCCCAGTGCTGTCCAGCCCCCTGCTGGCACCCTGTTTCTGCCGCTGCTCATTCTTTGGCTCGTCTGCGACACGCGCCTTCAACCCCCCCGGCTAAACACCAGATGGATGGCCTGGAACTGCGCAGTGGCTGACTGCCGCGCTTCTGCACTGCTCTATTATTTGTCGTCTGGCAATGTACGAATACAGTCTGCTCCGCCGGTTCTGCTGCTACTGGCCCAGAAGAACATGCCTTATGCACCCTCTAGGACTCTCAATCGTCCAACCTCGACCGCCTCCCCGCGAGAAAACGAACCCTTGTCTGTTGACTCTCCACCTCTGCTTTCGGTGCTCTCTCCCGTCACGTTTACAGCACAACTCACATATCATCTCACCATCATCTCAGCCCAAAATTGATCTTGGCTCACCTGCTACACTACGCTACACTACGCTGCGCTATACTCGTACATGCTCATCTTCTCTCTCGCAACCAGCGCCGCCGTATTCGCCCATCTCATCTCTCGTCCTTCGTATTGCCAAGCCGAAGCGGGCTCCCAATCCAGACAGGCCCAACTAATACTAATTTAGCGGTCCGGGTCCCAGGATCCCTCCGCGATCAGCTGGGTCTAGCCACTGTTGGCACCTGTACTGTAAGGTAGTGGTAGTGCCAGGCCACAAAGTACAGTACCAACCCCCCCTGGCCTGTCCTGGGCCGTTGACATTGGAGAGCTCCCCTTTTTCATAACCTCCAAGCCTATCCACTTTGAAATCAATCCTCACTTCAGTCACTCCTTACACTGACCTCCTTTCGGCCTTTTCTCCTCCATCTTTTTTGGATTTTCACGATCTCGATTCCTCTCACCCGTCTGTGTAAGCGACCCGCTCCATCACCATCACCAAACACCAGCCCGACGACAAACTGCTGCCTCCCCCTTTGCCCTACCTGAATGCCACGATAAACGATCTGCAGCTCTGCGATAGAGCTCATCTCTTGCGGGCCAATAGGTGTTGTCTTTTTTTGCCTGCTCGGTTTTCTTTTTCTCTTTTTTTTTTTCTTGTTTAAAGCATTCGACTGGCCGCCCTTGTCCTCAATTCTTGGGCCTTTGTTGAAGCTGCTTCTGCAACTTCATTGAGAGCGCCAACTCCACCAGTCTCAGTCGTCAACTCTACACCATGACGGCCACAACGGAAATGACGCTGCGACAACAGCCTCACGGCAACATGGCGCTCGAGGACCGCTTCGAAGTCGTCAAGGAGATCGGAGACGGAAGCTTCGGCAGCGTTGTCCTGGCTCGAACCCGAACGGCGGGCGCCGCTGTAGCCCGCCGAGGCACTCTTGTAAGGCAAGACACCAACTCGGCCCGGATCCCATTGCTAACGCATCGTAGGTGGCCATCAAGTCGATGAAGAAGACATTCGAGTCTCTCCAGCCCTGCCTGGAGCTGCGAGAAGTCGTCTTCCTGCGAACCCTGCCGCCTCATCCCCATCTCGTCCCCGCCCTCGACATCTTTCTCGACCCGTTCACCAAGAAGCTACACATTGCCATGGAGTACATGGAAGGCAACCTGTACCAGCTGATGAAGGCCAGGGACCACAAGTATCTCGACAACGCAAGTGTCAAGAGCATCTTGTTCCAGATCATGCAGGGTCTTGAGCACATCCACTCCCACAACTTCTTCCACCGCGACATCAAGCCCGAGAACATTCTCGTTTCCACCTCAGCCCACCAGGACACCTCAAACTCCTTCCGACGATACTCTGCCCTGGTTACACCGCCCTCGACCCCTCCTACCTACACCGTCAAGCTGGCCGACTTTGGTCTCGCCCGTGAGACTCACTCCAAGCTCCCCTACACCACCTACGTGTCCACCAGATGGTATCGCGCCCCCGAGGTGCTTCTGCGCGCCGGCGAGTACTCGGCGCCTGTCGACATCTGGGCCGTCGGCGCCATGGCCGTCGAGATTGCCACGCTCAAGCCCCTCTTCCCCGGCGGAAACGAGGTTGACCAGGTGTGGAGAGTGTGCGAAATCATGGGCAGCCCCGGAAACTGGTACAACAAGGCCGGAGCTCGCGTGGGAGGCGGCGAATGGCGCGAGGGCACCAGATTGGCCTCCAAGCTGGGCTTCTCCTTTCCTAAGATGGCTCCTCACGCAATGGACACCATCCTGCAAACCCCCCAGTGGCCGCCTGCGCTCAGCCACTTTGTCACCTGGTGTCTGATGTGGGATCCCAAGAACCGCCCTACATCTACTCAGTCTCTGAACCACGAATACTTCGCAGACGCTACGGACCCGTCAAGGCCCAAGTCGTCTGCTTCCAAGATCTTGGGTCGCAAGCAGTCCGACCTGAGCCGACACTCCAAGGAGGGCTTGGCCCCCTCAAACTCCGTGTCCAAGCCGTCGTGGTTCCGCAAGTCTCTCATCGGCCGCAGCGACATTCCCGAAACCGTTGTTGTGGCCCCTGCGCAGCCGTCGCCTGTCCAGACCTCCAGCACTGTCGACGTTTCTACTACGAAGCAGCAGACCAAGCCCAAGCGCAGCACATGGGCCAACGGCCTCTCTGGCGTTGCGCCCATGCCGATTCTGCCCTCCATCAAGCCCATTTCGCCCCTGTCTGACGCCGTGACGGCGCGTGCCAACAGCAACGCCGAGAGCCAGGACAAGAGCAAGAAGCTGGGCCGACAGCTCTCCGTCAACTCCAGCAACAACAACTATACCGAGATGCACCGTGCCCAGGCCGAGCGCGCTCTCAACGGACAGACGGGCCTTGCATCCCCTCCTAGTGCCCACAAGGAGAGCTTCTTCTCTCACCTTCGGAAGCGGGCCAGGCGCTTCTCCGGCCGCCACCAGACCCCCGTTTCGCCTGCCTATGACGACATGGAGGCACAAGTCGGATGCGGCCCCTGGAACAGCAACCGGTCCTCCATGGTTGTCGACCAGCAAGGAGGCCCCGTCCCCAAGGCCGAGGTGTACGAGTCTCTGGATAAGACTCTCAGCGATGTCCAAGGCTCTGAACCACGCGCTCCCGTGCCTCAGTCACATCAGCTCGCCGCGGCCGGGAAGCTCAAGCGTCACCACTCGCTGCCCTACCAGCAACCCCGATCTGTCGACAACTTGATTGGCGCTGCCCGAAGCGGCCCCATCTCGAGCCGTACCCGACGTGCCCAGGCAGCCCAAGGTGTTCAGCAGTACGAGGCACCGGCCGAAGAAGACGAGCTCCTCGACGAGGTTCTTACCTCAACTCAGCGGGCCATGAAGCGCCTGGAGGGAAACGCCAAGTCGCTGCGACAGTCGGCAAGCAACCTGGGCCTGTCGACTTCGCAGCCATACCCTAGCCCGTCACCGTCTGCCGGCAGTAACCAGCTGCTCTACGCCGACGGTGCTGAAGCTTTGGCGCCCAAGCCTCTGGATCTCAGCAAGAAGACGGCCAACCAGTACAAGTGGCCCACCCCACCATACGAGGGTGGTGAATGGAGCGCCTCGGCCTCTGCCAGTATCTGGGCTGCCGGAAACCGTATCTGAAAGAGACGAGGAGACGTCGTTAATATTTCCTGGGCGGAGTCTCTTTTGTCTTTTTCCCCCTTCTCTCGGACATGTCACTGTTGAGTGGTGAGGCAAAAAAGTTGTTTTTTTGTTTATTAATATGGCGTGTACTATTTTTTTTCTTCGCATGATAAATGGTGTTTTGGTGTTGGTTTGCGGCACATATTTCCTCGCTCCTTGAATCATGAGTCGGCGGGTCGACCATCATATCATTATTTTTTCCGACACTTTTTTCTTTTCTTTTCGATTGGGGTATAAAAACTCGTTTGGTTTATTCTGCGTATTTCGGCTGGCACAGACACACAACACACATACTACTACTACAACACAACACGTACCATACATCACCCTCGAGGGGCCTTTCGACACATTACCGAGGTCGCAGCTCGAGGCAGCCTTTGATTTATTTTACTATACCTCTTCTTTTTGGATTTCGATTCGCTTCGCTTCGTCTTCTTCAATTTTTTGAACATTTGAGCACTCATGGCACCGAAATACCCTGTATAGACCGAAAAAGAAGGGCGAGCATGGCTCTCGCCTTGCTTGAAGCAAAATACCTCACATAGTACACCATCTTTTCCTTTGTTGATAACAATTATTTTCCTATACCAAGAAGAGGAAGAAGCAGAAGAATAAGAAGAAGTAAGACCGATATTGGGACGGAGTCTGTGGCGTTTTTTTTTTCTTGCTGTGGTTGGATATTACGGTCGTTTTTTTTCTCTCTTTTTTATATTACCCTTTTTTGGTTTTGCAGAACAGTTCGCCTCAGAATTTTTGTGAGGGCGCATATATTTTTCATGGAGACAGGAGTTTTATGTACCTGGTTCGTGCGTTACTACACCCCTCACAATTTGTAAAAAGCAATGAAGCATAATTTATTCTCTCTCTCTTTTTTTTTTATTTATATATATCGCCGTCTTTTGTTTTATTGAATATGTTCATTTTGTGCATGGTGAATTACGTTTGAGACCCTTCTTTATTGTAGTCCATTTTTTGATATTGATGTAGACTCGACAAGCAGCCGTTCACACAAGAAGACTCATGGAATGTGTTGCGTAGTACGGTTCCACCAGTGGACGTGCATTATTTGAGGAACAGAACAGTTCTGTATATTACATGTAAGTAATGTAAATAGTTGAAACCAACTTGTAACTGCCATTGGACTTGTAACTGGTCAGAAGTCGTTACCAAGTTCAAACTTGAGGGCCTACCAAGATCCAATTGACATCAGATGGTTCATATAAAGCATGGGCTACCTCCGCTCGTCTCTTCGGAACGAGAATTACGTGGCCATCTTAACTCCCGGTGCTTTGTTAGCCATCATTCATTTGCATACGATTATGTACTAAGCCTATTGACTCCAAGGCTTGCTCGATTAAGGTTTGAGCTTCGATGTGGAATTGTCGAGTCTGCACATGACCAAGGTCGGCGATAGAGGCGGCCGCGAGAGGACTCCCCGTTTCGCAAAATAGCAGCACGTAGAGCAGCAGGACCTAAACCCTTTGGGCTACAACTTGCAATGGCTGGAAGCGTGCTCAGTGCGAAGAAACAGGCTCTACTCTGCTTTCTTTGGCGTGTTTCCCTCGCCTCCAAATGGTTGATCTTGTCTCCTCGATAGCCGAGTTGGTCTACTTGCTGAGAAGCAATCGAGGTCTCTGCACATTTAGACAGTATTGCTATACTTTGCGCAGTTGGTGATTTATTTTGCATTTCTCTTACTGTAGGAGGTAGTTTACTAAATGGACCTCGGTATTTTAGCTGTTGCTGGAATGCGTGGTCGAATAACCTGTCAATTGTATGTCGCCCACATCCCCGCATGAGCTGACTTTCTTCTCCGTTTCTAGTATAATGGCCCCTCATGCATTTCGTAATCATACATGAATATAAACGCCTTGGCGGACTATAAGTGACTCTCAAATTTAACAACTACAAAACACCATTTAAAACATCAAGATTTCCATTGTCTTCAATATTCCGCAAAGAGAACACACTCCTACATATCCTGGAATGGATTCTTTTGCTCTCTGTTTGTTCTTGGTGAGCGTGTCGACCGGAGAAACGTGAGTGCGGGGAATGGGACGGTGATGTCACTGGTCTACTCACTCAGGGCCTCAGTTGGAGCAGCATCTGTGAGATAGTGAGGTGAGTCTAGCTGGGCCTTTCTGCCTTTCTACTGAATGCCGCCTACTAAATTACTAACTGACTCGTCCTAGCATACCATTGGGTAAAGATTGGATTTACCAAACACGAATACGCAACGTCTTTATACAGGCGATAGCCGGCAGGGGCATCTCGCTGTACAGGATGGCTCAGGACTGATATGGACGCCGACCTCCTCAACGAGCACGCCGTCCAGCCGTTACCACCTTCGGTCTGATATTGCGCGGACCCAAGCTAATCCAACCGGTTACCTTCGGTGAGTCACGATAGCACGGATGGTCCACCAAGCACAGCCCTTGAGGTTCTATTCGCCATGGTGGTTACGAAAACTAGACTGGATAGCTAGACTGGGGAGCGGAGGGCTTGTCATCTGAAGTGTCAACTAGATGAACACCGTCGGACATCACTGGAGAGCCTGCTGGTGACTGAGTGGAATCATTGGGGTATCTAGCCAATGGTTAGTACAGAGGGCTCGTTTTAAGGTCCTTATCCCCCCCTTGTTCTCTTTTCTCTTCTTTTCTCTTCCTTTTCTCTTTCCTTCTCCTTTCCTCTCCTCTCTTCTTTTTTGAGAAGCTGCTTCCGCAATTCTTCATATTTTATTGTGAAAATCTGCAGACTCTCGTCAATAAGATGGCTAATCCAAGTGACAACGGCAGTGGCTCCATGCTGTCCCCAACCACCACTAGGAACCCTGGTAGACAGACTCCGAATACTCCTAGTACGGATAACCCTGTCGACGATCAATGGCAAGTAGTTGTCGCTCAGAGGCCTGAATCTGATCATGGCCCACTCGGCGATGCTTTCGATGACCTGGAAAGAGAAGATATACAGGTCTTGGAAAACGAATACATGGCCTACGCATTTCTTGGCTCAAAGCTTGCCACTGCCGGTGGGAATGGCATTGACCTTTCTCGGATCGCTCCAAGTCTATCCATCTGGGTCAGAATAGGACTGGTAGTGGTGACGATTATAGAAGCCAGTGGTTCATTCTTTATAACACTGGCTGCCCAGGTGCACGTTTCCCCGACGCCCCTCGCCCTACGCAAAGCCAACCAGATTGGCGTAGAGGTTGCCCTGGCTGTGATTGGCGGTATCTGTCTGGGCCTTCGCCGGTTCATCCGTATAATCTCAGCTGTATTCAATTACGCCAAGGCCGACAAGAGCGGAGAATGGCTTGATTTCTTCAAGCATAACGCTCTAGAGAGGCTCAGCGGCTACTCTTGGATTGTGGCTATGGATTTTGCGGCCTCGGACAAAGAACGAATTATAATCATCACCTCTATCATACTCAACTTCATCGTTAGAAATATTATCGCCTGGGATATGTATGCTGCTATTAGTAGCATCATATTGACTGCTTTCGATCTCACTTTGACGGCAATCGCCTACTGGCGGATCAAAGCATACATGAACAAGTTTGCTGCCACTCTGGATTGTGACATGGACGACATCGAACGCGGCTCAGCTGCAATTGACCTACCAAACGATTTGCGAGGCTTGGCGGACCACAAAGGAAAACTGATTGAGCGAAAATTCGCGAACCGCAAACCATGGCTGGAGTTTTTCTGCATGGTCATGGCCGAAGTGACAGCCGCAGTTCCCATCGCCGCCGCGATTGCGAGTAAGCATAGCGCACTCTCCAAAGAGTCGTTTGCGGCCTACCTGCAAGCGAATGTGATTGCCGCCATTGTCAACTTTGTGATTTTGGGCTGCAATTTGATCATCCTTACCGACTGGGCTGCGAATCGCGCGAGACTTGGGGCAATCAACCGTGTCGGATTGGCGGAACCCAAAGCACAGGTCGCGTTCTCATCTTTACATGGGGTCATCAATGTCAAGAATACACCTGTGAGGCTTACCGAAGCGCAGATAAAGGAAGCTCAAGACATGTACCTGGACTTTCAAAATCTTCAAGCCACAGTTGAGGATGTCGCAGACGACGAGTCGATTGAGAGGCGACGGCGACGACGTTTGTCATCCTGGGCCAGCCTTTACCACGGCCGTTACTTGGAATTTCCTTATAAACCACTTCCTCAAGAGGATAGGATTAACGAGTGAGGCTAATGGAAGGCTACGTATGACAGATGGATTGGGGGGCAATGCTCTTCTCGGACTGATACTTGAAGCTGTTACCGATTTGATTTTCTTGCTCACGCAGTCGTTTGACAATGTTTTGTTTACGGATGTTTATGCCACGAGGCGGTTATGCTCGGATTGTTATACCCCGAGATTATGATACCCAGATTGTTATACCCAGATTGCTACACCCCAAGATCATAATCTCAAATTGTTACGCTGCAATGGTTACGCTGCAATAGTGTTTTCAGGTTATGCTCATATTGTTGTACTCAGATTGTTATACTGCCCGCATATATATATATAAAGAAAAGAACCATACTTGTCAGGTATGCAAGAACCATTCTCGCTTACATTATACATATATGTAGTCTACTTTGTGGCTATATCTTGATGCCTGAACGGTACAAGGCTCTTCAGTTGTTGCTGTGCTCGGATTCCATACCCATACAGATCAAATGGTTCGCCGTATGCACCTGTAGGGATTGCGAGTGGGACGCTGTGCATGTCGAGGAGGGGCGGTGATGCATGTTCTTGGGGGTCTTGCATGGAGCCAAGGGTCCAAGTAAGCGCAGATGGATCTCTGTCCGTCTGACTTGTTTTCCGTCTGCTTGATAGGAGCGGTATGCGGGATGATTCGATGCCTGGAGGGTGTTTATCTGGCTGTTGTTGCCTGGCTTACGAGGTTTGTAATACCTAGTATAAGCAGCAATGCGAAGCGTGCATGGGATTTTGGGCGCAAGGCAGATAAGATGGTGTGTAGAAGTGAAGGATGGGGGGATCCACTGCGAAATCTGGCAGCCTTACGAGAACCCATGTCTTGTCTATTGGGGGGTCCTGCTGTGCCACGTCGTCTCTTTTTAATTATTTGTATTTATCATTTGTTTATTTATTTCTTGTTTTGGGTTGGCGATGATATATGATGGTACTAACCTATTAGGCTGGGCTGCTGCAAGTACAGGTACAAACAAGGGATAATACATGAATACATGAATCGCAGAGTTGAGTTGCAACCAAGGGAAAAAACCGGGGACCTGTCAGAATGAGGCTCTGGGGAAAAGTCGCAGCCACAAGAAGGTCACAACGTCTACGTAAGCAAACCAGTCACGTGCCGGCGCTAGACCCCAGGCGGAAGAGAACGAGGCGATTTAATACTTGCGGAAAACTGCTGCGGAGCCACGGCCCAGCTGAGGCTGCCTTGAGAGCAAAGCGAGATTCCCCCAAAAACAAGGGGAAACCGGCAAAGCCACCAGGCAACAGAATAATTTAGACGACAGGGTCTTTTTTTTTTTTTTTTTTGGTTTCATTCTTACCCGATTTTGTAACAGGTTGGCCTCTTTATTTTATTTCTTTTTCTTTTTCTGCATCAGGAACTGGCATATTCATTGGACAAGGGGTGTGTATTTGGGATAGGTATTTATATCTTGTGACGAGTGCCGTGTCTGAACAGCGCTGCTTTGCTTGTGCGGGTCTCTCTATTGCTTCAACAAGGACAGCGGGGAAAAGGCATCAAGTTGACGACAGGGCATTGCGACGGCGATTGCGGCTTTCATGTTCTGATCGGCTTGTTGGCGCACTGCGAGTTGTTTGCCGGCATCTACGTGGCATCTGCAGCGATTTCACAAGAGGGGCAATTTGCCTCAACTGTTGTCGGCGACCACCAACTGCATCATCATCATCATCAACAACAACATCATCAACGCCCATATCGCGTCTCATAGTCTGCCCACGGAAGGAGGAAGGACGGGAGAAGAGGGGTGTAGCGCGGCCGGGCCCTCGGACATGAGCGCTGGAGACCTCACCGAGAGCTGAACACCAGGCGAGACCACTTCGACTCACCACTGCATGACCCTGACATCTCACGCATTGAGGGCGCTGTGAGTCGCATTCGTGGAGACATGCAGAACCTCACGCTGCCGGTGCGCACGAGCGCCAGTCGTCGCAACCAGGAGAGCAGGAGTTACTTTACGAGCTACACGCCACCGAGCTCCACGGAGGCTATCAATGGGCCGGTGAGGGAGCCGGTGAGGGAGCAGCCGCCGATGAGTGATCGGCTGATTGTGGGAGTGGACTTTGGCACGACGTTTTCAGGGTGAGTGAGAGGACGTACCATGAGATGAGATGGGACTGCATGAGATGAGATGTCATGAGATGAGATGGGATGAGAGATGAGATGCCCCGATCTTGTGCTAACGTCGCCTCAGCGTCGCCGCAGTATACACATCAACGCCCGACGATGTCGAAATCATCAAGACGTGGCCAGGCGGCAACGGAATCACCTCGGACAAGGTGCCCACGGAGATTGCATACAGCTTCCCTCCCAACGCCACGCCCGGCGCTGAGCCCACGGTGAAATGGGGCTTCCAGTTCAAGCCGGACGAGTCAAGGCTCCGATGCATCAAGCTGTTTCTCGACCGCTCCCAGAAGCTCCCCTTTTACGTCAGTCCCCTCGACACGGCGGCACAACTTAAGAAGTTTAACAAGAACGTCGTCGATGCCGTCAGCGACTACCTCACTCAGATTTACCGGCACACCATGGACACCCTGACGCGACGCTACGGAGAGTCATTCATGGGCTCGACAAAGGTCGAGTTCGTCTTGACATGTCCGGCAGTTTGGAGCGATGCAGCAAAGAATACGACGCTGCAGGCGGCGGAGCGGGCGGGCATGGGCAGTCGCTCCGAGATTCAGATGATTAGCGAGCCCGAAGCGGCGGCCGTCTACACGCTCAAGGCCATTCAGCCCAATCACTTGAACATTGGGGACAACTTTATCGTGTGTGACGCAGGAGGCGGAACAGTGGAGTGAGTATAATCCGTTTTGACTTGATATTAAGCAGAGCTGACGGAGAAATCTAGTCTAATCGCCTATAAAATCATATCTCTGAAACCCTTGAGGGTCGAGGAGTCTGCCGTGGGAACAGGTGGCCTATGTGGAAGTGCCTTTTTAAACTACAGGTTCGAGGAGCATGTTCGGACGAGGCTGGGCCAGGCTCGCTTCGACGAGATGAAGACGAAAAAGGGCAAGACATGGCAGATGGGCTTGCGGTACTTTGAAGAGTTTGTGAAGCGCAACTTTAACGAGGACGAACACCAGGAGATTAATGTCCCGTATGTTACTTGCCTAGCTGTACCCAACGACTGGATTGGGATCGCCTTTTTGCTAACTTGTATGTTTAGTTTCCCCGGACTACCAGATGACGAGGACGCAGGGCTCGACTCGGGATTCATGGTCATGAGTGCGGAGCAGATCAAGGACATTTTCGAACCCGTCGTCAAGGAGGTCTGCGATTTAGTCCAAGGCCAGGTCGAAGGACTCCGCGCCAAGGGCGGCATCGTCTCGGGCATCGTGCTGGTCGGCGGATTCGGCCAGAGCGACTATCTATACCGGCGGCTCAAGTCGCACTTTTCGAGTGCGGCGCCGCCTCCATACAGCGAGAGGCCGACGCATGCGAGCGCGAGCGCGTCACAGGACGGCGGATCGATCGAGGTGATGCAGCCGGTGTATGCGTGGACGGCGGTGGTGCGCGGCGCGGTGCTTCGGGGGCTGGAGGGCAACATGGTGATTTCGAGAAAGTCGAGAATGCACTACGGCACGTCGTTTGCGACGGTCTATGATGAGGAGAAGCACTCGGTCAGTGAACGGTACTGGTCGCCGCTGTGGGAGCGGTGGATGGTGTCTGATCGGATGCAGTGGCACATTGCCAAGGTGGGATTTCTCTCGTCCGTCTCCCCTTTATCTTGGTCTTGACAGCTAACAGCCCAGCAGGGCGAGGCGCTTTCTCCCCTATCGCCAATTGCCTTCCACTACACGCGCAACTTCCGGCCGGGCCAGTCGCTCATCGTGACGGACGACCTGATTGCGTGCGACGCAGACGAGCCGCCCGCAGCGCACACGCGAGAGCTCATCAACGTGTGCACGCTGACGACGGATCTGAATGCCGTGCCAAGGAGCTTGTTTACCAGGTTGACGACGACCAGGGGGGTGGAATTCGACAACCTCGACTTTACGCTGGAGATGATTGTGGATAGTGCGGGGTTGGGCTTTGAGCTCAAGGTGGACGGGGTGCGGTACGGGAGGGTGGAAGCCGAGTTTCACTGAGAAGACGAAAGAAGAGAGGGAGTGAGAGAAGAGAGAGGGAGGAGAATTTGATGTGATATAAGCGCTACGTTGACCGTATACGGAGTTCTCGAGAGTGTGTATGTATGTATTATACAGTAACTATACAAAGTTGGGTTATCAAGGCAGATCTGTCTCTTTTACTGACTCTTGTCATTTTATTCTGATAATTCCGTTTATTGACTTATTTCCTTGAATTCCACTATACACGCTGTGCCCTATGAGATAAATCCCCTAGCAGCCGATCATTATTGAATGGGGTAATAGGTCCTAAAAGCCGGGCTGAGGAAGAGGAGGGTAGAAATCGAATACGAAAAGTACGAGGCAGCAAATAGGCGTCCAAGAGCCTGTTCAACTGCCCATTCCCAGGAGCTGCCAATTTTTAGCCCCAAGTCCAGCCAGGCCTAGAATTTAAGCTCAGCACGGTGCTGGTGCTGACATAACGCCGCCTGCGCTGTGCTATGCTGTAAGTCCACTGTAAGTCGGGCGTTTTCGCCTCTCCCTATCTGTTACTGGGATCTGAAGAGAAAGCGGCGCTCGGCTCTCACCTCGAGTGCCCGACCTGAACTCTCAACTGCCAAGCCAAAGTCTCATTCAGTTCAGTTTCAGCTCTATTTAGTGCTGTGACAAACCCCATCAAGCCGGATATTCAGGAACACATTGCCACATCTCGAACAAGTGTTGCTGTTACTGTCGCTGTCGCTGTCGCTGTCGCCCGCCATGAGCCAGACGCAGAAGCGCTGTTGGAACTGTCGCCGTAGGGAGACCCGCCGCTGCTCTGCTCTAAAGCAGTCCAGTGCTACTTAACATTCAACTGAACTCAACTGAACTGATGGCTAACTGCCAACCGCAGAGCAAAAGATTGCCTGCGACAAGACGCTGCCGCATTGCCGGAACTGCATCAAAAAGGGTCGTCAGTGTTTGGGCTACGGACTGAAGCTGTCGTGGCCGCGAAAGGGCGACCAGAGACGGTCAGTGTCGTTGCGCAAGGAGCACTTCATCATTCCCATCCGGTCCAAGGACACCATCTTTATCCATGCAACGAGCGACGACGTCAGGGCGTCTCAGGACACCAGTAAGTGAATGAGTTGTAAACATTGACTTTTGTTTTGTCTACTCTACTGACGCTTCGATCACCAGCTCTGCCTCGCTATGACGAGAGTACCTTTGGCGAGGTTTGGATGACGCGACAGCCCAACTTCAACATGGCACGGCTGGACCCCTTCCTTGCTTCACACAGTAAGGCTGCTCAACCAGAATCTCCCATAGTCGGGGTGCTAACCAGAGAGATACTTCAGCCTGGAGCCCGGTTGCCCGACTGGTATCATCCAGTCAAAGCTGCGACGAACTCTACGGATTGCTAGTTAGAATGTCGTTTCAGGACGACAGCTTGCCGTCGCTGGCATCCAGATATGCCATCAGTGCGCTGTCGTACCAGCATCTCGCCATGGACAAAACGGCCGTCATGCATCAGACGAGAGCGATCCGAGCGCTCCAGGCCGCCATTGAGACGGCGGTTCCTGCAGAGTGTATGCAGCTGATGGCTGCGAGCATGCTACTCAACATCTACGAGGTTTGTTGACGGGATTTTCTTTGATACACTTACTTCGAATTGAATTTCTAACGGGTGATTAGACACTCAACTTTGACACATCGGATCTCAGCTGGTCCATCTTCTTCTGCGGCACAAAACGAATCGCCAACTTTGTCACAAAAACCGACGACACGTACTTTGGAGACGAGGCGCTCATCATTGACTGGGTCTTTTACCACGACGTCATGTACAAGTTTAGTATTCGACACTGGAGAGAAAAGAACAAGGACCAGATCCAGCTGGCGGCACAGAGAAAAGTTCTCTCCAAGGCGGTGTTTTCGCCAGAGAGACAGACTGTAAGTCCCCCCCCCCTTTTCTCTTTCTATTTTATCCTTCTCTTTCCCTCCCTCCCTATATACCCTTCTACAAATCAAACAGGACAAGAGTGAAATCAGCGAATCCAAGATTAATTGATGTGCTTTCAGATTGTTCCGATTCTCGGCTGCTCCCTGGAACTGCTTGACCTGCTCTGCCAAGCCATTGATGCCGTTTACGAGCCCGGTGACCCTGATTACCAATCCGAATCCCACCTAAAGCTGATCCGGTCCCTGGAGATCCGCTTAAAATACCTGCAGCAGCGGCAGTCCACAGTAGCGCCGCTAGACGGCCCGGAGATGAGGCAGGAGGCCATCGTTGCCGAGCTGTATCGCCTAGCTGCCATCATCTATCTCTTGCGTATGGCCAAGGGTGAGCCCGAAAACTCAAAGGCCGTTGCCCACGTGGTCGACCAGGCGTACGAGCTGCTCCAACAGCTGGTGTACTGCGAGCGGCCCTGGCCTCTGTTCGTCGTTGCGCTCGAGGCCCGTACCGAAGAGCATCGAATGCGCATGCTCAAGGTGCTGGAGAAGTCGCTGGAGCGTCGACCGCTGGGGCCCATGACGCTGGTCAACAGGATGATACCCGATGCCTGGACGCAGCAGGATCTGCGCGAGTCGTCAATAGATGCTTTTACTCTCTACGGCATGATTATCAGCAGGCACCGAGTACCGCCGTGCTTCACATGAAAAACTGGATTACGAAAATGAGAAATGTTTGTGTACAAGTTGTTTTTTTTAAGGGGCTTTTATAAGGTATGCTATGCTTCACTCTAATTACAACAAAACTATAGAAAAAAGAAACCAGTTTTTCCAATTCTAGTCCACAATCAGATGTCTTGTGCAGTCTATGTCAAATCACAAAATGGGGAATTATATATAAAAAAAAGAAAAGAAAAAGGATGAAGGGGGGGATAGAGGAGAGAGGGAAAATAAGAGAAAACGTCAGAGACAAAAAAACTGGATATCATTCACACGAGTCCTCATAACAGCCTAAAATTTTGTTGTTTTTTGTTTCCTTGGAGTTTCTTAAGCGGCACCGATAACGACCTCGCCAAACAGCTTCTCTCGTTTCATGCCGAGAGCGCTGAGCATGTGGACACCACCGCCGACACAGACCAGGATAAAGGCCTTCTGCATGGCCTTTGTGATGGCAAGGATGGCGCTGTCCTTGAGCTCTCCGCTAATCTCCTCAAAGATCTTGCTCTGGGCCCCGGCAATGGCGTTCTGGATGTCCTGAGCGGTAAAGTTTGTGTCTCTCAAAGCCTCGGTCAGGTTCTTGGTGGCAGCAGACTGGAAGACCTGGCCGGCAATGACGAGGCAAATGACGGTGCCACCGATCTGAGAGACGTTCTGCAGAGAGAGGGCAGCGCCCATGTCCTTGGGCTCGACCTTGAGGGTGGCGACGGCATATCCAATCTGGAGAGTCAGGCCAGTTCCCACGGCGGTGAGGACGGTGAAGCCATAGATGTAGCTGGTCGGGGTCTTAGGGTCGAGGTAGGCGGTGAGCAGGGCGCTGCCGAGGGTGATGAAGAAGCCTGCAATGAGGAAGATGGGCATGTAGTATCGGACCCTGGATAGGAGGTGGCCGGAAGCCAGGTTGAAACTGACGGTCAGGACGACAAAGGGCAGCAGGCGGACGGCGGCAGAGATGGCGGAGTCACCGTGGACGAACTGGAAGTAGATGGGGATGAAGTAGACGATGACGAAGAGCGCGGTGATGTTGGAGGCGGTGGCAATGTACAGCAGAACCTGGGAGCGCGATCGCAGCAGGTGGATGGGGAACGATCGGTTCTCAGGCGTGGTGAAGATGGAGAAGGTCTGCTGGATGGCGAAGGCGGTGATGATGACGCCAAAGGCGACAATCATGCCGATGGTGCGGCCGTCGTTCCAAGGCCACTGGCCGCCGGCCATGGTAAAGGCCATGCAGAAGGTGACCCAGGTGCCGACACCCAGAACGACGCCGACGAAGTCAATCTTCTTGACGCGCTCGATGACGGGAACACCGACCACCGGGTGGATGCTAGGGAGACCAAAGAGGTAGATCGGGGCAAAGACACCGCCAATGATGAGGTTGATGTAAAAGGCCCATCGCCAGGTAGCGCTGGACTCGACAAAGGAGCCGCCAATGACGGGCCCCAGGACCGCGCCGATGCCCCAGCAGAAGCCAGTGCCGGTGATGTAGATGCCTCGCTCGGTCGGGGTGGTCAGGGCCGTGAAGTAGTTGAGCGCCCCCATGAAGACGCCGCAGCCTCCGGAGCCGGCAATGACACGGCCGACGATGAGGGCCGTCATGGTGGGCGCGGCACCGCAAACCGCCGAACCAACCTCGAAGAGGACAACGGCTGCGGCAAACACCCACTTCATGTTGAAGTTTCCATAGAGGACGCCGTACAAGAGGATGACGGAGACGGAGCCGAGCGGGAAGCCGGCGCCGATCCAGGCGAGCTGCTCGACGTGGCCAAAGGCCTCGACGACGGAGCCCTGGACGTCGGCGGCGATTGTGGTGTCGAGGCCGTAGACGAAGGTGGTGACGTAGAGGGCGAGGCAGACGAGGATCCAGCGAAAGCCGCGGACGGTGCGGCCCTCTTGCTCGTTGGGCGGGGAGTTGGGCGTCGAGGGGAGGGCTTCTTCGTCGGAGGAGAAGGGGAGGGTTTCTTTTTCGAGGGTGGAGGGGGTTGAGGAGGGGGGGAGGTCTGTTTGGACCGTCATTGTGGCGACTGTGGTTTTGGGAGAGAGCAGGCTAAATAGAAGAGGTTGTATAGAAGTTATTGTTGGTGTTGATGTTGTTGATGTCGATGTTGGTGATGCTGTTGTTGTTGTAGTATACTTGAAAGGAACGAGTCAGCATGGAAGAGATGTTCCAATAAATATATATATCTGTATACACAAAGATATATACCTATATATCCAAGTCGAAGCTGACCAGCTCCTCGTAGAAAAGAGTTGGTATAGGGAACGGAAGCAAAGCAAGAAGCTCACTCACACGGAAGCGGGCTCTCTTATAAACAACACAACCCAATGCAAGAAATCCAAGCCAAAAAAGGCGTTCGGAATCCAAGAGCCGCGTCCAATTTGTCAGCCCCCGGCACGAAGCTGCGAGCCAAGCCCTGCAGCTCCTCCATCCCGGCTCTTCAGGATTAAAAATGCCCTATCCGATTTTTTTCTGCTTTTATTCCCAGCTCACAAACCAACACCGATCAGATATGCTTAAACAGAAACCCGGCACGACGATACCGAGCCCCCCGCTAGCAGGGGATGGCCCGTTTTAGGTAGTCCGTCCAGCTCCAGCCAATCAGAAGCTCGCACGCCCAACGCCGAGCAGCATCTTCTTGCGATACGGGCGCGAGAAGACGCTAGACCTGAAGAGGCAGTGGGTGGGTGATTCGCAAATAGTTGCCGCGGGTGGTGCGTCTTACTTTGTGTTTTTCTTGTGAATGAAGGCGATTGGAAGCTCGTTTTTGCGAGGATTTATATATATTGGGGGGAGAGGGGGTTACATCTACTTAGGAAATTGGGTGTTGTTTGGATACCTTTTTGCGGCGGAGGGCTGAAGATCTGGGATTTCGCTTCTGAGACGAGATTCGAGTGTCTTCTGTTGTTTCTCTCTGCTTGGGAATACAGGATTGCTGTAGATGACTACTGCTTACACATACTCCCCTGGTTTAGTTGTCTTTTATTCTCTTTTTTTTTTTTTTTTTTTTTTAATTTCTTCGTTTATTTCCATCGACTTATCATTCTGCTTTCTTCTTCCTCTTATTCGGCTTCAATTCCCCCCCTCTTTCGTATAAGTAAACGTCCAATACGCCCTTTCGGCTTTTAACCAAGCGGGTCGCCCAGCTTCAGTGGACATTCCATAGTATAACAGCGAAAAAACCAGCTCCTTCGGCGCTCGGCTCCACTCAGCTTTCGGCGTCAAGCACGTCTTTTGCACCCCACACGGCTGTTATCTCCATTAGCCTAGCGAACCCTTTTTCTTTTTTTGTTGACGCACGAGTATAAGCAACTATGTCCGTCTTTTTTCTGGGGCTCTGAGTGCCGAAGACGCGGGACCAGCAGGTAGTCTTTTTTGTCTTTTTTTTTACTCTCTTCTAGTTGATTAACAATAATTTGCTGGGGGGGAACGGGAGTGCCGTGTGGAGAAGAGAGATCCTTCGTGGTTTTTCTTGTCTGTTGGTTTCTTCTCTCTCTGTGTTCTTTTACTACTAGCTAGTAGTCACTTGGTTTCCCGTATACCCGCGTGTCCACGGATATACATAACCAGCGCAGGGAGGTTGCTTACTAGCCACGATTGTCGGAATAAAGAGTCATTGAAAATCCCTGATGATTAATTGCGTGACGGAGCAAACCCGACAATACATGTTTCAGCGCTTAGTAAAAAGCAAGGGGGGAATTAGGGAATTAGGGAATTACACGGCACAGAAGGGAACCTTGAAGGAAATAGAAAAGAAGAAAAAAAATGATAAAGAGGGCTGCGCTGTGTTGGTGGGCACACCGTTTGCTGTTTTGGTGGTGACGGGACACCATTTGCCGTTTTGGGATGGTGAGGCTCATCTCGTTAATCTTGTGGACTCGTATATGCCTACTGGACCCCTGGATTTGGGAGAGAGATGCTAGATTTGGAGATTGCCGGTGGCACGAGATGCAGAGGAGATTTTTTTTTTCGGGTCGGACAAAGGAGGGTATGAGCAATTTGAATCTGCAGCAGCAGTTTGTTAACATGCCATTGCAGGGTAGGCTTGTATGATGCTGTTTTTGCAAAAAGAAGAGACAATACTACTATCAAGTGAAAATGCAGACAAAAGTCCTACTACGAAACAGAAGTGAAGCTCAAAGCTCCAAAACACCTGCGGCATTAGCTCCTGCTAAGCAGTGTCCACCAAATACAATGCATTCCCCCGCCAAAATATAAGTACCGCACTAACACCACCACAACGCCACACCAAAAAAAGAGAAGAAAAGCCATGTGGTGGCTAGTGCGGGGGAAAATTTGAGTTGCGACGTTTTTTGGAGAGCCTGCATCATACTATCGCCGACTTTGAACTATTGTGTGTTTGGTTGCAGCCATCAATTGGCGATACGCTGTGTTTTGTGGTTTCTTGCTTGTTTCTTTTGTTCTATTTTGGATTTGTTGCTGTGTGGGAAGAGCGGTTGTTGAAAGGGTTGAGTGTCTGGCTGGCTGGTGGTTCTCGTGATAGCCTCGTCTTGATATCAGAGCCTCGGCGTCACCTCACCTCACTCACCGTGACTCACCTCGTCTCATCTCATCTCAATCCCATCTCATTTCATCTCATCTCACCTTCTTTCATCTCATCTCAATCTCATCTCACAACACCCCCCACGACACTCACAACAATGGACTCCATCGACGACCGCATCTCCCTCCTCCTCGACTGGGCCTCCTCTCACAACGCCGTCCTCCACCAATCCGCCCAAGTCTACGACGACCCCGACACCGGCCTCTCCTTTCGCGTCAACCCCTCCTCAACCTCCTCAATCCCCCCCTACGAGCCCATCGTCAGCCTCCCCACCAGCCTCTCCCTCTCCTACCTCAACGCCATCCACCCAACGCCCGCCTTCCCCAGCGACTTCCTCTCAAAAACACGGCCCCACGTCGTCGGCCGCCTGTTCCTCATCAAGGAGCTCCTCAGGGGCCAGGAGTCCTTCTGGTATCCCTATATCCAGGCGCTTCCCCAGCCCGAGGACTTTGATGACTGGGCTCTGCCGCCCTTTTGGCCCGAGGAGGAGGCCGAGCTGCTCGAAGGCACAAACGTCGAGATTGGCCTGGAAAAGATCCGCGAGGACCTCGGCCGCGAGTTTCGTGATGCGAGGAACTTGTTGATTGCCTCGCAAAAGGATGCCGAGGACGACTTTAGCGACCATCTCACCCGCGAGCTGTATCAGTGGGCCTACTGCATCTTCTCGAGCCGCTCCTTTAGGCCATCCCTGGTGCTGTCCGAGGAGCAGCAGCAGTCCCTTCCCGACGGCGTCAGCGTCAACGACTTTTCCGTGCTGCTGCCGCTGTTTGACATTGGGAACCACGACATGACGGTCCACGTGAGGTGGGATCTCGCAGCTGGAGACGAAGCCGCAGCTGGAGCTGGAGTCAGGGGCTCAGGGGCAGCCGTCCAGCTCAAGGTCGGCAGGGAGCACAAGCCCGGGCAGCAAATCTTCAACAACTACAGCCCAAAGACAAACGCCGAGCTGCTTCTGGGATACGGCTTTATGCTGCCCGCCACCGACGCTTTGCACAACGACTACATCCACGTCCGCAAGCGCACTGCGTCTTCCCCCGCCACCGCGCCCGCCCAGCCCGGCAGCAGCTCACCCGAGGAATACCTCATCTCTCTACAGCCCATCTCGCATCCGTCCTCCCTGCTCGCCGCATCCAAGCAGACTCTCACCGTCTTCCCTCCTCCACCGCTGCCCGGCCTTCTCGGCGCCTTCAAGCACGTCCAGCACGACATGGTCTGGGACATTTTCCTGACACTGCTGCAGCACTCGTCTGTGCCGCTTATCAAGCTCATCCCACTGGACTCCAACACCTTTCCCACCGAGGAGGAAGCCGTTCGCCAGCGCCAAGAGCGCTTCTTTTCTGGCCACGTCAACGATGAGTGCCAGGACTTTCTCGAGCAGACCGTCGCCATCATCCAGCACAAGATCCTGCAGGAGCTCGAGAGACTCAACGAGACTGACATGGAGGTTGTGGGAGAGGACGCCAATTTGTTGTCACCGAACCAGCGCCTGGCACTGGATTACAGGGAGCGGTGCCGGCAAGTCTTGGAGAATACGCTGAGTGCCATGGGCGAGGACGACATGATGCAAGATGACGAAGAGTGAGTCCCAGTCTAGGGGATAATTATGCCAACAAAGAAGAACAAAAAAGAAAGATTTAAACTACAGCACGAGTTATGAATCATGACGGTGTGGACATGCGGCTGGATGACGACCCGGAATGAATAGAACACGTATAAATATATATAGTAATGTTATTCGTTGAAAGCATTATACCACCGAGACGCTCGCTACCGTGTTGAACCACCCCTTTATTCTACGCAATTTCCAAAATCATTTCGCATTTGAACAAACAAGCAAATATTATCATGGCGACTTGTGCATCGGATCCTTCAGCTCGGCCTGCATCAACGCCTCCTCCAGCGGAATCTCCTTGAGAGCGACGATCCTTGTCTTTTTGAGATACTTCCATATCAGATACGCCGCCAGAACAAGCGGAATATCCCTTTTCGCAAAAACGTTAGCACCAAATCGAATAACGGTGTTTACAAGTGGGGAATGCTCACAAGTATGCAGAAACAAAGCCGCTGGGGCTCCAGTTGCCCTTGGTAAAGACGACGAAGCCGTTGGTGAGCAGGATTATGCTGCACATGAAGAGCGCCGCGGACGAGCTGTACACTACATGATAGACTCTAGTCAGCAGCAATTCACAAAGAAGATGGATATAAAGAAACAAGTCAAGACTTACAGGTCCAGCTGTTGTGCCACGGCAGTCGTGTGTAGGGAATGCCCTGCACCTTGAGCGCCATCCTCAGTCGCACGTGGTTGAGCACGATGCAGATCCAGCTCACCAGCACGCCCGCGCCCACAAGGTCCATCAGCCAGAAGAAGGCAGTCAGAGCGCCGCTGCTCAGTGTCATAAAGGCCAGGAACGAGAAGAGAATATACAGGCTGACGGCAACATACGGCACACCCCAAGATGTCGTTCGCAAAAAGATTCTGGGTGCCTGTTTCTTGAGTGCCAGACCGTACAGCACACGAGTGCCTGAGAGCAGAGCCTGGTTCGAGGATGACCATGCTGACGTGATGACGATGGCGTTGATGAGCGAGGGCACGGCAGGATATCCGGCGGCCGACACGGCAATCACAAAGGGGCTCTGCGCAGCGGTGCCAGAGTAGTCGTTGAGTCGTTCGTCATCAGAGCTGACAATCATGCCGACAATGAGAATGGCCAGCATGTAGAAGAGCAGGATCCGGATAAAGACGTTGCGGCAGGCCCTGGGAATCGCCTTGCGAGGGTTCGCCGTCTCCGCACCCGCCATGGCCAGCGACTCGACACCCGCAAAGGAGAAGACGGCGCCCGTCATGACGCTCCAGTAGCCCAGGAACTTGCCCCAGTTGCCAGTGGCAATGTACTCGACAAAGGGTCCCGGATTCTTCCAGAAGCGAAAGTACGTCGGCTTGACGCCCGGAATGCCGCCCAGATCGATGACAAGGCCAAAGATGATGAGGAACACCACCATGAGGATCTTGAGCGTCGCGAAAAAGGCTTCGATCTCACCGAACCACCGCACGCCCGAAAGGCCCACGGCCGCCGTCAGGATGATAAAGACAATAATCCATACGCTGGGGTTCAGGTCCGGCAGCCAGTACTCAAACAGGACGCAGATGGCCGTAATCTCGCTCGGAATCGACAGCAGGTTGCCGTACACCAGGTTCCAGCCCACGGCAAAGCCCAGCGCCGGGTCGACCAGCACTTCGGCGTGCCTCACAAAGGATCCCGTCACCGGCAGTAGGGCCGACACTTCTCCCAGCGCAAACTGCACCGCACTGACGACGAGGCCAACCGTTCCATATCCTAGGAGCGCTCCCAGAGGTCCGCCCGTCTGCACAGCGCTGCCGAGACCCAAGAACAATCCCGTGCCAATGGCTCCCGCAATTCCCAACATGGATAGATGCCGCTCCTTGAGCCCGCGCTTGAGGTCGCGCTCCTCGGTAGCAGTGACGAGATCGCCGTCGAGATCGCCAAGGTCCTTGATGGGGTCAGTCTCTCCCATCAGATGCGAGGGCGCTCGCTCGACGTCCAGCTCGGCGGTGACCTTTGTAACTGAATCATCCTTTCCATAGCCGTAACCTGTGTTTGTGGTGTTGTATCCTCCTGTTCCTCCATTTCCGCCAGATCGATCAATCAGCGGCGACATTGTGGTTGCTGGTGCTCTTTTCCCGCTCGTCATTCCCTAAGATGGTTTACCGCCCCTTTTTTTTTTTCGAGGTCAAGACGAATAATGTCCAGTGCTTATCTCTCCCGTAGCCTGGTTTGATTTTTTTCCCGCCTTGATTTCCCGCTGCGCCTGTTGAACCTTGTCAAGGCAAAATCAAAGTTGTCGATGCTCTGGTGAAAGCAAAGAGACGGACACGAGCCTCCTCTCCGTCAGCCTGATGTCTCACTTGACCCCTCTTGACGTCGTCTTTCGTCTCCAGCAGGTGAAGAGCAAAAACTCGTGTCTCATCTCGAGCAGCCTCGGCCAGAGCCGATTGATATACAAAGGTTATTCCTCCGAGCGCCCACCAGACGGGCTTAGTGTTGATTAGCACTGATATCGCAATCGGAACCCTGGCTCACCCAATTTTGTGTCGTACAAGTAACTCGCGGGGCTCCACAGTTGCGTTTCTTTGGCTGTTTTGGGTATCGAAACACGAGATGGGAGGAAGAGGCTGTTTGATGGAATGATGTGCTTCTGGAGGAAGTTGCATGATAAAAGGCATGGAGTTGATGTTGTTGAATTATTGCCTCAGGCTTCAAGCATACGTAGGTAATTACATGTAAGTGATTGCGTCAACGAGATTGCACCTACTCACTCTGTTGCCTTCTGTATTTTGTAAAGTACGGTACAGTAAGGGCGTTGATTCTAGCGCATCATAGCGCCCTCTCAAGGCCCTAAACCGATAGTTTCTCGCGCTACAGAGGACTTTTGCAGCTGATTCGGCAACCGGGCCGTTAGCACCTCAAACTCGCGTGATAGTAACTACAATTAAGTAACAACTTTTGCCTCTTTAATAGCCAAAATCGCTAGGGTTGATTAGTGAATTTGAAATACTCCGAGAGGATACATGTAATGTCAATCTCTAGTTTACAGGGTTCGTCAGTCAACAACGTTGAAAGCTCTCCTCCATCATCTCAATACAGTAACACGTTCGTTTATACAACTGCGTTATGAAACTATAATCAAGACTTTCAATATCCCCCTTTCTTCTATATGTTAAGTTATAATAGAAAACTTGTTTTGCCTTAAGGAACTCTTCCTTTTCATAAATTAGTCTTCTAAAATCTCTTCTTAGGAAGGAATATCGAGGCAACTGCTATAATAGCTCCACCAGTGATAACAAGCACCCAGTCAAGCTGGATAGCGCGGACAATAACATCCAAAGCTCTTTTCCTAAGCTCCGGACTAATTGACTCAAGAACTTGACTGCGAGAGCCTGCGACGGCAGCGTGAATCTCTGCATCCGAGAAGCCGTGGCCAGCAAACAAACTCTTTAGCCCTGTGAATGCCTCGTTTTGGAAAATGGGGTTCGCAATAACAAGACCGAGCAAGACAGCCGATCCCTGTGCGGTGTTCATAAACTGCATAGCATCGGGAATGCGATGTGGCTCAACCAAGGGAATAATAAGACTATAGCCAGATTGGCTGACAGTGAGGCCGATGCCTATAAGGATGGAGAAGCCATATGTATGGCTTGGTGGTGTGTCGGCCCCGACTGTATACATGCCGGCGCCACCAGCCACCATGAAGAGGCCGCTGACAAAGTACCATATCATGCGGTATCCAACGCGCTGCAAAGCATAGCCGGCGAAGAGGATGGAAGCGACATAAACAAAGACAAGCGGTAGCAAGCGCACGGCTGTTTGAGTGCCGGTGTTGCCGTGAATAAAGAGAAAATACAAAGGGATGTAGTAAGTAGCAACGAAGAAAGGGGCAATAGAGGCGGCCATGCCGATGTAAAAGATGACCATCTCCAGATTACCAAGGAATTCGCAGGGGAAGAGTCGGTCGACCTTGTTAGTGAGCAAGGCAAAGTGCTGTTGGACAGCGAATGAAGCGGTAAACACGACAAACAGGACTATCAGCGCAATGAATCTACCATCACTCCAGGCCCAGATAATACCGCCAAAGGAGAACGCCAGGACAAGGCAGACGTAGATGCCTGCGGTAAGAACGATACCAACCCAGTCAAATTTCTTAATCTTGTCAATGATAGAAACATCGGCCTGGCGAGGAACCGCAGGTATCACAAAGAGGTAGACGGGAGCCATGGCGCCAAAGACGACGAGGTTGAGGTAGAAAGCCTGTAAACTCGTTGGCAAATCATTTCGTCAGGCAACAAACAATGTGACTTACCCATCGCCATGTTGCTGCACTGTCAGCCAACAGACCTCCCACAATGGGACCGAGGATACATCCAGCACCATACACAAAAGCCTCTGCAGCGAATAGGAGGGCTCTCTCCGTAGGTGTGGTCAGAGCTGCCATCAAGTTTATGGTGCTTCCATACGTTAGCGCATATAATCCATGGACTGTCTGTTTATATATGTAACTACACGTAGTTCTTACCCTAGATACATGCCTGCACCACCGACTCCGGCCCATACACGGCCTACAATAAGGGCGGCCATGGTCGGCGCAGCTCCGCACAAGGCACTCCCAGCCGCAAAGTTGACAAGACTGCCGATAAACAACCACTTAGTGTCAAACATGCCGTAGGCCTTGCCGATGGGAAGGATAGCGACTGTAGACCCAAGCGAGAAGCCAACGCCCAGCCAACCGAGCTGAGTGACGTTGTTCATGGTCGTTGAGACGGCGCCCTGGATGTCTGCCGCAATGGTCGTGTCGAGACCATAGAGAAGATTGGCCGAAAAGGTCGCAAAACAGACGAGAAACCAACGGAAGCCGGCAATGGATCGCTGTTCGATGGACTGCTTAGCTTCTGATTCTTCTGCACTGTCGTTTGGAGTGCTGTGACCAGGTTGCATGAGCTCGCCGACGAGAAGGTCCTCGAGGTTCTTGGGCTCTGTGTATGTCGGTTTGTTAAGGGGCTGGACCGCGAAACCGCCACCTTCTGCCGCATTGGTGACCATGTTAAAGTCCAAGTAGATTAAAAGTTTAAACAACTTTGAATTGATTTTAGAATGAGTCCAGTCGACCATTGACTTGGCTCTTGCAGCTTTCATTTATATTTGTTTTACTCCTGGCATCACACACGATGCAGTATAGTAGTCTTCCGAAACTCCGCACGATTACCAATATCACAGAGATTAAATTTCATTTCTCACCGACAATAATCAGACTTGCCTCTCTACTATTAGATTATTCCAACCAGTACAATGCGTGTTTAACCCTGATATTATAAATGCTGGTACTACTGTATGTACAGATGCGTGGTGCAGCCCCACCAAAGTCCGAAACTCCGGCAGACCAGTCCGAAACTCCAGGTGCAGGAAGCATAACGACTTACATATTCAATGTCTCTTGTCCGAAACTCCTTCTTTTACACACTCCTGCTCATCAATTTATTCCGGGGCAAAGCTTCCGGAGCAAAGCTTACGGTAATGCCGCGTCTAACTTCTCGAAAATATCAAGGTAATATTGCGGAGGACGTCAGCCATCAGCCCTCCAACGCAGCGCCAACGCCGGCCAAGAGACGCCGGCAGCAGACATGGCGCGCCTGCGAGCGGTGTCGTACACGGAGAGTCAAGTGCGATAACACTCGACCATGTCTCCAGTGTCGAGAGAGAGGCGTCTCCTGCACAAATACAAATGCTAGAGGAGAAAGGGACCTGAAATCACTTCCCCTGGCACTGCGGTACGAATTTGAAATCGTTGTCATACCCTCCTCATGGCGAGACTAACTCGGCGTGTAGAGAAATTGAAAAGCTGAAGTTGCGCATCAGCGACCTAGAATCAGAACTGGCGGAATGCAAGAAACCCCTGGCTAAGACAACGGTTTCAGTATCATCATCGCCGTCAGAGCAGTCCGACGCCTCCTCTAACATCGTCACTCACCACCGGCGTCCTCCCGGCCGAGGGTGGGTAGGCACGTATATAACATGTCCGCGGTCTGGCCAGAGATCCTACTACGGCCCGTTCTCTGCGTTTTACTTCCTCGGGCGCATTGGTGCCTATCTCAGTGAAACACTTGATCAGTCCGTCACCGACCGATATCTCTATCCTCAAGGCGTTAGCGACTCACTGGCAAACCTCGCGACTCTGCACACTGCACAGCAGAGCATGAACAAAAGCCATGCATTTAATACGGCTCCTCGGCCAATGATGGCCCGGACGCAGGAAGAGTCTTTCCTACAGCTATTTTGGGAGTCGTATCACTGTACCGTACCAATCATTGACGACATCGACTTTATGCAAAATTACAACTCTCTTTGGGATGCCAACGGGACGTACCGCAAACCGTGTCCACTCACAGACATTGTCGTTGCATTATCCATGCAATACGGCTGGACATTCCTTGCAAGCAACTCATCGAATGCGAATACCCTCGACGATCCTTTCAACGATGCTACAAGCGCAGGCCGGTGGCATTTTCATCGCTGCCAGTCTCTACTAAATGTTGATCTCGAGAGTCCGTCTCTCTTGATGATTCAATGCAAGATCTTCTCCACTACCTACCTTTGCAATGCTTCCTTTACCAATATGGCTCACGCGACACTTGGCCAAACGTCAATATTGGCGCATATCCTAGGACTGCACCAAGAACCGCCCGAGGATATGCCCTGCAAAGAGAGAGAGCTTCGCAAGCGAGTATGGTGTTGCTTGCATACTCTGGAGACAAGAATGTCCCTGAAACTGGGGCGACCGCCGGTGCTCGATGATTTCCACACGACTACCCAGCCGCCTTCGGAGGACGCAGATCTAGGTCTCTTGAACAGCGCCGAGTCTTTTGCGCCGGACATTACATGGATGAGTTTTACCACCCGTAGTGAAAGCCTCATGGCCGTCGTCAAAGACATTCATACCACTCTGCTAGAAAGGGCAGCCAGAATAATCCACGAAGGAGGGCTCCAGGGCTCGCCGTACCAGGATCCCCAGGCACTCGAGGCATATGCCAAGGCAGTTTCTGAACAGATTCCTCTGATGCAGGAGTGGGTGGGAAAACTACCCACAGGAATCAAAATGAAGAGAAGGGGGCAAGGAGAGGCGTTTTCCGTCGATCGCTCGTGCTTCGACATCGACGTCGGCGCACCGCTATGGCTCCAGCGCCAGCGCCTCTTTTTGGAACTCATGTATCACAACCAGATGATCAGCTTCTATCGGCCCTGTATCGCGTTCCCACGCACGTCAGCACCGGCGGTATACTCGCCAATACTGAAACAGCATGCCGTAGCAGCGCTCAACCACGCTATCGCTCATACCGACATGGTGCTTCAGGCCGTGGTGGAGACGGACCTCATGAACGGCTGGCAAGAGTGCTTCCAATGGCAGTGGAACGCCACCATCACTGCCATTGGCTTCTTATTCTCCAACCCCATTGACCCATCGACGCCGGCTGCGCGCAAGGCTCTAGAAAAGGGAATCACCATCTTTGAGACTCTTGGAAAGAGCTACTCTATGGCGGCGAACGGAGCGATTGTGGTTAAGGACTTGATGGCTAAAGCAGAGCTACTAAGCAGTCGCTTGCAGAATGCCACAGTGACTGAAGCAACGGGGTTGCCTGTAGAGAAATACGCGGAGGCAACTAAAGATGCATCGATTTGGGGCAGCCTTCCCAAGAGTGATTTATATCCGGCAGAGGGGTTGGAATTTCTAGACCAATTTATGGATTGGGCATTGACAGTAGATTCATTTAACAGTTTTGAGCAGTTCTTTACAAATATATAACTTGCTCCGGTCTGTGGAAAATGAATATATATATATGACAGTCAAATATATCAAGTCAGGAATGAAGACTGGCGGGATAATCATGTTGAGGTGTATAAAACACTCGTTCTTCATCGTACAGCGGTAGCTCAGAATGGGGGATATGTCTGGCAGAATCAAGGTAGGCGATAGGCTTATTTCAAATAGAGATATCTTCATCTGCAAACTGGACATGGCGAGAAAAGGGGGATGTTATCACTTACACAAAAGACACACATGGGGGAAAACATTCAAATCCATTCGTACATACACGCTACATCTCTATCTCAAACCCCTCCCCCTCCTCAATTAAACGAAAATTAAGTTAAGACCAGATATATAAAAGACAAAAAAAAAAAAAAAAAAAACTTCTTCCCCCAAAAAAGAAAAAAAAAATCCCCTATTTTCCCAAAATGCGCCGTGCAATGCTAGGCCATACACAAATACAAGCCCCCCCCTTTCCCCCCTTCCCCTTCCCCCTCCCTCAGAATGAACAAAGCAAAAAAAAAACACACACAAAAAGATCAGAATGAGATCGGACTAAAAAAAAACACCGCAAAAGCTATGGGAACTCGTATGCGACTTATGACAGTCTCTTTCGCCGGCCAGTGATATAATAAGGGTGGGGGGGAGGTTGTGTAAGTCCCCCCCATGTTTCTCGCATTTTAAAGCGACATGGTGTCTGGAATGACAAAGGGAAGTGATGAGGATTCTAGGTGACGATGCTTTCGTGTGTCTTTGGTGATGGGATATATAAAATATGTGTGTACGCGTGAGTATATGTCTTTCGTGGGTGCGTCTTCTTTCATCTATGCGATGCTGCGTTGCTCGTCTATGGGAAAACGCCCTGTCGCCATCTCTCAACTCGGTCCATGCTGCCGTTGGGGTTAGACATGGGGATGCCCACGGTCGGCTGGATGAGGCCATTGGCACCATACAAGTTGCCAGCGCCGCCGTAGTTGCCAGCGCCGCCATACATGGTCATTGACTTGTGCATTCCATTCATGCCTCCCATGGGGTTCATGCCGTTCATGGCGGCCGGGTTGAAGCCCGTGAGCGTGCTGTACGACGGCTGCAAGCCCCCCTGCGCCATGCCGTACCCATTGGGCGGCGCCATCATGGTGGCTCGATTCCTGGGGCCGGTGTTGGTGAAGCTGCGGCTCTGGAATGCGTTGAGAGCGGTGCTCGACCTGGCCGCCTCCACACCGAGTCCGCCCGTTCCGTCATTGTATAGGCCTCCCTTGAAGCCTCCGGTGCGAGGGTTACCCGGCTGCACGATGGCGGTAGGCATTTGGGCTCTCATGGCCGCCATCCTGGCGTTCTGCTCGGCGATCCTCATCTGCTCCTCCTGTTGGCGTCTTTGTTCCGCAATGCGAGGGTCTTGGGCGACTTGGTGCACCGAGAGCATGTCGGCCATGCTCACCCGGCGAGTCACGCCCTTCTTGAGCGGTTCAACCGTTGGGTTGCCGTAGCTGACCGGTCGGTCGCCATTCATTCTTTCGCCAGTCAGATTGCCGTAGCTCATCTCTCTTTCGCGAGCCTCCCGCTCAGCCTGCAGACGGCGACGGCGCTGGCCCAAGGTTTCGTCCTCTACACCCAAATTAGGCGACGACTTGCCTCCCTTGGTCTTGGACTCTTCGGGGCTGCCAAACTGGCTCAGCAGCTCTGCGGTAAAGGTGCCGCTGACGGGACGAGCCTTGGGCAGCTGTGACTCTGCCAGACGGCGCTTCCTGGCGCCAAGCGTCTCTTCCTCAATCTCAGCTGCCACAGGTTCGGGTTCTGCTGCAATGGTGGTGCGTGCATCCTCATCCACACTCGCATCTGGCTCGACGATGCGCGGCGAAGGGGCTGGGGGTTGCACTTCGGCCAAGCGCGTGGCGGGAAGGCTCAGATTGCTCTGTCGCTTCGCGGTAAAGGCAGCAGAGGCTCGTCCCTGCAGGCGAGCGGCACGTTGGCTCAGCGGCTCGTTTTCTTCCAGCTGGCGAACCTCCATGAGTCCCAGTGGACGGTCGACATCGGCCATGTTCTTGGCACCCTGGTGCAAGGCGGCAATGACAGCCAGGGGCGTGTCTTCGTCATCAGATATGTTTTGCTCGGCGGCGACGTTCTGTTCCTCCCAGGCAAGGTTGACGCGGTTCTTTAATCGCTGCTTACGCTGCATCTCGGCGACGGCGTCCATCTCCAGGAGAGTGGCACGCATGCCTTGGGGTGCAATGTTGCCCTGGTTGAGGACTCGCTGCTTTTGCTGCTGCTTTCGGAGATGGATCTCACCAAGGAGCGTCGTGGGCATTCCATCAAGGACTCCTTCCTCGAGCTCCTCCTCCTCTTGCCCATGCTCTTCTTCTTCATCTTCATTGGCAGCATCATGAGCATCGTCGTTGGGATCTGGGCCCTTGTTAGCCCTTCCAAACAAGCTGCTCTGGCTTCGTTTGGTCAGCAGCCTGATTGTCGACTGCTCCTTGGGCGCTGATTCAGCAAGCGCAACCCCCAGGGTGTTGGTGGAGAGCTGTTGCGACTTGTGCTTGGACGCCTTCTTCTTCTCCTTGCCGTAGACTTCGGAGCCCAGCTTGCCGGCATACAGGTGATCAGTAAAGGCACTGACAGGGGCGGTGGCCGAGGCATCGAGAATGCTCTCCAGTGTAGCCATGGCTGATCCATCCTTGACCTCGATTTCAGGAAGCTCAAGAGACGGCTGCTCGAAGAAGACGCTGGCACGGAGGTGCGGGGGGATGTTCTCTAGGTTGGGCATATTCGACTTGCGATTGTCATTGTCCATCTTGGACAGCCGCTGAGGCCGGCGAAGATCCTCGAGGGAGGGTGCGGATCCATTCCGGGATTGAGGCGCGGGTTCCTCGAGGAACGGAGTGGGCGTGGTCGCATCGTCGATATCCTCCAGCCTGTCTGCCACAGACAAGGCGGCGAATGAATTGCGGTGGCCAGACAGAGGATCAGGCAAGGCAAACTTGTCCAGGTCGGGGACTACCGACTTTCTCTTGTTCTCCTTGGGCTGCATCATGGCGCTCAGTATCTCCGAGCGTCGCTGGTTTCGGTCAGCAGCCTTAGGCTTGTTGGACAGCTTGGGCGGCAGGTTGAGCATGGCGGGAACACGAGCCGGGTAGTACAGCATGTGCTGGCCGGTGTGATGATCAAAGTAAGACTGCGGTCTCACGAACTCGGCCGAGGACTGTTGGGGGGTGGGCATAAGGTCGTCCTCGTCGACAGGAGGTTGGGTCTGAGATTGGGGCATCATCTGGGAAGGAGGAGGCAGCTGGGTCGGCTGCTGGTGCTGGTGCATGTCGGACAGCCTGTCTCGCTTCTGCGAGCGCGACCCCATGTCGGCCGTAGCGAAACGATCATCCTCGTTGTCCGTCTCGCAGTGGGCGCCGTCAAAGTCGACAAACGCGTCCTGGGCCACCTGGAAGGTATTTGTGGAGTTGGCCGTCATGGGCCGCTCGGCCTCGTAGTCTTCGTGTTCTTCGTAATCAGAGGGCAGGTCCGGGTTTACGAGGACCAGATTGGAGGCCCTGTGGCTTCTAAATCCGCCCTCGAGCATGTCGTGGAACTCGTCGGTCTGCGGGACGCCAACAGCGTCCTGCTCAATGATGCTCCTGGAGCTGGCGGCGGCGGCGTGCTCAAAAGGGGGCACGGCGTCGACTTGGTCCAGCACGTGCTGGGTCAGGGAGATGGGCTCGGACTCGGATATCTCAGCCAGCGAGGGCTTGGCCGACCGCACGCTCCTGACGGAGCTCTTGCCCGGGCCGTGGCGGGACAGGATGGAGTTGATGGCATCGTGCTCCGGGCGGCCGGCCGAGGCGTTGGAGCCCGACCGCATGCGGCCCGTGAGGGAATTCGTCGGCGACATTACGTAGGCAGGCGAGTAGCCTCTTTGTCGAGCGGCGGCGGCGGCGGAGGAGGAGGAGTTGGAGGGATATCGGCGGAGGCGCGTCGAGTGCTCGTCGGCGGATGCGGCCCTGGCGGCGAGGATGGAGGATCGTCTACTATCGCTTCGCTTCAGTTCGCAGTGCAGCTCGCGGATGGCATCGTCGATGCTGCTGGTCATGGACAGGCGCTCGGCCGTGGCTTCGAGATGGGCGACGTTGCTGACGGCAGACGCGGAGCGGGTGAGCAGGTCGGAGTGATGGCTGTGTTTCGACGGCGACGAGATGTCGGTAGCAATGTGCAGGATGGGCTTTGGATGGGCCAGCTTGGTGCCCGGCTGCACGCTGCCCGTGTGCAATGGAGCCTCTTCGGGCGCAGCAGGGATACGAACGGTGGCCGTCCGAGAGCCTGGATTACTGCCGCTGGCAACGGTGGCAATGCCAGTAGTGCTGCTACTATTAGCACCCGTAATGGTCGCGATGTCCGAATCCCGGGCAGTAATCGAGGGGCGCTCGTGTCGGTTGGGGCCCAGGGGCAAGGGAGCGGAAATGACGCCTCTGGAGGCGTCATGCTTAATGTCGCCAGCGGTAGGAGAGAGCGCTGCTGCTGCAATGATATTAGAATTGCTGGTCGTGCTGCTGGGAGACCATGGCAGCGGTGGTCCTGAGCCTGAGCCTGCGCTCGTGCTCAGGTTCTTTTCTCTCCAGCCCGCCTCGTCCTGTTCCTCCTGCTCTTGTTCTTGCTGTTGCTCTTGTTCTCGCAGCGCCCACCGTCGCATGCTCTCTGTTGCTGTGTCTGCCTCTGCCTCTGCCTCTGCTTCAGTTTTGCCCGCCTCTGCGAGCTTCGACTCTCTTGTATCGGCACTCGCAGCGCCCGGCGCAATGGCAGAGGCCGTGGGCGACATGGCGAGATAGCGCTGGCGCACTGCCGCAGCAGACTCAGACCCGGGGCTCGTGGACGACTTCTTCTTACCGCTGCTGGGTGCAGAGTCGACAAACAGGCTCAAGGGCGTGCTGACTCGGCCGGCAACAGACAGGAAGGTCGGCGACACGGGGCTCGTGGCCGTTGTTGGAGTCGAGAGTGGCGAAGCGAGTCTGATGGTATCGTCATTCCCAGGAGAGTGTGTTGAAGCCTCTACCGGCGCAGCAGCGACAGCGACAGCAGCAGTTGCAGCAGCAGCAGCAGCAGCAGCTTCGGCGTCTGCTTCAGCGACTGGCATGGCGAGCAGCCGAGGGAATGCGACCTCGTATTAGTATTATCGACCAAGAATGCCCTCTACGCTACTCCCAGTACTATGTGCCCCCCCGTTGCGTCTCTATCCGGGATGGTCAGGTGGGTGAGCTGGAGCGTATCAAGGCCTCGTCGCTGGATTGGGTGCGCGCGTGATGGCCGAGACATGAGAAGCCCGCCAAGGGTCTGGATCCAGGCTCGTGACGGCGTATTTGTATAGCTGGGACTGTCCAATTGATGGCTTTTCTCCTTGTTTCTATTTCCCTCTTACGGAAGAGACTCTGATAAAGCAAATAGACCGAGTTGGATACAGTTTGGACGAGAGGCCAAGGCGAGGTGCAGAAAAATAAAAAATAAAAAAAATAAGGAATTCAGAAAAATTGGCCGATGATGATGATGGAGGATGAGCAATGAACAAGGCCAAATACCAGAGAAGCCTTCCGTCGGCCAGCAAAACCCCGCGAGAGCGTTGGTTTGAGCAAAGGCTGAACAAAGAAGAGTAACAAAAAAAAAATAAAAAGTAAAAAAACAAAAACCGAAAAACTGATCCAGAAAAAAATGGAAAGCCTGTGGTTTAGATTCGGCGGCAAGATGCAATAGCGGCCGAAGCGGCGTGGCCCGTTCCAAAGGTTGATGCTAAGGCATGCAAAGTACCTGTACGAGTCTGGAAGTTCTCGACTCGTGCCTCTTTTTTTGGAGTTATGGAGTACCTCATAAGTACTTTAGTATAGTGGCGGATAAAGACGAGCGCGCGCTAACGGGGAGGATTTGGAGCTGACGAGGGCTGATGATGCTGATGATGCTAAAGATAAAGATGACGATGGATGATTGCGGTGCCTGCTACTGACTAAGATCCATAGTATAGCAATAGTGGATGATGCTCTGTCGCTCTCGGCCTCTTAGTACGAGTACATCTCCATTCACAGTGAGGGTGTGTGTTTGCGTGTGTTATCACGACCGCATGCGAGAAGCCGCCGGCAGAAAGAAAAAAAAAGTGTGTGTGGCGGCCAGAAAAGCCAATTGATATCGCAGCCGAGCCACACAAACAACGAGCTGACAGTAGCAGCAAGCAGATAACAAGCAGCAAGCAGCAAGCTGAAGAGAGAGGGGGGAGAGATAGAGAGAGGGCTGCGTGTATACATACAGTAGCGTTGTATGGTATGCAGAAGAAGAAATCCATGGCCTCGACCAAGATAAGGCAGCCCAGTCCTTGTTCCCCTCCAACCATTCGCTCAGCCTTTCTTTTTCTCTGCTGCTCCCTCCATCTTAGTAGTTTGCTAGTTTGCTAGTCTACTGTATCTATCTGATTAAAGGAACCCCCGTCACACCACATCAAACCACAGCACCGCTGACAGCACCGCGACCGGCCGTTTTCCTCCTTGATCCTGATCCTGGCCTGGCTAGCTGCGTTGGACAAGCAGCTGCATCTTAATCTGCACCCGTTAGTGTGTTTTTTAAACTTTCCAAGAGCCGTTTGCCGCCCCTCGTTACATGTACTGTTCCAGGCCTGTCTGTCTGTCTGTCTGTCTGTACTCAAGGTATCTTTCTTTTTTCTCCGCCACATGTCATCGATCGTCTTCTTACAAGTCACCTTTTTTGCGCGGTTTTTATTTCCCAAATATCCATCAAATCTCACTCTTCTCCATGCCCCCGGCGCTACTGGCTGAGCTCTCACTTGGCGCCATGTCATACTGATGGCATCGAGATTCGACTCAGCGCTGATCCCTCGTCCGCCGTCCACTTCTCGGGATGCCCCATGCAAGGACCCGTCCAGTGGTGCACAGCCAATTTACACCAGAAATGCTGCTACGACCAATTCAACCCGTCGTCAAATCAGCTGTGTAGCTCGCACGGCAGCCCAGGAATAGCGCTGATCCTTCTGAAACCACCACTGCTGCGTGTAAGCCTCTGGGACCTGTGTTGATGTCTCTTGGCCCTATCAAACTGAGGCCTCTTGAGTGTATTGGACGCGCAGCTTCACCGGATGCATGAACCGGGTTTCTCGTGTGCCACCTCGCAAGACACGCATCTTGCTCGTACGACAGCGGCCTGCATGGCACCAATTTCCCAGTAGCCGAGACTCGTGTCTTGTGTTTCTTTCCTTTTTGTTTTCCCTTTCTTTTAGCTGTTTTCCCCTTTGGCGAGCGACGAGTTCAGCTCATTCGTTTCGTTTCGTTTCTTTTTTCTCTCTCCAAATACATCCTTGTACAAGTACTCGTACCTTCAGCTTGCAAGTCTCGGCATCAACGCCGTGTCTCTGTTTTAGCGTGTCCACCAGCATTCCGAGCGCCGCCCGACCGGGACACAGGCCAGACAGGCACAGGTACCAAGTACAGGTACCTCGCGGCTCGACAGGGGTCTCCCCTGCAGCCTGTGGCCGCTTTCCAAGTTTTTCCAGACGCACGCGGCAGGGGATCCAGGGGCATCTCGCAAGGGGCAGCAGCCCGATTGGCTGCCCAGAACAAGCACCAGACGGCATTGAAGACGAGAAAACAAAGGATCAAATTGGAAATGAGAAAACAACAGAGGTAAATGTGCATACAGTAATTACATGATGTGAGACAGGATGCATGAAGAAAGAGAAGAAAAATAAACAAAGAAAAGGGGAGTAGCGCTGTCTCTCTTTTCCTTTCTCTTCTTGTCTTCTTGTGAGACACTCCCCTCGATCGCGCGTATCTCTGCCGATCGATTTGCGCCTCCTGCAAGCCAGCCGAAGTAAGAAGGGGAACAGCGGTCTCGATTGTTCATGTGCCTTGCTGCGAGGGAGAGGTACGTGTATTGGTGTCAGCCATGTTGATTCTCTCCCATTGGCACGGATGGAGCCGAGGCCACAGCCCTTTTATTTTACTGGTGCAGCAACTCGGGCTGTATGCTGATCCTGTCTCACTCTTTTCTTACAGTGCGTTGTGCGTTTTACATACCTAGGTGTACACAGTAAAGATGCTCAATCCATCCTCATTTTTAAACAAAGAGAGAGATAAAGACTCAAGTAGAATAACCCAAAGTCCATGCACGGCGCAATGGCCACGAACCCATCCATCATCATCTCTGCGCGCATTCAGCCGGAAGCAGCAATTCCCGTTGGCTTAGTCCAGCTGCCAGAATTCCTGTGGCACGTCGCAACGGGCCCCTTCAACTTTATTTGTCTCGGCTCGTGTGTTACATGCGGCTGCTTGCGCTCACTGTGTTGTGATTTGGTTCGCGATGCTTTGGTTGTTTGTTGCTGATGCACTGCTCGTCCGGATGCTTCGTGTATAATTCGGTGATAAGAGAGGGGCTCAACATCCTCATATCTATATATTTCTGGCAAAATGATAAGCTCTACATCCGTCTTTATACCCGCAATCTAGTAGTACTGAGCTGCCTAATCTAGCTATCCTGTCAACTCCGTAATACACCTCTGCTCTGAGCATTGATGGCTGGTGTGGTGCTCAACATCAAATCGCATCCAGGTGTAGGGTAGGCCCTATAACACCCACCCAGCGCCGTGAGAATCTGTCCACTTGGAATCATTTCCTGCCATCTCCACCCCTTTGTTGCATCTTGGTGGGTTTTACACGTCGTGCCTGCATTACCCCAAGTGCCAAGAGACGGCCATGCTTCCCTGTGGTTGTCGACTCAATGGCGGTGTGCCGGGCGGGATGTGGAACTTCGTGCTTGGCGTTGCGAGCCAGCGATACAGAAGCGTGCACACAACGGCGTGCTCTATAACATGCATGCGATACTCGCAACAGGCAATCAATGGTATGGAATGGCATAACCCAGCTGTTACGAATCTTACCAGTACGATTGCGAGTACAAGCATACAAATACGGTATGAATATTAATACCGCCTGGGCCAGCATCCTCTCCAAGTTGCTCGTATACAATTAGTTGAGTCGTAAGCAACAGCTGCAGCTGAAATCGTCAATCCCTCTGTCGTGTGCACGTGTTTCCGCAAACTGCTTTAAACCCATGCATTGCGGATCAATACACGAAGCAGCACTCTCGCTTGAAGCCAGCCTTGCTCAACTCTTGCCCAGCTTAAAATAGAAGGCCAAATATCCGCATTCGGTTCTCTAGAGAGGAAAAGCGGCATCTGGCAGCAACTATAGTACGCGTACAATAGACGACAAGATGGTGCAATTTTAGTAAAATAAGTTGGAACAAAAAATAGAAAAATAACCGGTACCGAGCAGAGAAGGAGAGATTCGCTCGCTTCGACAGCATGTCATCGCCTAAAGACGCCGTCGTGGAGTCGAGTCGCACGGCCTTCGTTTCCATCGCTAGTCTCGAAATCTCGCGGAGTAGCATCCCGTATCTCGACCAAGTCGACTCGGCACATCTGGGCGAAACCTTGACCTCAGCATCCTCCCTTGGTACTGACAAGGTACATGCCCGGCCCAAGACAATCTCGGATCTGCTTTGCTCGCAGATAAAAAAAGAGCTGCCTACTCCGTACCTTATCTGTAATCCGTATATTATACCTGTGCTGGATTTGTGGCTCCGTGAAATTGAAATTGTGGCAATCTTAGCCCTTTCTCTCCAGCCCCTTCGTGGCGCAGTTGACGTCTTTCCCCCTGGATTTAGCAACATGGCAATCGTTAGAAGCCGTGCTAAACTTCTCTAAACTTCTCTAGTAGCTTTTCCTGCGTACTGGTCACGGGCCAGCTGGTTTGAGCAAACCGAGGATGCTGGAAAGCTAATTGGAGGCCGTTTGTCCGCCATCGGAATGATAAGTGACGGTGTTGACTGTGGCGTCGCTAGAAACAACCATCTTGCGATTCAAGAACGAATAACATCCCGAGGCATCGTGATTAGGGCCATTTACTTTTCCCTAGCGAAACTATTGCCGTCGGCAAAGGAAACCCCAACCCCTCTCCAAAGGACAAGGAAGAGGGAAAAAGAAAAGAAAAGTGTCGGTGAAGTTGCATCGTCAAAAGGAGCACACAAGTTCGGAATAGGCACATCACGAGAAGCCGGATAGAATCCGCGAGCCCTAGCACTAAAAACCTAGCCCGCACAGGGGGTTGGCGAGAGATGCGACGTTTCTGGAAAAGATGGGCGAGAGTCTGAGTACTTGCATTAGGGTGTAAATGCAGTGCGGTATGGACGGGAGGGGATGGGGTCGAAGAAGAAGAAGCTGAATGCGGTTGTTATCGCGGATCCTGACTGTATTGTACTCGTACGGCATGCCTCGGCTTGCTTGCCTGTTTGCTTCTCTGAACGGCAATACGAGTGCATTCGCCCAGTGATTCTGACGATGGCGTGCCCAAGTGTCATGTCAGCTCACGCCCGGCATTACCTAACAAGATGCATCCCAAAGAGGAAGAAGAGCAGAAACAAGACAGGAAAACGTGGTGGCCCGCCGGTAGCCATGCGGGGGAGTTGAATTCTCATGACCAGCAGCCACGACGATGCAGACGATTGGCTGCCAACCTGCATCGTGGGCTTGGAACCGGTGAGCGCGACAAAGAGGGGCAGCTCTCGATTTTTTTCTTGCTCCTTGGAGGGGGTCCATCCAGGTACAGGCACCGTGCGGACTGTGGGTTCTCAATGACTTGGACAATACAGCTACTAGTAATAGCAAGCAATAACGTCTGGTCCGGCTCTGACGGGGGCGTCTGCTGAGTGGCACGCGGCACGTGTGCATTCGGATTTTCCAAGTTGAGCCGTGAATCCGTGAATCCGTTTGTCAGAACAATTGCTTGCCGGCTTCCTCGTGGCCATTGATGGCGATGATAATTGCCCAGCTGCTCTTCTCAAGTCCAGTCTCATTGTCGTGACCGAGCACGATCATCAACCTAATTGATTGACAGCCCCCAGGGCCCCCCTAAACTGCCGATGCTAGCCCCCTAAACACTCCCCTACAGAGCCCCCCTAGCCCGCTTCCGCCGTCACCTGAGACCGTGCGCACCGGCCGCATGAGCCATTGCGCACTGTGCGGGCACTTTGGCCACGCAAGGGTCCGACCACTCATCTCCAACCGCTGGCACATCGTGAAGGCCGGTGACTGCGGTGCGAATCCGCCCGTCCCCGCATCGTCGCTGTGACTTGCTCGCTCGTCCGTCCGTCCAGCATCCAGAGCAAGGCACGAACTCCTCCCGGGGATCCCCCAAGAGCAAAAAGCCCTGGGGCTCGGCTTGGTGCATCTGCATCTGCATCCGCGTCCCCCTGCCAATCCAGACGTCTAGAATCCGACACACGAGAGGCAGACCAGAGCCGCTGGAGCCCCGCCGCCGCCCATACATGATACGGCTGCATGCCCGGCTTGAGCTTGACCTGTTGCGTTGCTCGTACAGATTCGCACGTCCGGGCGATAGATACCTTGCCCTGACAAGTACGATCCCCCATACCGCATACCGCATATCACATACCACATACCGCATACCGCAGACCGCATACGAAGCACGGAGACGACCCGACCCGGTGCCACCACGTCTATACCGCCTCGACCGACAAAAGCCTGCTGCTGCTGCTGCCGCTGCTGCATGTCCTGCCTGCTCTTAACAGCGCTTCCCTCTCCTCCTGGACCTTCCAGCAAGGCTCCCGCTATCAAACCCCAATCCACTGCGATACTGTCTTGACAGGCACCTGTCACCTCTCTGTTTTCCCTCCAAGGTTCTATATTCTCGCTCGAACCCCCCCCAGCACAGATCGCCACACCCGCATACTGCAAGTCCAAGTGCTGTACAGTAGACATGGCAAATCCCGATCCGCCGCGACGGCGCTTTGTGCCCGTCCCAATCGAGACGACGTTTCAATCCTACCGCAAGAATGTCTACGACTATACGTCGCACCAGAGGATAGGGCCCAATCCCGAGCTGACTCCGGAGCCGTCACCACGATCCCCGCTAGCTCACTTTTCTCTCGAAACGCTGGGCAACGACGCATCCCAAGAGAGGCGGCGCTTTGCTCCCCAGCTCATCGAGACCTCCAGACGGTCCAGAAGGGTTGGCGACCCCGGGCCGGCCACTCGGCCTGCGGACAAGACAGACATCACTCCCTATACAAACCACATATACTCGGCAAAGCACAAGTCAAATCGCCGGCAGCATGGAGTCGCCGCGGGCGACGAGGAACCCCAGCGCCAAGCGTCACGCCCGTTCCCGCCCACTAGGCGCGAGACGGAAGAGGAGGGCGTCCAGGAGTACCTCTTGGAGCTGGCGGCTAAAGAAGTTGCACGGCAGATAGAAGAGGCTGCCCTTGCCGCGTTCCCCAACAGCCGCCCCCGCGAAGGTGGCGTGGCCCATTTCTACTTTCGGGAGGGCTCCTCTGACAGCGAGAACTCGCCCGAAGCTAGCCCTCGTGATGAAGAGGCCGGTCAGCACAGGCTCCGGCGTAAATCGTCCAACTTGGGGCTGAACTGGTGGCATAAGCACATGCAGGAGCATGCGTCGCGCCTGGAGCAGGAGAAGAGAGGAGGAGAGGAAGGTGATGAGATGGATGTGGACAATGAAGAGGCAGTGGTGATGGAGGACAATGATGTTGTTGCTGCTCCTGACGCTGGTACTATTACTGCCGGTGCTACTGCTGGTGATAGCCCTATTATCCGATCCGACTCTGATCTGGACAAGATGGAGCTGCCGTCCCCTCCCGATCTCATGTGGACCACCACAAAGCCCCTATCGCCTACCGATGACCGGCGAGACTCGGTGGCTGAGCTCCAGATAGCGCTGGCAGAGGCCAATCGCCATGCAGCCCAAGCACAGGCCAAGATTGTCGCTTCATCCGCGCAGACGGTTCCCCCAACCCACGCTCAAGGCGAGCCGGCTGAGCCCCACCGCGGCCGCCAGGAGGCTAGTCCCTTTGGCCGGCCGTTTGGAGGATTCCGACATGTGCCCGAGCATGATCCAAAGCTCCTTAAGTTGCGCCAGGGTCCCTCTCCTCCCATGCTCGGCAAGGACCTCGTCTTTCGACGATGCCCTTCTCCCAAGTTCACCACGCTGGAGCCCGAAGATCCCATCGAAGCACACATGATTGAGGACCAGGCTCGGGATCTGCCGGGCCAGGCCGGGCTGTGGAGGGGGTACTGCTGCAGGTCGGAATCAACCGGAGGATGCATTGTTCCCCCCGAGTTGCACAACCCCAAGCTGATCCAGACGCCCACTGACCCAAGCTTTCCCGAAAAGCATCGCTCCTGTGATATTGTCGACTCCAGCGTCATCAGCGAAGAGCCCGCCTCCATCTTCTCATCGTCCGAGTCCGCGTCGTCGGGGCTGGCGTCGAGCAATGGCGGTCTCTGGGGCTCTTCCTCCCAGCAGCATCAGCCTCAGCAGCAGCAGCAGCAGCAGCACCAGGAGCACAAGGGCGACGTTGACATGGTCAACGGCCTCAACGAGCGGCTGCTGCGAGAAAAGGCACAGGCTGAGCGCGACGAGAAGATCCTGCAAGAGTTTGATGAGGACTTCGTCACTCAGGTGTACAACTACCTGTCGCTGGGCTATCCCGCCATGGCACGTGGCTTCGATGAAGAGCTGTCTCGCATCAGCCACATCGGCGTCGACGACTTGAGGAGAGACGACGCGAAGCAGATGGCCAAGGGCCACATGGTGGAGATGAAGGTCGACGTTTCCCGCCCGGAAGAGGAGAGATGCCCAAGGTGGGCGGCGTTGCGATCCTACATTACGGAGTGGGCAAGGCAGCACCCTGATCTCGACAACCTCGACCCATTGGCCTGGGGCGTGCGCGAGAGGAGAGGCAGTTGGGCCATCTAACCTTTGCCCTCCCTTCTTTCTCCTTTCTTCTTCTCCATGATGCTGCTGTTATGATCTCATATTCTGCTTTTAGCACACACATACCCCCTCCCCCTCATCATCTTTCCAGCCTCGTCGTTTATATACGTCGGTTGGCATGACATTTGCTTTAAAGACGAGCGAGCGAAGAAAAAGACCGTTGCTGTTGTTCATTGACATATACTATTACTACTACTACTGTTACATTGAACGCAACGACAGCACTACTAAGACCACATATACGATATTTTAATGGCTTCCCCCTTTTCATCTTTCATGGCCATAGATACATACCTCTTTTTTTTATCCTTTCTTCTGCTTTTTCAGGCTCGCTGTGTCTCCATTCCTTGAACATTTTCATCTTTTTTTGCGACTTGCATGGCGATTGGGTCAACCGGCGTAATAGGCAAAGTTTGTCAAAAACTTGCCCCAAATAGGAGGAATATCGGGATTTTCTTTTTTTCTTTTTTTCTGTTCGCATTTGCTATTTACTTTTTCTTCTTCTCTTTTTTTATAGTATGCATGGGCGAGCAAAGCGAAGCAGGCAAACGAGCAAGCAAGCGAGTGAAATGAGTTGAGCGGAACTAGGTAGAGTCATTTGGGATTTTTTTGTGTTTTTTTTTATCCCGTTGTGTCGACAGAAAGAAAAAGGAGAGATGAAAAATGATGGCGAAGGGGTTTTTTGTTATAAGAATTACGTGTAATCAAGAGAGATTGATTATGGAATTTGGGATTTTGTAGAGATTTTTTATTATTATTCTGGTAGCGTGGGATGAGGAATTGAAGCTATCGTGATATGGGATGACTTGCTTTGAAACTCTATATGAAAAGATGATGTGCTGTGATATCATTTTATCCTGTCTCGTCGATTTGTCTTGGTGAGATTCTTCTTGGCATTCACTTGAAAACGTTTCAAAAAAATGTAACAAGACCAAAACGAAGAGAATCAAAGTACAATATCCACATCTACCTCTTTGACAAAACATATTAAGTAGTTACCAAACGCCCAGAATGAGGACCTCAGAATGCTATGCCTCTTGCACCCAGCTTTGCTTTTTTCTTTTCACACACAGCTCTCATTTTTTCTTTGTTACACTTTAGGCCCCCCGTGCTCTCTTGCTCTCTCTCATTTCTTCTTCCCAAACCCCTTTGACACCTTCTGCACCTTTGTCGGCGGCGCAACCTCGACGTCGCTCTCGTCGTCCTCGCCCATGGACTCGTCTACGTCGTCATAGTTGACCTCGTCCTCATCCAGGGGCTCCTCGCCGTCGTCGCTCTCGTCCTCGCCCTGCTCAGAGCCCTCCTCCTCGTCCTCCGAGTCACCAATGAAGCCATTCAGAACGCGGTCCTCGTCATCGTCGTCCTCGTCCGCGTCGGCGCCGCCCTTGCCTCTTCTGCGGGAGCGCACTCCGTTGGCGGCATCCTTCTGCTCGGCGTCGCGCTCCTCGCCCTCGACGTAGATGACGTCCTCTTCGTCAGCGTCTTCGTCGCCCTCGCCGAGAAGGCCGGCGCTCCGCTGCATCTTCCTCCGCAGCTCCATCTGACCCTCGAGAATGTCCAGCTTGCCCTTGAGGGCGAGCAGGCTGTTGAGGCCCTTTGCTCGCTCGGCCAGCACCTTTTGCAGGCTGTTGAGGTCGTGCAGGAGCTTGGGCTGCGCCGCCAGGGCACCGCCGTGAGCGACCAGCGTCCACTGCACCCACGTCATGAGGGTGCCGGCACGGCCAGGCCGTCTGTGTAGCCGGGCGGCCAGCTTGTTGAGCAGGATGCCGGCCAGGGAGCTGTCGATGCGCTCGATTGTGTTTCGGATGGTGGGGATGTCGGTCGTGTGCAGGCAGGACTCGAGAAGGTCTGTGTCGTCGGTTTTCAGGGCTTGGGTGAGGACGGTTGTGAGGGACTGGTGGGTAGGAGGGGCGATGGCATTCCGCGACGCCTGGACAACGGCGTTTGTGTCTGTGGAAGACTGCTGCAGCATGGCGGTAACGTCGATGGCCTCGCTGCCGCGCAGCAGCTCGCCAAACGAGGGCGATGTCCCCTCAGCATCTGATTCTGCGTCGTCTGCGTCGTCCTTTTTGGGCTTCTGCTGGCCATTGGCCAAAGGCTTTGACTCTGGGTTCTGCTCAGCCTCGTTGTTGGCGTCGTCGACGTCAGAAAGGTCTTCGTCGCTGTCGGCATCGGACGAGATCTCTATCGTCTCGACCTGGGAGCTCCGCAGGGCATCAGTTCCAGCCACGGTCGTTCTGGATTCGTCAATTGTGTTTCTGGTTGCCCTTCTCGCATCCGGCTTGACGACTGGGGTAGCCAGCTTGGCGGCGGTTCTTCTCTTTGGGGTTGACATGGTGTGAAGAGTGTGAAATGATGTGATGAGAGAGATGGGAGGTCAACTTCCTCGAGCCTCCGTCGGGAGAATATATTCGGTAGTTGATTGTTTCTTTTTCGCTCTCCCTTTGGAGTGCGGCAACGACTATGGAAGAACAAAGATCTAGAGACAAAACAAAAGAGAAAATGCCCAAGCGTCGTTGATCTTTCCTCACCACTCTTATCACCAAGCGGATGGGAAAATTTCACAGTGGTTGACCAAACTGCCCGAACTTTTTTTTTTTTTTTTTTGGACTGGCCAAGTCTAGCGTGAGTTGATGTTTCCCCACACTTGCATTGGTCTCCTTGTGCCTAGTAGATAAGAGATGACATAAGCAGCTGCTTGAGGCTTATCGCGGCTCACGTGATGTTCCGAGTCAATTCTGCTCACGTGCCTCGGAGCGAGGCTGCCGTCCAAGTCCGACACCATCTCGAGCGTCGGATGGCTAGCGTCGCTGGACCCTTGCTGCCGTAAAATTTCATGTACCCGCACGCGGCTGCCCATTGGCTCGCTGCGTCGACCTTAAAAGAGGCGATCCAAATTGCGCGTTTCCTTCTTGCGAGAAGCGCCACAGCCTGCGCCACAGCTCCCGAAGCACCTGCGGAGCGCGGACTGCGAGTACGAGTCTGTGGTGCGAGCTTATTGCATACTCCGCCCCCGTTGGAGCATGTGCCTCGTGAAAAGAATTTTCTGGCGCGTCTCCAGGCTTGTCTTGGGCACGCCTTGGTGCTTTGTTATCGGCGACGCGTGGATCACCATGTCATCGACTTGGCAGACACATCCATACCGGATGCCGCTGACATGCCCTTTTTTCTTTCTTCTTTCTCCTGGTCGTGCCCGAGTGCGTTTTGTTTGTTGGTGACGGACCGCGTTATTCGTTGTTGTGAGAGGACATGTCATCAGTCATCAGCCAGTCTCCTGCTGGTTTGCCTCCTGCATTTGTCAGAAGACAGCCAGAGAAAAACATGTGCCGTGGCGGCTGGGATGCAACGAGTCAAAAACACGGTTGACACGACAGACGTCCTCCTATTTCCTCTGTGAACCCACCGCTGGATCCCGATGCTGTGAAAAACCGTCCGTGGTCGCCTATTCCTGAGTTATACACGATACGATGCACCAGAGCTGAGCCCAAGACTAACCCCGTTTCCATCCCCCCCCCCCTTCTGTATCCCAACAACATGCAGGCATCCACGGAACCCAACATGCCTCCAACTGGCCGAGTCTTTTCAACCATGCCCAGCCACCTTGGCCACCTTGGTAATGCTATGTATGTACCTCTTGCATGTAGAGTACATACGATCTACAGCACAGTTGACCATACAAAAAGGTAAGGATGGACATGGGCAAAAACGCGGTCAGTTTTAGTCGAGCTGCTGCAGCAGCACCCCCTAGCCTCGTCCCGCTCACCATAACAAACGGTAGCCTCTCTCGCTCTCTCTCTCGTCTTTGTCTGCCTGCAATTTTTTTCCCTTTTCCCTTTTCTCCTGCCTGTGACACCGCAGAGTGGCCCTAGCAAAAGCATCAGCCTCGCGTGGCCAATCAGCGCCGCGCCCGGCTCCAGCCACGAGCCACAGCTCCCTTAAGGCGGCTGCCCCGGCTAAGCAATAACCCGCCCGCCGCCCCGGTAAGCTCACATCAAGCTCGGCGCGCACCTCGTCTTCGTCTCTCATAAATAGCACCGCGCCTCCGACCGGCAAAATCTCACTGACGTGCACGCGCTTTTCCTCGCAACGGCTCCCCTCCCCCTCTTCCGAAGCAAGCCCGACACCACTAGCGACGAACCGCCAAGCAGGCACGGCACACATTTTTTCTTAGGCATTAGGTACCGGCCTAACTCACTGCTACTGCCACTGCCACAGTACCTACCTCAGTACCTACCTCAACTGCTATATTAGTACAGTAGAGCAAGAGCACCAGCAACTTGCAACTGTAAAAATCCCTCCAGCCAACCACGTCGCCCGCTGCCGCCTTTGCCGACCTTTACCCCGTCGCAAAGCACGAGCTAGTACTTGTTGCTTATTCCGACCAACCACTGCTCTTTCGCATTCTCTCTCCCCAAAAAATATTCCGCCCGCCTTTTTTTTTGGGCGAGCTCTTCCTTGCATCGTGACGAAAGCCTTTCCGCCGGATTTCGTCACTAGCCGCTTCGCCTCCAACTCCAAGTCGCTGCATCCAGTCCGTCGCATCTTATCAGATCGCATCCAGCCGTTGCGCAGCTGCAGCAATTGCGCCTCTGCTCTTTATTAATTATCGCGTCGCAGCGCTGCCACGGCATTGTCGCTTAACAAGAGGTCGTCTGTGGTGCACTCAAGCTTCTGCATTGTGCGCGCATCGTGTGTAGCTCGGCTTCCACCTCGAAATCGCGTCCGCTGTCCTTTGCGCACATCATCTTTAATCTCATTTTATTTTATTTTCTCTTTTCTCTTCCCCTCCTCTCCTAATATTATCTGATATCATCCCTCCTGCGCCTGTCGCAATCGTGAAGCTTTGCGCTTCTCTCGACGTCACCAGAGTAGCTTGATTTCGCGGGGCAATCGCCCTTGCTGCGTTTGATGTCGCGCCTCCTTCGCTGAATTCACCACTGCGGATCTTCACCAACCTCTTGCGCGCGCACCCTATTTGCAACCTCTCCTACGAATGGCAGCCATGGCGTCGCCAACTACGGACAAACCGGCGCTGTCCGATAAGGACAATGCGGCTGATGTCAACGGGTGAGTGCAGCTACGAGCATCACACTGTCTTGGATGCACATGTTCTCGTCTGCGTCAAATGCGCTTGTATTGCTGACCATGGCTGTTGTTTGTGTCTGTCTAGCCACACGCCGCCTGTCTCAGATTCTGCCAAAAACGCCCAAAACGATACCGATTCTGAAAACAAGACTTCCTCGGACAAGCCTGATGAGGCGCTTGTCAATGGCAAGCCGTCACCAGCAGCAGCAGCTACCCCTAATGGCGTGGCCGCTGTCAACGGAGGGGACGAGAAGCCCGAGCAGAAGGATACCCCACGCGATGTCACACCCACAGAAGCCAAGGCTGAAACCGCACAAGACAAGCCGGTTGACAGCTCCAAGGAGGACAAGGAGGAGAAGAAGCCTTCTGATGAAGCAGCAGCACAGAAGGAAACAGAGGCTGAGTCGACAGCGCAGGAAAAATCCGACGTGCAGATGACAGACGCTACGAACGCAAATGATGTGGAACCTGCCGCTGCGACCAAGGTTGCCAAAGATTCTGCGCCTGAAGAATCCGCCGAGAAGAAGGCTTCTGACGAGTCCAAACATCCCACTGCCGACGATGTCGATGCTGATGCTGATGCCGACGCTGATGCCGAGGCCGACACTGTCATGACCGACGACAAGCCCGCTGTGAAAGCCGAAGAGCCTGCGAAGCCCAAGACTGAGGAGGCATCGGAGGCACCCCCCTCATCCGAGGTCGACCTTGGACCCTCGGGCATTTCCCAGCTCGCCATCGAATCCACCTCACCTGCCGCCGACACAACAATCGAAGTATCCATGATTGACGCACCCGCAAGCGACGCGCCCCTAAAGAATGCTCGGGAACGAGACGAGGATATGGATGATGAGCCTGCTCCCAAGCGTACCAAGACGGAGCCCATGGATGAGGAAGGCGCTGCGACAGCGACCCCTTCGGGCGAGAATGCCGGTACTCCTGCACCCGCTAATGATGGTGGCGTGGGGCGCCTGGCTTCTCTTTCAAAATGGAAGGATGCGGCGATTCACGACAGGAAGATTTCATCTTTCCAGCGCCGCGAGATTCGAAAGATCATCGGCAGGGTCAAGAAGACAAAGCATGGTGGCCATTTCCGAGACTCTGTTCCCAAGTTGTGGCCGGCACTGGGAGAATCTTACCTGGCAAGGATTGACAAGCCCATGGATCTGTCTGAGATTGACCGAGGCCTCCGCGACCCAAACACAGTCTACGTTACGTTTGGCGACATGAAGAAGGACTTGGGGCTCATCTTTGAGAATACGTTAACCTTCAACGGGGCTCAGCATGAAGTCACAGATGCCGCATTCTACGCAGTCCGAAATGTGTGGCAGGAAGCCATTACCATCCCCGAAGAGGAGCCCGCGCGACCCAAGTCTGTGGCCAAGCCAAAGCCCCCCCGTGAGCCTCGCGTCTTACCCGGCCCCGACAACCTTGTGCGGCGGCAGTCCTCAGGGCCAGCATCCAGCCCGCCACCCCCTGTACCTGAATCGAAACCGAAGCCGCAGGCCGCAGAGCCTAGCGCTGATCGTCGAGGCTCAACCGCCGCAGACGGAGATAGACCAAAACGGACGGTAAGGGCACCGAAGCCCAAGGATATCGATTATACCACTAAGCCTTCTCGCAAGAAACTCAAGCCCGAAATGCAATTTTGCGACGAGGTCCTGGCGGAGCTCGTCCACCCCAAGAACTCGACGCTCAACATGTGGTTCCTCGACGCCGTCGACGCTGAAGGTCTGAACATCCCCGACTACTACTCCATCATCAAGAAACCCATGGACCTGGGCAAGGTGTCGCGCATGGTCAATGCGGGCGACATCACTAACGCAAAGGAGTTTGACAAGAACGTGCGGCTCATCTTCCAAAACTGCTACCAGTTCAACGGACCGCCTGACCAAGGAAACCCCGTGTCCATGGTGGCCAAGCAGCTTGAGGACCTGTACGTCCAGCAGATGAAGGGCAAGGATGCTTGGTTAGCCAGATATGCCAAGGCCAATGCCCCCGCCGCGTCCGCGTCCAACGCCAGTGACGATGATGACGAGGACGACAGCGAAGAGGATGAAGCCGCGGCCCCCAGTGTAGACAACTCCAAGGAAATCCAGGAGCTCAAGGCGAAACTGGAGGAGGAGAGCAGCAAGCTCAACCGCATGTTTGCCTCGGGCACTCCTCAGGCGCTGATTGATTGCCAAAAGGTCATTGTCGACACCGTGCAGCAGGCCCTGTACAAGGTGGCGCAGAGCCAAAACGAAGCCAAACCCAAGCACCAGGACAAGTCGTCCAAGAAGTCCACCAGCAAGACAAGCAAGAGTAAGACGGCTGGCAGCGTTCCCCAGCGCAAGTCTTCCACGCACGCGCCGCCGCCCAAGAAGGCAGGCAGTGCGAAGAAGCCTGCTCCCAAGAAGAGTCTGTCTGCGGCCGATAAAGATCAGATTGCAAGCGCCATTAATGATCTTGAATATCCCCATCTTGATCGTGCCATTGACATTATCAAGCGCGACACGGGACAGAATGTGAGTTGTTTTCTTTCTCCTTCCCCCCCTTTCATCTCTCTTGCATCTCTCTAGGTCGACGTGCTAATGCAAATGATTTCGACTAGGAAAACAACGAGGGCGAGCTTGAGCTGGATATTGACCAGCTCAGTAACGAGGCTCTGCTCAAGCTGTGGGAACTCTGCAAAAAGGTGCTCCCGGGATTCGGTAAAGACTCAACCGCCGCAGCCAAGTCGCCCGAAGTTAATAGGGCGGTGCCGCCAAAACAGACTCCTAAATCGGCTTCGAAGCCCAAAAAGAATAAACCCATGAGCGCCCAAGAGCAAGAGGCTCGCATCGCGCAGCTGACAGCCATCCAACAGCTGTACAAGCCTGGTCAAGAGCCTGCCGATGAGGCGCCGCTTGCCGCAGCGCCTAACCGCCATGATGAGTCCAGCGATGACTCGGATTCCGAGGAGGAGTAGAGGAACCCCTTTGCTCAAGTTATAGAGGTCGCTATTGGCGTAACTGGTTCTGCTGGTAAAAAAGAAGGGCTGCGCGCCGGTAATGATTTCGTTTGGGTACCGGCTGAGGTCTACACCGAGCGTAGCAAGCTAGAGGGAGACGTGTGCTTTTCTGGCCGAATAATATTTGGGAGTTGTCTGCTTAGCAGCGAGCGGCCGGGATAGGTGGGGGAGGCACGGATGAATAGTCCGAGGGCCATGGACGTATTGGGTCGACAAAAGAGGCGCTGGGGAGTTTGGGCCGGTAACGACAGGGTTTGCGGAAGCTTTTTATTTTGCTGGAATTGCGCTGCATCATTGCATTTTTCTTGTTGCTTTTTGCTTGATGCTTGATACTTCTTGAGGAGGATGCGAGACAAGGAGGGCGGGCCTGTTGGGGGCCGCCACGGACCGTATGTAGTGTAGGATGCATTGTATAACATGACGACGCTCGAGACGATATCCCGTGTTTGATTTCCATGGCGGTGCTTTGGTGAAGTCTTTGTGAAGTCGGCTTGGTTAGCTATATGAAGCGAGTAGCAGCTGACTTGGTGATGTTGATGCCGCTCTTTGTGTCTAGGACGGTGTAGGTGTGTGTGAAATGGACCCTAGCACGGCGCATTACGGGAGCATCGGGAAGCGGACGCGCATCGTAATAGAGTATCCTAGCATCGCGGCGAAGTAGGAGCGCAAAGGGGACGACTGCGGTGTTGAACCTGTTGACGTGAGGTTGATTAGCGTGAGATACGGAGTTTGTAAGTGGATGCGATGCGGGAATGACGACAAGCTGCAGAGCGGCTAGTGTAAAGCCCTAAGAGCGTCGATTTGGGGTATGTCGCTTGATATCCAGATAGAAAAGAGTGTGAGAGAGGTGGGTAGTTGTGCTGGAGGTAGAAGTAAAAGAGGAAGATGGAGGGCTTGAAAGGATTTGTGCACATGGTGGTAGATGCTGATCTGGGTCTGAGGAGTTAAACCGGGGATGGCGAATGTACTTTTTGGTTTTAGCACTTGACATGTGCTGGGTAGTTGATCAAGGCATTTTTCTTGCTGCAACTTTAATTTGTAGGGCCGTCGTGGTAGAGGTAGGAGAGATGGCGAGGACAGAACCCATGTTGGACAGGGGAGAGGATGTGGACGAGGGGGCTGCTGGGCGCTTTGCGGATCGTCGAAAAGGGCGTCTTTTGCTGTCGTGCGATTTTTTCCCCTTCGTCTTTGCAGCGAGGACCGATATTATTTGATTAGTATGACTGACCAAAAAAAAAGATCGAGGAGAAAAAATTATGTGCGGAAGTGCAAAAGAGCGGGATAAGAAGGGAAAAATATGTCAGGAGGTGATGACGAGCAGCAAAACAGAATGATGGTTATTGTTTTGAAAGTGAAGACGGACGAGGAGAAGAATGGGGCTGTTGAGTATTGGATGAGGAGAGAAAGGGTTGGTAGCGGGCAGAGCTGGGCGCCTGCCATTTTTTTTGTGCTTTGCGGGTTTATTGCGGCGGATTACGTTGGGTTGGATTTGAATTGTACGTACTGCGTTGGTACCTGCTGGAGCGTTGCTGTGCCGCGGTGGTACGGGGTGTCTACTTTGCGGACGCGGCAGAAGGGTAGGTATTTCAACTCCAGGTCTTTAGGTTGATGAGATACAAGCTTATATACATAGGTTGTTTAAAATTGAAATTTAAGGCGAGGAGGAAAAATGATTAAGATACCTATATGGAATAGGTACCTTGGTAACAATACCTAGTAGCTCCAAGCAGAATATGAAGAGGGACGCTGGTTGCAGAGTGCTTGATATTCACATCGAAACACCATGAATGTCAGATGCTGTAGTTCTTTTCCCAGTCTATGTACTACCTACCTATATTCTATTCCCAAACACCTGCTTCTTTAACCCATCACTCCCTCAACATCATACATCCGACCTGGTTGGCACCGGCAGCTTCCTGTGCAGTCTCGTGCAAATGTCGACATAGTCCGGCTCCCCCTCGGGCGTAATCTTGCCGTGTCGAATCAAAAAATCAATCATGACGGCGCACACATTCGTCTTGAACTCGCCGGCCAGCATCCGCTGCTTGACCTCTTCGCAGCTCATCAGCACAAACTCCTCGACCTCGCCGTCGTCTCCCAGCCGTGGCACCTCCTCGCCTTCGCCGGACAGCTCCAGGTCGTATGTGTAGAGAATCTCGGAGTGGACCAGCTCGGACCGCGGATTGCGGTTCACCATGGTGATGGCGCCGGTGGTGCGGACGCGAGGCCCAACTAGGGACACGGGCAGAGAGGCCTCCTCCATCGACTCTGCGAGGATGCAGTCCAGTGGGGAGTCGCTCGCCTTGACGCCGCCGGCGACGGTGCTGTCCAGCTTGCCTGGATATGTGTACAGCGTCTTGCTCCGCCGTGCGACCCAGATGCGAAGCTCTCCCTCCGCCGTTGTCGTATACGCCGTCAGGTGAGCGCCGCGCGTCCCGATACCGAACAAGGTGGCGGCGAAACGCTCAATCTGGACAAACTCCCTCGCTCCAGGGACGAGGAAATACTCGCTGTGCATGCCATTGAGGGTAGGGAAGATCTTGCCGTCAATGGCCGCATCAACGGCTTCTTGAAATGCCGCATTGGCGTGTGCTGACAGTGATGTGCTGGCCGGCGGAGCAGAGAGGACTACCTGGCGCTTCTCATGATCGATGGCGAAAGCTGCGGGCCATGGCATGCGGGCTATAGTGTTGGGATGAACATAGCCATGGACGCGATCATCTGGAGCCAGGATCAAACGGTAGTAGGGATGGCAGTTTTGCTCAAAGTCTAGCGGCACGCTGGACGAAGCCGAGAGCCAGAGTCAGCGGATTTGTTTTGACGACATCGACATGCCATGAGGCCGCCTTACTTGTCAAAAACGGTAATGAGATCCAGCAGCCGGGAAGAGGTCCGAGTGGTGGAGGACGCGGCCATGATGTCGGATCCAGCTCGGCTCAGTTACGGAGCGGGAATGGAAATGGAAATGGGGATGGGATTCGAAATGGCAGGGATTGAGGAGCGTCGGACTTTTACAGTAGCCACTCGCACTGGATTGCATATGCCGGGTCCAGGGACAGTCGACAGATGAAGGTTCAGAATGGCCGTGATGAGAAAAAAACAGACCCCGCTCTCAAAGACATGGACTGGGCGATTTCGGAATCATTGGGTCAATCCTGCAGATGCTACGGCATGGCAACATGCCCAATTTCATGATTATCACTTGATGATTAGAATACACAGTGGGTTTGAGTCCAATGTGGACTTGACGAGTTCTCTTTAACGCTCCATCGATTACAATTACGCAGACACAGGTACCCAAGTGTAGCTACATGCAGTTGGGCCGACTGATTTCAGGTCCAGACACAAGCTTGACAAGCTTGCATGCGTCGAGATGCGGAGTTCAGCGCTAATGCTTGTTTGATCATTTGATCGGCTGGCATTCGCTACACCAACAAGCCTTTGACATCACCAATTGGATTACTTATTCGGTCCGAGCCCGTGTCGATCAGGCTCAAATGGGGGGAAGCCACACCCGAAGGATGGGCTATAAGACTATAAGACAAAATACTTCCCATCACAGCTAGAGGATTTGGCAACACGCACCCGAAGGATGGGCTTTCAGACTATAAGACAACATACTTCCCATCACAGCTAGAGGATTTGGCAACACGCACCAAGCTGTCTTTTCTCTGAGACTTGGGATTGAATTTGGCAATGGATAAGCTGGACACTCTTTTGAGGCGGGATATTGCCAGTGGTGATGATACCAAGGACAAGCTGATTGGAGCTGCGTTTGTTGTGACGGATCGCAATGGTAAGCAGCCTCTTTCACCGAAGCCTTCAAAGCACTTCAAATTATGTCCTTCAAATTGCCCGACTCAAGTCAACCCACCTCTGAGCAAAAATGAATGGAAATAGGTGTCATCTATTCTGGCTCTGCCGGCCGAACCGGCATGGATGTAAACTCACCCAAGTTCGACGCCGATACCGTCACTTACGGCGCTTCTCTGACCAAGCTGCTCTCCGCGACATGTCTCATGCAGCTGGTTGAGCAAGGCAAGCTTTCATTGGATTATGATGTCCGGAAGCTTGTTCCTGAGGTGCAACAGATGCAGATCTTGCGAGGCTTTACTCCCGAGGGGCGGCCAATACTCGAGGACAATGAGAGACCCATCACGCTCAAGTATGTGCCTTGCCATGACTGCACATGCACATACGGCACATGTATACTGATTTTTCCGGCACAGGCAGCTGATGCTTCACACAGCTGGTCTCCGTTATGACGTTGCGGATTTAGATCTGCGACGGTGGTCCGAGGCAATAGGTCGGCCGGTTGGAAGGACGCTACGCCTCAGCAAAGACGGCTACAACGTGCCGCTCTCATTTCCTCCCGGCGACGGCTGGGCGTATGGCCCTGCCTTGGATTGGGCTGGCGTGGCCCTGGAGACGGTAACAGGTCGGCAACTGGGCGAGTACATGAAGCAACACGTCCTCGACCCCCTGGGGATGCACGATACGGGATTCCGGGTCAACCAGCTCCCCCATACAGCGGACCGGAGGGCGGAAGTCACGCTTCGTGACGGCAACAACGGCACTCTCTCGCTCTTCGAAGTCGTCCCCAAGGAGCCTGAGATGGACAGCGCCGGAGCCGGCATCCACACGACGGCAAACGACTACGCCCGGATGCTGCGCGCCTTGCTGCAGGCCGAGCCGGGCGTGGTTTCGGGCAAGACGGCCAAGGACATGTTTGCGCCGCAGCTGGACCCGGCGCAGAGAAGGGTGCTGCAGGAGTTTTGCTACGGGCCTGACTGGAAGCCCGCTTATATCCCCGAGTTTCCGGACGGCGTGGAGCTGCAGCATGGGTTTGGGGGGCTGCTGGCGATGGGGGACTTGCCGGGGCAGCGGCGGAGGGGAAGTCTCTCCTGGACGGGGGCGGGGAATGCGCGCTGGGTGAGTGCTTTTTTTTTTTGTCTCGTATTTTCTTTTGCGTATTATTGCAGCGGTTTGTTGATATTGTTATTCGGTGGGTTGTGGCTGACTGCTTGGGGGTAGTGGATTGATCGCGAGTCGGGCATTGCGGCGGTGCTTGTGGTGGCTGTATTCCCGTTTGGCGATGCGGTGGCGTGTAAATTGTATACGGACCTGGAAAAGGCGGTTTACGGGGAGCTTGTTAAATGAAGTTTGATGGGCGATGAGTGAATGTGTGATGCTGGAGTTGAGGTGAGGATATGTTGACTCTACGCTGGTTGAGACTTGCATTTGGCGCTGTTGTGCCGGGTAAGACAACGATATTTGAAGTTGAGAGCTATGAATCTATGAATAGACAGACTAGAACATCAATGGCATCGAAGCAGAAAAGACTCCATTACAGGCACCTATTCTTGTCGAAGCTGACATAGCTAATGGGGGGGTATTCCCTGTCCGTGTGTCTCCGTAACAGTGCTCGACCCCCGTCTAGTGCGCGGATCCTCCGCCTTTGTTGGTCAGGAAGATCGGACCACTGTTCCATGTTCCGTCTGGTGTCCTCTGCATGAGCACAGCCGTATTTCAAGTATACATGCATCTGTACTTTACTAATATAGTGATGGTGGTGAGCATGAATAGGCAGTTTCATACAGAATACCACATCACATATACATGTATGTACCTCTCGCAGGCCCATATTATGCCGGTGGAAAAAGAGACAACACATGCATATAGGTATACGTATAGACCCGTCGCCGCTTTTCCCACCGCAATAGGCGAGTCCCTAGAATAGAAGCGCAGCCTCGTATCGTGCACTGCAGTCTTTGCTGTCCACGGCTGGGCGCAATCACAGATTCTTACTCGCTCCGTCTCGTGAAGAAAGACTGGCTTGGCGTGCTTCCATGGATATTTTTTTCTTCGCAACGTTTCGTAGCGGCTCCGCCTGTTCCCACAGCGCTGGAGCTGGAGGGCTTTAGTGAGGGCGCTTGGGCCCCTTGTAGCGCATTATCGCCGCTAGAAACAGCCCGAGAGCCTTTTTGACATGAACCCGATCAAAATGGATTCGAGATTGTGCTATGTAGATTCTGCGTGACGTGACGCCTCTTGACTCGTAATTTGCTGCCATTTGGTCTCGTACCCGGCACTAGCTCTTCCGCAACTCTCCCAAATCTCAGCAAAACGGAAAATGGATGCCTCGCTCTCGGCCCTACCACTGAATACGACCGCTGCAGAGGCTGACGTTGAATACGAATCGAGACGCCCGCTATGCCCAACCTGGCCGCAACACGAGCCGTGACAGGCAATTGCGGCGCTAAGGCCGAGTTCACAGCCCCCCCGGAATACTGCACTGTAATAGTGCTCGTACAGGCGCTGGACGTCAAGGGGTGACCCTGCTATTCATGAATTGGATCTCCAGCTCCTCCACTTCTCTTCTCTCTTCTCCGTCTCACTCACCTCACTCTCACCATTTCCATATCTTCATCGACGCTCGCTCTGCAAACCATGACGCAGCATTAACACACTCGTTCCGTTATTTTGGCTGTCGTCGGTTCTGCGCCTTGCTGTTTTTGCATAGAATCTGTTTTCTATTCCTTCTCGTCTTCATTCTCCTAATCACACCATCTTGATCTTCACCACGGGTTTTCTTTTCTTTTTTCAATAGCACACTTCTCTCGCTAATCAAACACCATCACGATAACGCCCATCTCGTTAATCAGACCCTCTTCGCCCTTATTTTCTGGTGCTTGCGCCGCACTGCCAGTCTCTTATACATCATGCGCGCGACATCCGTTTTGGCCGCCGCCTTGGCCCTGGCCTCTCAGACTCTCGCCGGCAAGATCAAGTATCTGGGCGTCGCAATCCCCGGAATAGACTTTGGATGCGACATTGACGGCAGCTGCCCAACCGACACCTCGTCTGTGCCTTTACTGAGTTACAAGGGAGGTGATGGCGCGGGCCAGATGAAGCACTTCGCCGAGGACGACGGCCTGAATGTCTTTCGTATTTGTGAGCGTTGCTGTGTCTCGTGTAGATTCGATTCTTGATGCTAATGCCCAATGTGAATGTGCAGCCGCTACATGGCAGTTTGTCCTCAACAACACGGTGGACGGCGAACTGGATGAGCTCAACTGGGGATCCTACAACAAGGTCATCGATGCCTGTCTGGTGACGGGTGCCTACTGCATGATTGACATGCACAACTTTGCTCGCTACAACGGCGGAATCATCGGCCAGGGAGGAGTGTCGGACGACATTTTTGTCAAGCTCTGGGTCCAGATTGCAAAGTACTATGTGGACAATGAAAAGATCATCTTCGGCCTGATGAACGAGCCTCACGACATCGACATCAACCTGTGGGCGCAGACCTGCCAAAAGGTCGTCACCGCCATCCGAAAGGCCGGTGCCACGTCGCAAATGATTCTCCTGCCCGGAACCAACTTTGCCAGTGTCGAGACCTATGTGTCCACCGGAAGCGCTGAGGCTCTCGCCAAGATTACAAACCCCGATGGCAGCACCGACTTGCTGTACTTTGACGTGCACAAGTACCTTGACATCAACAACTCGGGATCCCACGTCGAGTGCACGACCGACAATGTCCAGGCTTTCAACGATTTCGCGGGCTGGCTGAGACAGAACAAGCGCCAGGCTATCATCTCGGAGACGGGCGCGTCCATGGATCCTTCGGTAAGACATTAATCAACTCACTAGCTAAACTGGCTAGCAACTTGAGAGAGGAAAATTAGCTAACATGTCTCAGTGCATGGTTGATTTCTGCGCCCAGAACAAGGCCATCAGCGCCAACAGCGATGTGTACATTGGCTTCGTCGGCTGGGGTGCTGGCAGCTTTGACACCACCTACATCCTGACCCTGACTCCCCTGGGCGAGCCCGGCAACTACACCGACAACAAGCTCATGAACGAGTGCATTCTGGACCAGTTTACCCTTGACGAAAGGTACAAGCCCACGCCTACTTCTATTTCAACCGCCCCGGATTCGACGTCCACCTCCAGCGCAACCAGTGACAACTCCTCACCATCATCAACACAGCCCATCAAGCAGACCAACCCCTCTACAACTGCAAACCCCGTCACAAAACCATCACCCGATACCAACAATGCCTCCGATGACAAGGGCTCAGCAGCGTCATCGGGTGCTCAGGCTCTGACCGGCACCATCTTCCTGACGGTTGCCGCTCTTTGCTACATGTTGGTGGTGTTTTGATGATTGATTAAACCAGGCATGATTTGAAGAGAGATGTTATATATATATACGAGTACATACACTAGAATTTTATTTTTAATATGTCATGTAGAAATGCATATAATAATTGAGCGGCTCGGGCTGGCTGGGATTTGCCATTTTTTTTGCCTCATGGATCTTGTCTTGCCCAACAAGGAAGTTTGCTGGTTGGTGCTACGAGGGTTGAAGTCGGAATTAACAATGCCATTGATCTCATACGAGCAGATGGCATGTGCTTGGCGCTGTTCCCACGTGTCGCTTCCATGCAGTCGTAAAAGTCTAAAGCCTCCCTTGAGGTTGCATGAGACTGTTGCTATTTTTAGATTGCCATTGTTCCTGAGGAGGAGCGTCAATGGCTGTGACGTGTAGGCATCTTGAACTGGAGGATGGGAAAGTATCGAAGAATTGTATATGATTCTGGTGCAGTAGAAGTTATTAAATTGTCTGTAAAAGATGAGTGCAACTTTCCGTTGCTTGTTCATGAGCAAGAGAATGCAATGCAGAATTGTAAGATGGGGGGAGTGCATGTTGTTGCAATACCCGTATAAGGGGAAATATTCAGCGCTCATTCCAACATAGGGGATATGGTGTAGGGGTATCACGTTTGCTTTGCATTGTTCATTCAATACAAGCCTGTAAAAGGTCGGGGGTTCAAATCCCTCTGTCTCCACGTGTTTATCTTTTTTTGCCTTTTGCAACACATAGGTGTTTTTTTTTTCTCGTTCCTTTTTTTGGTAGTGGGTTTTGTGGGGGTGGTGGATGTGGTGGGGGGGATTTTGGCGTCGAATTTTTTTTGGTTCTCTGAAAGATGCAGTGGAGGGGCATATAGAGCAGTGTAGAGAGCTATTAGTCATAGCAACTAGAGGCCAAATGGTCTAGTGGTATGATTCTTGCTTTGGGTTACCAACTCAACTGCAAGAGGTCCCGTGTTCAATCCACGGTTTGGCCCCTTTCTTTTTTGTCTTTTTTTTTTTTGTAATTTTTCTTTACTGGGTCGTTGGTTTTATTTGTGTGCTTTGCTGTCCTGTTACCTACGTGAAGAGGTACTTCCTGCTTTGTAATACAGGCCAATTTTATGGCTGAAGCCTTAAGAAGGAGATATAGCCTGCCTTGTGAATCGATTATCTTACTCTTTTATGCCTGGAAGTCCCTCAGACACCGTCTTTCACAAACATCAAGAACTTTTGTGCCCCATTGCTCCACCCACCGGAATTGTAGTTAGAAAAGCTGATTCAAACATTTCGTTGACCTTCTTGAGCTACCATTTACCGTGTGCAGTTACAGCTACACAATATCTACCGTCGGCCACCTCCGGCCCTCCTTATCGACACCATCCAAAGGTTCCCAAGTCATTAATCCCGACTTGCAGTCCCCATCAACACCTCTAGCGGAGTTTTCCAAGGAGTATTTTCTCATAACGGAAGGCTCAAAGGCTTGGGATGGATGGGTGGGTTCGATGCTAATGGCTTTAGCATCAGGACTTGAAACAGGGTGAGATCGAAGCTGGTTGCTCATAGGCCGGGCCGTGCGGGAGCGTCCATATAAGCTTATTTGACGGTCGATATGACGACGACTGTGCCTGGCCCCCTCGTTTTGTTGGGGGGAATGTGTATGGTTTTAGTTTATTTCTTCTTATCCTGTCCTGATTTTTAGCGAGGGAAAGGCTTTGTGTATATTCGGCATGTTGTAGAAGAGAGAGGCTCCTTAGAGGTGAGCAACATATTGGATAGATTTACTGATCAAGCCATTGACTTTGGTTATCTGGAAAAATGCCAAGGCTTCCAAAGAACAGGGGTCCCCCAAACTAGCCAGTTTAGAGACTGTATCCCGCCAATGAAGATGCACATATTCGAGACACTTTCTATCAGTCTACCCATACGGCATGTTAGCACGGCACACTCAGCGACTGCCGGTCTACTCGTTAGGGTTTGTTTGTTTCCGATGTATAATTCCTGACCTTCCCAGTTGCGCAGCGTCGTCCGGCTTGGGGGTTCACGACGACACAATCCGTCGCACATGGCCGCATACGCAAATGCTGAGTGGCTGGCAGTGCGTCTCGGACATGTCGGTTTTGCGAGCCTGCCAAGAGGGGCCAAGAGAGGCGGCGGCGCATCGGGGCGGGGGAGGTTCGCGGTGTTTGATGCGGGAGGAAACTATTCCAATCTCAAAGGGGAACCGAAGATGTATTACATGTGGTGTTGTGGGATGAAGCGCGCTTTTGCGGATCCCGCTGGTGTGCTGGACGTGGTGAGGTTGGTGATGGTGTTGGATAGGATAGGTTCGTACTTGGTTAGCAGCCGAGATGAGAGCGTGAGACGTTAGGACTGAATCACGGTGTATTGGGTATAAAACGAAGCTGCCTCCCTGCTTTCCACTGACATCTGCCAGTGCCACCCCATCAGTGCTACACCAGTCTCTTCTTCTTCAGATCTGCTCTGCTCACACCCCCCGGCCATAGCCCGTCAAAATGAAGTTCTTCAGCCTCCTCTCCCTCGTCGCCTTTGCCAGCGCCGCTCCCTTGGATGAGCTCACCAAGCGAGACACTGCCACCTGCGGCAAGGTCTACTACAGCGCCAGCGCCGTGAGCGCCGCTTCCAACGCCGCGTGCTCCTATGTCCGGGCCGGCAGCACTGCCGGGGGCTCGACTTATCCTCACCAGTACAACAACTACGAGGGCTTCCGCTTCAAGGGGCTTTCCAAGCCGTTCTACGAGTTTCCCATTCTGTCTTCTGGCAAGACTTACACTGGAGGTGCGTTCGTTTTTTGATGTTTTTTTCGTTGGAAGAAGGGATGTGAGACTGACTGTGATGTAGGTTCTCCTGGGGCGGACCGTGTTGTGATTAACGGCCAGTGTTCTATTGCTGGTATTATTACGCACACTGGTGCTAGCGGTAATGCATTTGTTGCTTGCACTGGTACTTCTTAGGCGGTTGATGGGGGTTTGGATGAGAATGGCGAAAATAATGGTGCAGCAGAGACGAATGACTGTAAACAAAATAGTACCAAGGATGGCTTTTTAACAGGCCTGTCTGGTTGAGAGATGCGTGATATCCACAAGTATAGCTGGTAAATTGACATTGAACCAAAATTCTTGAATGCTTGGTGATGGAAGCCCTTGTCGTGTGTAATTGTGTGCTTTGTGAACTTGAGTTGGATCGTCAAGGTGTACATGCTCATATCTCGCCTTCTCAAAAAGCTTGAAATGCATTCATTCTTTTGGAATGATCTTTTTAAATCTAATCTTTCATAACAGTGACACAACAGATCACATGGCCATAGAGCAATGCATGGCTGGACGCAGTGGCGGCGCTGAACGTTGAACAGCATCTGGAACTGAGACATTGATGGTGGCACCTTTTGGCTGCTTCTGGTTAGTCAAGTATCAACAGCGAAACATTCTCCTCCCTCTAATGGAATACAGAGTATTATTACGGAGGCAAAAGTCAGCTTCTGTCTTGCTCATATATAAAAGTGCATCCACCATGTTTTTCGTGCAATTGGTTATGCTAATGCCTGTTTGTGTTTTGCAGCGAAAACATCCATATACAATTTACGGCAAGTCTCTGGCATAACAACCCAGCCATTGGCAGAGTGCCAGAGTGGTTAATGGGTATGACTAGAAATCATATGGTTTCGGCCTCGCAGGTTCGAATCCTGTCTCTGTCGGGTTGTTCTTTTTAACTTTTTTGTTAAAAATTGTATTCTATATTTGTGCGTCATGTAATGGGCATCTTTTTCATTTTCTTATCGAAATTGATTTTTTGTCTGATGCGCTAATTATCTTGTGTAACATTGTTGCCAATCCTTCAATTTGATAAGCTCATGTGGATGGATTTCATCTGCAATGACTTGAAGGCAGATTGGCTAAACCCACATTTCACTATATTCGCCGTTCAACAACACCACTACAACAACTCTACAAAAACCCTATGCGAAGGTGATTTATTAGGCCAACAGTCTATTTGCAACCTTCTAGAAATCTTTTTCTTAGGTCAATTGAATCTAAACCGCGCGCCATGAAAATTTCGGTGTCAATCGTCCGGCGCGTCCGAGTAGCTGTGTACATGATTGACCTACCCTGCACCGGAATGAAATCTTGCGCAATTTGACATTCTGTGACTTTGCCCTGCGGCTGGACAGCGAGATTTTCAATCGCCATCGGATTGACTTAAATTAACTTGCTCCAATTATGCAGCATTGGTTATCTGAATACTAAAATCTCTATATGATACGAGGGCGAAGTAAAACAAAAGGCGAAATGGAGCCCAGAGCTCTGTAGACCAATAGGGCTCGAACCAAAGAGGTAGACACTGCCCATAGGCAACAATCTTGTCTCGGACTGGATTGATTTATCTGGTTACATACAATGGGCTTGTCTGCCAATTGGAATGGCCCTGGATTCATTTGCGGGGTAATCTAAGACTACGTATCATCCTCATTCACGCATCGTCCAATTACCAGGTGCCTGTTAATTAAAGTCACGCGGGGTGGTGATTCAAACGATGCCCAACGCTCTCTCCTTCACTTCGAGTGATAACACTTCATGCACATCCCCAATCTGACCCTATACAATTCATGGGCACCTTGCAAATCAGGACGATGGATCTCGACAATGGCGAAGAGTTAGATTTCGTCAAGGATATCGCTCTAAATGGTGATGTTATCCTCGTTGTCGGAGAGCAAAAGGTCTCACTGAGAGCTCATTCTCAATGCCTCGTTTGCTCCTCAAAGGTCTTTAGTGCTATGCTCGGACCTCATTGGAGCGAAGGCAAAAATCTGTCTCAGGAATCCCCGAAGGAAATTCCGCTTATAGAGGACGACGCCCACGCATTATACGCAATTTGTTGCGTCATTCATCATCGAAATGATCTCGTACCGGCGACGTTCTCGCCAAGACAACTTCTTCAGATTGCTATTGAGGTGGATAAATATGACCTCCATACTGCCCTCCTCTATGCCCGAGCACAGTGGCTGCAGAATAAGAGAAACACCACTGATCCGATAGAACTGGCATACCTCATGGCGGCGGCTTTCTTGTTCGACGACATGGAGATGTTTAGAGAGCATGCCCTGGCTCTTATTCTTCAACATCATGGCTCCTACATTAAGCTTTTAGAGGACTCCCCTTTATGCCAAATATTACCTACTAATACTACTTGTGAGTTAAGGGCCATATATCGGAGGTTTAGAATTACTTGTTAATGTCTTTAGGCTTATTAGAAGAGCGAAGGAATCGATTGAGAGCAGAAGTTGGGGAAATACTGCTCAAGGAGGCGGAGAACAGTTGTTCCTGTGGTTGGGGCAAAAGCCGGAGTAGCAGATACCGAGATCTATTAAGCGAGTACACCCCTCTAAAGATGCTTGAGGCTCCCATTTCGCAGGTTATTGAGCGGATCAAAACGGTTTCGAAGGACTGTATGAAACGGGAACTCCATCAGGCGCCTTCAGGATTTGGTTCTTCGACATATGCAAAAAGTTACTACCATGAGCCGGCCGAGTATATCACCGCTCTTGCTGAAAAGGTGGAAACGGCAAAAAGGAGAGCCAGCATCTGTCTCGATTGTGTACGAAGTAATGGTGGGACAGAATCGTGCAGGTTCAAGCATGAATGAAGATGGTGATGCAATAAGATATAACATATCGAGATGAATAACCCGTACTTCATAGAAGTTATACTGCTAAACTGATATCTACCGAAGGATCTACTCTGTCAACTTTAACACTTTTTCCAAACTTGGACTGTTTTCAGATTTCGGATTTTCAGTGGAGTAGCGGTAGCTCTGCCTTTATTAGAGTTGATGATGTGTTTACCTCTCAATACCTGTGCATTTACAGCCCGGTATTCTTCAAAACCACATGAGTGCAGGCCATACCCACTGTTTAACCACAAGACGCCCATTATCGCCTTTTAGTATTATAGTGATCTGGCATAAGCCTTGATCTTGGGAGCATCTACTCAAGTACAGTCAATGAATCGTTTTCCGAAATGCACTAACACGCCTGAGCTATCCTAAAATAGCAAAGTGGTAATAGCAGCTTACCCCTGAGCTGCATGTACGATTCCGTTCTAGCCGAATGATCCCAAAGAGCTTCTTGGTTTTAGGCAGACAACGCCAATTGAGCATGGGAGGCACATCTTTTCATTGCAACACGAACCCTTTTTATCAGTATCCTTGTTATCGCAGTTGAATTTGTGAATGCGGTATATGATAAATGGCTGTAAATATTCACATACATTTCCATATTTACGGGGCTGCTGCCTGAGCTAGACGTAGACGATGGTTCCCGCTCCCCGCTCACCTCCGGTTTTTTAGGGCCAACAGCATAATTGCCTGGGGGCTACTATATGAATCGGCTGGTATCCAAATCAGGATCTCAATTGTTTTCTTTGTCTAGCTCTGTTTTTCTCTATTGTCAGTTCAGTAAAAGACTCCAGTTCTGCCTGGAAAACGACCCGCTCAAGATGCCGAGATTGTTTAAACCCCGCCCATATGTTGACGATGAGCTTAAAAAGGCATTTTCCCTTCCAGATCTCCCGCCTCCAAGTGAATCAAAGCAACCCAAGGCTGCCAATTTCTTCTCACCTCCAAAACAATCATTCAGAGCCAAAGCTCTCAATTTCCTCTTTCCAACCACTATGGCTGGCTTCCAGTACCCCGGCATCAACCTCCCAGTGGATACGTCGCAGCGTTATGACCTTGACAATTTGCCGCCCGTCTATGGAATTGGTATGCCACAGGCTCGAGGGGCCACTTCGGAAATATTGCCCGTCAGAGAGGTCGCCATGATGCTGATCATGGAGCAATTGACGGACAAGCTGAACTGGCATGAAAAAGTATTTGACGAGGCCATTGTGCAGAAATGGCGCCAAGAGGCGAAGACCCAGTCCGAGAATGGCCTCTACTCAAGGGTTATGGAGGAGAAAATGCATTGGAACAGGATACCCATGCCTCAAACCCGCCTTATCTCGGACGAGGCCTTTGAGTTTGTTCGTTGGACCGCCTCCTTTACTATGAGATGACGAACTGACGTGAGACCTGCAAATCTTATAGTGCATTGCTGAGTTACGCAACAAGGCTGCGTACTTTGCCAAGACTGGTCTGATCCCTACTCTTGATTCGGCCGGCAATACTATTGTCAAGTCTGATGACTTGATGAACGCGCAACTTCGTGATGAGCTGGTGCAAGCATTCGAGACACTCCGAGCGGACCAGGCTGCAAATGTGGACTGGCACCCTGGAACCAATGACATGGTGCAGAATCTAGTCCATCCTTCCATGTATCCCTTCGTCTTCAGTATGTGTTTACTATACCCCCTTCCCCCCCTTGGAATAAGATGTCGGAGCAAGATCTAATCTTTGGCGGTTTGGAAACATAGGCCGATCTAGCTTTATTTTGGAGGAGCAGATTGGCTTGGACAACGCCTTTGACTTTGTTGGCAAAGGAGAAATTCCACCCGCAATTGATCGCTTTCCCGACTACGGGAGAAGATTTCTCAACATTTGTTGGCAGCCTCATTTCATGGGGATTGTTCCTCCTGAATACCGGTCAAGCCTGTATCAGTGGCTGCCAGCCAATGTTGCATTCCGCGACGATGGGTCGGCCAAAATTACCAGCTACATCAATAACCTGCACCCAGGAAAATATCCAGCCATATACACGGCGATTGAGCATGCCATTGATGCCGCCATACCGGCATGGGATCAGTGCCTTCGGGAGGATTTGAGATGGAGAGATACAGTCGCCGCTGGAAGGACGGAATCGCGGTTCGACGCTATTACCGAGGCAGAGTGAGATATCCCCAGGATGCTTTGGATTTGTGACATGGTATTGAAATGACAAACTGACAGGATATGATATAGTGATGATCAGGAAGGCCTGTGGACGGTGTCGATGAAATATGAATGGCCGGATGACGAGTCATGGCATTTCACCAATCGGTACCAGTATGGTGATCCACCGAAGCCCAGTATGGGTGAGAGGATATATCCTGGCAAATGGGTCGAGGGCCGAGAAGCCATTATTCCAGAGCCACGGCAATTCAAAGAGATAGACTACACTCCCCCGCAAAGGATCCGCGACAAGTTCAAGGAGCACGGGCTGCAGATCATTGTGAAAATGGCCAGCATCGAGTTGACTCCTGAGAAGCCTTACTTTCCAGCAGGCTCATGGCATGTAAGTTGCTTCCGCTTTTTTTGAGTGTGTTGTGAGATCTATGCTAAGAGGTTTTTTTTTCCTTGTCCAGATTGAGGGACAGATGAATGAGAGAATATGCGGTACGGCCCTGTTTTATCTGGATAGCGAGAACGTCACGGATAGCCATCTGTCGTTCCGTATGCAGACTAGAGATGACCTCAACGAGTCTATTGAAACTGGCCAAGACAATTACAACTGGTTGGAGCGGATCTACGGCACTACTCTTGGGAATGGAGGATCTTGCATCCAGAACTATGGAGACGTCAGGACGTGCCAAGGACGAGTCCTTGCTTTCCCAAACGTATTGTAAGTTGAGCCACCTACCCTTGGATGAATACGGTTCTATGCAGGGATTCTAATCATTATTTAGCCAACACCGGGTTTCATCATTCCGGCTTAAAGACGAGACCAAACCTGGACACAGAAGGTTCCTCGCACTATGGCTCGTCGACCCTCATGAGCGTATCGTGTCCACTGCCATGGTGCCGCCCCAGCAGAAAGACTGGTGGACTGAGGCTGCAAAGGCACAAGAGGACAGTCAAATGGAGATTCCTGAGAGTTTGATGACGGTGGAAGAGGCGCTGGAGCACCGGCTGAAGCTGATGCATGAGCGATCGCGACAGGAGGCAGAGACGAAGCAGCACACGGAGAATAGGTCGTACAATTTCTGCGAGCATTAGCCTGCATCTCCATGGAAGGCACAAGTATGAACCCTAGATGCATCTTTCTATATTGCAGTCAATTAGTAGCTTTATGTACCTGTACATTAGTAGTTAATATTCAAGCATCACCTGTTGATCAATTCGCTGTGAAATTGTTGTTTTGGCGGGGTTGTAGACGCGGGGCACCTGTGGCTCAGCATCTACACCACATGCTACGTATAGCCGCCGTGGCTCAAACCACATGCCCTTTACAGCGTCTCATCGCCCACATGCGCCACTTTTCCCATCATTGAACAGGTGAACAATTTTTTTTTCTTGGTGCCTCAGGCCACAAGTCACCCCTCTGCTAGGGCTCCCGTAGTGGGGGTTGCATCAATACTGCGCATTCTGTTCTGTGCAATCTTTTTTCTTGCGACTCCTCGTAGATACCCAACACTCTCCAATCCCCTCGATCAAACGCCTTCATTTCTCGCCCTTTTTCGTCTCCAGATATCCCACAAAACCGCAGCCATGGGTTTCACCGATCTCCTCACTGATGCTGGCCTCACCCGTAAGCAGAATCTCGTCGCTGTGCTGCCGCAGAGTGGCAAAGTTCACATCAGATGCTAACGATGCTTCGACAGTCCTGAACAACTGGGTTTCCACCCGCTCCTACATCACTGGGTACGCTCTTTTCCCTTGCGCAGCGACGACGATGCCCTTCTCCTGTCTCTGAATCTCGATCCTGTTATCGCACACATCTTTTTTTTTTCCTCCCATCGTTTTGAGTCACAATCAGGCGATGAAGTGCATGCAGCCCAGCCCCTCTTTCATTTTTTCCCACCCCTCAGTGCCTGCATGACGGCCAGAAAAAAAAAAAAAAAATCAAAACACCCCTCACTAACCCCTCCCCCGCCAAATATAGCTTCTCTGCCACCCAGGCCGACGTCGCCGTCTTCAAGGCCATCAAGGAGGCTCCCGCCGCCGACAAGTACCCTTCTGCTGCCCGTTGGTACAAGCACATTGCCACATACGAGGATGAGTTCGCCACCCTCGAGGGCGATGCCAGCAAGCCCTACACCGTCTACGGCCCTGAGGTCGCCGAGGTCACCCTGAACCCCGCCAAGGCCCCCGAGGCTGACGATGATGATGTCGACCTGTTCGGCTCTGACGATGAGGAGGAGGATGCCGAGGCTGCCCGTGTCCGTGAGGAGCGTCTGGCTGCCTACCGTGAGAAGAAGGCTGCCAAGCCCAAGGTTGCCGCCAAGTCTGTTGTCACCCTGGATGTTAAGCCTTGGGGTACGTTTTACAATCCGCGTCTTTGTTTTGCTGATGTTGTGGCTCTCGGTCGCAGTACGGCAGTTTGCTTTGTCAGGTGGTGATGCTAACCGTTGCGACTACAGATGACGAGACTGATCTGGCTGCCATGGAGGCTGCTGTCCGTGGTATTGAGCAGGATGGTCTACTGTGGGGTGCTTCCAAGCTGGTCGCTGTTGGCTTCGGTATCAAGAAGCTGCAGATCAACCTGGTCGTTGAGGACGAGAAGGTCTCCCTGGATGAGCTCCAGGAGCAGATCCAGGAGTTCGAGGACTGGGTCCAGTCCACCGATGTCGTCGCCATGCAGAAGCTGTAAGCGGGTGCAAAATACTGGTGTTGTGAGTTGTGGTACGAATTTATCATGGGTAATGATTGGGGGGTAAGAATCTATCAGTGTCTTACATAGTTTGTTATGCGCTGGGTGAGGGCTGTCAAAAGTCGCCCTCTCGCATAGTCACGGATTCTCAAAAGCAAAAAAATAAGAAGCCATAGACAATGTCTCCTTCGGGGTCCCTGTTATGCCGCTGTGACACTTGATGATTCTCTCAAGAAGAGATTGGCCTGATGATGTTACGGAATTAAATAGCCAGATATATCGCCCTTTCTGAGGCGGTGATCCACGACAACGATTACAAGCGCAAACAGGCATGTTTACAAGTTCAGGTGTTAGATGACAACATTGAAGGCTTCATGTTTATTGATTTACTTGGACTTGGAGACATGGCGGTTCATTGACATGACGTATCTTACATCAAAACCTTGGTGTCGTACAGTTCCCGGACACTGCGCAGGACATGGACTACGACACACTACTTCTCATTGATAATCTTAATCGACATTCTATATCATCCTCCTTCTTATGTGATAAACGAGTCTGTTTCACCGAGTGATGGCGTGCTGTTTATGAGTTTCTACCTTCAGTTGTAAGTATTCATTATGCATTAAATTGAGAGGCTGAAGACAATTTCTTGTGTATCTTGTTACGACATCTACCTTCTATCTGGGGAGCCGGCACTGATATTAGGGAATAGGCAAATAACTATATGTGTTGCACTACGTAACTTAGAATACGAGATGATCAAATTATGTCTACCTGCCGCCGCGTGTCCACTAAATATTAGTGGTGGTCTGTGAATCCGATGACGGAAGGATTTTCTGTTGCGTCTGTCCCGTGTCTACCTGCTCCATCTCAAAGTAACCCTCCATCTGCAACAACCCCCGAACCAACAACCCGAACCAACATGCCGGAATCACCAATGGCTGATAATGAACAGGAGAAACGGGTCCTGAATTAGGTAAGTGACCGTCTATGTTGTGCTATGCTGTGCTACATAGCTTAGGATATGCGTTTGCCAAAATTGCATAACCACTCAGTTACAAAAGCCCCATCTAAATAATTATGGTTTCACAACATCGTACTCAAAATGCATTCCTTTCTACCCTGCATCATAGCCCACTACAGATTGAAATATTACTACATTCGTATTGTCGAATATTGTGGTGTGCATAAAGTCACCAAAGCTATAGCTAGAAGAGCATATTCGCGGAAGGTCTTGAACCGCTCCCTAGATATGTATTCTCTGTGGATTGAACCAGGAAAGTTTTCTTATTAACCTGTACTATCTACGCTCGTTTAAGATCTAGGTAAGGAGACTAAACTATTTCTCCTCCTGTAGGCGAGAAGATTTTCAGTATTAAAAGGGATTAAAAAAGTACATCATTTGCACCCCCCCTTGGTCAAAGTTCAAGTAAGATAGAGAAGCAAGTATTATAGTTAAAGATAGTATATTGCCATTGCCATTAGTCTAAAATATCATAAAATTCTCATCTCCCAATTCTAGTCTCCCAGTTGAAGTGCTCTATCTATTTATGCGATCCTGCACAGCTTTCCAGTAGTATTGTTCACAGTCCAATCGTCGCTTCCGACCGCTGTAAGACCATAAAATGTTCCTGTAGGGTCATACTTGTTCTTGATGGACTTGAGCTTTGCATAGTTGCTACCATAAAACACTTGCTGAAAGTTGGGCTGGTTCATGTCGGCCTCGTTCAGGTACGCACCCTTGATGGGCGACAAGGCATCCAGCTGAGGAACCAGCGAGCCGGTAATGAGGCTCTGAGCGTTGAGATTGTTCTGGAAGACGAGGGGATCATATGGACTGCAAGATATGTAAGCATGACGGAATTAAGTGATTGATGCATATATTGAATAACTTACATGCCAATGACAGTGCTTGTAATGGCTGTTCGCCATGCAGGGTTGACGGCATTGGAGACCTTGGTACCATTGGCGACATTGAGGGAAACGCCAGAGACGACACCGCCGGCATTGTTGATGGATCGGTAGACATTTACCACGGAAGCAGCTCCACTCGCCGTGGTGAAGAGAGTTCGTGGGATGAGGCGACCACCAATGTTGTACTCGGTCACGTTGGGAGGAGGGTTATAAGCATTAAAGCTATCTAGGAAGGTAGGGAATTGGTCGACGTGAAAGTCTGCAATTGCTCAAGGTTAGATTTATGCTTGGGGAGGTTTAATGATCAAGTAGAACGTTGGTAGCGGTACAAACTTACCATATCCGATACCATTGGCGGTCAGGTAGTCGAGTGTAGGGTTCAGAAGTGTTTGGAGCTGCGCCTTGGTTACACCAGGAGCATTCACAGGCTGCAACAAGAAGATGCCGGGAGCAAGCAGGAAGACAGCGGTTGCGCCAGAGTCGACAATGCTGGGCATCGTGGTCAGGAACTTCGAAACGGCGGCGTAGAAGGCATCATCGGTGACTCCCTGGTTGGTGAATGTGAGATTGGCGGCAGACGACGGCAAATCAGGGTAGGCTCGGACTGTCATGGACAAGACAGCGGCATATGTTCCACCACCGCCACCGGAAAGAGCCCAGTAAAGATCAGAGTTCTGCGAGGGAGTGGCGATGAGGTACTGGCCAGTGCTGGTGACGACCTCCCACTCAAGGACCTGGTCGGCAGCAAGGCCGTTGGCCTTGGTGGCGAAAGGTCCGTGACCACCGCCCTGGCTGTAGCCTCCTGCAAAGCCAACTGATCCGCCGTTGCCAGTGACAAGTGCGAGGCCATTGGCGTGGGCAAAGGCCTGAGCTTCGGAGTTTTGGATGCCGGCACCAACCTTGATGGCCTTGCCCTTGTATCCGTTTGCGTTGTAGTTGAGGAGCTGGGTGGTCTTGATGTTGTGTGTCCAAAGAGCCAAGGCACCGGTTCCAGTCGACTTGCCGTAGTAGTCGTGGCCCGTGTTTCGAATTACCAGGCGGATGTTCTTTTGCTGGGCAAATTTGATAGTAGCTAGGTAGTCGGCCTTATTTGCGGCCTTGACGGAGTATTGGACGAGGCTTCCAACAACGCACTGGGCGTCGGGCGCCGTGAAAAGATCACAGCCGCGGTTTGAGAAGAAGGGAGCAACAGGATCGGAGGAGGACTCGATGTGCGTGGAAGGAAAGTCCCAGACGGACTTCAATTGATCGCACTTTGAGGCGCTGTAGCAGCCGAAAGAGGAGGAGTGGCAGACGCTGGCCAGAGGCACGGTGGCAATCAGCTTGCCCCCTACTGTCGCGTTGAAGGCTTTCCAATCTGCTGTGGAGGGCCAGCACGGATCTGTAGGCAAGCAGCGGCACGTTGTGTTAATGGCAGCCGCTGATACTAAAGCTGGCACGGTGGCCAGGAGGGCGATGAGTCGAGCCATTGCTGAAGAGTTGAGTCCGAATCGAAGCTGTGATGACGAGAATCTTCAAAACTTGAGCAGGGAATTCTCGAGAAGATATATAGAATCTTCCATGGTGAGGAAGAGCGAGTGGTCATTCATGGTGAAGAGCTCCCTACAGGACCTTCGTAAACCAAGGGCCAATATTGGTGTCCCCGGGACAGGGGGGTTCATGCATAGACCACGTTTTTTACTATCCGGGTGTGCCACCCCTTCCAGCCGGTTCGGCCATTCATGTTGCGGTAATGTCGAGCTGTGGACACGGAGGATGTAAGAGCTAGCAGCAAAGCGGTTTAGATGGGTTATTTCCTTTAATCTAGATGCAGATATGGAACACAAAAAGGACATACCACGAGGTTGCCCTTGCTTTGGGGGTGCTGTCGTGGGTAGATTGCCACGTGAAGAGAGAGCGGAGAACATGGAACTAAACGGGAGAAGGGTTCAGGTGAATTGCGCATTAGCTGATTGTACGGCTGAGGGAATTAGATTGTACTACTCGTATAGTCCGTGGGAGCTGAATATTAAATGCAGTTTTGTAACAACTCGTTATATTCCATGTAAGTAGCTACATGTACTGGGTACTTACTCAACGCCCGTACTTTATTAGACACTTGACAACTACAGTAGAACCATACAGAAAAATAGGAAGATGCTCATGATACTGTTAGATACTATCCAGTAAACTACGTCACTGCCCAAGCAATAGTAGCCCAATGCTTACTATTCTCGTACGTTTCCAGAAGGAATCATGGCTGGGCATCGTGGGGATAAACCGCCCGTGCGTTTTTTGATACGCAGCTTTCTCAGGCAACTGAGTCTCTCCGCACGTACGACCAACCTCGCCAACGCACCAGTGACAGTATATTGAAAGTCAATGCGCAAAGTTGACGGTGCGGCCGGGCGGTGAGATTATTCGCTGTTGCATCGAGGCTTGCCTGAATGGGAAGGTCTGCGGCCAAAGGCGATCACTCGCTTACTTCTGGAAACTCGCAACGGCTCATGGCGCCATTTGCCGCGTGCATTAGCCACGGGCTGCTATTGGAAGCGATATCTTGATTTCCCTTGTCATGCTGTATAAAAAGTCGCCGCTGGCCGCTCTTCTTCCTCAGGGGGCTTGCAGTCGATATCGTTCACTATTCTCCATTCTATGAAATGAACAGCGCGGATGTTTTCCCAAAAGAAGCAGAGTCTGAACTGAACGGAACAAAGAAGCCGGCAAGTACGGAGTGCATGTATGAGACATTATGTGATTTGAAAATGCTTTGGCGCATTGACAGGTGCATTGACGGGGGATCTGCTGGTCTAGATTGAGTACGACGCTCTGATGTAACCCTGGTATGCATTCCCTTGTTCCGTCTCAGGTGTACGCCAAGAAGCGGCCCAGTTGGAAGCAAGAGTGACATTCCCTTGACCTTGACGTGTTATAGCTGCGACCATTTCTTTACTAGTAGAGGTATCAACTTGACCAACAGTATACAGGTACAGATAAGTACACACCAGCAGCACTTGCACGAATACAACGTCAACTCGGGGTATCCAGGGATGCATGAGACTTGCCATGTTGACAAGGGTATCACATGCAGCCTTTATGACAAAGCGAGAGGCTGAGCTTCGGCAACACCGACATTGTGTGTGCAATCTTTCCTATAAAGAACGTCTAACACAGCAATGAAGCAAGAAAGCACATGATGTGTTTCTCCAGTGTGTCATAATGGCTCATCAGTGCATTGTCTTGACGCAAAGGCATTGCCTTGGTAGGAAGTTCATATGTAATTTGCTATAAACCTTTTTAAAAGACGAAAAGAGAACTACTCGTACACAACACTGCTTCAAGCGATTGCAGGTAAAGAAACATTTTCTCCCGGGCATAAGAAAAGAAAGATTGCACAAAGTAAACATCTGCCAACTCCTTGATCGTATAACTCGTCGAATCACTCCTTTAGCTCATCATTACAACGTAAACAATGGCAAGGAGTATAGAGACATTGTCCAAAGACACCAAATCTTCCACGATTGGTCGTCTGCCTTTACCGTCTTTCGAAACAAGACGCTCGTCATCAAGACGGCTCCAATTACCATTGGTCCGGCGTAGGCCAATGGTGGGAGCTTCCAGAAGAATGGGCATACGCAGGACCAGACAGCTGCAGATATTGCGATGGAGAAGCGTGAGAACTTTTCGCCTAGGAGCAAGGGAATGGACAGACGCCCCCGTGTTCGATCGCCCTCCTGATCTTTGAGATCCTGCACCTGCATAGTGGTAAGGATGACGCTGCTGATGATGAGGATCCATGTCATCCCTTCCTGGTTGACGGTAGCCTGTGATCCGAGCGCAATACGCAGCGAGCCATGGTTGAAGCACCCGTATGCAATCGATATAATCAGATCCCGTACTACCTCATCTCCACCCTTGAGATCGTTGTAAAGCCAGGTAAGGATCTGGATGAAGACACCTTCCTTCCAAACACCTAGCCAGTAGTTCAGAGCGAGGGCGATCGGAACTGCCACCAGCATAGATCGTCTTGTCTGTTCCCCGGTAATCTTGCCGGATGGGATCGGTCGCCAGGGCTTGTTGATTAGATCTTCTTTGACTGATTCTTCGGATCTCTGGTTTGCAAGGTCGAATATCAAGACGTTATACCAGTTGAAGGCGACGACTAAGGGTAGAGCTTGAGATAACTGCCACAGCGAAGGGAGTTGGCCATCAGCAAGGTGAGAGCCGGCGAGAGCTCCCAGGACGCCAAAGGTAGTGTTTGGGATAACAAAGGTGGGAAAGTTGCTCTCCGTAAACTCCCAGATCAGGTACGGGATGTAGAATAACGTGGAGACAGCAGATGAGGCGGGCTCAACTTTGTGCTCGGGATGCATGGCGTCCCCAATGGTCTTCTCCATGATTAAGTATGTGTGTTGAAAGAGTTGATCCTTGCTGTAGATCCTTGTATGGTTACATGAAGATGAGGAGGACAAAAGTTTGGAAGAGACGTCGACATTTCGATGTATATATCTATAATTCTATCCCTCCCTCCCACTCTCTCCTTGTCTTGGCTTCTAAAAAAAATTACTTGAAAAATACCTTGAAAAATAAAATAAAAAACTAAACAAAAATACCGGAAAAAGAGTAGATGCCACGCAGAAGGGGTAAATGGCCACAGAGTCCCTGAGCACTGCCAAAGGCAAACATCCTATTGGCCAAAGGCCCGAGAAAGAGGGATATCTGTGGGAACTACACCACGTCCTGAACTGATTTTGATCATCACCCCTTGCCCGAAACGTGCTATATTCCATGAGCTATAATAGTCTTGCGGCGCAAACTCATCACCTTGTGATCATCCGTACCTGGTGGAAACGGATGAGTTGTAGCTTTGGTGCCGCCGAGATGGTGTTGATAATGCCACTCCTCTGTTTTGATATTCGGACAATTCAGGTAACAAGATAAAACTAGGCTAGTTACGAAGCATATTTTGTGGAGTTTGATAAGCATTGATTAGCTATTTGTGGCAACTGACAATGCTCGGAGTCCACGATCATTGACTGCGGCATCTCTCGGTATTCAAATCTGAGGCAGGTACATACAAGTACGATCAAGTTTGAGGATGTCGATACAATTCATACACTTCTCCATGTGATCACGACTGGATTGTTTGTTTCTCAGGTACATGTAAGTAGCGGATATCAAGTGATTCCTTCAATCCCGCCTCGGCGTAAAAGCTCCTGGCCTAGAACCTAAGCACAGACCCCTGGTGTTATAATGCTTACATGTATACGTGAAGTGCATATCTAGCTCTTACGTACATGTATTGCATATCCGTACATCTCGTATATCGATGATCCCTGCAAGAGCAATAAAGTCCCGGTCCTCAAGGTGCACGGGTCTTCAGACTTGGCTGTGCACGGACCGGATGGCCAAGGAACCTGTCAAAAGATGGGACGAAATTCATCGGGCTTTACTTTAGGCTATTGCACGGGTAGTAAAGTGCCGTGTCTTGTCGTCCCGTCTCGTGCAATGTTACAGGTGGGAGCTTCCGAGTTAGGATATTGGAGGTTTACACTACACACACTAAGGGGAACCCGCGAGTTGAGATATTACCTGTAACCAGGCTTGCCGAGCGGTTGCTAAACATTGCTAGTCTTTCAGAGACCGTGTCAGACCACGGGCTTCTCGGCCCGGAAGACTCTTTTAGCACGGGAAGTGGGATTGAGTGTTCCGGCTTTTTGGCACGGGCACTGGGATTGCATTGGGAATGGGCTGGGATTGAGACTGGGATTGAGAGACTGGGGTTTGTTGCTGGGATGGGGAGCGCCTAAAGTTGCGTACCTGTATGAACCTTGCAGAACCCACACGTTTACATGTTTAATTCAACAAGGCCTGCCGAATCAGTAAATACGTGTACATTACAATACTATAGCGAATTTAGTCACGGTTACGCAAGCCTGGAGGAATTGCACTAGGCTGGTGGTTGGCCGATCATTCCCTTCAAGGTACTCTTGATGCTATTCCAAAACTAACCGACAACTATTGCTATGTCTCTAATACACAATGTGCCACCCCTGTGACACAAATCACAAGCAAAAACAAAACATGTGACTACTACGGATACGGCGTCCATCATCGGCTCTTCTAGAGCCCACCCTTGATAATGGTTGCGGCATGCTCGGCTACACCGTACACAGTCGCCTGGGGGTTTGCCCGAGGAGTCAGCGGGATGATGCTGGCATCTGCCACTCGTAGGTTAGGGCATCCATAAACCCGGAGCTCAGCATCCACGACACCCCCCAAGTCCTTGGGCATCATGGAGCAAGTGCCGGTGAAGTGGTGTGCGCCCACTGCCGTCTGACGCAAGTACTCTTTGGCTTTCTCGAGGCCAGAGGCCGCGGAAAAGATACCAGCTGGTGGAGCAGCAGGGTTGCGTTTGCCGCCTACTTTGAGGTGGCTGGCCAAAGGCTCAGCACTGGCAAGGGATTCGACGAATCGAAGATGTCGAGCGAAAATCTCGATATCGAGAGGGTGTGAGAAGTACTGAGGATCGATGGTGACGTCTGTCGATGTCTCTGATGCAGAGTTGATGTGGACAGATCCTCGAGAGAGGGGATGCGTAAGCAGCAGAGCCACGGAGAAATATTTTTCGGTTCCCGGAGGCGGTGGTGCCATTGATCCATCAGGGTTGAACGACGCAAAGCCCGAGAAGGAAATGTAGTAACCGGAAGCTTCCTCAGGAGAGGTAAGAATTGAGCGGACAAACTCAGCTTGAGCCTTGTCAAAGGGGCTGGTAACATTCTTTGCGCCAGTGATGTACTTCTCAATAAGCGCCTCAACCTCAGCCTTGCCCTCAGCAGTCTGGATGCCTGGGAATGGCAATTGGGCTGCATTGTTGGTGCCACTGCTTGCAAACGGTCCCAATTGCTGTGCATAAGCGGCCATGGCAGCTTGAAGAGCAGCTGGGTCCTGGCGCGAAAGGCCATCGATTGTCTCCGCGTCCTCAAGGGCCTCGAAGCTCAGGCCGGCCATCGGATGGTTTTGTAGATTCTCGCCGACGTTGGGATTGTCAATGACAACGTCGACACCTAGCTTCGCCAAGAGCTTCGAATCACCAACACCCGAGTGCTCGAGAATCCGGGGGCTGTTGATTGTGCCGGCGGTGAGGATAATCTCCTTGCCCGTGGCGGTTTGAGTCTCACCGTCCTTGACATATTGGACGCCCTCAGCGGTGACTGCACTGCCATCTTTGGCAAAGACAATCTTGCTAACTGCAGCCCCGGTCACGACAGTGAGGTTCTCTCGGCTGCGAGCAGGCTCAAGATATGCGTTTCCAGCGTAGCTTCGCGTCTTGGTAGCAGGATGGATGCTGTCCGCAACGGTGACCGGTCCACTGGACTGCTGGGTGTAGGATTCTCCAGACTGGCGGAACCCCAGACTTCCCAGCGTCTGCTGCCAGATCTTGGGCCAGCTGTTGTTGGTATCATTGGGGTAGCTGAGCTGAAGCGGGCCAGAGCCAGTGGTCCCTGCTTTGGAGGTCAAAGTGTAGGATTTGGCCAGCGATTTGGAAAAGCTTGCCCAGTCCCAGCCGGGGTTCCCAAGCTTGGCCCAAGCGTCCACATTGGCCTTGGACGAGGGCGTGAAGGACAGGCCGTTGAGGGCGCTCGAGCCACCAAGGAGCTTGCCCTGGGGGAAGGAGATTTCACGGTTGTTGAAGCCAGCCTGAAACAATGGTTAGTATGCCGAGCAATAAGACAGCAGATTTATTTAGCAGCTGGTCGTCTCTCACCTGAGCAGCTGTCCTGAATTTCCAGTCTGCGTCCGTATTCAACAGCGTCGGCCACATAGCCGGAACCGACGTACGGGCATCTGCAGTAAGATCCTCGCCGGCCTCCAGGACAAGGACCCGCTTCGAGGAGTCTTCAGTTAAGCGTGCGGCCAGGACTAAGCCTGCAAGTCCACCGCCGACAATGATGTAGTCGTAGCTAGCCATGTCGGATAATTTGTCGTTTGCAATACGAAAGGTCTCAGCGTGGGTGTTTGCTGAAAGTGCCTCGTGGAGTTGAGAGAGTGAGGGTCGAGGAAGAAATAACAGCGACTACGAGATTTGGATTTCTAATTCAAGCCTGAGATGGATTCAAGTCCCAACATCACTTCCGTCGACATCGGCTTGCCACGTGATGGGTGCCCAGACATAACAACATGCATTCAACCAACTGCCGCCCGTCATTGCGTCAGGAGGAGGCACTGCTCGGCTTCCCTTCTTTCCCGTGCCGTGCACTGTTGGTAAGATCAAGTCTTCCAGACGGCCGCCATTCCGCTATTCCGCCAAGAGGTTGAGCCATCAGCACCAATAGGAAGGTGGCCGGGGTTTTGCGTAGTGTTGGTGGCGACACACACAAAACAAAATGGCCTCGCTAGAAGCGGGCAAATAGAGCTCTGAGATGACTGACTGCGCCAACGGGGGTTACTCTGATCCTGCCATTGGCTTTGGCTTGGGGGTGCCGATAATAACTCAGTACTTCCCCCCCATTTGGTACCCGGTAAAATGGCTGCTGAGCGGGGATGGAGTAAACACTTTGTGCTTGTCCAAGTAGAGTTGTTGGTTTGATACAAAGCCCTTGCTCGTCCTTGATAAGCCGCTTCAGGAAAGTCCCCCCTGGCGAATGGCAGGGGAACGGGAAGGGGTCTGCATCGACAGAGCCACAGATAGAGTTACGCTGCGGTGCGTGCGCTGTGACGCTCGGTTATGGAGATCATGCAATGACATCCCTGTCAATATTGGGGGCTAGGTTAAGGGGCCCTGGTGGCAGATCGTGTCTCTTAGCGTCCACCATTGAAGATAGCTGCCGGCCTACTTGTATGCCGTCCGTCTTACAAGCATGGATGGACTCACAGGCATTCGTGTTACATTCGGTGACATTAAGCTAATCCAACCACACGGTTTTCCACCAAATTCACATACAGGGAGGATCCGGTCGGGGTGCCCATGAAAGCGAGCTGCAAAACGGCTCATTCTGGTTAGGCTATGTATGCATCAAGGGGAGTTTGGGAGCTGGGTCGGGACTATGATGTCGAGAGAATCTGTCACGGGCTGATATAGGCCGCGGACACAAGCCAAAAGATGGTGATAATGCAACTAGGGCGTACTGATGCCACGTCCATTATAGCTGCTAGTTACATGAATGGCAAATACACATGTAAGCTGTCACCGGCTGCATCTTAGTGACTGTCTAAAAATGAATATAATCCACTCGATGTAGTGGTCTTTGACATATCTGAGCACCACAATGGGAAGGTCAGTCTGATATTATCCCTCGGCAAGAAGTTGTGTTCCAAGTGAACGGCCTCTGCGACGTGATAAATCTGCCTTCTGGTATCTCATTGTTTCTCCTGTCGGCATCTACCTTCTTCTGTAAAGCAAATGGGCACGATGGACTTTTACTACGCGAACCAGCAGGCTATCCTCACGGCAGTGGGCGCCTTGTCTGGCATCATTGCCCACATTACTGTCTACATCCGAGGAGAATGGCATGTTCAAGCACCTCAGATTACCCTTCAGCTATTTGCACTCTACGTTGGCGTCCCTGTCCTAGTGCGCATTCTGAAGGATACTGTGGTCGCTCAGATTCTCCAGGGAGTCGTGTTCTGGAGCTATGGGTATATACTCGGCCTAATTGCGAGCATACTCTTGTATCGCATCGTCTTGCATCCTCTCACCAGAGCTAGCTTCCAGGGCCCGTGGTATGCAAGATTCACCAAGATCTGGCATGTCTGGGCGGCCAGGGGATCAATGAATCACCGTGTTCTTGATGACTTGCACAAGAAATACGGAAACTTTGTCAGAACAGGTAAGAACCCTTCAGAGGAAGACCAATACTGTCTTTGTGGGGAAGAAGAAGGCAGAGCAAGGGAGCTGGCTAGCTAAGCTGACATCGATATAGGCCCTGCCGAAATCACAGTGTTTCATCCGGATGTGTTCATGGCAGTCGATGGACCACGATCCGAGTGTATCAAAGCAGAGTGGTATGACATCTTACATCCGGGCCAGGCCCTTGTCACAGCACGAAACAAGTCGGTTCACGCAGCTCGTCGTCGTGAATGGAACAGCGGCTTTACTACAAAAGGTCAGTTTAGTTCCTCAATTGTACCTTGCTATGTTGCTTACACCGGAGTTTTTCTCAGCCTTGTCGGAGCATGAAGCCAAAATCCTCAAGTATGTTGACAAGCTTGATCAATGCATCGCGGAAGATGCTAAACTGGAGAATGTGACCAACATGCGAGACCTTCTCCTTTGGTTCGGCTTTGACATTATGGGAGACTTTGTCTTCAGCAAATCCTTTGGCATGCTTGAGAACAAGCAATGGCATCACATCATCGTCCGTCTACAGCGGGCTCTTTCTCTGCTGGGGCCATTCAGCTCAGTGCCATGGCTCATCCAGATTGGCTTCAAGCTGGCTCCGCGAGTTAGCGTTCTGAAGGACTGGTTTGACACGGTAGCATGGTGCCAGTCCCAGATGCGCGACAGACTCGAAAACGGCAGCGCTAGCCAGTCGCAAGACCTGTCCTACTACTTGATGGAAAAGGATTCTGAAGGAAATGGAGCTACTGAGAATGAAAAGTGGCACTGGGCAGCAGGAGACAGCTTATTAGCAATTGTGGCCGGAAGGTGAGACGAACAAAACGAACAAGCCTGTTGAAAATACAATGCTTACAAGGATGCAGTGAGCCAACAGCAGTCGCTCTAATTGCTGTATTCTGCGAGCTTGGCAGACACCCTCAACATGCCGAACAGATTCACGAGGAAGTGAAGAATGTAGATGTTACGGATCTCAAGACCCTCGTCAGCCTGCCGCATCTCAACGCTGTCATTAAGGAATCTCTTCGCCTGCATCCCGCTCTCCTTACGGGCGGCAATCGCAAGACGACCGCATTTGGCCTCACTATTGACGATCAGTTTATCCCCCCCAACACGACAATTGTTGCTCCTCGATATACCATCGGAAGACGTATGTGATTGTTAATCATTGTCAAATGAAGCATGTGCTAACTATGGGATTAGTAGAAAGCTGCTTTGAGAGGCCTTCTGACTTCATCCCAGAGCGCTGGACAACTCGGCCCGAAATGGTTCGAAATGGGGCAGCATATGCTCCATTTGGTACAGGCCACCACAGTTGCTTGGGTAAAACCCTGGCCCTGGACACAATGAAGTATGTGCTGGCAAGGATCTTGAAGAACTATCGTTTCCGGGCTGCACCAGGGGAGGACAGCTTGAGTGCCCTGGAGACTGTGAGAGACCAATTTACATCTAACCCCGGCATCTTGAAATTACAATTTGAGAAGAGACATACCATCGACTAGGAACCGATGCCATTCTGCAGGTCGGGATGTGGAAGTTGGAGTCTATGTAGTTCTAGAATATAGTCCATTAATTTTTTTTATGATTCAATGTTCAAAGTATGCAACTTGTCATTCTACATTCTTCATAATGATTCAATATTACAATATGCAACTTGTTATTTTTCATTCTTCATAATGATTTCCATACTACAATATACAACTTCATATTCTTCATTCTTCAAAAGTGCTCCCGAGAGTCTATCTAAAGTTCGCCTATGGGGCAAATGGCCAGCCGTTGATGCCAGCAGTGAAGAGCTGGCTCTGCTGGATGGCCTCGGCCTTTGCCTTGAGCTCGTCAACATCCCAATTGGCCCACACCGAGCGACCGTTTAGGAAGGCCGCCTCAGAACTTGCCAACCAGACGATGAAGTGCGCCGGAAGTTGTACTAGCAGTGCGGTAGTGTTAGAAACAAGTTTGAAGGCCGTCGCAAAGACTCGAGAAGCACAAGCGAAACACACCTTTGTCCATGGGGAGAGCCTCGGCCTTGGCACCGCTTTTGGTGAAGATGCCCGTCTCGACCATGCCCGGGTGCACGGTCGCTGCAAAGAGGTTCGAGTGCTCGGCAGCCAAGAACTCGATCAGCTTCGTCTGTGCGAGCTTGGACGACATGTACGCCGATAGACCGGGCACCATGGTTGCTGGAAGGGCCGTGGTGCCTGTAGTCACCGCAATGACCGCTGCATGAGTAGCATTGGCAGTGGGTAAGAAGGCATGAAGCGAAGCATAGGTGCCTTTGGTGTTGGTCTGTGTTTAGGGGAATGGTTCAGTAAACACGACATGGACGATCAGTTCGTCACCACGTGGTGAAGGACCCATTACAGCAATGATTCATGGGCTTACCTCGAAAGACTGCCAGAACTCTGTAAAGTTCGAGGCCGCAATGGTCGACGGCACGGATACATGGCCGGCCCCGAGGACGAGCACGTCCCACGTGCCAATCTCCCCAGCCACCTTGGCCAGAGACTCCTCACTAGTGACATCGACCACATGTGACGAAGTTGAAACAGTCGAGGGCAGTGCGGCAGCAGTTTCCTTTAGCGAAGCCTCCGTTCGCCCAAGCAATGCAATGCGGGCAGCTCCCGCGGCTGCAAATGCCGTGGCCGTCTCGCGACCAATGCCGCTCCCCTTTTGGACGCCACGCATTAGCATATCTATTAGCCTGGATGGGACACAATGGTCCCCTTCCATCCACCCATTACGCTCAACTACTTCAAGAAACTCCATTGCGGTAAGATTCCCTAGCTCAAGCCGGGTGGAGAGGATCGCCGCTTGGCTTCTAGAGGGTTTGAAGTGGTGGTGACAGGGGTCCGGCAGCATTGAACACCGTATGTGAGGAGCACAAGTAGCCGAAACAGGGTGCTCAAGGTGAGATATTACTTACAGCACCGGTGATGACGATGGTCTTGCCTGAAGCACTGAGCTCTGGCCTTGCGGGCGAGATGGCCGCGTACGTGTCATTGCGCCAGCTTGGCGTCGCAGAGGGCAAAGGAGGCTGCATCATGTGGGAGTTTGCGTATGTGCTTTCTTTAGGGACCTTGTGGTCTGCTGAAATGGATAGATATTTGAGGTTTATACAGGTTCGGGATGCCTTGGTCCGCCAGAAGCCAGGGGGAGGAGTCGATGTCCAGGTTATACAAGCAGCCTTATGTAGTCGCGGTCCAGGCCCCTCAAGCCAAGCGCTTACACAATCCTTGGAAACATAGGTACTTGGTAGAAGGAATGGATGCGTACACGGACGATGCTTCCCAATGTACATTAACGCTCGTCGCACGGACTTGTCTGTCCGCTGAGCATCGGTCTGTGGGAGTAGAGATCCTAATGCAGCAGGGTTGCATGGGCAAGGATCCTTACCCCCACTCGTCTTACGGAGTACATGCAACGGCAAATGAGCCACATGTAGACTACTAGTAGCAGTACAAAGAACTTGGCGGAAGCAGGACAAAGTGGTAGCAGATGCTGCAACGGGCAGTTTTGCGGAAGCCATCTGATGGCTGGTGTGACCACACGCCCCCCCCATCACATCCGTGATACAATGCGAGTTCCCCAGTTGATTGTGTATCATTTGTAAGTGCACCCAGCATGTGCATTGCAGGTATGCCCTGCAGTCAGAACTGCTCGTACGTATTCCGGCTATACTTATATGGTAGTTATGCCAAACCCACCTCGTGCTGCTACCACTTCTTCGAACCCCTCAAACCAACGACAATAGCAATCGCATCCACACATTGCCACGTCGTCCGTCCGTTGCAACATGTCTGCAGGCCCTCGAGGAATCCAGCTGCTCATATGGATCTGTGTGTTCACCGTGCTGTGCACGGTTTGCATCGGACTGCGCTTCTGGGCGGCGGTTCTCTCCAGGCGCAGGGCGCTTCCAGATGATTACATGGTGTTGTTTGCCCTGGTAGGTAACATCTTTCGACAACTCATGCCCTTGATTTCCTAAAATAGAGCCTGGGAATGCAGGGACACGTTGGTTAGTTGTGTGTATGTGGGCTGACATTACAAACCCAGGCAAACACCATCTCCTTGGAGGGAGTCGTCATCTGGGCCATTTTCAATGGTTTGGGCAAGCACACAAACGAACTCACCCCGTATGAATTCGGTGTCCAATTCAAGGTATGCTTCCATCTACTAATAGCCAGTCATCTCAAATCTTGGGGCCCAAACTAATCAGCAGCAACCAGCTTATCCTCTCGAGTGCAGTCACATGGCTCTTGGGCACTGTCTTCATTAAGCTGTCGGTCCTTTGGCTATATACGAGAGTCTTTAGCACAAAGAAATTCAAGCTATGGTCGCATATCATGATGGGGGTTGTCGGCTGCTACGGTGTTGCCTTTTTCGTCCTCTTCATGACACAGTGCCGTCCTATCTCTCAGCAATGGGATCCGGTACCGGGAGGCTCATGCCGCAACATTGTCATCCAAGAACTAACCTCTGTGTCACTAAACATGGTCGTCGATATTGCGATTGTCATAATGCCGCTACCTGTGCTCTGGAATCTGCAGCTAGCCGTACGCTCTAAATTGGTCGTCTCCGTCATGTTTAGTATTGGTTTCATGTAGGTGGTTTTTCTTCTGGATTTTGGCTACAGATATCCATGCTAACCTGACCAGTACTATTGCCATCATGGCATGGAGACTACAGTTTACAATTTCAACACTCAACGATACCGACTTCGTCTTCAACCTCTTCGACATCGGATTAATCAGTCTGTTGGAACTGTGGCTCGGAATCATCGCCGCCTGCATTCCTACACTGGGACCCCTTCTCAAGACCTACGTCAAGCCTGTCATCACAAGACTGACTGAGCTATCTGATGGAAACAATATCCGCCTTCAGAGTGCCACAGCTGGATCCAAGGCTGACAGCAGAAGCACTCTATACGGCAAGAAGCAGTATAGCCAGATTGAGGAAGAGTCTTCGAAGAGCTTCCATACGAATGGGGCAGAAATTCCAACGGTGACAACAAAAATCAAGTATGATCCGGGAAACAAAGTTGTGACAGACACGCGGGGCGTGATCTATGTTCAGCATGACATTGAAGCACAGTGAGGACCTTATGAGATAGCGCATTTGTAAAGATAGTGTTTAAATAGTAGTAAATACAAGTTCATTTGTCATGTGAAAGTTGGTTAGATGCTGTTGGGAACTCTCTGATGACGTCGTATAAACATAATGGATTGCATTAGCTTAATTTATCTTCCGAAGTTCAGCTTATATACAATGTTGCTGACCAACACATCAGCACAGGAGACATGCGGTTCTATAATTAGAATACGTCCAAAGAGGTCGGCTTGACTCCGAAGGTTGGAGACTCTTTGTTCGCATTTATCAGATCCTGATGTATATAGAGGATAATGAGACGAATAATTTTAGCTGCATGCACAGCTGCTATTCATCTTCTCCACTCTCATCTTCTTCAACCTCTACAATTCCATCCTCTATGACGTGAATCTCCGACAATGTGAGAATCGTATCATCATCTTGCATCCACCTCATATCCTCTTCAAATGTGTCTAATTTTGCTTTTCCATAGCGCTCAAAAGAGTGCCAAGTAATCCAAGCATGCGTTAAGCGAACTTGATTTGCATCCATCATAAGTCCTGACCCGACGTCGAGAAATTTGACGATATCAGCATACCTACCTAAACAGTACTCTACGGTGTCTGCCATCGCCGAGACACTAAACCCGGCTATTTTTCTGTCTACCGCCAAGTGAATTTCTTTGACACTGGAAAAACTTGAGAGTTGTTGGTTGCCAAAATGGAAAAACCACTCAGAATCCGCCTCCTTGTTGATTGAGAACCTTAGCCGTTGTATGTCCTCTTCATGAGGGTCGAGCGCTAACGGGTTTGCCAGCGATAGCGGGTCTTTGTTTTCTTCCAGGCAAATCATGTCGGTCTCGAAGTTGATCCAGATGTAACGAGGCTCAAAACCATTTGTGTAGGCCTGCTCATATGGCGCGTGTTGTCGAGACTCGTGGCAGACCTGCATTACCGGAGGGCAGGGAGTTGACGAAGCCACATATTGAACCAGCGTTTCCCCAACCGTCACCCATCTCCTTCTCATATGGGTTCTCACACGTACGATACGAGGAAAGGCCGTTAGGTTCCAGATACGAATGCGAAGCTCAATTGGAAGACGAGGGAAGGGGTGGAAGGTGGACATTGTGTTGATGAGTTGTTGGTCCGGCTCAGCTCAGAATTGCTCTCTTATGACTGGGAGACTCTTGGAAATGATGTAAATCAGCGAATGAGATTATTTTGAGTTGCCAAAAAATTTAATCGCACAATATATCATGAGGAACAGGAATACAAAGGATCTTGGAGCAGGGAGTACATGTACATATATATACATGCATTTGAACGCATCAGGAGGATGCTAGGCAGCACAGCCTTGGCATCTAATGTTGAATTAGGTATGGACGGTAGAGACTAGTGTTAATTAGGCAAGTACTTTTGTTTCTTTGAATATTGGGGAAAATTTTACAGCATTCATCGATCCCAAGCAAAGAGAAGTCATATTCATTCATCAACCCTAGAATATTGCCGGAAAAGAAGCATATTTGAAGAGACCAATATGAATATCCATAAAACGATTGCTATAGAGAAGGTATGCTTATTCGATCGCTGATTTTGCTGCATGACTAATGAATGACTTGTGTTGTTGGTTGTAATGCTGTTGGTCGGACACTTGAAAGAGGGGATGGAAATGGGGCGATATTCGGGAGGCCGCGTTGGGTGACTCAGACGCCATAATAACTTGGCAGCGAGAAAAAAAGGAGAGATGGATATTGCATGTGAGTAGAATAGATACCGGTTACGGAGCAGAAATGACTGATATGTCTCTCGGATGAATCACCAATTATTCCGTTCGGTCAATAGTGAAACGTATCATAAGCTAGCCTCTCCTTTGGCTAGTGTTCGACATACAACTTCACCACTTGGTATCCGATCGTTCTAGGATCACTCTCTCAAGTTTTGGAAAAAGTGGCAAACTTGTCAGTAATGCCGATAGCATATATCAAGTGGCCGATGGTCATGGTATTGCCCTGGAACTGAGCCAGCTGCCTCGCGGTGGTAATGGCACTGCAGATCTGATGTCCGTTCATCTCTCGCTCTGAAAGCTCACCTATATGACTCTCGATGTCATCAAAGTCAATGCTGTTCTCACCCAGGGAGCTAAGATGGCTCAAAAAATTCCGCCAAACCTGTGCCCGTCGTGGTTGGGTCAGTGGCTCATAGTGGAGAGATACCCGTATGCGTGACTTGAAAGCCTTATCAAGATTGCGGATGCTCTTTGACGTCAAGATGAGGATGCCGTCAAAGGATTCGATTTCGCGTATGAAGTCCGAGATGAGAGCATTGTGTGCCATGTTGTCCACAGAGCGCCGCTCTAGAAAAACCTCTGCATCCTCCAACAGAACTACACATCCCCAAGTTTTCGCAAGGTGGAGCATTGATTCCAGATACTTGGGCGTGGTGCTAATCTTGCCACATGCCACGGGTAAGAGAGGTTTCTCGGCCAATTCTGCCACGCTCTCGGCCGTGAATGTCTTTCCTGTTCCGGGACCTCCGTGCAGGAGCATGATGAGCCCATTGCCTTTGCTCTGCATCAAGCTTGTTCCTCTTTCTGTAGCAATCTTTGTTGTGACGAGAGCCTGGACTACTTCCTTTATCTCGGCTTCTGCGACGAGATGACTGAATGCTTTCTTATTCCAGGCTACTTCTTTGATTAGATCGACGTCGAGGTGATCTAAGTTGCAGGTCGTTAGTTTGCTCCTCGCTGTTTATGGATCTTATTGATGTGAGAACACGTACCCCATTTCTCTCGTTGCAGGTCGTAGCCAATAAGTGTGCGAGGGAAAAGAAACACATCAGGCTCCAATGGAGCCTCCTCTTGCTGTATAAAGGCCGATTCAACCTTGAATTCGCGTGTTAATGTATCTTCTTTGCGCGGTACATCCTGACCGAGCAGAGATTCAAGATGTAAATTGTTGTATGTTCGGCAGTCTACCATGTAGCGCTGTCCCAGCTATGTAAATTGTTAGCGGCCTTGGTTCCTCATTGATGGCTATATTCAAAAATCTTACTGTAGAGTCCTCGGTCTTGGTTTTACTGTCGTATGAGATGTAGCTGCCATGTCGGCAACTCCAGAATGTCTTGCCTCGTCGTCTCAGCGTTTCTTGTAACTCTCGTGAGGCGAAGCGGAGCGGAAACACATCCAAGTTCACAATCGGGATTTCTGTATCAGTTGTCTCCGCGTCAATATTTATAATGAGTTTTCTCATCATCCGATAAAAAACACCATTGTAGACATATGACCACGCGTCAACTTCCCACTTCCACTGGGATTTCTTCGACCACGGCACTGATAAGAGAGTGCACTCTGGATCTCCCAAAGTCTCTTGTATCTCAGAGCTTCTTTTCTCCTCATGTAACCATGACGTTGCCAAAAAAGCTTCAACACCCTCCGCATCTCTGCGGACCAAAACGTCATTAGGCTGGATCAAGAAACTCATAGATGCAGCGGAGACCATTCCGCGCCTGAATTGGCTGTCAACTCGGCTGTAGAGCTCACTGTAACTGTCATCTATCCACTTAGTCAGAAGGTGGATGAGCTCCGCCTGGGGTTTTGGTAGATCATTAATTATGTTTCGATGGTCGCGGTAGTGGTACCACCATGAGTATGGTACTTGCATCTCATTCTTGGCGGACAGAGAAGGAAAGTTCTTTCGTAAATCTTCATTCTTTTTTGCAAATGCTTTTGCTGACGCAATCATCTCCTCCGAAATGAGTTTTATTACCTCGCTTTTGGGTTCTGGAACTGGCATCTTGGCATCTTGCTGTAGCGTGTCTCTGGTCTCTGTTGGTATATCCGTTGAATAATACTTGTATATGGCGAATTCAAGGGGCTTATAAAGAATGTACGCATCGGGATAGAGGACAGGGGAATCCGCTTTGAGTTGAAGTTTCCCGCCGTAGTTGACCCAATAGGGTTTGCCGAGATATGTCCCCTCTCCTACTTGCCCAAGGATACAGTGGAATACTACAAACTTGTCGCCTTTTGCATGTTCCAATTGTCGGCGGAGAGATTGGTTCGTAATTTGGAGTTCCTTGAGTTGCCTTTGTAGAAGAAGGACCGTAGGATCAGGTGGATTTGGCGGCATTGGTACCATTGTCTTGAGGAGGCCATTAGCATTAGCATTGGTATCGTCTGCATCATTAAGGGAATATTAACTGACAGGTTGGACTCCTAAAGTAGCCATGCTATTCACATTCAAAGCCATTGGATTGACTGAATATGGTCTATACGCTGGAATAAAGTATGGGGCTCCGGGCGGCAAAGGCGCCATCATGTTTCCGCGACCGCCAGTTGGATTTCCTTGCGGTGAGCCCATGACTGCCATAGGAATAGGCTCTGGGGGCCCTTTCACCTTAATTTCTGTCTGTGATAGCTGGATATGGCGTTTGGATTGTTCTTGGCGAGCCATCTCGAGGCGCTTTTTGTTCTGTTCCTCGAGGAGTCTTAGCTGCAATTCATAGTCTTGTTGAGCTAGACTACTCATAGGTTCGGGAGTTTCGTCACGCATCTGAATAGTATTCGATGTCGAAGCAACGGACTCCAGTTTAGATTGCTCTTGACGAGCCATCTCGAGGCGCCTTTTCTTCTGTTTCTCGAGGAGCTTTAGCTGCAATTGATAGTCTTGTTGAGCCAGAATACTCATAGGTTCGGGAGTTTCTTCACACATCTGGATGGAATTCGATGGGGAGGCAGTGGAATCCGGCTTTGATTGCTCTTGACGAGCCATCTCGAGGCGCTTTTTGTTCTGCTCCTCGAGGAGTCTCAGCTGCAACTGATAGTCTTGTTGAGCTAGACTGCTCATAGGCTCCGGAGTTTCTTCGCGCATCTGAAAGTCGCCAATTGAAATATTTTCGATGGCATCTTTGTCAGAGTCCGCTGCTTCTTTATCAAATACCATCCAGTCGGATTCGCTCTGACCCTCTGGAGAGGCGGCAGCTTGCAGGGCTTGGGGACTATCTGTGGTAGAGCTCCACAGCGGCGATTTGCCCATAGAAATGGTATGATAGTTTGCTGAATTGATATTGGCCAATTCTCCTTGAGCGTTGTCGTTGTTGTTAATAGTGTGCGCTCGTGACTCGGATGATTCGAAGAGGGGAGGTTTCATGTTGGTGGCATTAGGCACCAGGCCCTCTTGTTGTTCCAGCTGGGACATCCCAGCTTACGATACGAATATGCAGTAAAAAGAAGAAATTTGTCTGAGAGAAACAACGCGCGATACAGGGATATTGAAATATTTAATGGCGTTGGGCGTGGTGGATTGCTTGCTGAAAGAAACTATGCCACGCCAGTGTTCAGTGCAGCAGCCAAGAACAATCTTTCGTGGGGGATGCCCGTGCTATTTAACTGATTGGGGCTGAGTCTCAAACAAGGCTCAGACAGCACAAGTACGTAAGGCGTTGCACAAATAGCATCCTCTGATCCTGAAAGAGAGACAAAGTATCGCCTGACTGCTCTAGGCATCCAACCTTCTTGTACTCCGTATACAGTGCCATATCCTCTTCTATGCTCACTCATCCTTCCGTCTTCGCACTTCGTCTTCGCACTTTGTCGCGCTCTCCCTTGAATTTGAATTTGGACCCACATCTCGTAGGATCGACAGAGCCTTGAGGGAGCGGAGATAGTGGCAATAACGTCTAAACGAGGCTTCAAAGATCGAATCTACACATGGCCGAAAAGGCGATTCGAGCCGCGGCCAATCACTTGACGCATGGCAACAATCAGAAAAAGAGTAAAGGGACATACCTCAATTCACCATCCCCAGAAGACAGAGGTAGAGTCGCTATGAGCCGCAGTAGTTCGAAGCCTTTGGGGGAAAATTGCGGGGAGCTGCAGAAGGTGTAACCGCTACATCACCTATCGCCGAGTATAGCAGTCGAGTATAGCAGTCGAGGACGGACTGGAACAATCAATCAATGGTCAAGAATTACTCACTTTCGATAGCTGCTTGAGCTCCTTTCTGGGGCAACCAGCTAAATAGGAACCCTTCCCGCCATTTACTTTTCAAAGATCTTTATGTAATTTTGCCGCTAAAGATATTCTTTCTGCTTTTGTAGACTTAGATATTGCCAAGTCCAAGTCCATCATGAATGTTGCTCCGAAGTCTCCCGATAGCCGGTGATCGCTGGTGCTTTGAATATCGCGCAATAATTAACTTTCTGTTAGGCTTGCTGCATCTTCTTTGCACGACACCATTGACTGTAGTGCTTCGGAGATGGCTTGTGTATCGTGTTGGCCTGCCGAAGACTTTCGTCATCATAGACATAGAGAAGAAATTAAAAAAAGAAGTTTTTTTTCCTAGTATAATGTGAAATGACGTTGGATGTGCTATGGATATGGTTAAGAATTGTATTATTGCACCTAGGATAGCCACTCTTTATCGTCATTCATTACTGACAATAGATGAGAACCTTGGATGCCTTGTTTCACCATCCAAGCACTGGCAAGCGTTCAATTCAGCCATTGTGGGGCCAGAATACTATAAAATGATTTATCAGTAATCCCACGTATGTTATTACATTAAGCAATCCTATTTACACCATAGCATATTCCTATTTAAACTGTAGTGCTCTATATTACTAACTACATTTACCTTTAAATTACAATTACTACACCTACCTACTAAAATACAGTACAGTACACTAAAAAATAATATTTTAATATAAAATCTTATATTACAATACTATAAACTATCAATTAATACTAATTACTTTAAAAAACGTATTTTCAGCCCTTTTAATTTAATATTAATATTTTTTATAAGCCAGCTAATTTATTTAGCTTATTAACGCTAGGTTAAGTGGCTAGGATAACTTTAATAACTTTTTTAACCTCTAACTTAGTCTTAAGCTTAGTCTTAGGCTTAGTTTTAAATATAGCGGCAGTTATTACAGCTAGCCTTACTGTAGAAAAGACTATCTTTAACTTTCTTAATTATTTTATTAACTATAATAAAGCTACTTAAGTACAGCCGCAACCGCAGCTTTAAAACAGCCTCTATAAGCCCTAAGCCTTAAATTAAAAAAGACTATAGTATATACTTAGCTTTATATACTATAATACCTACAGCTTCTACTTTAACTACTGCTGCTATATTAATAATATTAACTACAGCTATTAATATTTATTTTAACTATTATTAACCCTTAATATTAATAATATAAATATTTTCTTATTATTTAAAAGGTAAAGTCAGCTATAAAGATTTTAAATAATATTAAAATTATAAATTTAAAAAAAAGGCTTATTAATATTTTAATATTATATAATTAATAGTTTTTTTATAAAAAAACAATAAAAAATATATTAAAAGTTTAATTAACTATTATTATAAATAAATATTATTTTTATTAAAGGCTTTACTAATATTAAACTTCTTAAAAATTATATAGCTATAAAAAAGTATATATTACTATATAAAGCTATTAATATAAAGGGGCAGTGGCTTAGGTATTAGGCTACAGCTTAAGGATATTACAGCTACAGTTAAGTAATACTACTATATAAAGAGATTAACAGTAATATAGCTAACCGTTATAGGGATATTACCCAGCTAACTTTACTGCTAAATAAAATATTACTGCTGCTATATTTATATCCTTATAGTATTTTTATTATAGTTTTTCTTTTTTTTTTATAATATAAAGGAGATTATATTATAAAAGTAAAAAAAGTTATTTATATTTATAATAAAAAAGGACTTTATATCTTTATATACCGTTTTTATAAAACTATTAATTTATTAACTAAAGTTATAATAACTTTTAATAAAGCAGTATACCTACTGCTTACAATATAGTATATATTCTTTTAAAATATAATATAAAATATAATTCTACGTTAAATTATATATAACCTTTATTTTATCCTATACTAATTAAAAACTAGCCTTATCTTTAATATAAATAATCTACTGCTAGGTGTAGAATATTCTATTATAAGTTTAAGGCTTAGCAGTAGGTAGTAAGGTAGTATAGCTATATTTAGCAATCTTTTACTTAACAGTATATACAGTAAGGTTATTGCTATTCTAGGCAGCGGCGGCTTAGGCGCTAAAGAGGTTATTATTGCTATTAATAACCTTAACCTCACCATCGTTAGCCTTACTATCACTAATACTATCTTTACTTTTTCACTTTAATTAAATTCTTACCTTAATATTAATATTAATATAATATATATATAACTACTATTATATACTAAGGAAAATTAATGTAAAGGTATTTTTAAAGGTTATTTTTTTATTTATAATTATTATAGTTAATATTAATATATAAAGGTTTTAATAAAAGTTTTTAAACTATTAATAAAGCTATAAAAAATTATTATTTTTTTTTATATTAATAAAATTAAATATAAAATTAACTATTAACTTTTAATTTATAATATTTATAACTTTAAAAAAATATATATAAAAATAATTAATTTTATAAATATTATTAAAACTTAAGATTTTTAAAAACTAATACTATATTTTCTTTAACTAAAGGTAGGTCTATAAAATACCCTGGATTTTATTATTATTATTAAGTTTAATATAATAACGAAGGTTATTATTTTAAAACTATTTAATCTACACTTAGGTAGTTAATAATTTATTAAATCCTTTAAATTAAATCCTCTGCTTATTATTATAAATATTTAATTAATAAAAAAATATAGGTTTAGCGACAGTAATACTAAAGTTTTTTAAAATCTTTAGTATTTTATATATAAAAAAGGCCTAGTGTTTAATTAAATCTTTTTTTTATTACTGCTGGGTTAAAGTATACTAGTAATATATTATATATATTAATAAGTTAAAAAATAATAGGTAGTTATATTTAGTATAAATAATATAATAAAATTACTTTTAATTAATATATTTAATTATTAATACTATAATTTTATAAAAGTATTTTATTTATTAAATTAATAATTATTAAACTTTAGTATTTATAAAAACTTAACTATTTATATAGTTATAAATAAAAGTATAATAAGTTAAAACTTTTTTACCGTTAATAATCTATAGGTTAAAGTTTTTTACAGTTTAAATAACTACTTTATTATTATAATAAAACGTTTATAAAAAGTTTAAAAGCTTTTTAAATAAATTATATAGTATAAAAGGTAGTAAAACTGGGAATTAATATTCTGCAGCTTCTTTAGCCTCCTTAGCTTTTTTAACTTACAGTAATAGCTTTATAATTTCTTTAACTTACAGTAATACTACTACTATATACTTAAGTAGCTATAATACCTTTTTAGTATAAAAGGGCAATAGTAATTTTTTAATTTTATCTCTTTACTAAAAAAATATTATATTTTTATTAAATTTATAATATTACAGCTACTTTAGGTTATTAAATTTATTATTATTAAAGTTAACTTTAACAGCTAAGGTTTTTATTACTTTTATTACTTTTAATATATTTAATAAAAAGAAAATATAAATTTTATTAAAACTGGGGTTATATAATAGCTTTAATAATAACAGTAGATTAAAGAGATTATTACCTAAGAAAAAATCTATTAATAATATAAAATTTTATAATATTAAAAAGTAAAGTTAAAAGATAAAGCTAATATTATAATATTATTATATATAATATTATAAAGTATATTATACACCAGGGTATTATACTGTAATTAAGTGTAGATCAATAGGACCAGTAGTATATATACATTAACTTTAGTATAGGCACAGGCCACTACGGTTTAAATAGGAATATGCTACGGTGTAAATAGGATTGCTCATTACATTAGTAGTTGTGGGCAAGTTATCAACTGCGAGAAGACCGCATTGGATGATGGCAGTTCTTAGCCATATTGCTTTTACAATTCCCCGCCATAAACCATTCGCCACGTTAATTAGTATTGCACGTGGTTCCACAGATATAAATATGTACTATTGATATGATGAATGCCAAGGTCGCGGTGCGGTCTGTGGATGCTTCTTTTCATGCACAACCTGAACAGCCCCCTGGAATATAACGAAGATACAAAACAATGGTTATTGCAAAGACACATGGGCATTGGCTACTCTGGAGATAATAATGTCAGGGGTGCCATAGTCTTCAAACACCTGGTTGAGCCTGGCTCAGGACGAGGTAGCTGGATGAAGCCGAGCGTGGATAATCTGGTAGACCAAGAAAAATTGACAGAGCCACAAATCCTCTCAGAAGCGGTTAATAGAGAAGAAATCAGAGGCATGACCAAGAAAAATATTGTCGGATTGTAGTGGAAAAACAAGTGTATGATGCGACTTTGGCATTATGATGGCATTCTCGGGGGGCGGGGTGGAAACATCTCGAGCTACACTGAACGTGCCACAGAAAAGCGCAATGATACGTCAGTGGAAGAGGTTTTAGGGCTGGCTAAATGCTGACAATAATTAAGAGTGTATTATTAGCACCATGATAGACAAGGTAGCCAGATATCTTGATCAACAAAGGAAGCTGAGGGCAAGTGAAAGAAGTTGGATGTTGCGAGTCCAAAAACCGAGCATTACAGGAGTACCAATGAGCATGCTAGATCAGCTCGAAAAAGAGGGGCTATACATTTCAACTGCTACAAAATAGCAGTACATTAGGTCTTAAGAGCGGATACCGCATCGGAACAAGATATTGTATGCAGGATAGAATGCTCACTAGATCATATACACTGACACACCTAATACTATCATATATCGGTTAACTAGAGGTTAGATCTGCTTGTAGATATGATAATTAGGTAATTATGATGTAATTTTCCTTTTTCATTCTGCCAGGATAAAAACAGAGTGGCTTCATCATATAGCACTCTGACAACGGGTCCATGCATACGGTAGCGCTTTCTATCAACGATGAGATTCGTAAGCATCTTGAAACTGAGGATTTATTTTTATATTCTGATTTTCTACAAACATCTAGGGTGCTCGGTTGGAATATAGCTTATGGCCTTCACCTTTCCGAATCCAAGTTCACAACACGAGAAATTGTGGAGGATGATCCACTACTTGGTCTCCAACCTCTAATGGCTGATTTTGCGGCGTGGCAAATAATTATTCGACCTGGCTCGGCCCGAACCGCAGAGATGCTAAGAGAATTGTGTTTTGATCAAATATATACAAGTGTCTTCGAACTGTAGGTTTGGTTATCTACTGCAAGTAGAAGGACGACAAATAATTTGCGTCCTTGGTGGGAAATATGACTCTCAGTATTAGCTGGAGTGCGCATCATCAAAAATCTCCGATTCGCTTTTTACTTTCCTTATAAAAATATCTTTCTTAATAAGAGATCCAGTCTCTGTGTTTCAGCGTTGTCAATAAAAAGCTAAGCTTAAATGTGTTAATGCTTACTTGATGCAGTAGTGCACGCGAATGGTTAACCAGGGAGAATAGGGGAATGCGTATTGTTATAGTTAGCAAACCCTGGCATATTGCCTCGGGTACTCTAACCCCTTAATTGTGCACTTTTACTCTATGTGGGCCAACCAACGCCGGAGACTGCTCACGTTCCAGATGGGCTTTTTTTGCGTCAAAGAAGACAAAACAAGAAGCCACACCGCTTCTATATCTTGGATATTATTTTTCCGTTACACGAAAGTACTCGTATGATGACCATCTATTCGTATGCTTACTTCAGCGACCGGGCGTGGCTGCGGGGAGAGTCGTGGAGTCTTGGCGTCTATGTCCGGGGTTAATTCGCCTGAAATTGCTTGGCCTTTACTCGTATAGAGCTCATCACTACTGATACGGGCTTGGGAATTGCCAGGATGTTGGCGAAATACGAAGACAAGGAGGCGCTCCACCGTGGGCAATTATACTTGTATATAAGACTCCTTCTCAGCAGGTAAAGATATCCCTTTCTGGAGACAACAGCAACGCCAACTTCAATCTACACCTTGTTCAAGAAAACCCAGCCACCAATAATCACAATGCGTGCCGCCATCTTTCTCGCAGCTCTCAGCAGCCTCGTCATGGCTGCTCCTCAGGGCGAGCCTAGCCCGGACTCTGAGATTGGTCTCATTTTCACCTACACCAACGGAACTCAATCCGAGATGGTCCCGGTCGAGGACAGCATCTCTCAGGTGCCTCTCAGTACGTATCATCGAGCTGTTGACCGATAAAGAGTGTGTTTTAACCCTGTTGTTTAGACAGCGGTGGTATTGTCGACAATGTCTTCGTTCGGCCTCTTCTGAACCCTGCAACCCCCGGCAGATACTACGGTGCCCGCTGCGCTTTCCTGGATGCTCAGAGCCGCGGACTGGGAGTTGGTCAGGTGAATGGACCCGGAATCATCATTCTCGAGTCTAAGGATGTTATCGAGTGGGTTCAGTGCAACACTGTGTAATTTGTTCAGAAGAGAGGCAGTATTAGTTGGTAGTAATTGGTTGTAATTAGCTGTTGGCTGAGGGTATCTATAAATGTGAATCCAGTACTCTTGAGGGGGTAATACCACTGCGTGACGTCATTAATCTAAGATTGAAAGTAAAACATGGACTCAGCATACGACACTGTAAGCTTAAAACAAAGCGTAAAGAATAAAGTCCATTGGGTCTGGGATGCTTACCTGTCTCCCCGCTATTGTTATAAGTTAGGTTAATAGATATTAGCCTTGATGCTGACTAAATTGATATTCTTTGGAATTTTAGGTGAGTTGCCCAATAAATGTACGACTTTCAGCTTGAAATTCCCCCATTTTGCCTGACGTTTGAAGTAAAACGCGAAACCACATGTATATTATTTGCCGAGTGATGGGATGTCTGAGATTGTTAGCAACCCTTCACTAGTGAACGGAGTGAATATTTTTGTTCAAATTCAGAAGCTTATTCTTGAACAACTGCAGTAAGTTACATATGCCTTCTGCCCAGTGAAGTAGGCAACTGTTGTTCATCTTCATGCTTGTTTCTGTTCAACATATAGTCAAATCGCAAATTGGCATGATACAACCTACATTTCTCGGGTGTCTATCTGCTTTTTATTTTTTCTGAAATCTCTGCACTGGAATGGATGAACGGCCCAGTAGGCGTAGAATATCCATCACGATGTGTCAAATGCAGGGGAGTCCATATTCTTCTTTTCAAATTTCGTGTCAACGATCCAACATTGTTCCTGTGTAAGTGTGTTGGCTAGCGGCTTAGCTCATCTTTTTGGTAGAGTGCATGCTTGTATTCCAAGTTTGGTCTTTTAATTCTGATCCCAGCGGTTTCTAGAATAAATAGAAGTCAGGTTCATTTGAAATGCTCCTTTTCTTAGATGATATCCATATTTTAAGAAGACTAGTGCCGATAATCTGTTCAAATACGTTGGAGATACAAAAAGTATTAACTGGTTGTTTGGCCCATGACATTGATCCAATTCGTCCTTCTAATGCAAGCTACTGATTGGCCAACGCGACGTCGCATTCCTGATGACAATGAACTCCACCCTGACGAATTTAAACTAATGTGCATTTGCACAAACATGGCGACATTTATTTCATATTTGATGAAATACACTATGGGAGATTCTTTGAAAGATATAAACGAATATGCTTCATTTGATCATATGATGGGCCAGCAGCACATAACCCAAGGAGAATATCTCGAAAAGCACCTTAGTAGAAAGCCCCATATTTCATTGCCTGTATACAGAGGAGTTTGAATCAACAGAGCTCTTGAAACATTCGGAGGAGCTCAAGTTAGATGATAAACGTCGGTGGGTTATATTTCAGAAGTTGCCAAATGCCAGCCTTTCACAGCATAGCGTAGTTTGTCATACACGCTTGCAATCTCGCTTGCGGATTTGGGCGTGCTAGTGTCCTAAAGCAAAACGGCACATGCATGTAACGCTCTTGGAACACTTGAGAGCAACTGTTGCTTGGGGTTGGTCTTATTGCTTAAGCGATTGCCGCTTCTGGTTGTCAATGCCTTGTTCAACGGCGCGGTCCATACTTAACCCGCGAGATGTCCTGGTTATGACGACTGCGCGATGCTGTATCGCAACAACAACTTACGCAATTCGGTAATTTATGCAACAAAATACGCCATTTAGATGACAACAAGTTATAGGACAACTGCAGCAACACAACGCGCCATTTGAACCTCGGCAGGATCGGCTTTATTAGGAAGGTGAGTAGCTATAAGTTAGTGATGCAGCATTTCAGTAAAAAATGGCATACAAGATGATTCACGAATCTGGGTCAACAGTGCCATCTACCGGAACACGGCACTGAAGTGCGATACTCTCCACCACATCTGCGCCAATGCGATCTCTTATGATAATCTCTAGCAATACAAGCCCTGCAATTACGACTTTCTCAAAGGTTCCCGGAACTGAGTTTCTTCATGCGGATAGGAATGCGTTAGAGGTCGGCGGGCAATTTTTTGCTACAAGTTAGCGTTCTATAATTCATCCAAGAGACAGAGTAGCCATTCTAACTATCACATGCTCGAAACCAGTCATTGCATTATCTTGCATCTTTTGCTCTCTGAAGTTGGTCACGAGAAGTGATATTTCAATGTTTTGGGAAGGTAGTATCAAACGACATTTCTGTTGTATATTGTTCTTCTCATGGTTGATGCTATATTGTGATATCTATAAAAGCAAACATATCTGCCTTTGACATTTGAATTCAAAACCACTCTTCAACAGCGCACTTGGAAAGCACCTAGCTCTTATTCACAGCAACAAAACACTTTGCAAAGACTCCAACACAGCTTCAACCATTCAAGATGAAGTTTTCTGCCATTACTCTCAGCTACGCACTGCTCGCTGGCGTCTATGCGGCCCCAAGCACCTTGAGCGAGCGTGTTGCTCGCAGAGCAGGACGCTCTTCCAGACCCATTCAGCGCATTGACTCTCAGGAGAAAGGAAATGACACCCACGTCTCTTACTCCTCGAACTGGTCGGGAGCCGTAATCACCTCCCCACCAGCTGGTGAGACTTTCAACAGCGTCTCGGCCAGCTTCATTGTTCCCACTCCAAAGGTTCCTTCGGGTAGTTCTTCCCGCGGCACCTATAGCGCTTCTGCCTGGGTTGGCATTGACGGCGATACGTACCAGAATGCTATCCTGCAGACAGGCGTTGATTTCACCATTACCAACGGCAAAGTGAGCTACGATGCCTGGTATGAGTGGTTCCCTGACTACGCATACGACTTTTCCCTCGCCATCTCCCCGGGCGATGTCATCAAGACTACCGTCACTTCAACCTCCACCAAAGCTGGCGTAGCCATTATTGAGAACGTCACTACTGGAAAGAGCGTTTCCAAGTCTCTTACTTCTACCTATGCTCTTGGAGGACAGAACGCCGAATGGATCGTCGAGGATTTCGAGGAAGGCTCCTCTTTAGTTGCCCTCGCAAACTGGGGAAGCGTTGTCTTTACCGGTGCTACAGCTTCGACCGGAAGTTCCTCGTTGGATGCTTCAACTGCTTCTGTTATCGACATTCGACAAAACAACAAGGTTCTCACCAGCGTTACCATTGACGGCTCTACCGTTACCGACTCCTACGTTTAAGCGCCTTACAACTCCGCATTGACGCTTGACATTTGGTTCCCAGTTAAGCTAAAATGCAAACAGGAAGCTTAAAAGCTTAAGATTTAAAGCTAGAAGTATTAGTGGTAGTTTATTTCAGAGATTCAATAGCCAAATATACTACTACTGTTGATTTAATTTATATGACACTTGCTCCACACAATGGCATGTAGCCCATGTAAAACTCTTTCACGATTGCGTAGTATAGATGGATATCCTGTTAGTTCCTTTTGGACTATGTAGAGCTTCTATCGAAATCACCAATACGCCGTCTTCTTACACACTGCATAGTACAAAATACTGATGCAGCCTCAGTCAAATCCGGATATAAATCTGGGCCTCCCATTGTTTTCTTAAAACAGAGGTATATCACGAAATTACGCACAAAGCTACGTAACTTCGTAAGCTGACAATGATCATATTTATGTTTACATCCCCGGTTTGAATTGCTCTGTATCATAGCAACTAAATCATTGATAATAATAGTCTAACCGCATTTCTTCAGTCGTGCTATTGTCGGAGGAATGTACCGGTCCTGCCCAAAAGCCACCAGGGATACCTCCTTATGCGTTGCAGCCGACGTCGACAATAGCTTCGACACCGTCCCGGCCCAGTTGAACTGCTGCGTCAGGATCGCCCGTAGCACCATTCCGGTGAGATCCGTCTCATCAGTCGACACATGGGACCCGTCTGCCACGTTGCTGAATGTCGGTAGCGCCAGCCGGGCCGCCACCGGGAACTGAAGCCTGGCACTGTTCGGCCCCGCCCGGCACAGTATCTAGTAGATAGTGGGACTATTAGCACCTAGTTGAGGATTTTCTAAACCCGAGAGCTAGGAGGATATAAACTCTGATGATTGTGTTTAACTTGCCCCTCTAAGTTAGACTGTTCTATTCGTGTAATTGATTGTAATATTGAATGATGCTTCTAGGACAAGAATGTGTTCACACCGTCCAACTTCTCCCTCCACGAAGGCACACCTACTTGGTAATGAATGTTGTAATTCATCGTGTCCAATTGGTTCAACTTCAGATATTGCAAACCACCAGGCTGCGGCTGAACATTATGGCAAGCAACAACAGCACCGCAACGCCGTCACTGGAGGTGGCCATTGCTGGTGGTGGCGTCATTAGTGTCATGACTGATTCGCCGAGGCATCAAGGCGACTATTTACGCGCGCGCTTCCGGCTGGCCTTCACCGGTGTTGCCCGGAGTGCATGCGGCGCTTAGATCCCGGCACCCTCGATCTGCTGAGCCGCATCGGCCAGAAGACGGACCCAATGGGGAGGGACGCCGAGAGGAGCAAGATGAAGCTGAAACGAGCCTCTCGAACCGCATGGGGACTATGACGTTGAGAAGATGGTAACAGAGGATAAAAGCTGCAGCGGCTTAACATGCGCCTTGTTCTACTAGGTATTTAGCGAGAGCCTAGGTATGCACGTAGATACCACATTGCAATATTTGAGTACATGTACACATGCAATTCATAAAGCACTGTAGCGTTTATAGTAACCATAGCTGTGAGATAAAACCCCGTTTACTTTGTACGTAATGATACGAAATTTGTCTAGGACATCGATGATCACAATGATGAGAATAGTTCGAGCTATGCTGGACAAAAATAATTCTACTGTAACGTTCTTGCACAGCGGATTGAGAAAGGTTCGAGTCAGCTTCGAGTACTTCCTTAATGACTGGTGTCAAGCTTGGCTCCCGTTTGACTAGGTGGCGGGATACATGTACGAGTACTGTTGTCATGTTCAGCTCGGCTCAGCCCAGCCCAACTCAGCCCAGCCCAGCTCGAGAGAAGAATCGCCAAGATGGCCCCGCATTGTTTCAGCTGGCAGATGGCCTTATAAGAGAGGGTAGCTGCGAGTATTTTTGAGCGTTAGTGCTACTCCATATTTTGCGGCTCTCCAGATATCTTTCACAGAGCCAGAGCTCAGCACCAATTTGAACCCTCTCAAGTCAGCGATGGACCCCCTTAGTGCTTTGTCCGTCGCCGCCGCTGCCGTGCAGTTCCTAGACTATGGATCCCGCATCCTGGTCGACTCGTGGGACATATGGAAGTCGTCGGGCCAGGCGCCACGCAACGCCGAGCTCGCAGAAATCACCCAGAACCTAACGACTCTGATGAAAGAGGTCGACGACAAGGCGCAAGGTGCCCAAAGGGATCGAGGAGTGACGGGGGCGGAAGGCAGCGGGCCTAGGCTCGACGAGCCCTCGCGGGCCAAGTTCTTGAGTCTCTGTCGCGAGTGCAACGACATCTGCACCGATCTGAAGGAGCGCCTGGACAAGCTCAAGACGCACGGAAATCAAGGTATCAAGCACGCGGCGGACAGCTTCGTGGTTGCCCTCAAAGGCGTTCGGTCGGCACCCAAGATCAACGGGCTGAAGGAGCGGATCCACCAACTCGAGAAGCAGATCATGATGGCGTCTCTCGTCATCCTGTGGTACGTATGCCACTCGTTTATCTTTCTCATCCTGGGTGCGCGCTCACACTGACTCTTTCTCGATCGACTAGGGGCCAAGCAGAGAAGAGCGAGGTCACATCTCTCGAGATTGCTCAACGGCAGGTTGCGACGATGAGCAAGCTCCACACGATAGACGAGACAACGCGCAAGTTTGGCGAGGAGCTCGTCAACGTGGTTGATGGGCGTTCGTCGAAGGCTGAAGGCATCGTTAAGTACGTCCTCGACTCCGACTGGAAGCCTAGCGATGCCATACGGTGGCAAGTGCAGGAGTCGCGCAGCAACAAGGCCAAGCTGCGGCACGAGCAACGCACCCAAGAGGTCATCAACAGTCTGCCGTTCGAGTCAATGCTCCATCGGGAGAAAGCTATCCCAGAAGCCTACGCCAAGACGTTTGGATGGGTCTTCTCTAAGCCTCGCCGCACTGACGATGGGGAACCGCTGTGGTCTGACTTCACGGATTGGCTGAGCAGCGACTCAGATAACATCTACTGGATCACAGGGAAACCCGGCGCGGGCAAGTCCACCCTGACCAAGTTCATTGGCAAGGATGAGAGGCTTCAGGCTCATCTGCAGACATGGGCAGGACCATCCTCACGTCTCATCCTGGCCAGGTATTTCTCTTGGAACTCCGGGAGTAGGCTCCAGAAGTCTCCCCAGGGCCTCCTCCGCACCATCCTCTATGAATGTCTATCCAGTGACCCGGAGATGCTTGTGCCCATTGTCTTTCCTGCCCGTTGGTCGCTGCTGCAGGTATTTACCGAGAGGTTGGACCTCCCGGACTGGCAGCCGAAGGAGCTGGAAGCTGGGTTTCGCGCTCTGGTCTCCCACGCCGGCCGCAAGGCCTCTAAGAAGCACCCGATACTCAAACTGGCACTCTTGATCGACGGCCTCGACGAATTTGAGGTGAGCCAGGGAAATTATCAACCACTTGTGGACCTCATACAGGAGGCGAACGAGAACCCCAGCGTGAAAATTTGCGTCAGTAGCCGACCGTGGAACGTCTTTCGCGACGCCTTCAGTCAGAACCCCATGCTACAGCTGGAGAGGCTTACTCGACCGGACATTGAGCTCTACATCAGGGATAAGTTCGAGAGGAGCCTCGGGTTCCGGGAGCGCAGGGCTATGTACCAGGCCGCGGCCGAAAAACTGCTCCGCGACATTGCCGACAAGGCGCTCGGCGTGTTTCTCTGGGTGTCCGTGGCGGTGTGGAATCTGCTGCAGAGCCTCCAGGAGGGTGACAGCCTGGCCAAAATGCAGGAGACGCTAGACAGCTTGCCCGAGGACCTGAGCAAGCTGTTTCAGGTCATGTGGGAGCAGACGCACCCGAGCTACCGCACGGAGGCGGCGCACTACTTCGACGTCATGAAGTGCTTCGAGGACCAGAATCTGACGCCGTTCGCACTCAGCATTGGGATGGGCGACAACCAGGAGGTCGGCATCGATCTTGACATCAACCAGGTTGTCAACAGTTTCCTGTCTGGCGTGGTCCTGTCGCTCAACCGGAAGCTGAACAGCCGAACCAAGGGACTGCTCGAGATCCACCAAATGGAAAACAGCCGCGAGAGCGTTGTGAGCTACATGCACCGCACAGCCCGGGAATGGGTGCACGAGAACTGGGGGCTCATGATGGCGACTGCGGAGCCGGGCTTCGACGCCCGCCTCTGGGCGCTGAAGGGCGAGACGCTGCGGCTACCCATAGAGAATTATGTGACGCCTAACTTCATGGATATGATGTTCTGGTCGCACCTCGGGATCCTGGTTGAGCTGGCTAGGGAGCCTGGCGCCAACATAGGTGCGTCTGCAACGTCGGCGACGCTGCTTGTGCAGACGCTGGACAGGCTGGATCGCGAAGTGAAAAAGCTCTCGCTCGTCAAGTTCCGTGACGGGAAGTCATGTCTTCTGAAGGACACCTATCCTACCCAAGATCGGCCACCGCCTTCTTCAGCTTCAAACACCAAACAAGAGATAGCTTTAGTCCACTGGGGAAACGCAGTAACCCCTACGCGTGGATGGAGCCAATGGGGACAGCTCGACTTCTTGGACATGATGGCGCAAGTCCCAGTGTCCCAGTATGTTCGAGCAAAGGTGCTCGAACATCCGAGCCTCACGCGTGATAGCGGAAAGGTCATGCCCGTGCTTGTGCACGCCATCCTGGGCGGGTTTGCTGATTTCCCGATGGCTTGCAAACTAGGTCCCCCCCGGAGCAATGACGACACGAGGCGAGATTTAGTAAGGTTCCTGCTGGATTCCTCGTCTTTGGAGGAAGCCCAACGCTCCCTCGAAATTGTTGAGGCGCTCGCAGGCGAGCCTTGGGCGAACGGGTCAGTCGAGTCAGTCGAGTATATCCAAAATGCTATGGAATTGCTACAAACCCACATATCTTCGCTTAGGCCAATGGCGACATCTCGTCAACCGCACACATCGTTACGACTGTTGGCTCGACTGGGCGTGCCAGACGTGGGAGATCGACCGCGTACCTCCTCCGGGGCAGCAGATCGATCACGGAGTTCTTCGCGCGCCCAACATCGGCCGCCTTCCTTGCAGGGTGAAGGAGGGTCGTGCAGTTCTTCGCAAGTGAATAGCAAGGCGTCTAGACAGAGCGGTGGATTCTTCAGTCGGTTGAAAGTCATGGTGAAACATAGGTAGGACTGCGCGATTCTCAGATGCTTAATGGAAGCGAATTATATACCCTAAGACCATGCGTTGCGACAAGTCTATACCATCTACTAGGTAGGTAGTTAGAACTCTACTTAGCTTCTCCTCCTTAAATTTAACTTCCCCTTTCTGTACCTGACCGTTCCTGGCCCTCAGTTCTTATGAAAGTTCTATAACTAAAAAAAAATTAGCGACACCCATTACGCCTTCTACTGCAGCTACCTAGGTAGGTAATTACATGTAACTACACTAACTTATGATGCTTAAAAGCATAATATTATTACTGTATATTAAAGGATAGTTATAAAATAGAAAATATTTAGAGATGTTAAGCTAGAAATCTATAAGAATTACATATAAAAAGGAATAAATATCCCTTGGTTTTTCTTTTCGAAAACCTCGGAGGAGGTTTTTTTAAACTTAAATTTTAGGTCCTCATATTTTCATCTACTAAAGTAGCACTGTGTTATGAGTTTATTGAGGTTTCATGTACTACCTACAGGCCTACGTCATATTACCTATACAGCAGTCTCATACCACCTGAAGTCAGCTTCCAACACTCAGCTCCCAACCGCCGTATGGAATTGCATCGCTGTCAATAAACACTTGGATCTCAACTGGGCGGAATGACTGCCGTAGTGAAAACCGCTGGCCGCTCGGCGCCGTATGGCCAAGCGTGCTTAAGTTGTTTCAAGATTAAATGCAAGTGTATTCCCCGTCTTGAAGGCAATGGATGCGAAAGGTCAGTCTCAGCTTCATTTTGATGGCCGGTAAACCAGGACTCGCTCGCACTCGTTGACTCTGGTTGACACAAACGCATATGGTCTATCTATAGGTGTCACCGTCTTAAGCGACAATGTCATCCCGCTGATGTGCTGCGTCGGCGCAGCGAGAAGAAGCAAAACTCGTCCGACGACCGCATCGCCAAGCTGGAGGGAACGCTGGGCCAGCTGATGTCGCTGCTCCAGAAGGGCAACGTCAACGCGGGCATCATGAGCAGTATTGAAGACGTCGGCGGTATAGGAAACGTAAGTAACATTGGCGATGACAGAGTCGGCGCTTGGTCGCAACAGCAGCAGCAGCAACAGCAGCAGCAGAGATCACCACTGCAACCACAACATGAGCAGCGACTACAGCCACGGCTGGTGCTCCAAGTCGAGACGGCTGAACACCACCCAGCGACGCTGATGCACACCCCTCCCAGCGTTACCTACCAAGATGCGGTCGCAGAAAGGACATCAAAGAGCGGCACCCTGACATTCAACGACCAAGATGTTGATACCGAGACCGATGCCACCGGCGCCTCTGCTTCTTGGTGGGCAGCGGACAATGCGAACGGGTTCAGCACCAGCCGCATCCCTCTGGCCACGCCGCCCTCAACCGTGGACGCGTTCATGTCGCCGTCTGTATCTCCTCTCTTAGCATTGCTCTCTCTCGATACGTTCCGGTCGCGAATGCTGCATCACTTCTCCTTTGTTCACTTACCTGCCCACTTCACGGCCGAGCAGCTGTGGGAAGAGCGGCCTTTCCTGTTCCGCGCAATTGTTTGCGTGACTTCGGTATCAGCTGAGGACAAGAGGAAACGCTCCCTCGAGCTGAAGCGTGTACTGTGCGAAAAGGCATTTCTACAACTGTCGTCGCACCAGAATCAGCAGCAACAACAGAAAACAGTTGATTTGCTGCTAGGTCTCCTTATCTACATTGCGTGGGGCTGGGAGCACCTCTTTAGCCGTCACAGTCTGTCTCGACTCATGGCGTTGGCCACTTCGTTGGCTGGAGAGTTGGGTTCTCTGGATCAAGCCGTACCAGAAGTTGCACAGACAATAAGCCGCCTGGAACCAAATGGCAGCTTTGGCGGTGCGTATAGTGGCATGGCGGCGACAACGGCAACGACTCCGGGTGCTGGAGTGACCAATGCTTGGCTCTACCTCGAGCGCCAACGAGCCATTCTAGGCTGCTTTGTGCTTGGGTCGGCCGTCTCAGCCTACTTCTCCCATGTTGATGCGCCGCGATGGACACATCAGATGGACGAGGGTCTAGCTGCAATTATCGCCAACGGCAACAATGCCGGCGCAGAATGTCCCTCCGATGCTGCACTTGCTATTCAGGTCCGCCTGCAGCTGCTTGCCCTAAAAGCTGCCCAGGTCAGGGAGTACGCCCAACTCCCGGATCATCCCCCACCAGAGACGCTTTCACCTCAATCTCTCTTGTGCATCAAGGGGCTGATGGGACAGGTCCAAGAGCTCCGTGCGTCTGTCCCTCCGGTATTCCAGCAGCACTTTGGTAAGTGTCCAGCTCATTCCAGACTTCTTCTCAACAATTGAATTAGGCAGCAGTTGCTAATTGAGAAGCAGTCCTCCTAGCTCAGACGTACTACACAGAAATGTGCATTATCAACACTATCCACCACCCGCCATCCGCTCGCGGACCACAGGCGAAGCCACCACCGCCAACATGCGGGCCTACACGCCTATCCTGCTTTTGGCAGTCGGCGCTGGCAATCAAGTCGTGCACGTCGACCTTTCTGACGCTGTCGCCGTCTGGGCTCCGTGGCGTCTCCTTCATCCAGTGGGCTCAGCTGGCACGCTGCGTGGCCACCCTGCACCAACTCAGCGTGCACCACGAACCGGGGTGGGACCTAGCTGCTGTGCGCAGCCTCGTCGACTTGCCCGTCCTCTTGTCCTGTATGGCGGACAAACTAGAACTCGCCGCTGTAGAAGCGTGCGAGCAGCCGGCATCAGCCGATGGCGTGTTCACCCAGCTTGCACGCGGCCTACGCATGTATAAGTCGGCTTATCAAGACAAAGGGCCGCTAACCCAACAAGATGATTCGCGAAGAACATCAGAAGTGGGAGATGGAGTAGACTCCAGAGTGGATGCGGCTACGGCTACGGGTATGGCCACAACTACGGATGCAAATATAGATGTGTGGACATATGGCCAAGAGGCGGGATCCTTAATGAGTCCCACTTCATGGCTGGATCAATTTTTCGTTGACTTCAAGGATTAAATGATACCTACATTGCAAAGGATTTCTCACTATTATGAGAGAGGCATATGCAGTCTTGAACCTAACATAGATCTCATCTTGCTGAGAGCATACCCCTATTTTCTTGCTTCTACTTCCTGGCCCGGCGATATGATACCAGGCTACATGTAAATAACTAGACCTCGGGACCTAACTGTTGCCCTGACGAATGACGATCTACCCTTGACACTGGGCTTGAAAGGGCTACACGTTCGGAGTATCGTTAACGGATGTTTACGGGGTTGGGTTTGTAAGCCATCCACCGATCATATCTGATATCCGGTATTCAACGATGAATAGCCGGTGCACTACAACAGTTCTGTAAGAAGCCTGGGCCGTTCTCAAACTGCCTGTAGCCAACCAGGTGCTGTCTTGTATCGAGTCTCTCCTCCCGTGTCGTTTCGCAGTATTGATACGGCGCCGTCCCAGTTTACCTAAGCGGGCCGGAGATCCTTGTAGTAAATCCCTGTTAGTGCCAAACCGGCCTCAAAGTCCGTTCCAGTCCGGTTGGCGGTTGGTCCCGTCGATCTGACAGGGACTAAGAACCGGATTTCAAATTCCGGTTCCGACTTACACCAACTTACACCAGCCGACACTCACTCGCTCCCGCCTAGTCGTGGGATTCCGCTCCATACATGTATTCTACAAGCAATGGTATGTTTCTAAAATCTTATACTCTGTATTTGTACATGCTGGTGGGTGTGTAACTCTCACTTCGTGCTATATAGCTTGCGGCTTCACGGTAAGTTGGCACGACAAACTACACATCCTTTCTCGCGACAACCACTAATACAGATCCTGGCGTCACTCAACTTCAGTGCCGTAGCCCCTACCTTGAAGTATGACTGAATCCAATAAGTCAGTGGACACAGGCGAGGTGCCACCGGAGAAGACTGGCGATGTCGAGAAGTACGGCTCCGATGGCACCTCCTCTGGGAATGAGGCCACAGACAGTGACGGTAAGTATCCCACTGGCATGGTCTTATGGTCCATCCTGGGGCCAGTTACGATTGCCTACTTTCTTGTCTTCCTCGACATGTGCGTCGTGTCTACCGCAGCCCCCGCCATTACACAGCGGTTCAATTCTCTGATCGATATCGGCTGGTATGGAGGAGCGTACCAGCTCGGGAGCTCAGCACTGCAGCCGCTCACCGGCAAGATATACAGCCACTTCAATATAAAGGTGAGTGCTTCTGTGGCCTCTTAATAAGAGGCACAAGAGGGAAGAGAAAGGATAGGAAAATGAGGGTAAAAAACTGGGAAAAGAAGGCAAAATGGAACAAAACTTTCTAACGCTGGATATAGTGGTCATTCCTTGTATTCTTCTTCATCTTCGAGCTTGGATCTGTCATTTGTGGAGCGGCCGTCTCGTCGCCAATGTTCATCGTCGGTAGAGCCATTGCAGGTGCCGGCTCGTCGGGTATTGGAAACGGTGCCCTGACCATCATCTCGGCTGTGATGCCTCCCAGAAAGCAAGCCAAGTTCCTGGGTATTAATCTGGGCATTGGCCAGCTCGGTATCGCTTTAGGCCCCATCATTGGTGGTGCATTCACTCAAAGTGTTACATGGCGTTGGTGTAAGTGATTTGGCTGACTTCTTGGGTTAACCCCCGACCCTGCTAACTCGCTGTAGGCTTTTACGTCAATCTTCCCATTGGCGGTGCTCTAGCCATTTTGCTGCTTTTTGTCAACATCCCCGAGATGACGGACAAGCTGCCCCCGAGGCAAGTCCTTGGTACCACCATCAAGTCTTTGGATCTTCCTGGTTTTATGCTCATCAGCCCCGCGGCCATCATGTTTTTGCTTGCATTGCAATACGGCGGCACTTTGCATCCATGGAATAGCTCTGTTGTCATCGGCCTTTTGGTTGGCGCCGTCGTCACCTTTATCCTCTTCCTCGTCTGGGAATATTACCAAGGTGATAACGCCATGGTGCCCTACGCAATGATAAAGAAGCGTATTGTCTGGTCTGCTGCGGCTAATCTGTTCTTCCTTCTTGGTGCCATTTTGGTAGCCGAATACTACCTCGCCATTTATTTCCAAACAGTGCTCGATAACGGGCCCATCATGAGTGGTGTGCATCTGCTGCCGACGACTCTGGGATTGGTCCTTTTCACTATGCTCTCTGGAATGATGAGTTCGTTGCTACCCTTTGCCTCTTCCTCCTTGACCACCTAAAAGACTATGAGACTGATGATTCGCAGCCGAGATTTTTGGATATTACCTGCCTTGGAACTTGGGAGGAAGTTCTATGGCCGCCATTGGCTATGGCCTCATGTCTATGCTGAAGCCTACGACCTCTTCATCAAAATGGCTTGGGTACCAGGTCCTCTATGGTGTTGGTAGTGGCGCTATGAGCTCGGCGGTGAGTTACTTTTCATTATTCAATCTCCTGACATACTTGTCGAATCATGTTTTTGCTAACTGTTCCTTTTTTTCTTGAAGCCCTACGTAGCGATCCAAAATCTTGTCCCACCCCCGCAGATTCCTATTGCCATGGCCATCATAATCTTTTGTCAAAACATGGGCGGTGCAGTCTTCCTTGTTGCTGCCAATTCCATTTTCTCCAATGGCCTGCGCAAAGAGCTCCAAAAGCACACCAACGAGATCGGCGTCAACCCAGACATCATCCTAAGTACCGGAGCTACAACTATCCGAAGCCTCGTTTCCGGCGATAGACTCACAGCCGCGCTCAAGTGCTATACCACGGCAATTAGCCATGTCATGTATCTCGGAATCGGAGTCAGCATCGCCACGTTTGCTTTTGGCTGGGGCTTGGGCTGGGTTGATATCCGGAAGGTGAAGCAACTACATGTTATTACTGCAGATCCTTCTCCAGCCGCGCCGGAGAGCAAGGAGAACGTGGACTCGGCCGCCGAGACGTTGACGACGGCGTAGGAGAGAAAACGAGTAAAGGTTCCGTTATGCAGCCAGAACGGTCACATAACTCTCACCCGAAGTTCAGCATTCCCTAGGTGTACAAGGAAAATAGACTGGCGATACACAAAGTTGGCATGATCTTTATAAGCTTCTTTGCAATCAAAGAGGTTTGGTAACATTAAAATGGCAAATTGCAAAAAGAAAACATATTCGATTCTATATTTGGGGGCGTAATTTGCCAACAATATAATATTGATAGTACTTTCCGACTGCTACCGCATCATATAAGTATTTTGGAACCAACGAAGTAATCATTTAGTAGAGGAAAGAGACCAATGAACAGGCATCGATCTTAAGGTGTTCTGCTTTACTTAAAAAAGGGCCACGTGATGAGAGAGCATGTCTCTAGACTGGGTCCAGAAGCACAGGGAGATACTCGTTATGCTGCTGGCGTATGTGGTTAGCGGGTTTGATGTGCTGCCTGACATTGATGTAGCACCGACCGCACGTGCCAGGTCTGGTTCCGCAGCAGTGCAAGCCCAATTGATACATTGGGAAATGGAACACAGTACCTCAAGGATTGTGCTTACCTCCACACCTCCATCAATTTGGCTGGGCAGCATACTACTACATTCCTTTCAGGCCTTTGTAATCTGTTCTTGACACGGAGAACTCTCGAGTCCAACACCTATCGACCATATTTACAACATTTGAGTCGTATAATACTGCATATCCTTTGGCATTAATAATGGATATAACCAAACTGAGAACGTATAAGCACGGGTCCCTGGAGTGAGTTGAGTCCTTTGTCCCTAAATCTTTCATCCTGGTCTAACTGGACTGTAGCTTGCGGGGTAGAGCACTTACTGTTACGGTTGGATCAACCAAACCCGTGACGTTCTCCGTTCATGAGCATTTGATTTGTCGCACTTCGGATTATTTTAAAACAGCTATGAAGGCTTATTGGGAGACATCTAATAGTGGATCTATTGCTCTTAAAGAAGAAGACCCGGAAGTGTTTGAGGTATACCTGCATTGGTTGTACTTTGAAACACTCCCAGTCAAGAATGACAACCCTGGACTAGAAGGGAACATTGAATACGTACAACTCGCAAAAGCATACGCATTGGGAGAGTTTCTTCAGGATGTTAATTTCAAGGACGCTGTCCTAGATGCGATCTTGATCAAATCCCGCTCCGCGGCATCGGACGGTCTGAATTGGTATCCTGTTGGGCCGGCCATCCGCCACATATATGAAGGGACTCCGGAATCATCGGCCGCTCGACGCCTTCTGGTCGACATGTATACTTACCATGGGCTTGGAGAATGGTTAACGAAATGGGCCAATAAAGACGACCTGCCTAAACAATTCCTTCTCGACCTTGCCATTGAAGCTTTGACAAAGAGAGCTCGCCCTTCCGCATCCCTAGCTCCAAAAAAAGGAACCTGCGAATATCATGAGCATCTACCTGATCCAAACAGCTGCTATGTGAACTGTTCAGGATCAAAGCGCGGCAAGGCAGTACACATCGCATCCTGTGATGCCCAAAAGATCAACTGAGTTGTATGGTTTGATGGTGCCAGAATCTGGCAATATGCAAGACCGCTGCGGGGTTCTTGTTGATTTCGCGGCTGTTGCCTTCGATAAGCGCCGCAATACCGCCTGGGCCGTTGTAAATCGACATGAGCTGTGTCCAAAACTGGCCATCGCCATCAGCCATCTTGAGATCTTGCCTATTCATACAGAGCTGGAGCCAGATCTGGCGTAGGAGCGTGTCTGCGGTTCGTAAATTTGCGATAACCCTTGCTGTTCTACCTACGCATGCCCTGCTTCCCTCCGACCATATGAAAATTTTCAGTTTATCGATCTTGCAGCACGGCGCTGCGTTTGACAAAATGAGCTACTATCCACTCAAGACAATAGCTGAGTTTTACGCAGGAGAAGAGTGGGCCGAATTATAGCATTGATCCATTTACGGAGTAGAAATCACTGGTATTCAATCTCAGCGGGAAAGAAACTCCATGCGCATGTGTTCATGCAGCCAGTTCCCTTAGAATCCCGACAGGTGAATAGGCTGCTATATATTCTCTCCTTATCGACCTTTATTTTCAGATTATTCATGTTCTTACCGTCTATGTAGTTACGATTTGTGATTATTAATTATGCGACTCTGAGGTTTCATCGGCGGTGAGTCGGATCGAGCTGTTGTAGACTGTAGAACGCCTTGTTGCCTGTTTCTATTTTGAGGCTAAACAGGGGAAAATCACCGATGCCCGATTAGGGTGCGGAGCTGGAAGACGCATCAATTGAAGCGAAGGAATATCCCAAAAACTCCCCTCTTAAGATAGCTTCCACCAATCTTTCAGTGTTTCCTCGTGCAGCAATATAACACCAATAACTCAGCCTATCCGGCGACAGAAAAAGCATCGCGACGAGACCAAAGAGATGACGGTGCATGACTCTCTTCTTTTTGTTACGCCAGTTGCTGTAACCACAGAAGCAGATGTCCGGATAGGATCCTCCAATCATGATTCAGAGGCCGCCAATGATAATGAGGGCCTTTTGGCCCAATCACTACTACTCCAGAACTCAACAAATGAGTGCCATCAAGATACTAATAATTTGTATCGTTATTCGCCATTGCTAGGCCATCGACATATTCGATTGCTTCGCTTGTTACCAAGTCGGAATCAGGATGCGCCTCTTCATTCCCAGCTTTTTGATTATCCTATGTTGGAGCTAGGCGATGGATCGCACATGTACGAGGCATTGTCATATGTGTGGGGGAGTTCGGAGAGGCCTCATACTCTCTATATTGATGAGAGGAGTATGCCCATCACAGCAAACCTCTACGAGGTACTCTTGCGTCTTCGAGACAAAATGATTGAGCGGATATTATGGATAGACGCTGTTTGCATCGACCAGACCAGCATCGAAGAGCGAGGAGAGCAAATTCAGTACATGGCAGAGATCTATTCTAAAGCAAATCGCGTAATCGTGTGGCTGGGTGAAGAAGCCGACAACAGCGATCAAGCCTTCAAGAATATACGAGCGGCTGCAGATGAGGAACACAAACAGACATTCAATAAAGAAACGGATCGGCAGGCAATTCTCGCTATACTTGAGCGACCATGGTTTCGGCGAATATGGGTAAACGATATATATTCCACCAGTATCGCAAAGCACACTAATACTTGTCATAGGTTCTTCAAGAAGTTGCTGCTGCTCAACATATTGTCATGATGTGTGGCTCCATGAGAATTGATGGATACGCTTTCTGCTTAGGTTTACCATCGCTTCTCCGGTACGAAGATATCCCGAGTCATATACGATCAGTAACCTATCTTATGAGAGGCTGTATATTTAGACCAAAGTATAGGGTGAACTCAATGGGTGGTATATCTTTGGATATACGGCCTCTAGGCGCGCTCATAGATATGTACCACGCACACGAGGCCACCGAGCGCCATGACAAAATCTTTGCCTTACTGGGAATGAGCTCTGATAATCCGACTACCTCAGGGTTATTGCCCAACTATAAAACACCATGGAATGAACTTATGGCACAGCTTGTCACGTTTATACTAGGCGAACGGGTATTTGTCAAATCATGGATTAAACAGCAGGCAGCTGTCATATTTGCGAAAGGATGTGTTATTGGCGTCGTGTCTCCTGTTCAAATAGTACATGACGATTCTCGTGGAGATAGGCAACACATCAACATTAAGAGAATGGACACCCCTGGACCATCATGGACCGTTCAAGTCGCGGGGAAACCCATCGAGGTCGGCGATCTCTTTTGTCACCTACTTGGAGCTGCAAAACCCATGGTCATTAGGCCACATGATGATTATTTCTCAATCATTATGATAGAGTTTACTCCTCCCAAGGTTGACGGAATGGAGAAAATGGATTTTGAGCAGTTAGAAGAGCCGGAAAGCTCTTCTGTGCATGACTTCCTGCTTGTATGGGATTGGAATAGCCCTCATGGAGAGACAACGAATCGAGACTATGAAGCATGGATGACTAGCCGAATACTCGAGTACCCAAAAGGAGAATCAGAAGACTACATAGACAAGCAGACACGCCTATGGAATGTAGCTCTGATTATGAGTGATGCAGGAAGCAACGACAAAGCGATAACCAGCACTCTTCAAGGCATGAAGAATGCTTGCGTAAGAGACTTTGGAGAATCAGATCGACGAACGCTCATGTGCATGAGCAAACTCGCTTTGATGTACGGGAGAACGGGGACCTTATGGGAAGCCGAAAGCGAATTTTGGCGAATGGTCTGGACGAAAATGAACTTACAGGAGGGAAGTGAGGATCTCATCAGAGAGTTGACGAATTTTGTGGCAATGTGCAGAAGCCATAGTCATTTTAACGGGGCCAAGAATTTCGACAAAGTAAGAAACCTGTTAGAAATGGCCGCACGGCATCCCTTGATGGGAGACAAAGATTTTGCTGTACTTCTGACGGAAGCGAGCCTTAGAGAGGTCGAATTTACGGAAAAAGCCGTGAGGGCGGCGGAGAAAACATTTACCAGCGCTCTTGAAGTCGACCAGACGCCTAGCCGAAGAAAATATACTCCCCCACCGATGGAGGTCCTACTTACAAGAGCAGTAAGGAAGGGGAATATCGAAGCAACATACCTCCTTCTCTGCCAGGAGAATGTCCAAGTTCTAGAAGCGGTATTAATAGCCGCGGTAAAGAACGAGGACAGTTCAGCGTTATGGTGCTTGCTTGGAAGAGAGAAAGACGAGATACGGATTACAGAGAGTGTAGTCATGGCAGCAGCAAAAAAGAATGATGAGTCGGTATTGCAGTACCTTCTTGAAAGACATGGAAGCAAGACTCACCTCACGGAAAACGTTGTTGTCGCTGCAACGGAGAATCAAGAACGTTCCGTATTAGTCTATCTGCTTGGGAGATGGCGCCACAAAGTCCAGATCACACCGAAAGTTGCCGTCGCAGCAGCAGAAAACGAGTATTTTCCAGCTTTAAAAATCCTACTTCAAGCAAAAGGGACCGAGTTTGAAGTTACTGAAGAGGTAGTTGTGGCAGCGGCGAACAACAGAGAAAAGTCGGTGCTAGTTACGCTGTTGCAAGAAAGAGGGGGCGAAATCCAAATGACAAAGGAGGCGCTCGCAGCTGCCAGGAGCAATGCCAATGTTGTGGCATTGAAGCATATACTTGAAGAATCGAGAGTAAGAGCCAGATCACGAGGGAGTTGGTCGAGTTAGCACAGGATGTAGATGGCGTCCACCGAAATACAGTATAAATAGGGACTTGGAAAGTATTATTGAAGTGGATTCAATTGCTAATCATGGCTACCTACTATTACCCCATGCCTGCCGCAACATAACCACACGAGTACAAAACTACCTATACAATCCACTTGCAGCTCTCAACTGCCAGAAAGTCCGCCTCTTTTGCGTCATATCACCCCTACTGCTAGACAGGCGGGGATTTTGCTCCATCTTCCTACTAAAATCTAGTATGGATTGTCGGAGGAGTTGTAAGAGAGTCTTTCTCCGCCCCCAATCCACTATACGGATACATATTGTATCATATCCACGCGAGAGAAGCATGCAAATGGAGGAGAGAGGGAGACGAATAGAGGGGCTTAGCCGCCTCTTAATAATCAGACTAGATGGAGAACCATCTGGAGCATCAAATTGCCCCCCCGAAGAATCTTCAGAGGGTCCCACTATTGCAAGCAAGCATTACATCTCATTGGTCAGCTCGCAAAGTAAGCGTTTCAATTGGCGGAATGATCGAATACAGTGGACCCCCCTTTTGTCTCGCATCGATTCGGGGACGATGAAATGCCATGGTGTGGGAAAGAGTCCGCATCAACCCCGACTGTCTGCGGGTGGCGTTTGGCGGATTTAAAGAATGATGGAGCCGAGAGTGGAAATGGACGGAGATTAGAATTGAAGACATCATGCCTTTATGATGGTGAAAAGGATATAAGAGACAGCTGAAATGCTCGAGAGGATGAACTTGGTTGCTTCAGTCCAACAAACATATAAACATATATATAAACTTTCGACACTCCATCACCACTCATCTTCAATCTAATTCACTGATTACACATACCTTCCTATATACAAAATGTCTCGATACGCTGCTGTCCACGCCTGGAACAAGCTCGGCGGAGTTGGTGATGCCCGTCCCACTGCCGAACAGATCATCAAGGACGCTGGTAAGGAGGACCTCAAGGGCCAAGTCATCATCATCACCGGTGTCTCCTCCGGAATTGGCGCCGCCAGTGCCAGAGCTCTCGCTGCTACCGGTGCTTCTCTCTACCTGGCTGGCCGAAGCATTTCCAAGGCCAAGGCTGCGCTCCCAACCATCGCCGATCTGCCCAACGTTCACTTCCTCGAGCTCGACCTGGCGTCAAATGCCAGCGTCAAGGCCTTTGCTGCCGAGTTTCTGAAGCAGTCTGGCGGCAAGCTCAATGTCCTGCTTAACAATGCAGGCGGTATCACTTCTGAGCGCAAAGTCACCGTTGATGGCTTTGAGGAACAGTTTGCCATAAACCACCTCGGCTCTTTCCTGCTCTTTTCTCTTCTCAAGGATGCCTTGCTCGCCAGCGCATCAGCTTCGAACCCTAGCCGAGTGATCAACGTTACCAGCTACGGACACCGTCTCGGAAGAATCCAATGGGACGACCTCAACTTTGAAAAGGAATACAATCCCTCGCTTGCTTATGCTCAGGCCAAGAATGCCAGCATCTACACGGCCACCGAGATTGACCGTCGCTACGGCGCCCAAAACCTCACCGCGTGGAGCGTCCATCCCGGCGGTATCCTCGAATCCGCCTTTTTGGACAATAGCGGCTGGGGCAAGGAGGTCGTTGAGGGACTCATGAAGACTTGGCCGTCTGAAGTCTTCAAGAACAACTCACAGGGCGCTGCGACGCAGGTGTGGGCGGCAGTTAGCGACGATGTCCTGGCTGAGGGAGCTAGAGGAAAGTACTTGGAAGACTGTTCCGTTGCACTTCCCACGGAGGAGACAGATAAGCCCGAATGGAGGGGACACGCTGCTTATACTTACGATGAGGCTGACGCGAAGAGGATTTGGGAGGTCAGTGAGAAGTTGCTCGGAGTCAAGGCCTAATTTAGCACGTAGTCGAGAAGGCTGGCCTAAAGAAATAGTATAGCATAGCATTAAATCTTTATAATATAAAGCGAATTATCATGTCTCATCATATCCATTTCTCGGTGCTGCTTATAACCGAAAGTAAGCAATTGTTCAATCGATGCGTGGTCTTTTCTCATAAGGCGTCCAATAGTTTCTTCGCCGCCCTGTTATATCTTGGGCTGGGACACAGCCAGGGTTGAAGTGGTCGACGCTGTCTCCAAGTGGCCACATTGCGGTTAGTAGGATCTGACCCTCAACGCACAGCTGCGGCTTCTTCCACGTGGTCCAGGCAAGATCTTGCATAAGGTCGCGTACAATGGTGCGGGTTTGATTCACTGCCTCCTCCATATCGGCGCTCTTTACGCCTCTCTTGATTAAGTATGCATCAGGCGCCGCATCTGGTGATGCCTGGAGTAGAATTGATCGCATGAAATAAAGGTCGCTGCAGATATGCTGCGTAACGGTCCCGAGAGCGGTATGGATCAATGAGTCTGATAGAGTCCAGTCCTGTTGCGACAGCAGTGCCGGTTTCAAGTAGTGTGAAGCGCAACGGTCAATGGCTTCGGCAGTTCTATTTCTACCATCATCGTCCTCTGCCAGTGTGACATCGCCGGGGAGGCTCGGGGCTTCGAGATATGTGAGCACTGTACCTTCCAGCTCGCCGATGAATAAATCCGTTGAAACACTAGCCGAAGCCATGGCTGCCAATCTGTTGCCGAAGCGAGCGATGATCATGTCTACAACTGCTTGCCAATTGACAATAAACTTTCTCGGCTCCACGAACAAGGTCTGTATGTAGTTCTTGATGTCTAGCAAATGCTCTCGCTGTGCTGCTCCTAGTCTGATAAGGTCCGGCCGATCTGGATCTGTATTAGAGATGTTGATGGGGAAGAAGAACCCAGACACCATGGATGAAAAGTCCATTTGAATTCGGTCGCCTCCGAGGCCGTCATATCGCTCAGTGGCTGCCCTTGACCACAAGTAGGGTATCAAGGAGAAGTCATCTTCCAATCTGTCCTCTGGGACAAGTGTCCGGATCGAAGAATCAAGGTTCAAACCGGAGCTGAAATTGCAGTATATGACCTCGAAGCCAATCTCCATGCGCATAATCCCGTCCCATCCCCATTCGGTGATGAGATCGCAAAGTGCTTTTGCGCGATACATTTCGCCCCCCATGTCATCCCAGCGCGAGCTATTGCTTTGACAAAGGACTTCGTCTTGTGAATCTAGCGTCCCAACAGGGCTCTTGCCTGCCGATGTGCCATCCAGATAGAGAAGCTGTACATTGCGTGTTGTCTGATAGGTCTGTAGATACCCTCTTACTCTTCCTTCAACCTCACAGTCACAGCCATCAATTCCTGCTTGATCAAGGGGTTTTTGTTCAGAGGATAACGAATGGAGCTGCTCATCGCGACAAGGACGACAGCCTCGAGGGCCCCCTTTTGGTACTCGGGCAAAGTTTTCTGCATGTTCAACTTCAAAAGCTAGCCACTCGGGGCCTTCTGGAGGCTGTTCGAAGTAGCCTCCATGATACAGCGAGATCCCGGCCGGCACAACAACGGGAATGAAGCCGAAGCCGTTATGATTCAGCGACGATCCCCATTGACGGCCGGTAGAATGGATGGCGTTGAAGATGTGGTTGGCGTTGGCTTTTGCGCTGTCATAGCTTGGGCGGATTGGCGTTTGCCCCTGCGCCGCCACAACCGAAGCCAGCAAGACGACGAGCTTCATGTTGGCTGCGATGGAAGCCATTGTTTGTAGCACATGTGTAACGACTCATCTCGTGGATTTCAAGCCCAGAAGGAGTTGCTGGCATTACGCGTTCCTTCCAGGCACCAGACTTATTCCGCGTAAGCGGCGGATGAGGACAGCCGCTACTATTGGCTCTACAACCCTTGTTCGTAACCATTGCAAGAAGCGTTATCAGTAGCGAATCACAACGAAGCCTTGGATCTATTGTGGTATGTTTTCTCATGACAGTAGATTGATAAGAAAGCAAGATATTAGTAGGCGCATGCGATTGTCGGTTTTGGTTGTCGAGCGTCTTAGTTGTGTCTGTTGATGATTCAGTGGCCCGACGCGTACTTTGTTTAGACTAGGCAGGCAGCAACAAATCAATTAATGTTAGTATTATCGATGCATGACTTTATAGTTTCCAGATGGGATGAAATATGCAGTTACTTGCAACAGTTTTTTGGGATTTTTCTTTGTCGTTTAAAGCAACGAATCAAACCCGCTACACACGCACATAGTGGTTGATTGCCCTACTTGCGGAGCTGTCTCGAGACCAAGATGATTAATGCATTACATTAACAACATGACTTTCATTCACCTGGTCGCTTGGACACCGACCTCCCGAGCGGTTGACATTTACTATGAAACAATGAAGCATGAGTCTTCTCTTCACAGCATTTCTTGCTCACGTTGCTGCAGGTAGCCGTCATACCGCTCGTGTCCGTCATGTGCACCAGAGAGCCGCTCAACTAATATCGCCAAACGCTGCTGAAGGATTCATCTCGCAGCTCATTCACTTTGTGTCTATCAACTATTTCAATCATGTTTGTTAAGAAACACAGTGAATCGTCACTGCAAATCATAACATTTGGAACCAAAGTACAGGTACGTGTACATGCACTTCTAGGTAGGTACCTTGTTCCGCACTGACGTTTTCTCTCTCAGGGCAACTGGCCGCCAGCTGGCCATGGTCTGCTCCTTCCTCCAAGTCGTTGCCCAGCCAAAGCCAAACAAAAAACAAAACGACAGAAATTCCACGGCCTTTTCTTTTTCTTTTCTCTTCCTCTCCAGATCCTCTTCTTCTGTCCAAAACTCCCAATCTTCAGCGCCTCGAAGACGCCCAGTGACTCGCGTCTTCGCTTTATTCCTGTGAGAAGAGGCTCATCTGCTGCTTCATCCTCACAGTCTCGCCATCGCCTCTTCTCTTGTGCATCCTGTCAGGTTTCCTCACCACTCCCGTTTCCCATACACAAATCCATCTGGTGTAGTCACTTTGGATCAACTCAGGTAGCAAAGCTTGTCATCTGAACTGAGTCGGCATCTGCTGTATCGTCTCCATCTGATCACTAACGCATCCAAGTCTCCCTAGGTGCAAGAAAAGGCGGGAACGATGGCGGATAGTCTCCGCCTCTCGCCCGTCTTCGAGCGCGTTCAGAGCGACCCTCTCAGGAACATGGAGGGTTTGAACCCAGAGCGTGCCTTGCGGTTGCTGCAGCCACGCTCTCCGGAAATGCCAACCAACATATCGGTTGGGCCACGGATGTCGGGTAGCAACGCCCTCAGTCTCGGCGTGGCTACCTCTCAAAAGCAGTCGGGCGTCAAAAAAGAGCTCTCTCCATCGCAGAATGGAAGAGGAGCTCAGCCTCTTGTGCATCTCCCAAAGAACCCTACCTTGGTGATTGCGGGAGTCAAGAGACCTCGCGATCATCTGGACAACTCAGAGTCGTACGCCCAGAAGCACCCATGCTCAAATCCTCCCTCATTCCCGCCTCGTGAGTCGATACATATTCGCCGTTGCACCTGAGTGATACTCATCTGCCTCACAGCACCGCCAACAAATATTCACACCATCTACTTGGAAAGCCTTATTACGCCACGCTGCCTCTTGCTGACAATCAAGTCAAGGCGTGGCGATGGCAGCCAGGCAATTTTGACCCAGTATCGTTCAATTTCGAATGCAGGCCTGCTTCTAGTAAACGCGATCCAAGCCCGGCTAGATCTCCCTGTTCTACAGCTGCCAGCTCCAAACGAGGTGGAGGGGAGTCTAGAGCGGGTCATTCAAGGGGACCTTCTGGAAACTGTTTGGTGCGATATCACACCCGAGGCAAAGTATGCCTATGCGCGCCAACTGCGTCACATTCTCAACAATATGCGTAGTGGCATGAATCCAATTCATGCCGACTCGACTACTTCAGGCACGAGGAGTATGCTAGGATCCGCCATGTCAGGTCCCTTCTCTCTGATGCTGGATCAGCATGTCCAGAATACATATTGGGCAGTACGTGTTGAGCCCACATGCCGCCAATTTGTTGCTTTCTTGGCGTCTTCATTCGTTCAGTCCGTTCCGACACAAGTTACCGATGCTCTGAAATGTCAGTTCCGGTCAGACTATAATATCCGTTTCACGCATGGTGAACTGAGCCCGAAAAATATCATCGTTCAAAACAGCAAAATAGTGTGCATTCTCGGCTGGGATAGTGGAGGTTGGTATCCAGAGTGGTGGGAGTACGTCAAGTTCTTCGAGGCTCGCACTGCTCCTGAAAACCAAGACTGGTACGACTATGCTCGCGACATTTTTGTTGAGACTTTCCCAAACGAACTTGTGGCGTATCAGGGCATTGCCAGATGCCAGAGGCAGTAAGGCCGCATGGGAAGATGCAATGGAATATTCCATCGCTCTCTTTGCGAGTATGATGTTTTTTTTTTCTTTGGCCATGCTCGTTTGTCTCTTACCAAGTCGTGCGATGGATTGAGATCCCTCCATCGCATGTGTAAAGAGAGCACCACCCGTCTATTTGGCAAGAATGCATATGTATAATGGCGGCAGAGATAGGAGAGCATGGTGTATGATCCAAATGTCAAGTGTAATGTATCCATACACATAGGGCTTCAGTTACGTTGTGTGTATCGTTCTGAATCGACTCTAAGTAAATAGTGTCAAATCAGCAATAGACGAGTTAAAGCTGATCCGAGTATGTTGGCAAAAGCAGCAAACTGTGTCATCTATCCTCACCCTCCCAAAAGAAGTGGCATGCTGTCCAGATAGGTACGCTTGGGTCATTTTATCCTACTATCAACAGACATCGCAGACTCGTAACAGTATGGAATGTGCTACGAATGCCAGTTTATTTTACAAATTTTTCTGTGCAAAAGTAGATGTAAAGGTCTAGTTACCGAATCGCTTGGAAACGGTTCCCCAGTTGATGACGTCCCAGATAGCGCTGAAGTACTCGGCCTTGCGGTTCTGGTACTGGAGGTAGTAGGCGTGCTCCCAGGCGTCGATGCCCAGCAGGGGCTCGAAGTTGCCGGTGACGGGGTCCTGGTTGGCGCGAGTGACGAGGCAGAGGTTGCCGGAGGACTTGTCCTTGACGAGCCAGGCCCAGCCGGAGCCCTGGATGCCAGCGAGGGCAGTGTTGGTCTGCTTCTTGAGATTCTCGAAGGAGCCAAAGTCCTGGTTGATTGCAGTCTATACGTTCGCAGATGGTGGTGAGTAAGATGATTTACGTGAAGGCTATGAAGCAAAAAGAGTCAAGTCATACCAAGAGCTTGCCCTCGGGCTCACCACCGCCGCCCTTGCCGTTGGGGGCGAGGTTCTCCCAGAAGAGCGAGTGGTTGACGTGACCGCCGCCGTGGAAGTTGAGCAGAGGGGCCTGGGCAGCGGCAGCCTTGGAGTCGCCCTTGGCCTCAGCCTCGGCGAGGGCCTCGACGGCAGCGTTGAAGCCGTTGACATACGTCTGGTGGTGCTTGGAGTGGTGGAGCTCCATGATCTGGCCGGAGATGTAGGGCTCGAGCGCGCCGTAGTCGTCTGAGTCGCGATTTTTAATGTCAGCTCTGCTCTGCTGCACGAATCGGGGCGGTATTCTGGTTCTCGTTCTTCTTCAGAGACTTACAAGGCAGGTCGGGGAGAGTTGCCTTGCCGCGGGTGAAGCTCGTGGTGGCCATGGCGGCGAGAGGCTTTGCGGCACGGGCGCGGAGGCCGGCGCGCAGGAGAGGCGTCGTGCGGAGGAGGGAGGAAGACATGGTGGCTCTGTTGCAGCTATTCGCAGGTAGGTAAGCAAATATCCAGGTTGTCTGTTAGATCGCGGGAATTGGAGATGCGACGGATGAGGGGCAGGGCGCAAGAGCTTGGAGGGGAGCTCAATTGGGAGATGAAAGAAGAGAGAAGAGATGGGAGAGAAGACGCTTCAATTCAGGGTTGGGCCTTTCGATGATGAGACTGCAAAGGGGAATTGCAAAATGCCGAAGGGCGCTTACCAATGGATACAGAGGCAGATGTTTTTGAGTGCGAGCAAAGATGATGTCAAGGGAAGAGCGGAATTCGTCTTCGGGCCAAATGGAGCTGCGTCGGATTGCCGAGCTCTGGCGGAGCTGAGCGCATCGTTTCGTCACTTTGGTGGGGGACCTGGGGGGAGCTGTCAGAAGAGAGGTACAGGTACGGGAGAGCTGGGAGCTGGTGGCGGGGAGCGGCAGTGGCTAGGGAGAGCTGGTGCTGGTACAGGTACTTGCAGCAGGACACAGCTCATTACATATCCAAGGAACCTATCAGACACCTGATATTATAATGCTTAAGTAGGTATCTTTTAACCTAATATCATCCAGATCTACTCTCGGGATCGTGTCATAATCTTCGAGTATGCATGCACTCAATTACAAGGTCAGCAAGGCAGATGTTTATTGATGACATAAGCTAACAACAGCTCCCTTTATCACCCTACCTCAGCTACATAAACTTCTTCTTTTACCTAATGACAATCATGGCCTAACAACTATCTCGTAGATTTTAGATAAACAGCTTGAAACATCTTCAATATCATCTAATACCTTGTAGGGGGAAGAGCAACCCATCACGTCGATCCTCTAAAGATGAAAATGTTACGTACCTAATTTCTGGATGACGGTCTAAACTAAATCACAAACAAACCAGCTAGGTGTATAAAGCTAAACTCCAAGAACCATTTTCCCAGATGCGACATAATATTTGTCTGAAATGAAATTGCATTAAACTCTTTCTGAAGGGTAAATCCTAGGGAAATCGTTTATCGCAGATACACTACTCTACTAACAATCCGCCACTCTATAAATTCACTACCTATCCAGTTTACATGTATCTAACTGCCAACGCTCCTTGCTCCCGCACTCTTGACCTCATAAAACGATGAAAAACCCATAGCCTACATAAACAGCTATATACACCCAAGAGAAGAAAGTTAATAAGTCATGGTCATATCAAATCTTCAAAATCCTCTTCTTCACAAATGAGGCCGAAACTTCCTTCGCAACGGAATCCAGACTTTGTATCACCTCAAAAAGCTGATTTCTACTCAAGTGAGGAGAGACGGTGCACATGCGCAGGTTCAACACTTTGGTAATCCTCGTCGTCAGCGGTGCTGCAATATCTCGTTCCACCGCCAATCGCGATATCTCTGCATTCACTTTATCGCAGAACTGATCGAAATCCACGCCATTACCTGGAAGCTGTGAAGTAGGCGGAACATAACGAAAATTGAGAATCCCCAGCTGGGCTGGCGAGAGAATTTCCCAATTTTCAAAGCCTCGGAAGACCAATGCCGCGAATTCTGCGAGATCGACTCCGTGGTCAATCATATCGCTAACCTTGTCGAGGCCCAATCTCTGAAGTGTGAACCAGAGCTTCATGCCCCGAGCCGGTCGAGACATTTCGATCCCTCGGTTCCAAAAGTTGACCTTCTCTGAGGAGGCTTCATCCGCGTCCCGGATATAAGACGCGCCCGTGGCAAAGCTTTCGACTAGATCGCGCTTGTCTCGGACGAGTATCAGGCCGCAATCGTAGGTTTGGAACAGCCATTTATGAGCATCCCACGTCAAACTATCTGCGCGACCAATACCGTCGGCACAGTGCCTATGTGTCTTTGAGAGAAGTATCGATGCTCCATATGCGCCATCGACATGAAGCCACAAGTTTTCGGATTCAGCTATATCAGCGAGCCCGTTCAAGTCGTCAATGCCTCCGGTGTTGGTAAGACCACAAGTTGCTGCGATCATGAATGGTATCAAGCCATTCTTCCTGTCGCTTTCAATCTGTTGCCGAAGGCTGGAGGGTTTTATTCGGTAATTTGAATCACATTCGACGCGACGGATCTGGTTTCGATGAAAGCCCGCCACGACTATGCCCTTTGCCATTGAAGAATGTGTTTGCTCAGACATATAAATGACTGCCTTTGGCCTCTGTTCGAACTGCAATTTGGCATCGCGTGCGGTTACAATGGCCGTCAAGTTGGCCACTGAACCTCCCGATACGAAAATACCACCGGATGATGATGGAAACCCGGCTTGTTCAGCCAGCCATTTGATGAGAGAATCTTCCACGGTACTGGCACCAGAGCTCTGATACCAACTACCGGCGCCGACATTATACATGGTGGTGAGTATGCTCCCCAGGAACGAGTTTTCGTCGACAGGAGAAGGAATAAAGCCAAAAAACCTAGGATGGTCCATTGCTATTCGATGGGACATGATCTTGGCCATGTCCGCAACGACCTGGTTCAACGGTGATGCGTGTGTGCCTGGCCGTGCGGCATTTCGCATATATGCGAGTTCGTCCTCATTTGCTATGTCGACAATTCTTGATGACAATGATAATTTCTGCGTTATTAAGAAATAATTGCAGAGCTCCTCCATCAGTTGTATATGGGTCGCATTTGGTGATGCCCGCTCTTCATCCTGATAAAAGCTGAGATCGGCCATTATAGTGGTGTAACAAGGTTGCGTAGCTCAGCTACTATAATTTCAACGAAATGGTCGACTTTCAAGAAATTGCTTCTAATTATTACAGAGGATCTGTATTTGTTGATATACTGGCGCAAGGCCTACTATTTGACCGAAAAAAAAAGCCTTCACATATGCCTTCCTATTCCATATCTTGGCTTTCATGTTGTTCAGGCAAGATACTCCAAAAGTGTCGCGGTTGCCTATAGTCAGCCTACTTGTATTATCCAGCTGCGGACTAGATGTAATGTTTTCAGCTGAAAGGCATAACTTGGCAGCTGAAAAAGGCACTGCCTACGAAAGCAGTAAGCATCTTGACTTTTCAAGGGTAGATCCTCTTTTAGCGCTCATAGGGGGTAGAATCGCTCTCTGTGCAAACAACCAATCCGGTCTTCCAGCAGCTCAGCGACAATTACGCGTATGGGCAGTCAAAAGTCCTGCGATGGGATTGGGTGGATCTGTCTCGGAGGCTATTGCGGCTAGGTAGAAGGAAGCCACTAAATTGATACGAGTCTTATAAGAATGGATCTGGTCCCCAGTCTGGGACCAAGCCAAGCAGCATGTGAATCATGCAATTCTACCCAAGGTCCCGCTCATCTCGGTGTCGAATACCACCAGCTATGGGGAATTCTAATAGCCCAGTGGTCGAGAATTGCTCATATCGCATATCTAAATGAAAAATTCTCCCTGTCTGACAAGTCTTCAAGGCCCTTGTCAAAAGTGGGCGGTCCGTGGACCCTTGTGCGCTCTTTGTTCTCTCTATCGAGCACAAAACGAACCACTTGTGCGAGGAAGAAGCAAATCACAAAGCAGATCAAGACGCCTGTGAAGCTTTGGCCGAATTTGGGAGCAAATTTCCTTTTAGTGACAATAGCATTAGCATTCGTTTCGCCGCGAAGGGAAAAAATGGAGCTCATCTTTGTGACTTACTGATCGAAAAGCAAAGAGCCCGTAACGTTGCCTAGCGAGTAGCCAATAAAGGTTCCCGAAGCGTACACAGCCTTCTTTGTATAACCACCCGTATTGGAGGTGCCCAAGCCGATGCATTGGACCCAGGCCGACGAGAAGAAATTGAGCAAATAGAAGGCGAAGATTTTTCCTCCTCTGCTGTTGTCGAGTTTCCAACTTGAGTGCATGTCAGTTTCTTGAACAAGGAATGTCATGTAAGGAGGTATCCGACTTACAGAAGTGAGCAGCCAATAATGACAGGCAGGCAAGATAATGAAATGATGAAGAATCGGGAGTCTTTCCAGTGTCTTCCAAGGTAACCAGAGCCCAAAATACAGATGAAAGCCATTGCGCCGGTCGGAAGATTAAGCAGGAGTGAGGTGTAAGCGTCGAAACCCAATCCGTTAAACACGATAGATGCAAATTGTGTGACAACAGCTGAGCCCGTGCAGCTCAATAGAGAGAGCACGAGAATTCCCCAGAACTGAAACTCGAACAAAGCCTCTGCGATCTGGTAGAACTTCACCTGTTTATTTTCGGTGCCTGCGTTGTTAACACGCGTGCGCTCGACGAGGCGTTCTCTCTCACTCTCCGTAAAGCCTTTGGCGCGCTGAGGTGTATCAGGGAAGATCCAAAGCAATGCGACGCCCCAAAGGAAGGAAATGCCCCCTGCAAATAAATACATTATCTGCCATGGCTTCAATCGACTGCTTTGAATGTGGGCGAGTCCGAAGTTGATGACCGGGGAGATTAAAAGAGAGCCACCGCTGAATGAATACCATATGCTGGATCGCAAGACCTGTTCCGAGTGCGTGTACCATGTACCAACAACGAGCATGAAGACGGGACTAACGCCAGCCTCAACCACGCCAAGGAAGAAGCGATTGGCAATAATGCCTGCATAGGACGTGCATGCAGGCGTGGTGAGCATGATGATGGACCAGACGATTGCTAGAATGGAACAGGTACGCTTGGGATGGAACCGCTGTGCTAACAGCGAACCAGGATACATGCCAGCTATATGGCCAAAGTAAAATACCACGGATACCCAAGCGTAAGACTTGCCCTGGGTCAAGCCAAGATCTGTTCGTAGACCAAATACAGCTGCTTGGCCAAGCAAGCCTTTATCCCAGTACTAGTAATACAGAACTGGTCAGTTACATGTATTCGCCATTGCCACAAAAGCCATGTGACACTATAGAGGAATGCATGAATCCCTACCTGAAGAGCATATGTAATACACAACTGGGAAATATACCATGTCAGTATCTTGACCAGACAACATTTTGACAGTCGAAACTTACCACTGGCATCACACGCCAATCAATCTTTCGCAGCAGCGCCCGATCCACATCTTTTTCAGAGACATGGGGCAGGCTGACTTCGCTGGTCGCCTCTACGGCGGTTTTGTCGTCCGTAGCCATCAGAGCAGTGCTGCTATGAGAAAGCTGAAGAAGAAAAGAAAACGAAACAACCTCTAGAGAACGATGATCAGTTGCCTACCAAGGCCCGGGAATCAGATTAAATACTAGGAAAAAAGACGGCAATGGAGCATTCTCCACCCATCCTCTGGAAGATCAGCGCCCGCAAATCGGATAGAAACAAATGGTTATTTCCTTGTTCAAAAGCTAGACAGGGTATACCGACTGGCATGTAGATCAACATCCCGGTAATCTCAACATACAGCCTATCCAGCAGTAAGCATTTACACAATTAGTTAGGGAGTATAGCCTATCATTAGTACCACCTTCATTGACGCTGGGACACAAATTGTCTGTTTTCATGTTGTCAGAGTGTATGTACTTGCTGTTCTGGGATAGTGAAAGCCATGCGGGTTGACGGCCGCTGATACCAACCAAGCACCATCTTGAACTAATGTATGTTGTTTCTGCCCCTCTCTGAGTTTTAGTTACCAAACGGTCAGCACTTAAGAGGTTAAACGTCCGATTAGTGGCTTCAGGTACATGAGCCGACTAAAAGTAATAAGAGCAAGCGTAGCCCTATGGCGGCCCTATCACTGCCGGAGTAGCTACAATGGTTCTTTTAATTGCCGTATGTTTAGCTATTGTGAAGTTGTGTAAATGACTTCATTTACAAGCAAGGGGAATAAGCTGACAATGGGTTCCACACCGCTCTATAATGGAGGTTAAACGAGAGAACTTTTGCCTAGGATAAGCGGTGAATTGCGATAACATTGGGCGTCAGCATCAGTGATTGATACGAGTATGCTGAGTAAACATTGCTATTTTGTGAAAAGGGGGCATATATACGTCATTAATGTAATCTACTCTAGAACAGCGACACCTGATCCGCGTGGATCGTCTAATTAATATACTTTTTCAATCCTCTTAATCTTTCCTTGGCAGTCTCCAGCACTTCATCCGGTTTACATACAGCAAACCGCATCCACTGTTCTCCGATATGTTGGTTGGCCGGTGAGTAAAACTCACTTGGCGGGATTGCTGCCACTCCGAGTTCCTGGATCAGGAACCATGCCAACTTAAAGTCTCTTGGGCGGTTAAGCACATGGGTGGGGAAGTCGTAGTTTTCCGGTAGCTGCACTTTGCTCATGTTAACCACGACGAAGTAGCCACCTTCTGGTTCTGAGAAGGGCATGTCAAGCTCGTGCCAAATCTCATTGAACAAGTCCATCTTGGACTTCACGTCGGTGATGCATTCATCCCAGAAGCCATTTTCTTCGGCTTGTTCGAAACCTACGTTTTCATTAGTAAAAGTTTATGCACATGTTACTGTTAACGACTTCAACGTACCAATGGCGAAGGCTTCTTGAAGAGGTGATGGAGAGCAAAAGCAAATCCGGGCATGCGCCTTTGTAACATATGAGACGAGTTCGGGCGGGCCCATTACCCAACCTGTTCACTCAGTCAGTTTGCGAAGATATAACGCTGTAAATAATATCGTGAAATCTCTTACCAACTCGCCAGCCTGTGGCATAAAAGTTCTTTCCCGCCGAGCTGAGAGTCAAAGTAATGCGCTCCACCTCGGGCGACAAGGTTGCAATGCGAGAAAATGGGACATAGAATAGTCGGTCATAGACTTCATCAGAGATGATAAGAATGTTGTTCTCAACACACACGTCGGCAATCTGTTTCAGTTCTTCCGGGTTGAAAATCTTGCCCAATGGGTTGTCTATCACATCAAATCCGTCAGCGACAAAACTATTACGTGGATACACGGCGTTGACTAACGAGGTGTGTTTAATACGAGCATTCTCGTGCGGGGAGTAATGGCTTTCTTCAATGCCAAAATGTCGAGCGACCATTCACCGGCTGAGTGAGTTTTTGTCATTCCTGACTTTGGTGGCTGCAACACCACAGATACAACCTTCGCTCCGGCCATCTCAATATTGCTGATGTATCTGTTTTATCTTAGCATCAAAAATCACATATCTCTATAAGCCGGCTATCAGGACACGGCACAAGAATGGCGCGCTTACTGGTCGAAAAACGGCTCTAGCAGCAACACCTCGTCGCCCTGCTGGAGAAAGGCCATGCAGCAGCTCAGAAAACCTTCATTAGCGCCGGTGGTGATGGTGATTTCAGTCTCCGGGTCAAGCTTCCGGCCCCAGAAAGGAGAGTAGGCATTGGAAATGGCCTCTCGCAGACGGAGACGGCCTTTTGGCGGTGCGTATTGGTTGCAGTCAAGGCGCTCTACGGCACTTTTTGCTGCGTCGATGAGAAACTGAGGAGGATTGTAGCCGAAGAAGCCTTGTCCCATGTTCACCACGGGCTGATTTGGTGTAGATGCGGCTGCAGCATTGATAATAGACCTGAATGCAATTAGTGAGTCGCAATCAAGGCAGAAGATTTGAATGAGTCTCATATGTCCACTCACCACACATCTTGCACGTTGCCAGCTACTCGCGGAGAGGGCTGAATTGGCGACTTGATTCCGTTTTTTAACTGAGTCATTGTGTACTGTAATTAGAGCCTTTGGATTTTGAGCAACTATTCTTCCAAATGGTCCAACGCTTCAAACGAGCCGCAGTGTTAGCCATGGGCCTGCTTTATATCTCTTTATTCTACCGAGCCAGAACAGACAGCGCCCCGTACATCCCGGGTAACTGACGGCGTCTAAAATCTTACGAGGGTGGATTCATTTTGCCATCAGTTTTCTCAAGTCCGGGCGCACTTGCGCCAGCTTACCGACTGTGTTAACTTGATTGAAGCATGACTCAATGTTCCTACCGGCCTTAAGTCGCCCGTATGGGGTGCTATATACTCGTATTACTGCTGGCATTCTAGAGTCCAGTCGAATGTTAAACTTGGCCCCGTATTAACCCACCTAATACTATGTTTCCATTATGCTAGCAATCATCTACACTGCTGACTTTAATGATCTTTTTGTTTCTGGGTTCCTTTCGTTCGCTAGTCGATTTACTTTCGCCCGTTTTCGCAACATAGCGGCCCGCAACTCAGCCAAACGAAGGCATGTCTACTTAGCAAGTCCAAACTTGCCCCCTATGGCTACCCTTTCAACGAAATCCGATGCTGCTTCGTAATAAGCTCAGTGCTCATTCTGATGACTAATTCCGCCGCCATCATCCATAGGCGATACTGGCACGGGATTGCCGCGACAGATTCAACATCACATACGTATTTCCCTTTATGCCATTACTATTCCCTCGGTCCATCTGACGAAACCCCTATTACCCGAATTAAAACATGGACCACAAGGATGTTTACAAAATCGGAGCTACAAGGTATACCCAGAACTCCGATTGTCGGCGTTGGGTTGTTTTGTTCATTGATCCGGCCTCCGGATCGGTGTTTCGTCTGACAAGCTCCAGACGTTTCGCCCTTCGTGTGTGGCTGAGGCGAATCGGCTGCTCCACTGCGGAGCGACATCCGTAGTCTATAGAATACACGATTGCCGCCCCGTGTGAGTGTCTACTGTATTACGCAGCAGGCAAGTCCGGCAGATTTCCGATCACCGGTCAGCCACATACGTGAGTATGGATGTAAACCGCACAATAGCCTACCTGTAAGGCTGATGGTGACGACCCACTCTGTTCAGCACAAGCAAGCTCTATCGTGTTTCGTTAGCCGTAGCTAGTGAATGATCTCAAAATTTATGTATTCGCATTTGGCATTTGTAGCTACGAGATTTCCACAAGACTAGACCCTTGTCCCACGAGGCCGATTTGCCATGCTTGATGGCGTCGTCGGCGTGATACCAGATAAAGCTAGCATTCTTACCTTGAAAGGGAATGTCGCATCCGGCTCTGATGGGCTGGAAAAGTAATCAGTTTATTACCCCAAAGGGAAATTGTTGCGGTGCTGTGAAATATCAGATCTTATCGATTCGCAGCTTAGACAAGGTATGCTATGACCAAGGATATATTCATCACCTCTTATGCATAGAGTGTCCGCATCCTTAACATAATAATATTCCTACGAATCTCAATGTGATCTCACTCGCAAAAGGGTTCATGTCTTATGTAGGCGATTGGTTTTCTAGTTTTCCAACAGTTTGTCCTCCCCCTGTATCACAAGGATCGACAGTGTATTGTTTCACTTGTGATGTGCTTGACGCCGAGGCTCATTGTCATCATGACTGTACATTTTAATACCGAGGGATTATCCCGAAATGACAATGTGACTATGAGGGCTTCTCAAAGAGTACATAGTCCTTTTGCTCTTCAATGGTCTTTCCCGACGACTCAATTCAAGTACTGTTTATTGCATAGCCCCCTTCCCCTACCTATTTAGGTATCATCATAGTTAGTTGATCCTGTGCTATAGAGATGTTATTGAGTTGGCACTATCTGTTCGGCAATCAACACTCAGCTCCGCGGATCTAACGCGTAACAACACCCTGGAGGTATGTGCATAGCGTCGGAAGCCGGACCTGGATCTTTAGCACTCCGCAATCTTGGGTAAACCTCCAGGCTCTAAGGCTCGTTCATAAGCTCTGTAGCAGTCACCACACTTGATCTTGATCAAATACTGGCCGTGAAAAAATGCAATAGAATGATCTAATGATTAGCATCGTAACGCGACCGTACGCACATATGGCAAGGGTGGATGAAACAATTCTATACTTTTAGCGATGGACATATCACTTATAAATAATAATCAACCAATGGTGCTTTATCTAGCATACCATAAAAGAATCACAATACTCCATAGAGCCGCGAGATTTCCCGAGAGTTGTACACTCGCTCAGTGTTTTCGGGTTCATCAGGCAGTGTCATCGTGATGAACTAAGCACTAAAAGGCGCCGCACATGCGCTATATTCTTTCACGGCACAACCACTGTCATCCGAAATCTAGCTGTTGTCATCATTGATTACCTACATGTATGTAGTAGGGAATTGAACACTTCCATGTGATATTACTCTTGGCGAAGCTCTTGACCAGAACATTCAGTGCATGTAGTTAACTCAGTAGCTCGCAGAGCACGTACAGCTTGTTATTGAAGTTATGTATTTAGAGCATGCATATCATCAATTTACATCTGCCCTGCATCAGTATGAATTTTTTTTTTAATTGAAGATAGGATATGACGATGGATGCTACAGCGCTTACAGCCGAGTCCCGATTCAATCTTCAAGCCCTCTGCGTAAACACACATTCCAGCTTGCCCGGCTTTAAAATTTGCCCATTTATTGCATCCCGATGAATAGCAATTCCGTCTTCTCCCAGAGCAAACTCAAAGTCGTAATACCAAATCGTATACGCCAAGACAAATCGCATCACAATCATGGCGAGTCTTTTTCCAACGCAGTTGTGAGGACCGAGAAGGAATGGATGATACGCCCGCTTATCAATGATCAGGTCAGGCCGCGTAGTCCATCGTTCTGGGATAAAGCTGTCTGGCTCTTTAAAAAACTTCGAGCCTGTCATATTTGACATGGTTAGAAACAAGATGACAAATCACTACGTTGACATCCCCAAACTGAAAGGATAGATAACTCATAATCCAGAGGATACTTACTTCGGTGCATCGCATGTATCGGCGTATATACCACTACATCTCCAGGAATGAATACGCCGTCAACCTCAAGTCCCTCAGGCGGAGTTATCCGAGGCCCATTAGCACATGTCGGATTGTCCATTCTCATCGTCTCGTTGATAATCGCATTCAAGTACGGCGCCTCAGCCTCACTCAAGTCAAAGTTTGTGAATTCGCCAATTATTGTGCGTCCATAGAGAGGCTCCAGTTCTGCATGTAGTTTGTTTCGGAAAGTAGGATCGCGTGCCAAATGGTAGAAAGCAAATGACAATACAGCAGCGATGGTGTCAGTCCCCCCGACCATAAGAGCTTGGGCATCTGAGTATATCATATCGTGATCATGCATGGCCTTTGGTACCTTTTCGTGATGATCTTGGAGCAGATACTTCATGATATCCTCACGTTCATCATCCGCTAGCTGTAGCAATGTTAGTGTACTGCTTCGTAAATAACCTGGCGTAGAAGTTGCAGGCTGCAGCACCTACTTTCTCTCTCTTATCCACCATCCTACATGCCAGCTTTTGAAATTCAACGTGATCTCTACTGCCCCCAATAGAATTCAATAAGGCAATCGGCCACCACATCGCACCGAGTTTCCCGATGCTACCAAGCGTTTCTTCAAGGTAATGCAACATGGGATCCTCTTTACCATTTTGGATAGACCCAAAATTGATGGAGAATCCCATGCGACCCATGTTTTCAAATGGAATTAAAAGGGAATACAATGAAGTATTTACCCTTTGGCCTTGCAAAGACGCCATCTTCCCCAACCACTCGTACACTACTTCGCGAGCGTAACTTTCGTACGATTCTAAAGCTATTACACCGTCAGCGTTTAGTACTGGAGATCAAAGTGATATTCTCTACTTTTCGTGTTGAAAGCCTTGTCCCAGACTTGTCGTCTCCAGCGATGCTCCTCGCGGGTAAGTATGGTCTCTATGTTTTGGTAGCCTTTATAGTTGATGGCCTCATAAGCAGTATCTTTTTTGGAACATTGGGAACTTGCTGCGTGTATTTTCTGTTGGGCATCTGTTGAAAGCACAATGAGCTCATTTGGTGCTAGCAATCAAACTGACATTTAGCAAGTCCGTATTATCGATTTCATATGAATCGCTGATGGGAAGCTTACCAGTCCTTACTATATCTCCATACTCCTCGAAAAGTTTGATATGTTTAACGTGTAGTTTCCCGTCCCAAGCTGAGTAGGGTCCATAGAACTTTGTGAGTTTTGCTGCAAATGGTCCAGGAAAGTGACGAAGACGATGGAAGAAGAGGCGATACACTGAGATACTAGTAAAAAGGGCCATGAAATAGGACAGCAGCATGGCACTAGCTAGAACAGTCCCTAGGAACGCCCCTCGGAGGAGAAAGCATCGTGTCCAAAGTAAACACACTGCCAGTAAGTAGAAAACAAGAATTTTTGGCGCCTGCATGGATTTATTTCCATGGATGAAGTAGAGAAGATGCGAAAGAACGCCGGCCGATGCCGAAGCGATACATATGAGCTCATCCCGCATCATGAAAGTCACAAATGTTTTTTCCCTTTTGCAGTTGGGACCAGAAATAAAAAGATAATGATTTGAGAAAATCGAGGCGAGTGTAAAAGAACAAAGAGGAAAGAGTCACGTCGCTTGTAAGACTCACGGCGAATGTGTTCTTAAGGGGAGCATGCTTCAATTCAGCATGATAACTTACAAGGGGGCATAAGCGAGACGAAAGTTAATGTTTCAAATGCTAAACTTAGATCTTCTTATTAAGCTAATGTGAAAAACAACGCAGCCACATATTTTCCTTACACCTCTCTATCCCATCTCCCGTAATTGGCACTCCATGTAACTGGTGGCGTTGCGACCATGTTGCTAGGGCTTATTCAGAGTCTTTGCAAACTTCATCTCCGCGGCAATCCATTCGATAATACGAACGCTATTATTTTATTTGTTTTCATGTATATGAAATTAAGCATACCATATCTCTCTAGTGGGCACGTTGGTCAATGATGAATATTGTTGAAATTTCATCCATCGCTCCCGCCAATTCTCCTGTACATAACGCTACATATGTGAAAACTGAAGCATCTCCCGCGCTGAGTCACCTGATATTCATTTTATAACAACTAATTCCCAGTTAAGACTCTATTTTTTCGTCCAGATTTACATCAGCGTTTAGCTATTAATAAGTTTCGATCGCCAACGGATTACTTCTTCCCCCATTTTACTGGTAGTATGCAGACAATCGTGACTGCCTCAAATCCCTATTTCTACCATTTAAAGCACTTCAGAGCACACCAGTGGACGTCGCATACCGCAAGTACCACCACGATGACCAACTGAGCATAACTGTCATTCGAAATACGCCGCCACAATAAATATTCCTATTCCGAAGCCATGTCCAAAACGGGCAGAGCATGCACACACGCACACGCATGCAAAAGAGAGAAGAAAAATGATAGAATAATCAGAGCACTGATGAGAAAAGCTGAACGGGCAACTAATCTCTGGGGGAAAGGAAAGCATCATAAACATATTATTATAGTGATAAAATCCAGCTGTTGCACCATAAGTGAACCTTCATCTTGATGTTAAATTTATCCTCTATAGTGATAGAATAGTATGTTTCATGTAACGTGAGACACCTTGCAAACGACCAAAAACCAACTGAAAATCAATAATAAGTGCCAAATAGAACCTTGCAACATTATCAAATCAGAAAATACATCGGGAAAAAAAAGATTCAGATAAGGTTCGATCTGCCCCTATCTGAGATTTCTCTCCGCATGTCGGTGCGCTCAGAGGCGATTGAGATCCCTGCAAGCTTTGATATTTGAGATACGGGAAATGCTATCGGCGAATAAACCCTAACTCTGGAATAATCATGCAAGGAACTACTAGGGTCTGTGTTCGGGAATTTTCTCATCCAAGTTTAGCGGTTTCTTTATTACCAGTAATCACGAGGACTTGTCCACAATTTTCCGCCAGAGTCAACAAGGAACATTACATTAACTTGGACTATCCCATAGAGATATTCTGCGATCCTGAAACTATTTATACAAGTAAGGTAGCCTAACATCAAGCAGGAGTAAGCATTGGCCGCGGCGTGGAGTGTAAACGTCAACAATCGACTCAACAATCGACTTGCCCATTCTTCATTCTATTCATACATCTTGCAGACGCAGAGGGGAAAAGACCTTCCCTCTCCCAAAATTTCTCCTAAATCCGTAACCTACAATTGGTGGTCATTATGTAAGATTGCATGCCAATATCATGGGCATTTTTAACACGTATGGCAGGAATTCGCTACTGGATGATGTGATCAAGGCCAGTGGCGGCCTAGACTACTACAACTCGATTAAATCAATTTCTATCAAGGCGGCTCTTTTAGGATCAATAATGGAGCATAAAGGATTGACCTCGCAGATTCTCAAATTCACCGTTAATACAAAATTACAGAGAATCGATTTTCATAAATTTGGCGATTTATTTAGGGGAATTTATACACCACAGAGAACAGAGTTATACGTTCAAAGTCCAAAGTCGCCGACTAGCATCCTCGACAATCCTCGTCCTCGCTACATGGGGGGTGGCAGTGGAACTAGGCAAGAATTGCACTACCAGCTGTACTTCTTTGGATATGCATTCTGGTACTACTTCAATATACCATTCTGCCTCAAACTCCCAGGATTCTCTACGAAGGAACTGAAATCGTGCCATCGTGGCAACGGTGAGGTGTGGAGAGTCTTAGAGATTGTTTTCCCCGACAACTTTCACACACACACCAAAGTGCATCGCCATTATTATGACGAGGAGTTTAGGCTGCGCAGAATCGACTATTCTGATGACATAATAGAATCAGACCCGATGGCTCACTATTGCTATGACCATACAAGGGTTGGAAATCTTCTCATTCCTAGGTTTCGGCTGGCGAATTACGACTCTCCATGGTTTTCTCATACCGATGCGTTTATGTTGTTTATAAGTGCGGTGGAAATCGAAACAATCTCTGATGCAGATGGAGAAGAGAATCAAGACACATCTTCTACAACTCAAGGTGTTAAAAGACCAATAATGGGCCGTTGCATTCTGTTATGAATATTTTATTGGTCTAGAGATATATATTCTTATTTTGAATTGTATGGTTTCGCAACGCGCTCAGTTCCTATGCTGCAAGATACAGGTAGGGAGTACTGCTTCGACTAAAAAAAAGTAACCTCTTCAAAAAAGAAAGAAATGGCCAAATGCACTCGTTGCGATTATTCAGCACATTATGAACGATTACACTTACTGCATAATTACCGTAATAGTCGATCTTTACCGTTTCATCTAACAACCCTAAAACTAGCCTGAAATAATAAGCCTTACATAAAGAATTACCTTGATCCTGAAAGGGATTCGACATTGCTTAATTGTTTTGATAAGCTCGGTTGTTCAAATGGGGGCCGAAGTAATCGAGGCTAAGAGAAAACTAGCAAGATGTTAAATGCTGAATTATATTTCTGCCATGAAGTACGGCAAATGCTGACTAGGTAAATACGAAGAATATTGCATCTCACGAACATTCATGTGTTAAAGGTATTTCTGGCTGCCATGTCACGCCCTATCATCTATTTAGCCTACATAGCACCGCATCGAGAGAACTAAGTCGCAATTCTCTTCGTTTCTGTAAATATCTTAACCAGTTGCGCATCCCGCCCTAGGCCACCACCCGAGCACACATTCTTGAATTGATCCCATGCTGCGAACACATCCTTCTTCTTCTTTTTCTGCTTTTCCTTCTCTTCCTGGCTATTGCTTACCTCTACAGCTATATTGGAAGCCAGCCGGAAGCAGCCATCATCGTTGAGCTTCTCTATGGGCTTGATACGCTCACTCACATCGATCGGGTTGAATTCTTCCACTAAAATGGCCGGGAGATTGTCCGCACTGGGGAGCTTTGGATGCAAAGAAAGGTTATATCCAATCACATGTGGAATCGTAGAAGCTTTGAGAGAAGCCAGATCTGGTTTTTCGACATCTTTCTAGAAGTTAGCAGCGACACTCTTTTCCCCCTCTATAGATGGACAATAGCGGCCAACTTACAGTCTCCCCATAAAGCTGGAGGCAAACTCTGGATGAGGGGATTTGCATTCAGTTTGATCTCCTCGCCATTTTTCTGGAGCAAAGTGACTACCAGCTCCGATTTCTGGAATGGATTCTTTAATAGCATCGGCCTTGCAAATATCTGCGGTGTAATGGTTTCCCCGTTACCGGTTTGGACGATGCTCTTCTTGGTTTCAGTATTTCCGCTAATAAGAGCACTCAAAACAGGTACTCTAGCTTGTACTTGAATGAGAAGCCCTGCTGCAGAGATTTCAACGGAATTCGTGGTTTTGTTTTCTCCTGTTGCCACTTTCCCGGCAATGACGCTTACTATGTGGTTCGGGATTTCTTTCTCTTTGCCTCCATCTCTCGGCTCCTCTGCTGGAAGATTTTTCACAACACGCACAAACTGATTCAGACTCAATGATTTCGGCTTGAAACGCGATGGACCAAACGCGACTTTGATCTCAAACTCCCACAGCTTCAGCGTTACGAGGCCAGCTATCGGCGGTCCCCATAGCGACAGGCTGGCAGAGAGTGCCAGGGGACTGTAGGTCTTGGTACATAGGAGAAGATCCATTTTTGCCGATGCATAGATGGAAACTCCAATATTGATTTCAAACGAGAATGGGTGGAAATGCATGAGGAAATTGGCGTACGCGCTGAAAACGACGGTGATGGAGAGATGATCTTTCAGCGCACTCGTGTAAAAGACCATGTCGAGGCGGCCGCCACCCATAACAGCTTGAGGAGTGATGGCAAAATATGCCTCTCCGGAGATGCGCAAGCTTTTATCGTATTGCCAATCGATTCCGACCTGATTCCGGACAATTGGATAGTGTGATGGCCGTTGGAAGTTTGGGTGGTAGCCGCCTACTGAGAAGACGAAATCACCATCGTGAGGGGAGTTGGGGAGAAAGTAGGCCATCGCAAATGAGCCGGTGAGCTTGCATTCTTTGTTGAGTATGAAAGACAGAGGTGTCAGTTCACCGGTCGCGATGACGGTGCCGTGAAATGGATCGATAACACACGACATAGCGATATCAACCACGATAAATGTGTCTTTGGGCGGGGCATCGGGTCGAGCGTTGCCTTGAGGAGGTTTTGGAAACATCGCTGTTGCTGTAGCAAGAACCGCAAACTTGGGCTGATCGTTGAGCGTCAGTGCGAAGATGGCATGTCCGTTAAATGTCTGGAATGCCTTGATGCCGACACCCGCTACGAGCCACATCTCTTCCTTTGCTGTTGAAATAACGTCTTTGACTCCTCTAGTCAAGATGAGATTCATCTGATCCATCACTGAGCCGCCCTGAGAAGTGCTTCTATTAAGAGCAATGAACGGGAAATTTACCACCCCAGATGCATCTGCGGGCAGCTCGAGCCTCGAGTTGTAGCCAAAACCACCAGTCAATCCGTTGAGTTCGGCACAGCCAAACTCAGCAATAGGACCTTGAACCATACCGAAAAGAGAAAAGGATTTGATCTTCAGGTCTGGATATAGTTCCTCGTACCTCCCGCCTGCCATTGCTGACCACTCGGAGAGGCTAACAGCCATGGCGCCTTCAAAGCCCTTGGAGGTGAACTTGTCGTCGAACGGATTTATCATGCCCGCAATTCGCGTGGGTGGCTTATCAAATGCTACAGACATGCCGTTGATCCTGGCATTGGACATGAGTGACTTTAGATTTTCTGGATGACAGAGCACTGTTAGATCGAGGGTGATGGTGAAGCCCAATAGGGCGAATGTGAGGGGCCCCATTTTGACAATCGCATCCAAGGATAGGTTAATAGTGCTGTAATTCGGACCAGAAACAGAGAGTCCAATGTTGCGGATGGAAAGAGGCCCAAAAGTTTTGGACATCGGCGCAACGGATTTCCCTCCATCTGGAGAAGTGTCTGTTGGGCCACCAGCTGTAAGACCCTTTTCTTTTTGTTTTGGATCCTTTTCTTTACCACCCACTATATGATCTAAGATCAATCGTGGACGGGAACCTTCCAGCAGAGCAACTTGAAAATGGAATCCTTTCAGGAAACGAACTTCGCTACTGGAATCTGGCTCTTGGTCACCAACGGCATCACCAGAACGTGATTTCACCAACAGAGACTGATGCATAAACACATGGTTGTTTAGCTCATCAAGCTCCGTTGGAGTAATGTCACGGTTTGTCCACACAATTCCAACCTGATCAAATGGCGGTGCAGCCTCGCCAACGACAGGAATGTCTACTTTACCTATACCGGATAGTGAGATGCGCAGAATTCGTCCTGGCCTGGATTCTGGATTCTGTTTGTCTTTATTTGCCGTATATGAGCAAATTTGGGCCAGAGTAACATCAAATTTGCCAATCTTGGTTGCGATGGTGATGGTAAGTGCGAATACAGCGTGTTTCTCGCCATTTTTTGAGGTAACGCGCCTGCATGCTAGGTTGGCCTCTAAGCAAGATCGCGGTATTTCCACGTTTCGAACGATTTCTGGAAGATCATTGACATCATCGACCAAATCCTTGAGGAGCGTGGCGATCTTATATGTCTTTTCTTTGCCCCCAGGCTCTTTGCCAGTGGCTGCGGCTGCCCTGGCGTTGAAAAACCACCCACTATCTTCCTTCTCCTCGCCCTTCTTGGACTTACCCATGTGTGTATACTGTAGCTCTAGCTCAAGACCATCTCGAGGAGTGCCTAGAGTTAAGAACCCATCTATCTCTAGCTTTCCTGGAAGATTTTTGTTATACTCATACTCTATGAATATGTAGTCAATATGAACGCCCGCCATGAGCTCCATGATGGCATCATTTGACCCATCTTTGGCAAATAAATCGTATAGATGCGCAATTTGCAGGTTTCCGACCTTTCCGGAAATTTTCCATGATGAATCTTTCTTCTCACCGACATGCTCAACCTTGGTGGTGATGGAGGTGACGTCTTCAATAATCCCCCAAGAATGATCCGGCTTATAGCTTGAAGGCAGCCTAAGCTCCGTTACGGCGTCAAATTCAAGGATAAAGTCGGTCATTGGTTGATTGTCAAATATCACAGTGAGATCAATATGGAGCTCATTGAAGCGAAATACTGGAGGAGAACTACCCGTGTCAAATCCTGGTTGGCCTTCTGTAAGAGGAGAACACTCAAGCCTCCCTTCAAGGGAAACAGTTTTTCGTTTGCCAAGGGTGCTTATTTGGAAGCGTGCATCGCTAATCATGTCAGGAATGCCATGGGGGAAAACCAAGTCTTTCTGATTGACGAGATCTTTAATCGAGAGCTTGTTAGGAACGTCTGTGGTTGGTATAAATCTGAGGTTGCTGTAACGTTGTGGTAATTGCGGGATACTGGATATAGTAGGGTAAGAGGGGTGCTGGAGCTCGCACGATAGAGAATATACACCATGCCGCCACTGTAACGTAGCTGAAAATGGCACTTTGTCATTTTTTAGCTTGGCTTCGATTTTGACAGTAAAATATGTGGGTTTCGGCATTTTCTCTAGCGGTTTCCCACCGGTGAGTTTGCTCTCAAAGCCAATTATAAGGCTATGAACGTTGAGCCCGCTCAAAATGGTGCCAAAGGCATCCTCAATCTCGGTGACAGCATCTTGGATCGATATTTCAGATATTGAAGGAACACTCTGATTGTCAGAGCTTCTGGCCATCAGTGTCTGGCACCATTGAAGCAGCTGAGTCAATACTTTGGACGTGTCATCATGCAGCTGGAGCGTAAGCTCGAAGCCATAATCACGAACAAAATTAATACCCCCAGTGAACGTCAAGCCGTCGAAGAGAGACGAAAATACCGAACTACCTTGTTCTCCTAGATCTTGCTCACTCGTCCTTATGCTCAACTTTGCTTGGATGCCAAAGAGAGATGCTGTTTGCATATGCGTGTCCAGCATAGACTCGAATACACGCGTGCCAGTGACGAGGATATCAGAGACATTGCAGGCCAAACCGCTCTCTTTCAAGAATTTCTCAATAGCAGAAGAGCTGATAGAAATACTCTTGTCAGGGCTATCGACATGGTCCAGCTCCATGGCCATCCGGAAGATGACGCGCATATCATGGAATGGAATGAACCACAGACCCGAACAATAGTCTGGCCCTTTGTATGCATTCGCATCAAAACTCGAGCGGGATGGAGCTAAACGAAGCTTCACCGGAGATAAAGCTTCCTTTATGACAGGAGAGATGGGAAAGCCAATGAGTTCGACAAACTGCGGAAGAGACATGGCGCCATTTGTCTGGGAAGTATCCAGCGCGAAAACAAAACCCGGAAGACGTTTGTCATAGCCAAGTGACGTCTGCGGTAGACCAGCTCCAATTTCTCCAAACTGGGCATTTCGCACAACCTGATCAGTCGTGAAGACGAGGCATGTTGGCTCATTAGCTGCCGTCTCAGTACCGAGTTTAGGACGTATCTGAATGTCAATTGTGTTGAGAACAACGTTTTCCGTTTCGTTAGTTATTCCACTGACTCTAAGCGTAGCTGCGTCGAGGAAACACTGGTTCAACCAGAAAGCAATGTGTGAGGCATCGTCAGAGAGTTCAAGACGTTCAAAGCGGCCTATTCTTGGAAAACCGGCACCGGCCTGACTTTGCGCCTTCTTGACATCGCGTATGAAAAGCTCGTTGGTCCACTCCCCCAGCGGCTGATCCAGATCTGCACTGGCAACAACTGTATCAAGCAAATTGCGGACTCGTCGTATGATTTTGTACTTGCCTGTCTTATCATCAAATACTCTAGCGACTGGGCACTCAGTTTCATCTATTTTACTCCACCGAGCCGCGGTTTTCACCCCTGTATTCCAGGTCTTGTTCTCGCCGATTTTAACCAGTTGGGACTCGATTCCATCGCTATTGGCCTTGACGGACACAAATTGAACGTCATCGTCATTATTTCGTGGCTTGCACAGGTGTTCGGTCCACCCGATGCTGATTGTTGATCGCGCTGCTTTTAATGCCTCGAAATACTCATCATCGGCATTGAGATTTTTACTAGTTGGCGGCTTCCATGTTTTGTCCTGATTCAAAAATGTTTTGCCTTCTCCAATGCTTGCCAGCTCATTGAGTTTGTAGCCTTGAAGGTGGAAAAAGTTTTTCATGCGCTTTATGACTTCGCCGGACGTTTCGTTCATATTGGTGTTGAACTCATTTATCAAGTCCTTGGTAATTTCCTGGTCTTTTGTAAAGCGCATGACTTCTAGCAGAGCATCAAATATGACGGCTGTACCATCGTTGTAACCCATGACCGTGTTAAGATTTAAATGGTTGGTGGTCAACTCTTCCACAGGCTTGTCTAGCCAATATGGCTTCCTTGTACCAAGAATTTTAAGATTGGGCTCGACTTCGTTCTTTGCAAATATGCTAGCGACCTGTAGAAGGTAGAATATCACAGAAAAGCCTTTGTTTAATAATTACCCACGTCAGCATGCACGTCCTGACACTGGCCGTTCTTCTTGCAGGGGAATATTAGGGGTTATCGAATAGGATCAGTATCGGTAATACCATTAACTGTCTGGAAGGGCGGACAAAAATGAACAAAATATGACTCACTGGGGTGGCCATGTTTCTGGCCAGCTGATATCACAAATGCCTGGCTCTTAAAGTTGACAATGTTTTCCGGAAGGGCAAAATGCGAGCCATGATGGCCCGTTTTGACCACATCGAGAAACACGTCCTTCTTAGTGTTCCCCATCCATTTTAGCAGATGCCGTTCGCGTTCTTCTTCTGCGTCGCCGCCTGTGTAGAGAGACACACGGAGGTTTGAGTCATCTCTCGGCCAAATGATCGTGGCCATGAGTGAAGCTCCGTTAATTTCGCGAGCTTTTGTGACCTTCTTACGCTCATCTGCGAGTATGGTCCGAGTGGTGTCGTCGACGAAGCAGAAGTCCAGCCCGACGATGAGGAATATGGGCGACAATTTGTTCCTGAGTTTGGCGCATTGGTATACGCTAGCGAGAGACAGCATCCGGGTCCATTTTATCGCTGGAGATGTAAAAATGGGCTCATTCGTGAATAGGTCGTACCCAATGCAATCTGTGCTGATGACGGCTTTGCAAATTGGGATCCTTTTACGGTGGTCGTCCAGAAAGTACAATTGACCATCTTCAACCCGCCATTTCGTGTTGTTTATCTTATTCATGGCCGTAGCCGGACAGTAGAATGTGCAATTTTTATCAATCAATGTCGACTTTCCCTGTAGCTTGAAATCATCATGTAGCACCCTGGTAAGCGCCCGATAATGGTCCCCGTCCCAGTGCGTGATAACGATGGCAGTGAATTTGAACAGTATGTTGTTGGTATTCAACGGCCCATAAGATTTCTTTAGAGCAAAGATGGCGCTTTTCAACTCCTCGTACGCAGTCTTATCGCCACCATCGATGAGTACTGCCCTTTCAATTATTGTCTTATTTTTCACCAGCAAATGTATGGCGCCATCGCCGGCACCAACATTGATGAAGTTTGAGTGCACTTCATAGGAGTTGTATGCGTCTGTCATATTGTAACCGGAGAACAAACTTTTAGTTCTAGAATCGGCCCTAAAATTCTGTTATGAAGGTGTATGAATTTGGAAAGTCTGAGCACGAGAGCACGATTATCATGGCACGGGTTGAGATACGAGCCAATGCCTGGACTGTTAGGCAGCAAACTCAAGCAAAATGACAAAGTAATGTTGGAACTAGGGTTGAAATCATAGATGGGAAATGAGGAAAAGAAAAAAAATAGAAGACAAGAAAAGTGAAGAAAGAAAGAGTCTGAGATAGAAGCTTGCTAACAAAGACTTCGGCGTCTATTTCGATGACAGCCTGTTGTTTTTCGAGTAGAGGGTGATCTTGGCTGGACGAGTACCTCCATTCGGGGTCACGCGTCTTGACGTAAATTGAGCTCCTCGTGGAGACGTCGTAAACCGTCCAGGAGGCGCTCTTGTGGACGATTGAAGCTGCAAAAAGAAGCTGCAGATGCAGCTGATTATTGCCAAGCATCGTATCGCAGGGATTACTCGAACTATTGATGGTAGCGGCAATAGATCGATGCGGGAGGATCGCACTGTGCGGGCTCGGGTCGACCCGCCTCGGAAAGACCGCGTTTCTCTTTGTAGAGGTGAAGCTAGCAATAAACGACATGCCAGTATGCCACATGTGGGAACTTGGCTGGTATCAGGACTGAACTCAATACTGCGTTATGTTTGGTTGTTTGAGAGAAGAATACGCTCACCAACGAAGATTTGATATCTATGTAGCTCTCACGTATGTAGAAAGAAATTGATCCGGACTGGGTGCCTATGATCTACTGCACAATGCTGGCTCTAATGCAGATGTATTCACTTCTTCTGTCCCCTTGGCTGCACCATAACATATCCTTCTACAATCTCACTACGAGCAGCGGTCTCAACCTTCAATGATGTATCCAAGGATTTGATCTGCATTGGTTCCCACACCGTCCTCGCCATCGTTGGTTCATCATCATCCATGGCATAGGCATCTATGTTTTCCAGCCTAGGCTGCATCCAGCGCCAGGAGTCGTCAGCCACTGCTGCTGACGGCATCTTTACAGTTGCTTCCCATGGTTCTGTTGCTGTGTGGAAAAGATCCATGCGCGGCTTCTCAGGAATCAGGATTGGACCGGCGGCGAAGAAGGCTTGCATGTTGCTCATGGCATTGTCGACTGGCCATCGTGGTAATGATAGCTCTACCATGGGGAACAGAGAGCCAGAATACAGGTGTATGGGCAGCTTGACATCAATAATTGCGCTAATGCTGTTTTGTGTGAGGCTGGCATTGTGTGCTTTGGCAAAGTCTTCGTCTTCAATACCCGTGTCTCCAGGAATGAAGTATGGCTTCACTTCTAATGGTTGAGGTCTTGCCTCTGCTGATGTGTACCCATCGCCTGGCTTGCTTGCATTTTTGCTAGCGTACCGACTGTATGCTGTTGAGATATTTTGCACAGTTATGGGACCACTGGAGGGAAATGTCCCTACCAGGCCGTCGAATGCAGCCGTGTGGTTGCCCATAGCGATGGGAAATGTGTAATCAAGAATACTTGTTGGTTTTGTAGTTGATGAAGCTGTGGAACAAAGAAGAGAGGCGGTCGACAGTGCAGGGGCGGCCAGCTCAATTGACATACCAATGTCTGCAATACAAACAGGGCGGCCGAATGCAGCTGGGAGCATATCGTCAAGATTTGCGCTCGAAGAACGCCAGTTGCTATCAGCAGCTCCGCCAAGCATATCAAACAGCGAGTATGAGAAGTCAAATTGTTCCATAGAGTTCAATAACTCGGCTAGCCTGCCAGTAGGCGACTTTGAGTGCGTCTTACCGTCGGGACCCATGGAAAAGACCACGCTGGGGTTTTTAGCATCGTTAATGATGACAACTTCTCGCACGAAACAGCCGTCACCGTCGTATACCTGTATGGAATGGTTTTGAAAATTAGTCACTAACCAAGCCCAAATCGGATTTTCCCATTCCGTGGCTGGATGACGGATCCCGTCTCCCGGCATCAAGAAACGCACGTTGAGTCGAGCATGCTCGTTGATGCGAGGGGGCAGTTGGAAGAACTGGCACACGTTGTGATCCTTGTCTGCTTCTATAGCAGTGTTGGGCAAGTAGATATCACCTGTTTCTTTAGGATCGAGTACACCACAGGTGAGACCGGGCGACAGGCATGGATACAATGCCGATGACTCTCCTTTGCTATTGTCGCCATATTCTGTAGGTCGAATTCCAGAGACAATCTGTCCGAACTTGTCCACCACAACAAGTCTAGTGAAACGTGCTTGACCATGCATAACTGGTTTAAAGGGGGTAGCATCATTGTCCCAGTACTCAGGTGGAGATACTGCCGTGGCTGAAGCGCCATAGGGAGCAAGCTCTGGTGCCAGGCCCTCTATTTTCTTGAGTATATCGGGTTTCAGGCCAAGGATATTCGTTATAACCGAGTCTCCAGAGCATGAAGCAGCTGTGGGGCGGTGGTGATGCCCCAGGCGAAGAGTTAGCAGGTTATCTGTGAGTCCTGAAAGAGGCGAAGAGAAATATTCGATCGAAGACACCTTATCCAGAATCTCATCCTTCCAGCCGAGAACATCCTTGTCAGTCGTTTGCTCAAATAGCTGCTCAAGCCGTGAACCCAACGTAAGTGCCGACTCCGGTAGAAAAGGCGTGCGGCCGTGAATTCGGCGACAGTCTTTGGCAATCGCAGGGTCCTGGGCGAGAATATTTTCAGGAGGAATGACCCATCGCCATCGGCCGCTGTCTTCATCCGATGGCTCAAAGGTCCATTTTGAGAAAGGAATGTGATAGTACTCAATCTCCCACTCAAGGAAGAGCGGGAACCATCCTTGAGTGTCTTGCATATTCTCGATGCCTGCGTACGGACTCTTTCGTTCAGTTGCATTACTTCTCTTATCTTCCTCGGGCTCAAAGAAATCACGCAACAGAGGGTTCACAGGCGCCGATATTTCGGGCATATACTGATTCATCCAGTCTTCATTAGAGTTTGCAGGTGCTTTAGGCGCAATTTCTGATGCAAGGCGAACAGGCAATGGCTTGGAGAAATCGGATGGCCATCCAGATTTGGCGCCGGCAAGGAGTATAGTAGGATCCTGGTGTCGACCAAATGGACGGGTTGGCACTGCAACAAGCTTCATGCTTCTACCACCTCCAAGTAAATTTTCCAGTTTGATCTTTGCATACTCAATCGTTTCCTGGAGCGCCTGTTTCTTTTTGGACAAGATGTCCAGTCTGTTGCCTATTGTAAAAGCTTCTTGCCTGACTCTCTCACGGCGTGATGTAAGAACCTCGACAGGAAGCTTACGCATCCCCATTGCATTCCACCAGCAGCCGTAAAGCTTCTGGGTGAGTTGTTCCTCTTCACGTATGCACGCATCCCACCGTGCCTGAAGACAGTTCAACTTGGACAAGTCGTTACGTCGCTCATCGTTGAAGGTCGGCATCTTTTCATCTCCATTATCGTTTTGCGGAAGATTCCACACAGTTCCCTCTTTTTGACCGACCCAAGAATGGCTTGCCACTTCATCTGCTGCTTTGCGTTGGGAATCAACATCATCCTCCCTGGCAACTAACATGATAACCTGGTTTAAGAGAGTTTGGATAGCGGTAGATGAACCACCTAGAGCGACATGCATATAAGCTGCCAAAGCGTCCAGCGTGTGGAGTCCAACAGCGATAGGCTGGTGAGAATAGATATCTTCTTGGAGCTTGATTGATGGGGCATTCAAATGGTTGACACTACTGCGGTCGAAACGCACGTTGCGCAGCAAGCCGTATGTGATAGTCCGGCCGTCTCTGCTAGCATAGCTCTTAAGAAAGGTCCTAGCTTCGTCTTTTGCTGTATCTTCAGACGGGCGGTCATTGTCCAGCATAAGGTCCAGGGCATCCATGATGTCTCTGTTCCTCAGGGGAGCTGTGTCTGTTTGTTGGGGTTGATCAAGCATCAGAGGGTCATCACGGGCATCCGAGTGATACCCAATGACAGCATAATCAACCGTGACAGATCCAGATTTTCCAGCACAGTCGTCCATAGCGTCAAAGAAAGAAAAGACGCCCATGTTGTGTGGCTGGTAGTCAACGAAGAATTCATGACCCATCTCAAAGGCATTGAAAGGACTACGGTGTATTCGATCAGGCAGTGATTCAAGCTCTGTATGGGTCAAGTAAGCGGCTCGGCCCATTGTCATAGGCTTGGGGGGTTCCTTCTCATCCAGGCTGGCTGGACCCAAATCAGCTGGGTTAATACCTGGAGACGTGATAACTTCAATATCTTGACCATTGTTGGCTATAAGCTCATCATGGTCAAATACACGCATACAGTTGCTCTCAATAATCTTCCACATCTCCGTTCCCGCTTGGGGTCCAGTCCGCGGGGCTTTGAGCACTATCCAGCGATCTGGCACAGCACGGAACTATCGTAGTTAGTTTACATGGGTATATTGTTATAAATTGCTGTAAGTTTGAATTACCTGGATTTTTTCGTCTGGTATTGCCTCTCCATTGGCATCCTTAATTCTATATCCGCTCTGAAGCTTCCTTTCCTCGAATGCCTTGCGGTCTTCGGGTGTGCTGACAGCACTCTCAGTGGCAGTGATTGCAGATCGATAGAGTTTTGGCAGGCACCAGCTAAGATAGACTCCAGAACGATTTTCTCGTGGTCCTCCTGTCGTCAAGTCTCGGAATCGAGGGTTATACTCGGCCTGTAGTCTCCACCAACTCGTATCAACCTTGCCTAGGAGGTCATGGTGATCCCATTCGCCGCCTCCCTCTCCTCCAATTTGAGATGTATATCTATCTGGCTGTTGGAGTTGCTGGAGCTTAAAAAGATCAGGCTGCGTAATCGGTGCAATTTGGTAGAGCGTGTCGCCAAAGTCATCTGCTACGAGAAAGGCCTGGACGGCCATAGGGACGACAACGGTTGCATTTGCTTTGGCGTTTGGGGGCTCGGGAGATGCCATACTTTGTGGAAGCCGACTGGTTTAGCCTTACTCTGTAGCAATGCTTGTGTTGATATGGGTTCACGAAGTTCCAAATCACCCGCCCGCTCGACATCTTGGTTTGGAATTGTCCAGAGGCCAATTCTTGATCTACCAATAAGACGTACAGTAACAGCACTGTACGCATGTGGAGCTGGCGGCGTCAAATACCGGAGCTGAGCCTCCGAATTTGGCAAACTACCTATGCGCTCATCCAATACTTGCCAATATTTCCTGCACTACGTGGCCCGTCCGATCGAGCTCAAGGGCGATAAAGATTTTGATACGCCAGTTGAATAAAATATGGACACTTGGAATTGTTGAGATCCGCCTACGCTACCAGGCTCATATCGCCTTTGAAACCCAGCTGACCAGCGCCGTTTTATGTAATATGGGACAGGGGACATCTCGTACAAAAAAATATTCAGGTGGACATTCCTAACCGAAACATACGAGAAGCAGGTTGTAAATTTAGCTACCAAGTTTACACTCCAAATATGAGCAACAGTGGAATAGATATACTATTCCCCTCATGTAGACTCTCTTAAAGCACATTCTACTCACTACTTCTTTTCTTTTTGATACAGGAGGTCCAAGATGTTGTCTGCATCTACAAATACCTTGTATCCGGCGTTTTCTAAACGCCAACCAGACCGCACTATCACATCGAGCTCATCGGGCCCAGTCGATAGACAGCTTTCGCGCGGGCAGTTAAATGTCTGGTCATACCAAGAACCCCCGCTCACTGTCGGGGAATACACATTGAGAACATCCCAGCATCTCGAGGTTTTCGATCCAAATATTAAACAGACTGTTACCAAAGAACTTTCATCTCCCGATACGCAGCTGCGTGTATCCAGCCCAAACTTCCAGCTAGTTGATCCACATGCGGACATTCACAGCGTATACCCAGCTTCTGGACACAGTGACTATGCAAAAACGCTTGCACACGTCGTCTTTAATCGCCCTACAACACCTTGGGAGCGAGAAATTACTGGTGGCAATGGAGGACGGAGCAGTGGTGGTTTGGCGAATAGCCGGATTCCATGGCTAGGTGTCTTGAGCTTCACAGAGGATGAGCTTGCTCTTGACGAGAGTAAATGCCGTACTGCGGGAATTGAAGATCCCAAATCGCAGCCGTCCAGCATGGGGACTATTTCGACAACTGCTTCACATCTTGAGACACTTACAGGAGTGGTTTCGCCACTCAGTGGCAACGCGGGCCTTCCCATCAATGAAAAGAACTACTCAGCCACGGATAGAGTCAACTTTGTGTTAATTACCAGAACTCTGTTCCAAGAGCTCTTTACAAGCTATAAAGAGTCAAAACAGTCACCATTTGTACCCGACTTGGGTCGGTTTTCACACATGGCTCACGTACGACAAACTCATGCTGGCTTCATGGCTAGTACCGTCAACCTCATGAGCAATAGTGGCGCTGGTCCGAACCCGCAGCCTGAGTTTTCTGTAGTTGTTAGCCCCAGGACTGGTCCTCCTGGAGAAGACAAACCGCGTCGTGTCATCTCGCATCTCATTTCACTAGAGGGAGTCTCCAGGATGACGGCAGACCTGCAACCACAGGCAGAATTCGCAGGATTGGTATCATTATTCAGCTGGGACTGGATGTGTGTTCCAGAAAGTCACATTGATTTTAGGAACACTATGGAGAGCCTAGGCAAAAATGTGCAACCGTTACGTATTGAGATGCCTAAAGAATATAAGAAAGAGCTAGACCTGGCCCAAAAGGAGTTTGACAAGATGGATGAAATTGAGAAGCCAGAAGATGGCAAACCGGAAAAGAAGGAAGTCACAGTATCACAGGAAAGGAAAAGTCATGCGAAGGCAGAACGAACAAAAGATCCGATGGCCACCTGGATACAACAGAAATTATATGCTGGATACACACTGAAGCCTCATACACTTCCCACGGGCGAGATTACTCGGTCCCTTATGCGCGGCCCATTCATCCCCGTGTCACCAGCACGAGATATGATTAGCTGCTTCTCCATGACAGGCGAAGATCTCGGCTTAATTGATAGCGAGACAGGGATCGAAGATATCTCATACAAGATGGCATGGCATCTTGGCCGATCTCTTGCAATGGCAGATCGCTCTTTCACTGCAGCGCTTCTCCGATTTCGAGGCCATGTTCATGCGGAGGCTGTTCAACGTGTTAAGGCTAGGAGGGCCGTTACAATGAAGGTCAATGGTACTGATACGGGTGACCTCACATTGGCGGCATGCTTCGGATCTCTCCACGAGTCGGTCAATCAGCTCCAAAAGGCACATGATATCACGAACTTAACGGGTGGTGACTCGCGGTGGTTGCGCAAGCGAGAAGATCGACAAAGTGGTCTTCTGGCGCGTCTAGCAGTTTCCGGTGCGCCTCTAGACTTAGAGGAAGGCACATATATAGAAGAGCTCGAGGCTGTTGTTAATGCCTTCTTCGGCTTTCCTCCTCCACACACAGAAGCAAAGCCTGAGATTCCTCCTATTCCCCAAAGAGCCATAGACTCAGATGCGGTGCTGGTTCGAGCATGGGCTCTAGATAAGTTTTTCCTCGCCGGCTTTCCTTTGCATAACCTTGTCCCTGATCCAGACATGCTCCCTCGTGAATCAATCCGGACGTTCTGCATAGATCCAAAGTGGGTGGATTCCGTTATTGATGGAGGGCTGAGCATGGCCAATCATTTTGCCAATGGCGACGATGTGATTCGACGAGCCATCAAATCTTGCCTTAATCGGTACATGGCCGAGGTTCGATCTGATGGTCCTGGAAAGGGTACTACGGTGCAGATGCCGAAATGGGGGTTCTTGCTTCGCAGTATAGCAGTCACTGCATTCCCTGATCTCAAAGTAGAGGCCAAGTTCAGCGAAGAAGTTCCTGAAGGTATCCGCGAGGTACTTTACATGCAATTGCTGGCTGACGATATCTTGCTTTGCTTGTTTGATCGCAAACCAGGGGAGAACAACTTTAATAAGATTTGTATTTCTCAGCCATCTCATCAGCAAAGCTTCGAAGCAGGAGAAAGCCTCACAAAGTCTAAGCTAAAGGGTTGGTTTCGTCCAATTCCGTTGGTGCCCCTATCATCCGAGGTTGGAGAGGAGAGAAAAAAGTTGGAACGAATGTTTGCTCCCGCAGCAAGAAGTAGCTCTGATACTGTTTACGACTGGGAGACAAGAATGATTCGACCCGACACGTTGTTTAAGCGATATGTTGCAGCCATGGCGGGACCAGAGCGAGACGCAACCAAAGTATGGAAGTGGAAAGGGGCAGAAGACGATGTATCGTCGGCAGCGCTGGCATTGCAACTTAATACACCGAATCTGCAGTTAACGTTGAATCTTGATAAAGTAGGAATGGTTGGCGGAGGAGGTGGCGAAGGTCGGTGGACGAAGCCTGGAGCTGAGTTAGACATTGGACAACGGACGAAAACTGCAACAAGCGGTAATATACGAAAACCAGCGTCAGCAATGGTAGAGCGGAAACCAATTAATCGAAGCAAGAAGATTGAGGTGGTTGAAATAGCATGGGTACCACTTCCAACCGGAATATCATCTTCCATGATGGCAACATCAAACTATACCTCATCCTTGATGCCGCCCCAGCATAGCCTCACAGCGCAAGGCCTAGAGGACCAGAACAGCAAAATAGTTTTCTTACCACACGCTAAATACCCCGAAAAGGCCACATTGTGTCCATGGCCAAGCAAGGCGGCCTGTTTCGCCCTCTTTGACCCTGACTCAGCTAACGAGACGAGTCAACGTTGGAACGAAGGCGGCAGCACAATTCACTATCTCAAAACGCCCATGGATTTGGTATTTGCGCTAAAGCAATCATCCAACCAATCTCATCTTGAGAAGAGGTATCCAGAGCTTCTTGAAGTACGCATTCCTGTCAAGCTTTCTCAAGGGCAGAGTACAAACGGAGGTGGGATAAACCCGCTTCTCATTATCCCTGGCACAGCAGCCGCACCCGTTCTGCCCAAGGTTGAAGGATTAAATGGGAGTGCACTATGGTCATACAACGCAAGCCTTGTAGTTGGGAGCCTCTTCATTGCCCCCAAAGAGGAAAATGAATCACCAAAGCTGGGAGATCTGCTAGAAGCTCATCCAAGCAAATCGCTTCTACTTGTCATCACAGCGCAACCACGATTTGGCAAGGATCGGATGAAAGATGCCTTCTTTGACGGCTCGTTCATACTGCGTCAAGTCAGAGTCGTCCATCCTGATGATTTATCTGGCTACAGGTCGCAGTTTGACATTTCGTGGGAAGCTCAAACGGCCTACCCTCGACAGATAACAGTCCAGCCAGCCGTTACTCTAAAAATGGGCGAACCAACACATCTCTATCTTGCCAGTAGAAAGCAGTTATATTTGCATATAACTGTGGCCAGCTCACGCCTTTTAGGACCAGATGAAGAGGTCATTTGTGAAGCAAAGCTGCGCAGTGGCTCAGGCAAACAGTTTGTGAGCTTCTCGCTGGCACCACACCTGCTGCGCGAATCCACCTCAGCCAGTGAATTAAGTAATACAAACCTCCACGAGTTCACACCACAAAGCCCAGAGAATATAAGGCTCTATGTCAAGTCGAAGTCAACGGGACGACGTGTGAGTCCGCGGTCGGCGCGCGTGTACTTCCCAGAGATTCCCCGGCCATTTTATCCTATCGATGTGCGATTTACGTTGGATTATCCGGGTATCAACATCTATTGGAAGCAGCCCCCCAATGTTCCAAAAATAAGCGGTGCTGATAACCCATATAAGGTACGCGTTATGCTCAGCCCTGTATGTCAACCCGAAGCGCCATATGATTCCAAGAGCCCCGTTGTGAATAAGGCCGTTGATGCACAACTCGAAGCCAACATGACACGTCTGGAGCGAGATGTTCATATCTGGCATTCTGATATGGAGGGTGATCAAACAGTCCGCATTGTACATCAATTAATGGTCGAATCTAAGCGGCTGGTAGGCCTCCTGGAGGAAAGGGCGGATGTTTTCACCCTCTTGCTGCTTGACACTTTTATAAATCCCGTCACAGCGGCACCACTTGATCTCTCCAATCTTCCAACGGTGCATTCACGCAGTCAATTCGTAACATATAGGGCCACCAACGAACTCTGGTTTGTGGAAGGTAATGGCACCATCACCTGTGTCCACTGGCGCCGGGCCAACTACAATGGAACGGTACTTGCTACAGTGACCCCGTTAAAGATCTATAAACAGGATCTATATGCTGGGTCAGTGGGCGCATTTGCCATTTCCCCTGTGGGCAAGTCTCTTCATAAGCACCAACTCGCCTGGGTCAAACGTGATGGCGGCATAGATGCGGTAGAGCGAACACAGATCAACTTTCTTGAATGGCCCCACCATGGGTGGAAACAGGTAGATGCGGATGAAAGGTGGGCATCAAGCCCAATGCCGTTCAAGAGGATTGACATCGCTCACACATACTTTGGATCCATCTGCATGTTTGGTACGGAGCCTGAAATGTACATGGTCTGGGCAGGGCCTCGAGGCGAGCTCTTCATGTCAACATCCACGGATGGCCGTTTTTGGGGTGGTGATAGGAGTTTTCTACATCGTCGCTTGAAGCCACAGATTATAACCAAAGCGGGTTTAATAGATTGTGATGGGCCCATTATGCCCGAAGGTGAGATCGCTGTTGCTGTCTCAAAGGCCATCTGTGCAGCAGGGCGCCTGGGCAAGCGAGGGCGAGACTTTTTCTGGGTGCGAAAGGGGGGAGGCATACGATGGATGCGATTCCAAACGGTACCCATGCCGCCGTTTGGAGAGTTTATGAGCTCAATCCACGTCAGCGGACCCCTGGATTTACTGTCTGTAGACGATAAGGCCCACATCGCTGACAGCGGTGATGCCGATACCTCGGGCTGTGGCCCGGTTGCTCTATCTACGTTTTTCGAGTCTAGGGAACGACTATTCATCTTCTGGATCGACGGCACCGAGGGTCGCGTTTGGGGCAAGACTGCAATTCTACCTGAAGGAGATGGCCAAACATTTGATAAGACGGAATGGTCATCCAAGTTCTGCGTCACACCCAACGGAGCAGACTGGCCTGGCCCTGTAGCTCATCCAACTGCTTCGCGGCTTACATATTTTATCAGAAATCTGGATAACAATGCCATATGTCAGGGACCCAACGGTCCTGAGTGCAACACCGGCGTTGAGAGCAGCAGTCGCGGCTATGCCATTTATTTACTCTGGTTTGACCCAGAAGGCCGCCTGTGCAGCGCGAGGACATTGGATAATGAGTCTCAGAGATTCACACAGTGGACGCGCTGCATGCTTACAGACAATGTGGCGGAACAAGCCCAAGCTGCTACACCAGGGACAGCTGGTCCAGGGAGAAAAATGGAATTGTTGATTGTACGATCAACAGATGGCTCGTACTCTTCATGTTTGAACGTGCATGATTTGGTGTGGGTGGGAAAAGATGAGCGATTCAGAGGCCTTGGTGTAGAAATGGGCGGTCGATGGAATCGTTGAAATGCTGCTGGGAAGATATATATGGACTTTCCGCGCATGATAAATCTGTAGCATTGAGGCAGCCTACATATGTGCAAACACGATATGCAAACACGATTCGAGATTTTATGATCTGGTATACCTAAGCGTGATCAATGTGCATACATGTAGCTTCGTGCTATGATTGATCTACGACTCTTTCACTGATCAGGCAATTTCTAACAGAACAAGGCACTACACTGCCCGCCATCCCCATATCTTTACTCTGGGTGGCGATACACAGAGTCATCCCTTGTCTTATTATCCACACTGCCAGCATTAACGTGGAAACTTAAGTCTTCCATCCCCACAAACTGGCTCACTGCTCGTAACAGTCCCCCAAGATTATTGCACACGAGGCTGATGCACACTTTTATTACGACAAGTTTTGCGTAAGATTGGAGCTTCTGATCATGAGAGTCCAAAATTCTCAAGTTACTAGTAATAGCCGTATCAAGATCTTGTTTCTCTTTAAAATATTCTAAGGTTCTCTGGTTCAAGCCGATGGTACCTAGTCAGAAGAGCAAAATATCAATATTTAAAGAAGATTCATTTCAATATGTTGGTTTCAAGAACTTCACCGGTAATAAATGGGATCTGGATACTGTCAATTATTATCTGAATATGGAATGCTCTTTATGCTGGCATCTTATTGCTATTCTTTCTTCCTTTGTCTATAGGCCCGCCGCTTATTTAGTATTTGCTGGCAAACTTGTTCCAATGAACACCACCAATACTGCAACATAGGCAGCAGTAGCGCCGAGTACATCCTTTCCCTCTACATCAGTCGCAAAAAGCGCCATGACTAGAGCAAAGATGAATGTTGCAATTGATATGGTAATGAGATTTGTGCTCGTTGACGTGTGAAGTGTCATGATGAGGACAGGACCAATAAGGGCCACGCCTCCCAGCAGAGCAAAGACCAATCGTGCTGTGAATGCTTTCTGTTGAGCTCGACGGATTTGCCCCTCTTGACCTAGTTCGCGGACACCTATGTTTCCTATCAGATTACTAATGGGTAAGTGAATGTTTCTTTTGTCGGGGCTCAGCCGAGCATAGGCATCGTCAACGCCCGCTGTGAACCAAGCAGCTCTGATAGTGTCGGTACTTTTCAGAAGAGAAGCTATCGTCGACTTGAAGTGAATGCCACCGTGTGGTGGCACCATACCACCCAAAGCACCGACGAATGTAGCGTTAGATGGAATAGTAAAGAGGGTATTTTCGGATAACGTGTCATAATCACGTATAGCCTGCGCTGTACACAGCGAATATACATGTATCAATTAGTAAATTGATATCTCCCATCCTGATTGGATCTTACCGTAGCGTGTTAAAGTCATGTCAATAGCTTCTTTTTCATCCGCAGTCACAGTCTTCAAATTCAACCCAGATATCTCGAGCAGCTTATCTTGCAGTTCGGCTATCCTCTGCAGTTGAAGTGTTCGGAAGGGGAATACCACAACGGTTTCGCTTTTTGAATCATGTTGACTTTCTGATTGGTGACTTGATGGATGAGAAGTTATTGGTAGAAGATGTTTCTCCAAATCCGAATCCAAAGTGGGCGAGTTTAGAGTGGATGGACGCGAAGATCCAGACATTGTAATTTGGACTCGACGATAACGCAATTGGAAATATAGGCAATTTAAGATGATGAAACTATTAAACTTTTGAACTTATGGGACGGCCTTCTATTAAATAGTCAGAAAGATAACAAATTCTGTAAAATACAGCCCAACGTTCCAGCCTTATATGAGATACACACCTCGATAACGTCATTTTTGTAGCCACGTGAATTGTTGGACTAGCTACGTGTACAAGATAATATATTCAAGGAAACCACCAACGCGCTGCCGGCCACACGTAACACAAGCGGATGCGAATCATTGGTCTGATTTTTGGGATCACCTATGATCCATACCGGACTCTCATACAGGGGAAACTTTAGCATTTATGAACTGCCTCGCGGAATGGATTAAAATTATACACACTTATAACCAGTGTAGAAACTGCGGCCAAGCTTATCATGGGGCACCTAAGACTTGGTATTTACACAGCAGTGTCAATAAAGCCAGCGGTATAAGTCAAAATGGAGTCTATGGATCATGGTTGTAAATCGGGTACCGATTACTTTTTGCAGCACGCTTTGAGCCTGATCATAACTTATTAATGACTTTAGCCTGCATATAGAGGTGACATGTCCCAGCTAGAGGCCGGCTGCATGTGCCAGCCTTGAGGCCTAACGAGGCTCCTGGAACAGCCCAATGTTACATCTTTACAAGTATATACACTTAGGCGGGGCTCCAAGACACCACTCGCTTATTTTTCATAGGTATGTACTATATGATGGATGCCCTTGAAGGTTTTGCCAATGTTGATTCCCTTTCTCTTACTACACTATGCGGCGCATATCTGAGACTTCAAGAGTCATACTACAATAAAGGAGCCAGGGACTCTGAGTGCAAAGACGGAGGTATCCAATGCCATTTTTACTCTGTTCTTTTTTCCTTCATCAGTCAAACTTCAGTCATGGGTGATTGATATAAAAATACGGCGGGGCCAAGGAACAAATTAATTTAGCCATTTGTATCATATAGTCTTACATCCTTATATGACGATTATTTAACCAGGCATTCTGTTTTGTTATTCTCTTTGTTTTTCCTTTTAAATGTTTGGATATTGGTTAGAATCATATAAATATCTGTCGATATTCTTTCTAGACCGTTACGCAATTAAGTGTGTATGTGAGCTTGAGGTTGCTACTGTAGGTAACTTCCTCCACAATGTTCTTTCTATTTTCTAATGTAAGAAGAGAGGCAATAGGTACCTACACCAGCTTCCCAGAGTCTAGATAGTAAAATTGACTGAGTTCCGGCTGTTCGGCTAGAGTACAGGCTGTGAGACTAGAAAGCCAATCCATATGAGGTGGCGTGGCGGATGCGGGTGCGGTTTCGGGATACTGTGGGACATTTTGACTCCGAGTTGCTTTTCCTGTCAGCTTGCCTGGTTATCCCGGTTCCCGTTGTGGAAGAATTTGTTTTAGGCAGCCTCTGTCGTGCCTCATAACTCGCTGGCGGGGGCTTCGATAGAGAACGCTGTAGAGTTGATGTTATATGGGATAGAGTTTTGTCCTGCTACGGTTAGCACCATTCCGCTGGATAGATGGTAGCCAATTGCTAAGCTAACACATCATGTGCCCAATGGGACCTGAGCGACCTCATGGTCACTGTACGGAAATATAATAAAAGTAGTAATATTCCAATGTTTCTACCTGTCGGCCTTACTTCCTCACACAACTTCGTTGCCTAATAGCTATGAGTGCCGATAGATGTGCACGCGGCTCCCTACTAAGGGGTCTCAGGATGGACTATGAGACTTCAAATATAATAAGTATATTGGTAGAGTAGCGCCACTGATTTACAATAACATGGTGTACTATACATTAAGCCTCCGTCAGATAAACCAGGCATCAACGAACAAAGGGCAAAGCAAAATCTAATGTATCCATTGTAGAGCGTTGGCTCTACCCTAGTTTCAAGCCTCTAAGCAATGCGCGCTCCTCCACGAGTTCTGCCATCTGTGTGCCAATGTCAGAACCAAGGTTTTTGAAACCGTTAATCACGCCGTTAATATCGCCTGGCCGTTTGTCCTGGCTCATTTTAAACTTGCCCTCTAATCGTTCAATCGTAATTTCAATGCCAATGATGTTCTTCTGCATAAGCTTGATGTATGACTCAGGCGCATCTGCCACCTTCCATGCCTCTGGTCTGGCATCAATGCCATCGTGGCCCATCAAAGATACCTCAGCAAGCTCCGACAAATCATCTATTTGCCTCGATAGGAACGAACTAGTTTCGTCGGACTTGGAGTCAAAATAAATCCTGGCCCTTCCGTATACTTGCGCTGCGGCGTAGTTCCAAGTTGGAACCACTTTGCCAGTGCTCGGTTTCGATTCGACGTAAAATTTAGGGGTAACATAGTGATGTGCTGATGTCGTAAATAGGACCATAATTTCGTCCTCGAGAACGTTTTCGGGCGCTGCTTCGTATTGTGACTGGATTGCTTCGATGAGGACTTTGCTTTGGGGGTTTTGCCGCGCTAAGTGCCCCCGGAGGACGCCCAATTCAGCTTCGTCATCCTCGTTCTGAATATCAAGTACAAATGGTATATGGCTCGACAGTATCAGAGGGTGAGACTTGGATCGAATAGCCGTGACGAGAGTGCCTAAAGGGTTGTCGCGAATTAGCTGGCGCAGCATGGGGATGGTGGCGTCGTCATGAGCGGCTCGAATATACATCTTGAAGGAATTACGACGTAGTTAATTGCAAATACAAATTAATACAAAGTGTTTAAATGGTGATTTGTGACGAGTAGTTGGATATCATAGTGATTCTAAGAGCCAAGACCCAAAGAAACGACTCACTTGTGTGAGTCACCATTGTGCCAGAACCTGGATCTCAAACCACCGAGGCTTTGGGAGCCAATAGGTTGAAGGGCGGCATCTCGGCTAATGTAGTATCAGTAATCGTAAAAAGAAAACCTGTGGCCGACTATTGCACTCCCTACATATCAAGCAAATCAGCAATGGTGTCAACGCTAAGCCACATAATTTACCAATCAACCAGAGCGAGCTTGCGCTGTGGCTTGATGTATAAGATGTAAGATGTTATTCTTATACCAATTTCCGATACTAAAGGAACCTATAAGCACCGTTTACATCGCTCTGTAGGACATAAAAGCTTGCGCGCTTCAAGTGTCATGATCTCTTGCCTGGGTTTGTAACCGTATCATTTGTTTAAACGCGATCGCCCCTTGAGTTAGCCGACACCTATTTCAACCCTAAAGCGAGAGTTGTCGAGGACCACTAAGTAATCCGAAAGCACCCACTATCTACCACATCCGTAGGCGTCGAGGTACCAACTATTACAGAAAAGGTAAAAAATACCATGCCTGGCGACTTGGCGACGGAGAATGGTGGCCATTACAAAGGAGACACAGGTATTGAACTTCGGGCTGCTCAGGCACTGAAGCACCCAAGGAACTTGACTCTAATGAAGAGTGGGAAAAAAGGTCCCTTAATCCCTTGAACTTGCCGACTTGGAGAAAAGTGATGCATGGCATCTATGGCTTTCATGGCGTCAGATCATAAAGCACACAAAGCTTCCCTACACCTGCCAAACCATGGCCCAAAGGAGGCAGCCTCGAGCCTTGAAAGTTGAGGAGCCAGTATCAAGGGCATTTTTCGTCGTGAGAGTTTCCACATCTCCACTGTCCGCAGACACTCACCTGCTCCATGCATATAGCATCACCAATTATAATTCCTTTTCCATAATAACGAAATACAAATCTCCCCTTATAGCCTTACAATTCCCAACCTGCGCGTATGGAAATGGCTCCGTCCGATCTGTTTTGGTATAACCTCTTCGAATATACCAACTAATCGTTTCTTCCCTTGGCCAAATAACGCGCCCTTCTATTAATCGAATGCTTAATTCAGCCTTAGCCATAACTTCCGCCTTTGTGAGAATCATCTTCCCAAGTCCACTAGCCTGTCTCCATGGGTCAACAGCCAAGAGTCCTAAATATCCAAGCCCGTCGCCCTTGCTCTGAATGAAACAGCAGCCCACCAAGGCACCGGAAGTATCATGTGCCAGAAGAATAAATGCTCCGCTCTGATTAATCCTCGTGATGACGCCAGCCTCGTCAATGCGGTCGTCGTTCAGGAAGGTAGCTTCTGAAGTCCAGCCTGCACGGCCCGAGTCTCCGCAGAAAGCGGTATTGACAAGAATCAAAATATGGCCTACGTCGGCTATTGTTGCCTTGCGAAATGCAAGTACAGCTTGGGTGGTGGGCATTTCGCCGGGAATATTGCTAAACGTTTTAATGTTTGAACAAGTATGAACCGGCGAGAGAGAAGATTATGTGGCGTAAGCAATGTGCCGGTACATTAGCATTGTCGAGTCTATGTGTAGAAATGCTCAGGTAGACAATCAAGTGGGGGTTTCATATTGTTGCAATACTGCCAACTTGGGCCTGGCTAAGCCAGCGCTATCTATCTAGTTCTATCTGGCATAGTCAAATTACCATAGCTTTGACAACGGATTTAGTTACTAATCATTGTTTAAGACGCCAAGGCTCAATGAGAGCTTATGGAAGGGTTATACCGAATAACCATGCTAGAACAGCCATGAGGTGAAAGTTCAGGTCTCTTTATGTGAAATTATTCCAAAAAAAAAAAAAAGCGGAAGGAGTATCTTATATATATTCAACCAGAAAAGTCCAATATAGCTTACGAACTCAGTGTAGACGGTTACCATTTTGTAATTATCGTTCAAGGATTCCCTGCTCCTACTCAAGTCCGATGGCAACTATAATGCCCATTCACCAGCTAATGCTCCTATAATTGTTTGGAAACTTTATCCGACTTCACATAGTCTAATGGTGCCGTCTTTAGACATGTTATCTCAAACTTAATCACCGAGGAATTCACTATTGATCGATCGAATACCGTGGTCTTGACCTAGCATATCGTAACCTTCCGCCTCTCGGTCCATACAATGTCCTCATTCAGATCACACACAATAGAGTTTGTCATTCTAATGCACTCTTTTGTGCCGGTGGCTACCCTCAGGATCTTGGGTATGAGGGCGTTGGGTTAGTTGAATCGGTAGGCTCTCTGGTAAACCAGTTCAAGATAGGTGACAATTGGCGGCGGAATCCAGAAGAGTTCATGTGACCATAATTTCAAAATAAATGAAAATATTTATAGTGTCACATATCGGTCGAATATCTCTTGTATAATAGCCATTGGTTTGTCTTAAGAATATGTATAATAGCACGATCCGTAAAAGCGGTGGTGCCTAGCATACATGAGCATTTGAGCATCCACCCATTCGGTATCTCACGCCATTATAATCATAATATCCAAAGGCTTGGCCTTGGCCTAAGCTTGAGCATTCTAATTGATGTTTTATATCAGCATACTGCTCATTAAATAGTACTTTAAGTAAATTTTAAACTCACGGTTAATAATATTCTCAAGGGCATCCCAACACACTTGTTGATTGTTACCCCCAGGACTGCTGTTCTGGATAAAAATTGCAGTCGCCGGGCCGTTCTGGTATCTGTAACAGGAGTTCCACTGCCACTGGTTCTGACCGCAATAATTTTGTCGAGCAGTCCACATATCGCTTACACGAGGAAGAGCACCGTCGTTGATAGTGCAGGCGATTGCACTCCCCCCTTCGCAAGTTGCAGCGTGGCTGACATTGATAAGTGCTAGGGTTACTGCGATGGCCTTGAATGACAACATGGCGAATATATTTCGTGACTTCGAAGACAAAATAGTGTACAGGTAAGAGGAGAGGAGAATGAGTTGTTTGTTCAGATATTTTACACTTAAGAAAATGGAAATATATCCTTCTTATATCTGTTTCCAAGTTACTCAGATGCAAAACATATGGAGTATCTTATCACGCAACCAGTAGTAGCTGTAAGAATAACTTCCACTAGTACACAGACCTTTTGCTAACGCGAGTTGACACAACAGGGGTAAAGAACATGTATTAATATGGAAATAACGCTTAGGTACATATTTCTGAAGCGGTGTAAGAGTATGCCAAGAATCTTGTGTCTTGGAAATGAAGTTCTTCTCTGAGATATTACCCACCATGTCGTATTCTGCGCACAACTGGTGAAGTTTATTATTCCCGTCTAGAAAAATTCATTTTTAGTGTCGAGAATATTTCTATATCGGGCAGGTGAAATATATGCACAGCTGATTATGGAGAAATGCTGACGGTTGGTACTGCTTGTGGAGGTTATCTACTATGCAAAACAGAATACTCTTACGACTCATCGTACGGTTGTGCTACAAAACAAAAAGATTAGTCTAAATATCAAAATTGCGGCAATCATTCTGACAGAATTAGCTCTTTGTATGGGATTAACGCGGAATAGAGAGAAAATAACATGGGTGCTATCGGGTTAAGAGCCGACTTTTGACTGGGTAGAATACTATATTACTCCCAGTAGTTCCACCTTCAATAATTTCCTTGGGGGTTAAACATTTATATTTTCTTGTCGCAAAAGTTATTTTGCTTTCATTGTCTCTCACTTTGTTATCAGCCTCTCTGTTGACTTCGCTAGTGGATATCTGCACAGCTGATATCTCTCTCCAGTGCAATGGCATTCACGTTTTTGAGACCCTCATTCTTTAATTAATCATCAGTCATTCCCATATTTTTTAACATATACTCTCGCTCTCTAAAGGCAATTCGCTTCTGGTTCTGTCCACATGTCTCAGTGTGGCACCCAAGATGGGTGATATTTGACAGTTTCTTCAAGATGTAATTGGCTAGGTCTTCCTGCAAACCTCGGCTTTTCCGTTGCCTTCTTTCGCGCTCCGCCAGCTCAAGTGGGAATTGCTGAGATCTGTTACTTTTATATTTACAAGGGCATGAAATGACCTTGCTAGGTCAAAGCCATGTAGCCAGAGTAAGTCCATCCAGTTACTCCTCATTGCTACTTATGCACGATCGCTGTAACCACTCGGGTTTTTGACTGAAACCGCCAGTTAACCTTTCGTAGAGCCTGAACGTTGAAAAAAGCCTCTTTGCCATCTTTAGTATACATCAACCTGCCTTTAAAATTGGGCTTACCATTGACTCCACCGTTCTTCTGGCACGGCTAGGCCTATTCAAAGTCCGCTAACGTGATGTCTTCGACGTAATAAGAACCTTCGTCTAGTCGGTACATGTCCTTACTGAGCAATAATATTTGAAACTTGCCGATCTCTATCGTGTTAGATAACATTAAGTCAGTTCAGCTGAAGTGTAAAGCCCCACCCTGACTCTTGGGTTGTTCCCAGGACGAGACATATAATATCCGCCTAATGACTTTAGTGTGAATCAACGGTTGATGTCACCCCTTTAAACAGAGATTGATCTGGATTTTTAGCGATCAATTGCGCCATTGGACGGATATTGTCATCCCAGGGTGTGATAATGCTCATTCTAGGTGGATCAATGCTGAAAGATGTAGAACAAGTAGATAGGAGAGAGGAGAGAGTTTTTCACACCCTCACATCTAGGCTAATTCACAAGCCAATAATCACCATTGCGTTTGTATGTGGTTACTTGTGTTTGTGTGCGCTAAGTACACTATTGTTACAGCTGCCTGAGTTGAGTCAACCAGGGTGCCCCTCTACAGGTTGAGAGACAATTTCCCGTGTCGCCAACCGAGGAAACCGGACGACCAACTCGAGATAGTCAACACCAAAAAGGTTACGGCGATCTACCAAGGCCTAGTACATACGAAATAATTTTTAATGGAATGGTAACACCTGGAATAGAGACACAAAGCGATCTGTGAAGAAGTATAGATAGATCTATTCTAGGTTGTAAGAGTAAGCACACACAATTGAGTGCATTGCATGTGTTTAGATCTACTCTGGGTCCCCAGATGTGCTCAATGTACCTAAATCTTCTATGGATCTTGGATCTACCGCGAGGAAATAGATATAGTGTAGACATACATGTATGTTTACATACCTAGAGTCTCGGCTTATCAACCCAACCACAACACTAAAGAAAACCACCTTCAATCCATAGAGAGTCTAGGTGCCCGCTTTAAACAAGCGACACATCAAAGCCATGGGATCTAATATCTGTAAGTAGCCGCTCTAAAGGCTGAGCATATGTGATGTGGCTCCACATTGCATAGGCACTGTTGCCTGCAGTAATGATTCCAGCAGGGCGTCCTTGCATATCCCAAATGCATGAGCTAGAATCACCCTCGCCAGCGAAAGGTTCTTGGACATTATTTCTTCCTCCAGAGGCTGATATTATAGCCCATCCTTCACTGATGAATTCTTCTTTTCTGCCTCCTTCTAGGGTTTCCACATGGCGAACGACAGAAATCAAGGTGTTGCCGCGACCAAACGACAACCCCCCTTTTGCTCCATACTTCCCCACACATAGTCCCGACTCGCTAGTATAATCCATATAAGGGGAATGGAAAATTTCATTCATAGGAACGACGGCTGTCTGCAGCTGTAATTCCCCATCTTCCATTTCTAGATCACCCGAACTTAGAACCTGATTGTAATAACCTTTGCTTTTGCTAAAAGTGCAAAGGAAATCATCCAGCGACCCAACATAAACTTTGTTCTGGATCAAACCTAGGGGAGCTTGGTGATTTTTGGGCAGTAGTTCGATTAAAGCCCAGTCTCTCAACCATGCACATCCAGGCACAGATGATGTTGTTGCAAACTCGGGCGAGTAAAGAAGTCGGCCAAAAACTCTCGAGGAAGCATCTTCAAAGGGCTTCATGGCCTGCTCAAGAACCATGGCTTCATTGCTGAGATTAGTGAGTGAAGGAGCCGCCGTTTGACCGGTCATGGAACGTAGTTCAGCAGCTTCAAGACGTCTCTTAACACTGTCCCCGATACACCTGAGTCTCCAATCATAGGTCCATTGGTCAACTTGGATGACCTCTTTGCACTGTTGGGACTGTTGATACATCTGCGTCCCCTCTTTTTTTGAGTCAATTACCACATGCCTGCAAGTCAAGGCTGCGATTCTTGGTTCGCCTCCAGTGGAAGACGGGGGGATGGAGAGATAGAGGCTTTTGGTACCGGTTATACCATCCAAAGGGCTGGTGGATATGATGGTGCCGAGTCTGTCAGATAGTTGCGCCCATGTATTCGCGTTTTCGCCTTTCGGGATTGGTCCCGAAGAGAGCTGGAACGTTGCTGGTGTCTTGGAGGGGGGATCTGTCTTAACTCCGGAGTCGGTGGTGGAATAGGTTCTGGATGTCGCCTCGGTGTAGAAGTGGACAACTGATTCAAGTATCTCGCAATGCACATCATAGATGCCCTGCTCTTCCAAAATGGATTTGCATCGTAAAGTAATAGGATGCCCCTGGCTCCAAGTGAGCGTGTCCGGCCTGACAGTTACCATAAGCGTAATCTGATATTCCTTATTGAGGCTAATACGTAGAAAATCAACAGCTGTCCAATCTGTTCCACTGAGAGCTTCTAAGATCTTGCCTCTAAGAGAGGATTCGGGGTCATTCCACAGCCGATGCAATAGCGGGTGTTTTCCAACAGTATGAAGCGTTTTCGGATACATTCTGTGAGTCCCCGTCCACGGAGAGCTTGCCATGTCAGGGTTCTGTGGGTTAACCCAGACGTGCGAACTTGATCGCGCGACAAGACTTGGAGCACTAGGGATCCCATAATAATATAGGTTGCGCTCTTCGGCGGTTGGAGGAGATGGTTGCGGCGTCGTCATGTTGCTATTGCTTAGTGACAATAATGGGCCAGAGAAACTAGGCAAGGATTTCGTTTGATTAGCAAAGGGGTGATGTCTGTCTGGGATTCACTGGGAGCCATCTTGTCTTTATATACCTGTTTACGAGGGAATAACGGGAGAAGCCGAGCTCGCAAGGTTTGCGCCGATAAAGCAAAGAGGCTGATAATTTTGTTAGGTGAAAGTGCACGCAGTAAAGGTTAATGAGAAAGGTGGCAGTAGGAGCATTTCTATTTGTGCATTCGTGTGGCTGCGTAGAACTTTGCTTTGCCAACAAAACTTGAGTTGCTCTTCTAGAGGTATGCGAATATCTACGCAACTGCTGCCCATATTTTTCCCTCTATTGACCTACGCAGTTACATACACGACGTCCGATACATTTGAGTCCGAGTAGGTTCCACGCCACATTCTTTATGGCAATTGTTAGTTCACTTCTACACTTAGTTGAGAGGCTTTTTATTCTTGTCGAGATATCTCGGACCCTTTACTCACCCCTCTTCTAGACCCGTATGTTTCTACTTGGCCAACAATGGAATATCCCGCATGTTGCTCAGGTAGTATTGTTATCTATTTATTTCAAAGTTTCGGCTTCTGAGTCACCCCGGATATGTCCACTAGGCCCTGTCCAATAATGTGAGCAGAACCAAAGCCACCTTACTTGACTCAAGGCGCCACAAACGCCAGTATTCGCCGTGTTTGACTTGTCCTATATATTATTATACTCTATATTACACTATTATACTTCGATTCTCTCATGAAATCTTCAATCGGGTTAATCTTAATTAGTGTAGATTTACACAAGGTTGATCAGTCCTGCTTTATAATTCAGACACACACCTTGATAATAGCACGGTGCGCCCAGTGAATCGCCATTCCAGTAGCATTTCCATCATACCCAAAGTCTTTCAATAACTTCGTTCAGTGTCTTGAGACAGTTTATGCCGTCCACCATTTGCCAAGGCCAACCACACTCTGTTGAAGTATACTCTTCCTTCTTTACCTAGGCCTTAGTGAGCTATTAGCTACTATCGACATATCTCAGCATGACGATGCCAGAGCCATCTCCCCCAAGCGCCGAAGAGCGTGCTCTTTATTATTACGGACTCTTCCCTTCCTGCCCCCCGCTTATTGCGCGTTCAAGTACACATGTCTGGGTCAACCCTCAGAAAACTGGGGACATGGATTTGTGGTTTTCACTTGTCGGAAGAACACATCCATTACTCCAAGTGTGGGACCAAAATTTTTTACTTCGAATATCAGAACAGGTCAGGACTGTTGCATCAAATTGTACAATGGCCTTGCCTTGCCACTTCTTTGTAAACGGCGAAAAACGCACCATTTTGGTAATCGGCGTTTTACCGAATTCACTCGATTGGGATCGCGCATATCCACTTGCGCTACAACTGAAGGCAACCTTGGAGAAGGACTACGATATCCATGACGTGCACTGCGAGATACGAGAAGCTGAATGCTATTGAAATATTGTCTGAGAGGGATTTCTATCCCACGGCACCAGACACTTGTGCACGATTGTCCATTGATACCAATGAGACGGCTATGGCTAGCAAATAGGCTTAAACAGGTCTACCTAATTACTTTGGTACCAAGACAGCCATGAAGTCTATGAGAAATGGGCACTGCATATATGTGTCAGACTTATGTCTATCAATGTCGAGAAGGGAATTACAGGAATTTAGGTCTATGCCTTATTTCAGAGTTTACATTACATCAGCTTTTACTAGTAGCTAAATGAAATAAAAAGAGGGCGACTGTGTGTAAGTTGGCTATCCAGTGGTATAATAGTGACTACCTGTTCGTGATTCAAGTGTTGTAGCTGGATACGGAAGAGATGGCTTTCAAGGTTCCATTTACTTAGGTAGGTAGATAACTATCTACCTTAGTTAGGTATTTAGCAGTACTTACAAAACACCCTGCTCCTTCAGAATCTGCTGCTAGAACAACATTCGTCTACTACCACCACACGTTCCTTATTTTGGACTGGAGATATGGTATGCTGGCTAGGCAACCTGAGGTGTTGCATCGCCACTCCCCCCATTCGTTTAAAATAGTTATTTATCCCAAGTACCCTGGACACACAGATCTACTCCAAGGGACTCGCTATTTCGCCTCTCAAGGCTGCTGTTGTGGCCTTTGCTGTCTGCGCTGTCATCTCATACGGCCTTTCCTTGAAACAACCGTAACGCATCGGCGTAACTCAAACCACACTTATCGAGTTGAAAGAGGAGATTCTGGAAGATGGAGCTATACCGAGATACGTACTCGAAGAACTCTTCAACAACAGAGACTTTTATCGGGTTGAAGGTTATCTCTTTCTCGACTCACGTCTATTTGTTGTTGAATTTGCTTTTTCCTCGCTCCGTGGTGGCTTTATTTTGGGGAAGGGCTATTCAGCACCTTGGCGACTAAGAAAAGTTTCGAATGTCGTAACAACTCGGAATAAAAGATCTTTTATTACTTAGATAGATACATGGTTCCTGGAGTGTTTACTATTCTCGCTGGTACTATCTGCAACTATTACTATTTTCTGCTACTCTCGCTACTATCTGTTACTATCTCTATATATAGAGTGTTCGACTAGGTTCTGGACAAAAATCTCCTCCCGCAACGAGGTCCAATATCACGGCCGGACATTCTACGTCGGCATATCCCTCTCGTCAAGGACTTGGATCTGGAACATCTTAAGTTAGTCCGCCCAAAAGACATTTCCCATCGACGTCTCTCGATATTGACATCAAAATGTCACACACCCCTTCCCCTCCCAGCGCCGAAGAGCGCAACCTGTATTACTTTGGACTTCCTTCTTGCCCAAAGCTTGTTGCGCGTTCAAGCATGAATGTCTGGCAAAACCCACAGAGGCTTGGCCCTACTACGTTCACGGGAACTTATAATATGTATCCGAAATCGTTTCAACCTGTGGGAAAACACCCATTACTACATCGGCTGTGGAATGATGCGACATCTTCTCTCAGAGTTCAGATTGTGGAAGCTGTCAGCGTAGCAGATTGGACCGCAGTTGACACTCTACGCGTTGGCCTCAATAAGGAATATAATATTACGCTTATCATAGCAGTTGCACCAGAAACCTTATCGTGGACCCGTGGACACTCAATTGCCCTGCGTTGCAAGTCTATTCTGGAGGAACATGGCATTAATGACGTGCACTGCGAGATACAGGAATCTCTTGTCACGTCCTGCGCTGATTCAACCTCGAAGCCGTCCAGCACTTTCAAGTTATCTTCGGCGCTGATTGAAGAGAATGATTTCTATGCGCCCATGTTTGTGGATTTGTCCGACTGCCTTGGCACCAAGATTGCCATGAAACACATGCCCTCGAGGTTTGGCACCAAGTGCATTTATCTTAAGCTTCGCTCGTCTTCCTCTGGAGGCGAGCCTTGAATTCTCGCTTTAACTTGCAGGCACGTTGTGATCAACTCAGAAATAGAGGGCATTCATGAATATCGTCGCCCAGGGTCGGGTGCCCTCAAGGAATTTATACAAATTCATCAGCCTGCATATGAGCTCATGCTTAAAACTGCTGTAGAAGACGTCGGCCGACACGACAAGTCTGCTGCGAATTACAAGCAAATGGGTCAAAGTGAGTCGGCCGCGACTTGGACTGCTTTGTCCAACACCGCCAAGGCTCTCAAGAAAAGTCTAATCCCGTTTGAGAATTCTTCCTCGAGGGTTTTTGGCCAAATTCTCTATTCGCCCCAGTACGATGCTACATCTGACCAGGGCACCAACTGGCTGAGAGACTGGGCGTTAATCGAACTACTTCCTCGCAACCACGAAATCCCCCTTCGTTCGATTAAGAACAAAGTCTTCATTGGAGACGAAAGAAGATTCCTCTCTCTTATTGAAAGAGGCAGAGAGGGATTAGATGGGTTTGATATACCAATACGTCCACCAGTGAAAGACGGCTTCGTGGAGCTACAGACAACCATTGTCCCTATGGCAGAACTTCGCAACCCCAAGGAAACTACCACATATAATGATGAACCAGCCACCATCATAGCAAAGTATGGGGCAAATGGGAATTTTACCCTCGGTCTTGGAAGTACTTTGGCATCACTTACCCGCACCACCGAAACTCCAAGTGGAGATAGGCACACCATGAGCGAAGAGTGGCCTATAGTTTCCATTCTTATGCCTGAATTTCCCGAAAAAAAGTTCTCCTTGCCAGGTGATTCCGGCTCTTGCATCTGGGACATGCAGAGACGTCCAGCAGGGATGATGACGGCGGGCAATGGCATGAACAATCAGTACGATATCACATATGCTCAACCTTTAGAGCGTATCATCGCGGATATTAGATCCCGTGGCTTTGATGTTTCGCTTGTTCGAAACGACTATTCAGACTGTCTGCTTCCTCATCTCTCAGCTTAGAGTAGATATGCGCATCTAGGGTGTGCTTGGGATAGATTGAAAGTGTTTTACACGCATAAGAGAGATTTTCCCTTTGCTGCGTTTCCATCTGGTGTACTTATCCTCCGTGGGTTTTGTAGGACGAGGCCAGCTGGAGTAGGATTTAAACAACCCTCCACAGAACAGCAGCCCAGAAAAGAAGCTTCCTTTTGCAGGATACTGACCTCTATGCTACGGAAGATAATTGGCTATGGGGAAACTTATGCCTACCATTGGCCGCTAATGCCAGGAAGAAAATGAAAAATCCATTCATATAAGGTACATTTGCACACATTCACTCACATCTTCTCGGATTTCATAGTGGGGTGACGCTCATCAAGATTCGACTTCTCTTAGTCAGCGCCAAAACCACCACTTAACGCGTCCACGCCAAAACTCTACGCCAGCATCTCTCCCCCACCAAAGCTCCCAAAAAGCCCAACCCCAAACCCGGGCTTCCAACGGACGCGCCGCAATGCAGACTCGCCATGTCCTACTACGACGTTGATGCCATTCTTACCGACGGGGAGGTGCGTTTTCCTATCATCTCCATCCTCTGAAGCAGCAAATCGCCCCAAACATCCAGTCGACCCGAGGCTAAACCACATCTCAGAAAGTCCCCTGCCGATTCGAGCTCGACGTTCCGTACCTCGGCCACCTCGACAACTCCAATGGCCTCAAGCCCGGCACGCGTCTAAACCTACCCCTATGGCTCGCCGAAATGTTCGCCCTCGCCTCTGCCGGAGAAGACTCCAAGCCGCCTCTGACCCTAACGCTACCGCCCTGCCTGTCTGAACAAGTGCTCGCCGCGCTCAAGGCCGATCCACGAGCGGTTCCGCTGCGAGACCAGAGCGCATACTTTTACGGCGTGGCGGTTCGGATGCTGGACCTGTTTGACGAGAGGGAGCTGAGCGCCATTCTGAGGAGAACGTATGTGGTAAGAGCGGCCGACGTGGGACTACATGCGAGAAAGGCGGAGGAGTCAGGGCTGGGAGGACAGGGAGAGGAGTTCTTGCGGGGACTGGATGAGTGGGAGAGACGGCTGTTTAGGAGAGGGCATGAGGGCGTCAAGGGAGCCAAGGAGTGGACGGATAATGTGAAGAAATCATGATGCTGGGCAGGTGACGGAGCGCTAGTTATGATGATACCCTGGGCATAGAAGAGATGACGATGCGATGCATGAAATAGAGTACAGCTTGGACTGCTGCCGAGAAGAAATGGCTTGGCGCGAGGGGATTTACAGGCATTGTTAATGCTACAATGCAATGTTATCTAGTGATCAATAGCGATCAATTTACAAAAGACCTTTGGCTCAAACTCATTTCTACAGCAAAGTTAATCTTGTCGATTTAAAGAACCCGAACACATGACCGATGATTTAATCTTCTCCCGATGGAATCGATATTGATTACGCCAAACCTTGGTGCTTCTGCGGCTGTACTCATCCAGATCCAGAAAGGCAAAATGCAAGAAGTAGCATCAAAACCTACCCAAGTACACAGTGAAATCGCACCGTAAAGTGCGTGGACAAAGAGCGGTAAACGCAATCCCGCGAAATGCGGTGAAGCAACAACATAAAGATGTTAATTTAAATATACCGAAATTTAAAAAAAAAAGCCATCTATTAATATCGGTGGTATTCGAAAAATCCAGTCATACGGCGACTTTCCAGGGTAGCAGCGTTGAGTCGGTCAGTGCCTCTCCACCGCCATCGCGCATCCGCAAAAAGGCAAGCTTCCACAATGAGAAGATTAAGAGACTCACAATAAGCACTTCATGTATAGGTACTGTACTTGCATCAAAACAGGCGGTAAGCAAAAAGGCAAACAGAGGGGAAATAAAATAAAAAAGAGGCTCAACACACACACACACACACACACACACACACACACACACATCAAGGTACATGCCCACACACCGCAGCACAGCTCATCACATTTTCCATGTACATGCACAATACAGCTCAGCCTCAGCAAACCCATCAACTCAAAACTGCCAACTCACACCCTCCCACACACCCCGAAACGCCACCCAATCATTACACGCCCTTTTTCCCATCCCCCTTGCCCATTCATTTTTGATGATTTTTGCATCCTCTCTTTACGTGTTTTTTTTGCTCTTTCCCGCTTGTTCCCACCAAAAACTCTCAACAAGGACCACCCCTGCTTCTTCCCGCTGCCCGTCTCCACACCGATCCAATCCGCTGCCACCAAGTATTTCCCGTTTCGGACACAAGCCCATATCTCGCCTCATGTGAAATCTGCTTGAAATTCGTTGCTGCTGGGACCTCGTACTCCGTACTTACGGAATACATACATGTACATTGAATACATGCGCCGCCTACACACCGCCGTATGGATTCTTCAAACAACAACAAGGAAATGAATGTGTGGTCACGGTCAATACACCAAAGTAGGGTGGGAATGAGATAAAACTTTAATGAAAAACCATATGTATTCAATCTTGCAAACAAATATTCATAGAATTTACAAGCCCAATAAGGCTTCAAGCATTGTTGTCGTGCGTGTCCTGTTCCTGTCCCACGATAATCCGACAAGTGCACCTCCAGAAAATATCAGTCTAGGTCTATCCCAGATGCACTTTGTTTCCCAAAAAACACCATATGCCCTCTGAACAAAATTCCCAACGTTAAAAAAGCCTCGTCCATCATATCCATACATTCCATTGCTCGTATCCATACATTCAATCCCAACATAGCTAAACAGAAGTAGCAGCAGCAGCAGCAAAAGAAGAAGCAGACAACAACCCAAACTCAAACGACCCTGCTCCATACATGGTGTATCAAAAGGTGAACGCCCCTATCTAGCAGTCTCGACTCTTCGTAATCCGTAAACGTACAATGCCTCGCGCCTCCTAAATGCCGCGACAATATGAGAATGCCGCCGAATGATCTCCGTAAAGGAGGTAAAAAACGTGAAATTGCCACCGTGTGCGTTCGGTGATTCTGTGTAGCTGGAACACTTTGATCCAATAGCTCATCAAAACGTATCCCGACGACATTCGATAAAACATAGTAAGCAAAAGTATCAAAAAACCCAAACCCAAACGAATACAACAGACATAGACAAAATGATGAAAATTGGAAGAGAAAAAGAAATATATCGTAAAAGAGCGTCAGTGGGGATGATTTGGCAACAGGAATGCTGCCAAGGTTTCATCCCTGTCTGCACCCCCTTGCTCTTGTTGCACGGTAGCTTGTTTTTGTCATGATTTCATGATAGTAAGTTCTCTTTTTTTTGTTTGTGTAATTTTTTTTTGGTTTCTTTTTTTTGGAATTTCTTTTTTTCTTTATTTAAATTTCGATCCAGAGCGAGTCGATCATATCCCACGTGTACATCAGTGTACATGATGGTAGTCAAGCGACGGGACGACACATCCACTCATCCGCATCAGAGCGATGGAAACCCCAAATCGGTATCATCAAACCAAGGGATATCAAAGGTCATGTTGTTCATGCTTTGAAAATCAGATGTCGCAGAATCTTGCGATGAATCAAGCATGTCAGCGTCACCTTCGTCGAGAGCAGACAGCAGGGCGAACTGCGAGTCCTCCTGAGTCGACTGTTCCATGTAGCTCACTGGCATGATGTCGGAAGTGAAATCATCCTCACCGAACGAATCGGCGTTGGTGCCCATGTGCGTAGCGGACGTAGATGCTGGAGAAAGAGAGCCTTCCTCAGGGGGGTCATCGCCTGTGACCACCGAGGTAGGTCTCTCGCTCTCGACCTCAATCTCCACAAACCATGCCTTGAGATCAGGCATAGGAGGCCAATCGCCGCCTCCCTTGCCGCCTCTTCTCTCGCTAATGGCCGTGGCGCCCTTGCCTCTGATCGGCTTCACTCTGAAGTGAGTGCGCCGAAGATGGGCTGCCGCATTGTAATAGGCGTTGTACTGCTTCCCAGAAGCACAGGCCTTGCATCGAGAGAGGGGATTGAGGGGCTTAAGCCCGCTCCGCATACCGGCCTCTCTCGGATCACGACAGACATATTTCTTGACAATCCGGACATGCTTCGCGCTGATGTGGCGCCTCAGTTCATGGTCGCCTCGGAACCCATCAGGGATTTCATTGCAATAACTGCATCGAAGCTTTGGGTGCTTGGGCTTTTGCTTGACCTTGGCGACTTGCTGCGTGGAGCGTTTCCCAAGAGCGGGCTGAGCCGGCTCCCGGGGCAGCGGCTGAGGTATGGGAGCAATCGAAGTTGATTGTGCCTGCAGCAGAACCCGCTCTCGAGCCTCCCTGGCCCGGCGTTCCACAGAAGAGGCGGTCGACTTGGTGCTGCAAGTCGAGTCCACCCGTTCCATGGGCGTGGGAGCAAATGTAGGGGACGCCAACATTTGATATTCCGGAGTTGGGTATTGCATTGTAGGGAAATTAGAGAAGCCACCGCCCACCGCCAGGAGTTCCTCGGGCATCTTGGACGGATTGGAGCAGCTCGGCTGCTGAAAATCCGATGCACCATGGCCGGGGAACAGGTCGGCGTAGGATGCGGACGAGGGCATCCTCGTGATGTTGACGCCGGGGCTAGCAAGAACAAAACTGTTCTCCCTCGTCATGGGAGGAGCCAGCTCCGTGCCTGTAGATGCCGTGACCATGGAAGGAGTAGCGGATTGCCTGCCTGCAAACATGTCGTGAAGGGGCAGATTGGTGCCGGTCGACGACAGGTAGCTTTGGGCCATATTGGCAAAGTACGCCTGAGGGGTCACGCCAACATCAGGGGAAGCATTCTCATCAGAGGAAGCATTCTCTTGGACCTGCGCAAGAGGTGCGAAGGGCATCTCATGGCTGATGCGCCGGCCGGTTGGCGCAGAGGGCGTCGTTTGCCTGTACCGCATGATGGGCTCTGAGCAAATCGACATGTCGCGATGCATGGGAGGAGGGGCCAGCGAATAGTGGGCAGCCTGCGACAAGGCCCGTCCCTGCTGGAGAAGAGTCTGGTGGCTCTGTTGCTGGAAAAAGACATGGTCAGTATGAGATTTGTCTTGCTGGGGGAAAAAACAAGGTATGTGGTGCAAGTGTACGAATGAAGCCGCAAAAAGGGGGTTCCCTGTCATCAAAGACCAATAACTCACATTCATGTTGACACTGTATGGCAGCGCGCTGCTATTTGCGGCGAAGTCGGGAGAAAACGGCATCGCACTTTGCGTGGGCGACTGAAACGGCAGCTCTAGTGTGCTACGGGAAAGGAAATTCATGGTGCCCTGGATGGACTTTGGAGAGGGTTCCATATTGTAGGCCATCATGTCAGGCTGTGTGTCTAAAGGTGGGTGGTAACTGGGATGTCTACTATTATTCGACATGCCGAGCACCTAATATGGAGATAGATGGGGGGGAGGGGGGGAGAGAGAGATGATGATGAGGGTGGAAAGCTGAGAGGGTTAAGAGAGTGATGGGAATGCCAGCACCGCGAGTATTAATATCAAGAGGAAAAAGTAAAAATAAAAGTAAAAATAAAAAATAGATAAGCAGCAGCAGTGGCGGCTGTGAAGATGTGGCAGTATGCGGTGATGGCAGAATATGACGAGGGAGTGATTGGCGGCGCAAAGAGTTGCTGAAGAAGAGATAAAGTTGAACGTCTTCGTCAGAGCGCGGCGCCGGGCAGCACTTATAAGGAGCGCTGGGAATAAAGAGTAGAAAACAGGAGTGAGTATGGAAGATATAAAGGATGGTGGTCCAGTCAAGGAGGTATTAGAAGAATGCTGCAGATATAAATGGGAGGAGAGGAAGAAGAGAAGAAAAAGGAAAAGCAGACAGGACGAAGTAAGTAGTTGGGGGGTTGCTGGAGGCTCTTTATAAGTGTCGTGTGGTTTAAGGCAATCTGGACGGACGGCGTGGTGGGTTGGTTGAGAAAAGGCGATGTGGCTGCGTTTTAAGTACCAGTATGGCCTTTGGTTGTACCGGAGCGTACAGTAGCAGAACACCAACTCATCGTATCGAGGCATACATGAGTAGAGCGTTTGAAGTGAGGTGAGGTAAGCCGCGGGCCAGTTGGCACAAGCAGAGAGTGTGGCAGCGGGTGAAGGGCTCCAGTCAGTCCATGCTGCATCAACACACAAAACATAAGGTAGACCAAGATGGGCTCTTAGTCTGTTCTCGTACTGTGGGCAAGGCACAGGTAGCGGGTACGTACCAGATGGAGATGGGCTGGAGCAGGTACCTTATTTGGCATTTGATCAATCGAGGTCGAGTGTGGGAGGAGAAAGCCAATTCAGCCACAAGACCCAAGACACAGATGCGTCAACAAGGGTCCACGATGGGACGGGGGGCATGGGATGGAGACAATTTGAACAATGTAGGTACGGAGTAAAGGTACTGTACTCTCCTTGACGGGGTACCTACACCTGCACCTGCACCTGCACCTGCACCTACGCAATCAGAGACGCTTCAGGGCTTCTCGGTGGAGGCACCCTCTACGCTGTACAGTACTAAGTATGGATTGATCGTACAGTGCTGCGACGGCTGATGCCCCCCCCCCCTGTGCTGTGCTGTGTGTGCGCCAGAACAGCGCATGTGGCCCGCTGTGGAAATGACGTCTCGCTTGCCCAAGGCGCTCTCCTGGCCGCTGATCGCTGTGGCCCCGGCACTAGCACCTGAACCGTACGGTACAGTACTGTACAGAGCACCTCACCTCACACAATTAAACCTTGCTGCATCAATATTGGCGATGTGGATACAACGGATCGTCAGCGTCAGTTCCATTTCGCAGGCCGAGCCAGACCAACCAGACCAACCAGACGACGCCCGGCCGCTCTCTGTCGCGATGCCGCATTGATCCGATCAATCCTAAAAGGCCTCAGCGACGGGCCCGACGGCTGCTCGATATAGCCCATAGCCCGTACATACGATACGAGGGTTACGAAACAAGGGCCAGGCCAAATGCAGCACAGTCAATGATGGATTGCCCAGAGATTCCTCCTCCCCGGCTCACTGTGTGCGCCTGTCAGGTACCTACGGTATGGAGAGGTTTGGCAAGTCTTGCAATCTGGGTACGTGCCATCATCACCTACGGCTTTTGGGCAAGTCCCGTCGTCCACTTCTCCAGCGCCCAAGGCGAATCCTGATGGCTGAGGTCAATGTGTTTGCGTCTTCGTGTCACTGGGCCCAAGAGACCAGCAATTCCACATCACCTGGGAAAATGCCCAAGTTTGCCCCCCGCGACCCAGGACACGACGCCGTGCTCATGCCTGTACGTGCCGCGGAAAGGTGCCCTGCATATCGATGTTCTTCTAGCTAGTTTGAGTGCGACTCTTGGATCGGTGCTAGCAGGGGGGCTGGACGAGGTTTGATGGTGTTTGGCGAGCAAAGATGGCCATCTCGCTCGCACGGCATGGGGTTTGAAGAAACGCGGAGGACCAGCACACCACTCTAAATCGTGGATGCTAAACGCTCTACAAGCCATTTTGCTGTGTGACTAGCTCGGTGAAGCTGCCAGACAGACAGACAGACGGACGGACTGAGAGACGGACTGATGGCTGGCGATGCGGCTATGCGGCTCGCACCCGACGCCAGACTTGAGAATACAACTAACCTACACCACGCCCCAAGCTCCCATCGTGCTCCGATCATCGCTCCCTCTACGGCGTACTCTATCTATCTCTCTGTTCAATGCTGTCATCGCAACCGCAAAAAGGCAGCCGCGCTAGCACCTCTCCTGTGGCTTGCGATGCCCAGGCAGAAGATTAAGAGCGCGGCTTGGCATTGACGGAGGCACGGAGCCTGTACTACCGCCCCTCTTCCCAGGGCATCGGCTGTCGATGGTTGCCGATACGGGGATGAAGGAATCAGAAATGCCCCTACTGTACAGTACGGTACAGTGCTGCTTTGTGTCGGCGACGGTGCCTGTAACCCGTCACTTATGCGCGGCGAGACAAACGGCGCATCGACGAACCACATTGGGCCTTCGGTGTGGTGTTGGAGTCGGAGTCGAGGGAAACGCAGTTGACTCATACTGTGAACAACGTTGAACCGGCAAAAGGCAGGCCAAGGGGCTGCGCATGCCATGCATCGTCGTCGCCAGCAGAATCCTGAGCCTTTTTCTTGTTCGCTTCCAAAACAACGCTTAAGCAGCTGTCGGTCAGTAAGTAATACGTCCTTACCGAATCGACGAGAGAAGCAACGCGCAGCACAGCCCGCCGCCAGCGGCTGTCGTGGCAGGTTGACGACAGGGGTGCGTCTGGCTGGATGTCACTGTCACCGTTTTTCAGGAAGCAAGGCAGCAGCGAATACCAGCAACCAGCAAATCCTCGAATCCTGGCGACCGGCGCGCCAATGGGCCTCTGCGCAAAGCAAAGTGAGGCGGGCGGGCTTGATTAGCGTTGGCCAGCCCACCAGCAAATCAGATCCGACATCCCAGTCAGAGCATCGAAGCATGCTACTCTGGCCTGGGGATGGCGCCGGCCAGGCTGCCCGATATCCCTGGGGCCAAGTCAAAGGGGGCGCCGCAAGCAGAAGCAGACAGACACAGAGCAACGAGACCCTTGGTGCTTGTGTGTGTGCGTGTGTGTGTGTGTGATTGTGGGATGGCACACAATACTCACCTATGCTAACCTTGCCTAGGCATGATGGCTGACACACAAGCATATACACACCATCAACATGGACATCCACACGCACACTGAAAACCTGCCTTGGGTACGAACTGGGCCGTCCGTCCAGCTCATGGAACGGCAGTGCTGCTGCTGCTGCACATGCATCCGTACCAACATACATACTGGTACCTTACGCCGGCACATGCGTCTTTTGGCCCATCTGGCGGTGAGTTATCCGGCACATGCGTGGTCTGTATCGCCATTAATCGCGGCGTCGTGACTGGCCTTGGGCGACTATGAGTGTGAGACCAGGAGACGGGCTTGGTGTTGCTCTCGTTCCTGGATCGGCAGCCCAGTAGGCAAGGGGGGGCCACTTGGACAAGATCAACCTGCAACATACATACAATACACCACCCACCTGCTTTGTGCTGTACATGCGCCAACACGCACCCGCACATTCCCAAAGCTGTCACTGTACTTGCGCATGCAGAGATGCGGGCTCCTCCTGAGGGGCGAGGGCGAGGGCGAGAGTGAGAGTGGTGGTTTTGCTGGCGCGACGTGAGAGGGCCAAGGTCGCAGCGGCGAGCGACTGTGCCTGGATCAAGTCTAGGGCCCCGTCGCCAATCGCGCGCCCAAGTCTGATTCGACCATGACCAAGTGAGGATCGATGCAAGCGTTGGCATGCAAGTGAAAGGTGGTGTAACTGTTCCTTGCTTCGTTCTACGAGTACGGAGTACCACTCCATACATTGCTTGTTTGTATACCGACCGATGGGGTACATGTACTTAACTTAGAAGCATCAATTCAACCTTGGGCGCCCGCCAAGCGAAATGCCGGCTTCCAGGGACGTGGCCCGATTCTTTTTCTCCCTGCGTCTGGAGGCGGGACGAACAACAGAGTTGCCCTGCCCGCCGGATATTCAGCTGCTCACGCAACCATTCACGGGGCCAGGCGCTAAGCCCGGCGCTCTTAGCACGCCAGCCGGCCAGGACATGCGTGTCCCGAGTATCCCACTGACTAACTGACTGACGGATGCTATCAGCGAAGCGATCGATACATGTGAAGCATCCGGCTAGCCTTTGGATACAGTACAGCACGTAGAATGCACGGCGGCAATGAGCCCTGTGAGACACGCTACTCCGAATAGAGGCATTGAGGTGTTGCGTGCTATGCCATATCACGTACATATCTGGAGCAGCTCAAGCAGGCTCTAGGACAGAAGGCTTCAAGTCCTAACATAGTCCTAGCCCTGCAATTGCACCCCCTAGTACTCCGTAAACCGCGCAACTTTATCGGCAGTGCGATGTTGATTGCCGTTTTCGATCAACCGATAACCAGCCCCAACTCTCAAACAGACAGACAGGCGCCTATGCCGCGGACACGCTGTGCTGGCATGAATCTCAATGGAAGGAATCCAATTGATGGCTTACCCAAGCAAGCATCAATGCAGCTCGCGTACAAGTACTGGTACGGGCTGTGCTCTGAAAGAGCCGCATCCATCAAGGGGTTCGGCCCCATGCCCTCGAGATGCGCAATCCCAGCAGCCGTTGCCTTTTGGAATGGAAATTATTCCCTCAAGCTTCCATGTTGGAACAAAGCCGGAACGAGTCGCCCGCATTGCAATTACCCGCGATAATTAATGCCTCCTATTGCCAAAGTTGCTCACCGGCGGGCCAATTCTGCCTTGTCAGGATTCTAGGAGCAGGTCAACTTGCCGATCCCGTCTCATCTGGCTGCCACAGGAATACTACTGCGAGCAACTACCAAGTTGGGAATCATACAAGCGAGCATCACACGAAGCAGCAATAACAACAACATGTTCTGTTTACGGCAACATCAATATGCTTTACGTACTCCGTACACGTATTTCCAACGCGGGTTGCGATAAGAGACGGAGCGGCAGAATCCTTCTCCTGCCTCTCTGCCCCTCTGCCCATCACGCATCAGCCTCCCCGGATGCATCGTCACAAGCTGAACAATCGACGGCATCCGGGCCAAATAGTCTGTTGCTGTAGGGCCTGGGCCGGGGCGATCGCCAACAGCGCGGGGCTGACAGCGCCTTGGAACTTGGACAAAGCGTTGGTCCCGTGTCACTAAGGGCCGTGGAACACGTCTAGAAGCCTTCGAAAACTGGTCCGAGCGCAATCGGAGGGCTTCCAGCAGAGCCCTGTGATGCCTCTAGCGCCAGAGATTACAAACAAGTGGCCAGCACTAGGCGTTCTGAGCCATGTTTAGGTACAGGCGGTTGCGTCAACGGGCCAGTAGCTTGATCGCTGCTAATCGCGGTGGCTTCATGTCTGAGGTTACATGGGCCAACTTAACGTTCCCATCCCATCCCATCCCATCCATTCCCCCAAACCTTCAGCCCCCGGGCGGGAGTCGTCTCCGAGCTCGCCGCGCGAGATGATAGGCGACGAAAGGCGAGATGGGATGACGAGATGTTTGGGATTTGGGAATTGCCGACTGCCTAGTTAGTCGTCTTGCTTTGCTTTGCTTTGCCTTTGCCTTTGCCTAGTCTCTCGGCTTTTCAACACAGTGCTCGCAGCACTTTACGTGTTAGAGATCGTCTGTCATGTGAAAGTTGACAAAGCTTCAGCCTAAGGGTGGCCAATTCTGCTTTCTCCGTGGACGTTGAATCTGCTTCTGCTGCCGTTGAATTAGGCTGTGACTCAGATTGCCGGCTGCCCGTCAACTCGATGCGCAATATTACAGCGCAATTGCCTGCATTGGCTGGACAAGTTCTCAACGCAACCACGTGGACCGTGGCAAAGGCACAAGGTGAGGAAGCACGCTCTCTTGGTATGCATGTATGTTGTCGTATCGCCTCCGCAAGCCCACTCTGCGCTGCTGCTGCGCTGCGCTTCGCTTTGGCTTCGTTCCATGATTAGCAGTCGATACTATACTAGTACCTAGTACGGAGTAGTAGTAACAGCGATACTAAGTTGAGGGTAAGGTATGGGCCCCCTCCGTCATCCATCTGCGGATGCGCTGGAAGTCGACGACATCCCAGCTCGATGATGCAAGGGGTGCAGCCCATAGTTGGCGTGCCAGCAGTCAACTGACCCTTGGCCACAACGGCTTAGCCCGGCCACAGGTACAGCCACTTCTGGGGGAAGCACTGGCAATCTGGGGAAGCTCAAGTGGATTTGCCGGCGCCGTTTTCGCTGAGCGCATCTCGCCGATATCCTACAGGTCGTCTGTGGTTGGTCCACGGATGGATGGCAAAGCATTCACTCTCTTATCAGCCATCAGCCGCAAGCCTCGGTTGATAGCTTTGCAACGGCGCGGAATTGCGCAGCGGAATAGGAGGCGCGCGGATGTCGACGGCTTGACGCAGAGCTGAAAGAGTTACACGTAGGAGACGTCGAAGCTAACGCATCCTGAAAGCACATGACCATACGGGTGATTGGCCGCCAGGTGACAGGATGAAACGACAAATATCGATGAGGCATTGTTTTTAGCAATTCTCACATTTTCTTTATCTTTCGAGGCGAAACCGTGCCATTCGTAATCAGGAGCGGAGGCGGAGGCGGCGCATGTTGTCGTCGCCATGATGATCCGGCAATCCGTTGGCGTGGAGTGATTGATTGATTGATGCATACGGAGTATACAATGCATGCTTGATATGATGACATGATGGGAGCCGGCAAAAGCCCGGCAGAACCGCGACAATGACACAGTGACCTCAACTCAACTTGATGACAATTCAAAGCCGTTGCAGAGATCCAACATTGCAATTTGGTGCTTTTCCTGACCCGCGGCCAGGCTATGGCATGATGCGCCGTCTACAGCTATCGCTTTTGGCAGCCTTGCCGCTGTGCAGGGCCAAGTCCCGGGCCTTTAGCATCCACGAAGACCTGCTGGCCTTTCCGCAGGTACGTTATGTCTCCGGCCCATGAACGGCTCACGCGCGCAATGACAGGCTGATTGGGAAGCAGTTCGAAGTCGTCTTCTCCGACCGCTTCATCTCGGAACAAGATGCGCAGTCGCTGCTCGAATACAACATTGAGCATCCAACGTACTCGGCCGAATCCTCCCAGCCCACAATCAGCGATGCCAGCGGCAACCAGGGCCATCAGGATGGGCGATATCGTGGCGGCGCTCCTCTCACGTACGAGGTCATGAACATGCCGCCACATCGCTACCTCTGCGCTATCCCCGTCATCGAACCCCCGACGCCCGAAAACCAAACCGCGACCGAACTTGCCAAGGCCGAGGAGGAGCGTGAACTTGATCGAGCGGCGATTAGTGGCTGGAACCTTCTCAGCCAGCTCGAAGACACATGCCTCTACTTCATGTCCGGATGGTGGAGCTATAGGTTCTGCAACAATCGCGAGATTGTGCAGTTCCACGCTCTTCCTTCCACGCCCATGGGAAAGCCGCCCCAGCGCGATCCCCATGCGGCCCAGTACGTCCTGGGCCAGGCCCTCCCCGAAAGCTCCGACTTGGATTCGGAATCCGACCCTAGCGAATCCAAGCTGCCGGCCGAGCTGCAAGTAAAAGGCGATCAACGATACCTGGTGCAGAAGCTCGAAGGGGGGACTATATGCGATCTGACGGGGAGGCCGCGCACAATTGAGGTGCAGTACCACTGTGTTCCGGGGATGCAAAACGACAAGATTGGGTGGATCAAGGAGGTTACGATATGCGCCTATGTCATGGTCGTCAACACTCCGAGGCTGTGCGGCGATGTTGCCTTTTTACCTCCCGAGGAGAACAAGGCAGATGCCATTACGTGCCAGCTCATCACGGATGACGAGAAACAGACTCCTCCTCCGCTGCTTGATCAGCACGCATCTGCGTCTCGGTATTTCCAGCAGGAGGAGCTGATAGAGCAAGCAGAGGAGGCATTGCTAGCAACTGATGGCGGCCAGCTTACCGTTGGCGGCGTGCTCGTCGGGGGACGCAAGTCTCTCTCTGCCGGCGATCAGGATGGCCAGCCTCCTATGATATTGGCGCCGCCTCGAAACTACATCAACACCCAACAAGCCGCGGAGCAGCTCATCGAGGTGCTCATCAAGGCAGCCAGCAAGCAGGACGGCGGCCAAGTCGACCGGCTCAGCAAGGAGAAGCTCGAGAAGCTGAACCTCAGCCCCGACATGGTTGACCAGTGGGAGCAGGAGATGAAGGAGAAGGCAGGCGACAAGGGGTGGCAACTGGAGATTGTGGGCGACGTTGACGACGTGCAGAGACATCTCCGGGGATGGATGCACGAAGAGGAGGGCGATGGCGGCTTGGCGGAGCAACAGGCCGCTGCTGCGGCCAAGGGAGCCAAGGCGACGGAGAAGAAAAAGAAGACGGGCGGCGGCAGTGGTGCCAGTGATGGTCGGAAGGGGAGGCAAGACGACGAAGGGAGCGAGGAGCAGTTCTTCAAGGAGGAGCTATAGGCGGCTTCACAAAGGAGAATCAGGAGGCGAGAGATAGAAGTCCAGTTTTGGGGGGTTATTTTTATTGTTGTTCTTCGTCTTTGGGAGTTACGGGATCTCGCATGATAGCAATCATGATTCTTTTTGCGCTGGTGGGTTTATGCCGAGCGCAGCAACTGCATTATGACAAGCATAGGTATATAGCCATCATGAATATGAGCACGGGTCTTGTCTTTACTGTACATTCTGGAGATGAAAATGCTCAGTCTCCCTTTGGCAGAGGAGTAATAGTTAGTACTTTACTACTGACCTTTACTACTGACCTTAGTCGTACTACGTAGAGTATTGATTAGTATTAGCATCTACAGCAACGCCACTCATCTTCACCCTTGGCGTTGGCGTCTGCAAGGGGGCAGCCACGAGACAATGGAAAACCAAGTCACAAAAAGCAAAAAAAAAAAAAAAAACTAAACTAAACTGCCAAACTATTCAAGATGACGTTTCTCGTTTGGGAATCAATTGGGCCTCCACGTGTCGTGTGTTGGCGCGCGTTATGTGCAAGGCGCGCGAAATCCGGGCACGCGGGATTCTGATACGCGCTGCAGATTTTCCATCATCTGCACAAGTTGCTTTTTTTTTTTTTTCTTCCTCAGCCCGTGACTGGGGGTGTGGGTTTTTTGATGCGTTGGTTGAGCGTTTGTATGCATCCGTGCGTTTTTTGTGTACGAGGAGAGTAGAATGGACAGCTGTTCTGTTGAAAAAAACTACTATATTTGTGCGTTTACCGCTCTTAGCGACAAGGATGCTTCACCGGTTCGGCAAGGCGGTGTCGATGGCTGACGAGGATGGAGTGGTGGCATTGCTGATGGGTTGGGCTCATGGTGGTGATATTATGAGCGAATGCTGTGGTTTTTGCTGGAAGCGGTGTCTTGATTCTGTTGAGATTTCGCGGGTACAGAGTAACAGTAGTGTGAATTCAGCGATTCGAGAGGGGGTCTGGTTTGTCGAGACTATATTTTCTTGTCTCGTCATATTTTATTTTTTGAGAGGCCCCTTGCTCGTTGAGACGGACGCAGGAACAGGGGATGTTGGGAGAGGGGAATGATCGGTGTGACTTGCTTTGCTTGCTTGCTTACGGTTCGTGTGGCCTTGTCTCCGGGCTAGAGAATCGTCAATGCCGAGCTTGCAAGGTTCCTATGAAGGACGGGTTGATGATGATGCGTTGTCGAAGCAGAGGTTCGTCCGGGTACTGCCGCATTGGGAGGCTGCTGCGTTGGAATTGAAGCCACTATTGCTAGATTGACAGTTTAGACGCTTGACCGTTTGTTTGTCTGATGATGCCCAACTTGCACAGCACAGTAGTTACATTACGTACGAGTACGTACATGAACCGGGGCAGCATGGGTTGACAAGCAAGCGACATCACATCATCGCGACATGCCTAGGCGAGAGAGGCAAGACTCAAGAGCGCCAGCGATGCGATGCAGAGATGGAGATGGAGATGCAAGACCCCCCTGGAGGCGAGTGACGAATCACCGCAGGCGACACGGTCGTCGCGCCACGATCCAGTTGGCGTTGGGCGTCTGCGCTTTGCCGTGGCCGCCTCTGGATGGAGCTGGGATGGAGTTTGTAGGCGGAGCCGCAGGGCCGGCGTCCAGGGGCTGGTGCTGGGAGGCGCAAGAATAAGAACCGGAACCCCGCGGGCTCGGGAAGTCCAGTGATTTGCGGTGATGTGGATTTAAAGGGGACGGATTTGGATCGAAGGATGGTGATTGGCGAGGAGAGGGATGGTCGAGAGGGAAGAGGGAAGAGGGAAGAGGGAAGAGGGAAGAGGGAAGAGGGAGAGGGATAAGGGGGATAGACAAGATGCTGAGCTCGTACGAGTAGTACGGTCTATCACTCGCCGAGGCCAATGAGAAGGACGAATTGAAGAAAGACACCTAGAAGAGAAAGAAGAAGAAGAAGAAGAAAAAGAGCGCGTTCGGCCCAAAAGGGCGGCCTTGCAGGATGCATGCAGAAGAAGCCCCCACCGCATTGGCGCATGTTTCCTTTTTCTGATGGGCGCCGGGCGGTGTTTGGAGCGTTTGGATGTTCAAGGGGGGGTGTCGCATGAATCTGGCGGGTTTGGATGGTGGTTGCGCCCAATTTTGAGGGGAGGCGATTGTCTATGGAGGAGGAACTGGACTGGGCTGAGAGATGAGCTGCAGCCTCTGTATCTTTCTTCCATTTAAACGTCATCTGTCTCTCGTCGCTCGCGGTGGGAAAAGGGGGCTGGGATGGGATGGGATGGGATGGATTGGGGCTGAAAATGTGACGAGATGTGTCGGATAAAGACAAAGAACGACTAGCCAGCCAGCATAAACTGAGGTGGCGGGAAGAGTAGGAGGGTAGGTGGATATTGGATGCTGCGTGCTGGGTTATGCAATTGACTGCAGGTTCAGTAAGCAGCATGAACCAGCAGACGGAGTGCTTTAATTGATTTATCCGCGTTGATTGATTCCTCTGCTTGATGCAAACAGCTCACGGCCATTGATATGATACATACCTTAGTATGGAGGCATCAATTGGATCCCATGGATATCCATGTCATCATCGGTTGATGCCTTGATCGATCCATCGTCATAGGCCTCAAACAATCCAGCTTCACCCTCTCCTGGGCCACTCCCGCGCTAAAACCCCCAAAATGCACGGGCCGCACGCCAGGCACAGGCACTAGCGGCGCCCCCTGTCAGACCTGCAAGCCACTCGCCGGCCGCTACAACTCACCCTCACTGGCAATTTACGGAGTAGCCGCACTGCTAGTGACTTGGGCCTCTGCTCTGCTGCCGTCCATTTCATTTCAATAGCTAAGCTACTGGACTATTCTCCATCATCAAATCTCCAAACCTCCATCCCTTTATTGCTTCTGCCCTCCTTCACCAAACCCGCAGATCAGCATGGACGGCGCTGGGCCTGCTTTTCCGTTGCAGTGAATGATACTAATTGAGTGCATTTGACTGCGCTGCCCTCGCCTCGCCTCTCGGCCTGATTTTCCGATACCATATCTACCAAGCCATTCGATCCGATACACCGTCTTTCTCTCTCTCACTCTCACACTCTCTCTGTCGCATCATCATTCCTCAGCCAGACGCTACATCCATCCACCCTCATTCCCGTCCTCCAGCTGCATTCCTACTCGCCAATTGCCGCAAGCACGACCATCTGTTGATCTCTGCTCATCGTCGCATTATTATTATTATTTTCCCTGATTCTGATTTTTTCCTGTGCGCCTTGCTGGGCATAATACGAACAAGCCTTAAGCGAGTTTCCAGGACGACAGCAATTCCCACACCCCCCCTTGCCTTGCCTTTTCACTCTGCTGCTGCCCACGACCCTCAGCTTGCGTCTCTCTGCCTTCTCTCCTTCAGCACAAGGCGCCTGCTCCTCTGCTTCTGCTTCTGGCCTGGAGCTGGATTCGATCCCTGTGCGCCGACGCCTTCCCGGACCTTGCACCCGCAAATCGCGACATCGACGCCCCTTGGACTTTGCTCGGAGCGACATGCTTCACCACGCCGCTTCCTCGCGTGCCTAATTCTCCACGCGTCTCGCTGCCAAAATCGTGCCAGACGCCCTTCATTCACCTCGTAGCGTCGAACGGCTTCGGCTAAGCACTAAACCTTGCGGCACAGTAACTTGACTTTCGATGCGGGCATCAGCGCAAACCTTGATACATTGCTGCGGCTGATATATCCTAACTAACCTACTACCTACCTACTACTAAAGTACCATCGTCATAGGTACATATCTATTGACATCCCTAATATTGTCTTTTTCACTGTCATCGTCATCATCAGGGAATCTGGTTGGCGCTGCTTTACACCATGGATTCCTCTAATTCAAGGGCCTTTCAAAAGGCTCCATCTCAATACACCCGCGCCTCGTCTCGCGCTTCTAATAGATCGGCGACACACCGAATGGTCAGAAGCCCGGCTCCTCAGCTCGCGCCTTCACCCCAACTGTCCGCCGACCATCCGACACATCGATACCATCATAGCCCTTGCCCACCTTCTGTCTTGTCACCACGGTCTACTCCCACGCCCAGGCACACGCCTCAGCTGCCGCGAGAGGGCAGCGTCGAATCTCCCCGCTCCCGCGCGGTCTCAACATTCCTGCAAGAGAAGCTGCAGCGAGAGCGCAGGGCTGAGAGCGACAAGATGAGCCAGAGCTCCATGTCGCGAGTCAATGATGACCTTGGCGCGTCGGTTGAGCTCGGTCGTGTCAGCTCCCCAAGGAGGAGATCAGTGGCTGCATCATCCGATGGATCGCGCCCCAAGTCCAGCAGTGGCGGTGGTATTGAGCTCGCCAAGAAGCCTGGACTGGGCGTCAAAGACATGGAACATGTACGTCACCTCTGAGATGAGACATTCTCAAGCAACACCCCTGTTTCTCTCTCTCTCTGCTAACTCGCACACAGGTCATCTCCAGCCTCCACAAGCAAAATTTCGACCTCAAGCTCGAACTCTATCACCGCCGAGAAAAGCAGTCATTGCTGGAGACAAGCATCGAGTCTCTGGAAAGAGACAAGCGCCAAACCGAGGAGATGAACGAAACTCTGCTGGACGAGCTTGAAAAGCGCGACAAGGCTGTGGAGGAGGCCGTTGCTATGATTGTTATGCTCGAGGCAAAGGTCGACCAGCTAGTCAAGGAGCGCAACATGGTTCTGCAGGTGGAGCAGGAGGGATACTTCTGCCGCCAAGACATGGACCAAAAGTATCTTCGGCCATCACTCGAGCTTCCCATTGACGAAACGGGTAGGAATGGCGACAAATTCAAAGCCATCAACCGCGTGCCGAGCTTCTTGTCCGAGAAGAGCGAAAACACCGAAAACCTGCGCAACGTCTATCTTGGGGTCAAGGGAAGCACGCTCAGCCTTGCACGGGTAACCGAAGGGGCCCAGGATGCGGATAACGGCCCATCCAACGTCCCAGGCAGCCCAACCTTGAGTGTCCTCAGTGAGAGCTCCTTTGCGAGCGTCTATGGTAAAAAGGGCCGGGACAGCATCTTCCCTCCACCTGTCGATCAACCCCTTAGCCTGGATGGCATCGACACCAACTTGCAGATCTTTTCCACCGGCCGTCGAGACACCTCTAGAAAGATATCCCCTTCTGGTTTCCCTCCTCGAGCGGCCACCGCCAACCACTTTCTTGGTGGACGGCGCTCCTCATCTAGCACGCGCCATTCCATCTCAGGCGCTGCTACTGTGGACCAGGTTTCCCCTCTGCAGCAAATTGAGAAGCTGGGTAGATCCCAGAGCGTGCTGCAGGAGGCTTTCCGTCCCGTGGCCAGCCAGAGCTCAGATCGACGTCGCTCACAGCCTCCTACTCTAAGGAAAGTCATGACCGATGGCCCCGGCACTATGCGACTTCATGATCCAAATTTCCCTCCCACTCCCGACACTATCTCAACGTCAACACTCCACCGAATGCGCAATTCCAATGATTCCCTCGCCAGGCAAGATAGTCGGAATGACAGAGCCTCAGTGACCTATAGCGATCAGGATAACCAGTCACTACGAGTCTCATTCCGAGGAAAGCCTAGCCTTCTACGTGGTGCCGACAAGGCTGCGGGAGGTGAAAAGGAAAAGGAAAAGGCACATGGCGCCATCGCGCCTGTGCAACGCCATCATCGAGCCGCCAGCGATACCGCGTCGTTCCAAAAGAAAGAGAACCGATGGGACAGCACCGACTCTGATGAGCAATCTGAAGTCCACTCACTTCGATCAAGCCTTGACATTTGGATGCGAGAGAGCACCAAACCGGATCTCTTTGGCATTCCCAGCAGCAAAAAATCTCAAGGAATTGACAACGATGCCGATTACATCAACGAGCTCTTCTCTTTGCGCCAGTCTCTCGTTACCAATACCGCACCACCCCCGCCAGACAGGCGGTCGAGCCTTCATGCTCGAACATCCTCAACTACATCATCTGTGCGAAACTCGCCCAGGACACTCACTCTTACCAGCACACCAGAGCAGCCAGAGCTTTCGAGCCACTCTAGACGGCAAAGTGACGGCGTGCAAATGAGAGGTGACCTCCACACACCTGCCCAGTCTCCGACCATTCCGCAGCACCCGCAAAGCGAGAAAAGGGGCCAATATCCCCCGATTAGCGGCCCTCGTACTGCTCTCAACAGACTGTTCCGTCGCTCCTTGGTTCCCGCCTCGCCGTCCAGCACTCCAGCGAGCGCCACAGATACCACGTTTGCCGATACCTACAAGACCGGCCAGGGCGTCAGTCTGCAGCCTTGGCTCAACAGAGAAGGCGATTTCGACGATCGGGCGGGATCAACGCCACCACCCATCATGCTCAAGCCCCGACAGATGAGAAGAAATACAGTGGGAACCGAAGCAGCCCCGTCGTTTTTACCTTCGTCGACTAGTGCTCCGGTGCGCCTTTCTGATCTCGTTGTCAATGGCCGAAGTTCACCAAACATGAAGAAGCAGGTGGTTGAGCCAGCTACGCCGGCACAATCGGTAATTGGAACCAGGAGGAAGTGGCTACCTGGGTTTTCAAGGGCCAGCAGTAGCCTAAGGAACAGGGCCAACTAGAAGCTGCGTTCTGTGTCATGAATCTGGGGCCGCATGTGGACAAGAGCATAACTGCTATCACAATCTTTTTTTTTTTCCTTTGTCAGTGTATGAACATAAGCTATGCCAGCATTCTAATCGGCCAGAGCATTAATAAGTGACTCTGGTCTCGCACCTCGACGGGTTTTCAGTTTTTCTTTTCTTTTCTTTTTTTTTCTTTCTATGTCATAAGAGCTCGGGGAGCGTAATGGCAGAGGCCATGATCATCAACTTTTTCTTGCTTGCTTTTTTGCGTTCTTACTTTCTTTCTTGTCCACATAGCATTGCGCGAGGAGTCTGAAGTTGCGTGTACATATGTGTATTCTTTTACGGTCACAAAACAAGGAGCAAAAGGGGCCCCGCAGGCACCAGTCATGATTTACTTTAACGGATGAATGAGATACAATCTAAGACAATTTCATTTTTAGTTGCTTGCTTTATCTACGTGAGACATGGTTTCGGTTATAAGGTGAATTGATCGAGTTCCTCTATGTACATTTTGTAATCTATTGTAACGAGAGTAAAACCCCCGTGCCTCTTTACAGCACCTCGCTTTTTTAGGGATCCAGTCCCTTGCCGTCTATTGAGTCGTACCCCCAAGAGTTGTTTTGATGTAAAAGAATGTGATGACGAGCTCTGTCTGAAGTAAAAGAGAGTGTGGACAAGCCGTGTTTGAAGCGAAAGAGAGTGGACAAGCCAGGCTTGATGGAAAAGAAAGTATTAACAAGCCGTGGGTAAAGTAAAAGAGTGGTATTGACAAGCTGTGTTTGAAGTAAAAGAGAGAATGGGCAAGCCGTTTTTGAAGTGAAAGAAAGCATGGACAAGCCATGTTTGATGTAAAAAAGAGTATGGACAAGCCAGTGTTAAAGTGAAAGAGAGTAATAACGAGTCGTGGGTGAATTGAAAGAGGTGTTAACAAGTCGTGTATAAAATAGTAAATGAGCGTAATAATAGCTGTGTCCGAAGTAGATGAACGTATTAACAAGTCGTGTATAGAGTAAACGAGAGTAATAACGAGTTGTGTGTGAATTGAAAGAAAGTATCGACAAGCATAGTCGAAAATAGATCCTTGTGCCGGTTATCGCTGCTGCGCTCTCCTTTGCTCTCTGTCCGGACTTAGATAAAGTCCCAAGAGCCCTGAACACGACCAGCGTCGAGGCTACCAGTGAGATCAGAGAATGCGCGAGGCGACAAATCGACGTCGCCAAAAGCGCAGCCGGCACAGCGGTCGACAACTTGGGCATTGACGCTGCGGCCGTTGAAGTTGACGCTGATGGAGCGGCCGCAGACGCTCTGGGAGTCGAAGAGGGCGGCGGAGACTGCGACAACGTATTCCTCGTCGTTGTTGAAGAAGCCGCAGGCGCCGAGGCCGGTGTTGTAGAAGGTGATGTCGCCGAAGTTTTCGCGGGGGGCGAGGGAGGAGGAGGGGGCTGTTGGGAGGGCGGAGGTGAGGAGGGGGAGGAGGGGGAGGAGGATGGCTGTGAAGGAGACCATTTTGAACGTTGGTGGTGCGAAGATTAGTTGATGTGTTTGTTTTGTGAGAAGGAGTGTTGGAAGTCGGAGTTGGTGGTGAGATGAGATTTGACGTTGAAGGGGGGAGGGAGGTTTATATGTACTACGTACGTAGATGAAGATGATTGTATTTGTCGTCTTGAGACTTTGGGGTTACTTGTCTCATGATGCTCACCCAAGCTCAAGGTGATGTTTTACTCTTGCAGAGGCAGCTGTGGCTTTTCCAAGGCGGCATAGTCTGAGAAAGGATGTCGATGAAACTGGCTCAGAAGGGTTTGTCACTACACTCTATGGAGGACGTGCTTTAGAATGCACTGTCATCTGGACTCGAAATGTTCAATTGAGATTCTCTGACGTAACAGGCCTGCGACGGCTGCGAATCGCTGTCAGGGCACTTTCCAAATCAGGATCATAATTGAGGCTGGCATCCGTGCATCAAGGCTCAGTGTTGCGGCGCAGCTTATTGGAAACAGGACAAAATCTGTGCTTTGTTTTGTATAAGCGGATGATCGTCGTGAAATAACCTTATGTGGCGAGTGGTAAATACGGGAAACCTGAAACGCGGGCTGATTAGTGAAGAAGTGTTCATGGTTTGAGCCTGTAGTTTTTAAGTTGCTTGTGTCTGTGCGGCATAAAGCGAGACATGTTGGAGATGTATCTATGAATTGCCAATCACGATACTATGAGATAGCTACATAATATTTCCCATGCAGCTAGATACACAAAAAAAGATGCTTGTCCTAATTCTGGCCTGATATCTGAGCAGAGTATGGCGCCAGATCGTGAGGATGTCGGTACGCCAGATTTGGCAAGTGAAGACTAGCAAGATCTACACCAGGGTAGATCCGGTGTTTGTATTACGCCAATGATCCTTGTGTGAACAATTTGTCAAAGCAATCACGGATCGACTTGTCATGTTGGACTAATTTAATTTTGCTGAATGTTTTGCTCTGTAAACACTCGTGGATATGATGAGACAAGTAGTGTTGCAAACATGTTTGGCGAGCCATGTTGGAAGCGATGGGCTTCGAAAACGGAAAGTCTGTGGATACAGAGCGCATGCATGTAAGACGTAGGATTGTGTGCTGATGAAACGGCTATTGATCGGCATAGCTGTTCTTACCTCCATGTATCCGGAAATAACACTTGTGCCTTGATTGTGGCTGCTTCTAATCTCCCGTTGGCCTTTAGGTTCCGATCGACGATTAGCTCTCATGATCTGCGGACAATGAATTCGCTAAATGGGCCCCAGCTGTGGGTATCTTTTGATGTGTAAAACCAGAAAATAAGCTTACAAAGTCGTGTTATGCATATTTAGTCCTCCAACCGAGGTATTACAACCCTTTATGCTGTCCAATTCTTCAGAAAAAAAGCTCCCAATCAAATGCTATCATTGTCAGCTAATTTCATTCAATTTTCGGTCCAAGTGTCCCTGGTGGCTGCAAAGTCTCTATTATTAAAATAGTTACTCTACAGTTAGCCTTTAGAAAAAACTTGGTAAATAATAGTAATTAATAAACTGGCTATGCTAAGTTGACTAAAATTTAGTTTATTTATAAACATCTAAAAACATTTTTGTAACTTTTGCGAATAACACTGTGTATATATGCTTGTGAGCTATGACATTTCGCTCATGTTGCAAGTGAACGGTAGGAATCTTTGAAAAAGGAAGAATGATGTTTATATTTATTGGGCAAAGTGAGCTGATTTACCTGCATGTAGGTGCGTGTGGCGTGGATGAGAGTGTCCTTGCCAACGCTTGGTAGAGAAAGGGAATGCTGGGTTGACATTCAATGACAGACAGTTATTAATGTTTGCCACCCCTTGTACCACCTTCTATGTTTACCTAGTAAGATATTGCTATAAATAAGGAATTCCGTTGTATAAGTAATAAGGAGTTAATATTTCGCATGTATAGCATATGCTCTAGTTTTTTTTTTTTTTTTTTTTTTTTAAAAAAAAAAAAAAAAAAGAGCCTGTATAGTTTCTGAGTAAATTAACTCATATTTTTTTTTTTTTTCAGATTTTCTACCATATCTTCTGATAGATTGGCTTTATAGCGGCTTGAGGCTGTTACGGATTCTTGGCAAGTTACAGCCTCGTGGCTCTTGGTTATTGCATAATTTCTCGTCTTGGGCTAATACCTGTCACAAAAAAGGAACTCGATCGTATAACAATAAGTAAATCATGGCTAGCCGTCGGTGGCTTAGACCTGTTATGCATGGTCAAGAAGGCGGAAACGGTTGGCTGGTGGAAGTCGGCGGTGATACGTGGCGTTTGGACGGGCGCTTCCCGGCCGCCTTCAACGGCCGCACCCGCGATATAGCATCCCAGCGCGGTAAAACGAGGCTGAACGGGGCAAGGACACATGTAATATTATCATGCAGAAGATGGAGCGACGCAGAGCGCTTAGGCATTCCTTGGCCACTTCCCACAAGCCACAAGGAGGCATCAGTGTGTTTCGGTGGCGTACTCGCGGCAATGACAAAAAGATAGTGACATATCAATGCCGGTGCGGCATTCAGCTGAATGCCCTTGGCGCCTATCCTCAGCTTGGTTGGTTTGAGAAAAACAGCCAACGGCAGTTGGCAACGCCGAATGATATACAGGATGGCTATAGTGCACTGGGTGCCTGATGGAAGAAATAGGAATAAAAAAATGTCGTTTGGGTGCCAACCATTGTGACCTGGTGCAGCGTCCTCGAATCTAATGACAACACCCATTTAAACCGCTGCTGCTCTATATATTCTGTTATCTATCTTCAGATCTCGTATTATTATTCAGTGTGAGAAAATTGACTAAGAGATTGAATTGGTGGCACAATTATCCCCGGAGACAAACCTCCCTACCAACTCGAGACTTGCAGCAGCAACTGCCATTCACAGGATGCCTGGCGAGAATGAAGAAGGATTGACATCCCTCTTGAGTGGTGATGAAGCTAGAGAAGATGAAGGAGCTCCACCGCCCTCAGTTGGAGATAACCCTTCTAGAGGAAACGAAACACACGAGCGGTATTGCATTTCCGTCCTGCGACAAGGACCCCTTAACAATTTGACCACTAACATTCATCAGGTCCGACCGCTACGCCAAGGTAGAAATCTTGAAGAAATATATCCCTGAACTGGACCCAAAACCTGAACGGTCGGCAAAAAGAAGCACGATGCTTACAATACATATGATGGTGGCTCTCCTAGTTGTTTTGGTCAACTGCACCATTCTTTTCGTCGTATTGAAGTTTTATCCGCCTAATACTCGATTCGTGGGAACATTCATGTTCGACAATTGCAAATTGATTAGTGCAATCAATAGTGCTTTGCATATGGGTTTGAACATGATCTCAACCTTCTTCCTCGGGGCTGGGAATTTCTGTATGCAGATCCTGGTTGCCCCATCGAGGAAGGAAATTGATAAAGCTCACTCGAAGGGCATCTCACTCGAGATTGGAGTTCCTAGCATCAAAAATTTGCCACATATTCGACGGCGTAGGAGAGTGTTGTGGGGACTTCTCGGCCTCATGTCGTCTTTGCTGCATTTATTGTAGGTTGCTTCTTTTTCGCCTGGCTTCCACAACACTTACCCAAGATATTGCATTAACTAACTAATACGCACGATATAGCTGGAACTCCGTCATTTTCACATCTATACCAATTACCGCCATTCCCCGTGCAATAGCCACAAACGATTTTCTTGTTGTGAGAGATAATTGGACCACCTCCGATCCTCTAGGTCACTTCTCATGGTGGAAGGCTGCCCCCGGATACGGAGATGCGGCACTCAATAAATCTCTAATATATTCCTTGGAAACCTCGGCACCTACGTTTACGCGTCTCAATACGCAGGATTGTATAGCGCGGTCTATTGATCCTCTTAATGCAACCAGCAGTCTTATTGTAGTTGCTAGAAACATATCTTCTCAGATGAACAATGGTTCGTCATTGATTGATGGCTGGGTCTCGACTTGGCAACCGTGGACATGGTCAACCTCTTGGATATGCTCTGCAGTCTCATCAAGCAAGTATTGCAATGCAGAATTCGCTTCTACATTTGCAGACCACTGGGAAATTACATCACCCGGTGTACATATAGTAGAGGTGGATTACTGCTTAGCGAGCGATGAGGCTGATAACGAGCAGAGGTGCGGTTTACATTACAGCGCACTGATTTTGGCGTTTGTTTGTTTTTTTACCTTTCTATCGAGCCTATTCACCGCCTTCACTTGGCTACAGTATCGCCGTGAAGTAAAAAGTCCGGAGAACAAGGAGCACGCAAAAACGATGGTAACTATGGGAGATTTGGTGCACAGTTTTTTGAGTGAACCATCAAACTTGACCCGCGACGAAAGCAACCGGGTGACACCCAAGTCAAGCTTTGTCGAAATGAAGCTGGGAAAGTGGCAACCTAGAAAGAGTGTCGCCTGGTATAAAGCCATTAATCGCTGGGTTCTGGCTCTTTCGGGCCTTAGGTGAGTTGGGAAAATCAAAATTAATCGTCTTCACTATGCTGATTACATCAGTTTCTTCGTGGGCTTGCTAGTTCCCGCTATACCTCTTGCATTCTCGTTCGAACATTTGAGAAGTGTCGGACTTGATATGAGCTTTACTGGCGTCTGGAAACAAGGTTTCAAGGTTCAGGGAGCGGCTACCACGACACAATTGGGCCATTCGGATTCTGTTGGCACCAGCTGGTCTAACATTCTCGCGAATATTTCCATTGCCAATAGCCCACAACTTATGATCAGCGTCCTTTACCTGTTTTATAATAACATACTTACAAGACAGTTGATTGCGGACGAATGGATACGATTTCTAAGAAAGGACGGGAAGAAACCCTTGCGCGTATCATCACCTATTGGGATGCAACGATCATCCTACTTCCTTTCTCTACCGTGGAAATACTCTGGCCCCCTCATGGTATCTACCATACTCCTGCACTGGTTGATATCTCAAAGTATTTTCCTTGTTCAGTCCAGTGCTTTCGGCCCAGGTGCCAAGGGGGTGAGATTGCCAGAGTACGATATCTCTGCCCGAGGTTATTCTCCTTTTGGGGCAATACTCGCTATTGCCTTTGGTGGGTTATTAGTATTGGCTATTATGGTGAATTCCATTTGGAGACGTTATAGGAATATTCCACCAGGTTTTCAACTGATGGGCTTCAATAGCAGCGCCATCAGGGCGATGTGCGAGCGACCAGAGAACGATTCAGATGCCCATCTGTTCCCGATAAGTATAGGAATAATGTGTGATAAGCGAGATGGAACACCAGGAAGTGCAAACAGATTGGGGTTCTCAACGGATATCGATCTAATTCAACCTCCTAAATCAGATACAGAATATTTGATACCGGTATTTGCTGGTTCAAAGGATAAGAGACTGTTTTTTTATTAATTGATTCAGCATTAGAAATGTCTAGGAATCAGTAACATTAACTGCAAAGTAGTTGACTCTAGATACATCTAAACATAGACCTAAACTGAGCTTACAGCAAAATTTATCTAGCCCATCTCATTAGTCAGAGCTTAGTACGTTAAAAGAACCTTGCATACGATTGTATGTAAAGCATTAGGGCGGATTGGATGACGCTGATAACGCTACTTGCCCCATAAGTACATATTGTATTAATCACATATTCATTTTGAAGCATTGCTAGGTTGAGTAGTTATTGCTATACTGCTGTTTCGTTGTCTGGTAAATAACAGACTTGCTCAATGAACGATGGATACCGGGTATAATAGAGTGCATACATGTTGCCTCAGTAAAACATGGTTGAATTCTGGGATACTCGGAAGAAATCTCTTATATGTCTATCTTGTTTCTATCATCCTCTTCACTCATTATCTGACATTCTAATTCAGTCTCCTGCTGCCAAATGGCCCACTTCCAACCTAGAGTAGCTTACGCTGCCAGCCATATGCATTAGCTATATGCAACTTCTACTTCTTGCCTAATGCAATGAGATATTTCTCTCACTTTGAGAGCAACCCCTCAACTCTGCACCCAAGATCTATTAATACACAATTGGCACATGACATTTTATCATCGCTCAATCTCACAGTTAAACATGTCAGTCTACGGCAACGTGAAGTCTCAGGAAAGGCACTCACACGCAGGTAAGTACTTATCTTGATGCGCGGTGATCTTTGGCATCACCGTGAAGGAGCCCTCGACTGCTTACAGAAACCCCGCCTCGAACCACCCATCAAGATTATTTAATTTTGAGATTCCAATTTTTGTTATACAATCGTGAATAATGCTAATTCCTACAAAAGAAGCCAATGTAAGCGATTTGCTACAACCATTGCAAAGGTCCAACCTTGAAAATGCGGAATATCTACTGTTCGATCTAAAGAGGGACATCTATGCGATACCACGATACCTCTTTCGGGTATTCACTCCATATTCGCAGGGCACAACTCATTGATATTGGGTGAAATCTATGGCTGCTAAGGATGGCTTAGCAAGCAGTAGGACAGACATATTTTCCAGAGAGGACAAACAACGCGCAGCAGACATGCTGGCCAGACATCTTCAGTGGGAGAAGAATCCCGGTGATAATATGGTATCTTGGACAGCCTCATTGTTGTTTGCACTGGTGTATATCTTCCTCCGTGCCAGCATACACAATGAAGCGACTTTGGATGAGATACAGCTTTTAGTTGTTGATACGTCAAGCTTTCCAAAGGGAGTCTTTATGCGAGATCTGGACCTCACGTCTGATTTTAGTTCTATTGACCGAAACCTTCAGAATCACAAACGTTTACGTTCTAAGCAAACCTCGGGATTATATTATGATTTTGGAGAGTATCTGTCACAAGGTGCGCTGAAGATCGACGGTCGTTGCCAAATTGTCTCGGCGCGGAGTATCATCAACAGGGGATTGTGTGACATCCGACTAGAATTCAAAGAGTTTTCAAACTGGAAACAGGGTCCGGAGTTTGCACGTTGGGCAAGTGCCGTTCTTGAAATGCGCGAAGTCTTCTATTGCGACGACACAGAACGACAGGGAATTAGTGAAAAGGGAATGTTGGCAGCTTTGCGTATCTCCAGCCAGCTGGACCTCATTTCCGAGTGCCCATAGTAGTAAATCTGGTTGCGTTAGCTGCTCCGCGTGTTGGCGACCTGCTTGTGCTCTCTGAATGCATGGAATTTCCCCCATTTACAGGTTCGTACGTTTGCTGCCAGAGTCGATGTTAGCTAACACTGCTAGAAGATGATCGGGAGCAATTTGCTGAAGGATTGACCTGCATGGCGACTTGTTATACGATGCCAGAAATGCAGGAGTATGGTTCTATTTTGCAAAGCATCTACGAGATTGACCCGGAACCTACAATCATTGCGCTCGACAAGTTTACGAGTCCTAAAATATTGGGGAATTTGGGACCTTCAGTGACTGCATTTATGGTATAGTCTTTGTTCGAAATCTTGGAATGCGGCTTTGATAAATTGTTTTATCATCTACAACCTTGTATACCGCATTACTTCTGTCGCGCTAGGCGCGTGATTGATATCTTGGTCTTGAAGATGGTAGTGGGATCGAAAATTAAAGTGCCTATACAACCATATATGAGCTGAAAGTAATTCGAACTACGATGGCAATCATTGTCTAGCCTACTAAACTGTACATTAGCTAGTAAAGCGGCTCATGTAAATCTCAGTAGGTAATGCATATTCTCCGAAAGCATTGAGAGACTGGTTTAAAAGTCAAAGATTAATCACTTACATGTGTCCTGATTCCCCTTACGCTAAGATTAAACTTTCCCCGCGTGCTTGATTGACACTTTTTATGCACCAAACTTCCGATGCCGATGTCTTTTCTAAGCCTTGATTGGAAAAGTAACGTTGAACGTACGACCGAATGTGCTTGTACTTTGGACTCCGAATAGAGCCCATAAGTACGTATTTGATGCGAACGTCATTAATTCGCTTATTCCTACGTCATACCTTAGATATGTCTATCTAACGGTGTATAGATCGAAGTTTGCTCCACGTGGTCTTTCTTTGACGCAATCCGTCTCTATTGTACCATGCACGTGTACGGAGTACCTCGCACTTCATATTGTGCCGCAAAAGTTTTGCTTCAGCTCTGTGTTACCTCAGCCGGACTACGGAACAATCTATTGCTTGCGGTGGGTTCTTTGTCTCTGCTCCGATTCGCAAAGTATGAAAGAAGCTTCAGCCAACAAGCAGAAGGAGGGAGTACCCGCACGGAAACTAAAGGATTTGGGTAGTGTCCGTATAAATGCGCCGCAAGGCTCTGTAGCAGCAACGACCAACCAAATTGTGTTGTTGGTTGGTAAAATCCCGATTATGGCTTTGTCCGAAGCAGGGGTTCGGAATGTGGACCGGGGCAATTACGATACCGAGACTCTCTTTGACGTCTTCACTGACAGCATACAAGATCCCTGAAGCCTTAAATACCAATTCATGACCTCAAATGCCTTTTGATGGAAACTTTAGTCAAAAGTTAATAGATTGCAATATCTACTATCAACTCAATAGGAATTCAGATCCTGGAGGATTTACCAGCTTTACCTGCTTGAAGCATAACAAACCGAGTTCCCTTCATTTCCGAGGCACCAATAACATAACTCAGCCCTCAATCTTCCACGGCACCACGAACATCGCCGCCACCAACAAAGCCGACAAGTCAGCAATACACAGCATTACCACGCACCATGATGGCTGCCAAGCGAACAGTGCTCATATCGGGGTGTTCAGACGGGAGCTTAGGGTCGGAACTCGCCCGTGCCTTTCACAGAAATGGATGGCAAGTCTTTGCCTCAGCCCGTAACTTGGCCAGGCTAAAGCAGGCCCAAGACGCGGGCATCGAGATTGTGCAGCTTGACACAACTTCAGATGAGTCCATCGCGGCCTGTGTGGCCCAAATATCAGAGCTTACCGGTGGCTCTCTGGATGCCCTCGTCAACAATGCTGGCGCTGGATACTCGATGCCAGTTATGGATCTTGACATTGCTCAGACTCGACAATTATTTGACCTCAACGTCTTTTCTCTCATCACAGTTACGCGTGCCTTCTTCCCACTGCTCGTCAAGTCCTCTAGCGGTGGCTTGGTAGTCAACAACACGTCATGCATGGCACTGCCTCACGCTTCCATGCCCTTCTCAGGAGCCTACAACGCCTCTAAGGCTGCCGCAGCCAATTTTAGCGAAGTGTTACGAGTTGAACTCGCCCCCTTTGGCATCAAGGTGACGAACCTAGTAACGGGCTCTGTCAAGTCAACTTTCCATGCAAACGCACCTCATATCTCGCTGCCACCCACCTCAATATATAATGTTGCCAAAGAGGCGGTTGAGAAGTGGATGTCGGGAGCGGAAGCAACCGCTACAGGCGCAGATCCTATTGAATGGGCAGAAGGCGTTGTCAAAGACCTAAGCAAAACCAAGCCGCCGCTCTGGGTCTGGAGAGGCAAGCATGCCATGGCAGCCCGGATTGGCTCGTTCTTACCGGTTGGTGCTCTGGACAGCATCTACGCGAGCAGAACAGGCTTAAATGAGGTATCACGCAAGCTAAAGGAGCAAGGGGGAGTGGGCAGTATCAACAAGACGCCGTAGCACAGCGTTTACGGTGGCATTGAGAGGGATAGTTCCATGGCATGCGGCATGAAGGGAAATTACATGTAACAGCCGTTTTCTGGATGATGGAATTCTTGGTATGTTATTCGACCAACAGTAATTAAGGAGAGTTTGGCAGCGTGGATGAGAATTCGTTTCTTTTTCTGTTTTTCGTTTAGTATTACTTTAGCCTTCACATCTCAATCATGGTTGTATCGAATAGATTGTGAGGTACGGGGAGCCACATGTGCTATATAGAGAGGTAATTAAGAACAAGTCTAACCCCCTTGCCTGGAGAGCTGCATTCCCCCCTCGGCCGTATTTGCATTCCGATGAGGCACTACGGTTCCACGTGTAGGACTTTAAAGTACTCCACACTCTTCAATGCGCTCATCCGAGGATTTTCAAGGCGTCAATTGAAGTATGAGCGGCGTCTGTGCCTTGGAGGCCGCAAACAGATTCTAGAAAAAGGTGAATCTAATTGGAAGCTGATAACAGCCTCTGGCACATCACTCTTTGAACCGAAAGGATCAATCTGACAGCGCTTCAGCCAACACCCAGATCCTGCGTCGTCATCCAGGATTTGCCAAGGCTGGCATCTGGTTATGCTGAGGAGGGGCCTCCTAATATGGTATCAATGTCGCGCTATTCATTTGAGTTTACAGGCGATGGCTGAGCCAACCCATCTTTGTCCAAGCGTTAGATTTCCCACATGCTCGATGCCATGTTGTTCATAATAAGCTTTGATATTTCATCAAGGGTTTCGGAATGCCGTGAATCTAGGCCCGGTTGGTAGCGTTGTGTGACGCCGGAAAAGTCATTGCCTCGTTGTGGCTGCTTTTCTATGTGCGTCTCTGGCAGAGGAAATGGCGTGCCCGTGGTGAATAATTATAGTGTTTTACGAATACCAGAAAATCCACTGCGAATGCGAGTCCAATTTGGATGTGGCTGCATTCTTAATATGTACAGGTGACCACTAGGTCGCCCCTTGTTGGCAATTAGGAGAGCCTGGTGTGACAATGCAAGTAGCCTGTAGGATGAAGCTTTCGACAAAACGGTCTGTCTGTGGCTGGCGTCGCTCTCGCACTCTCTGAGAATCCTTTCAAAGGCAAAAGATAAGTGAGGAGGGGCTGTAGATCTGCTATACGGCTGTAGTGTTTTACCAGATCTCATATAGAAATAAGTCTCTGCTCTGTGGGTGATACGAGAGTTCTAGACATTCTCAAGCTACCCTTCAAGTCACACTTACACTAAACCACTGTGCCATTCATTTGCTCTATGATCACGATCGTTTGTCGAACATCGTCGCTCTTATTTACAACTCTATCACAACGCTGCTCTGCTACTCGCTCCTACGCACAACATCTCTCGACCTTTAGACAGCACCAATAAAACCAAGACGAAGCGAAACAAGGAAATAGAAGCGAAGGGAGATGTTCTACACAATCTCTTACAACAAGAATTCTGCGGAAGCCGAAAGCGTCTCTGAGATGGCAAGCAATCACACCTTTGGCGAATATCGACAGTCGAGACTTGCGTGCGTAGAATGCCGTGCTCGAAAGGTGTGACTTGAATCCTCATCTCACAGATGCAGTGAAGATGCGTGGTACTGATGCCAATGAAAATAGGTCAAATGCTCAGGAGAAAACACAGGTTGCCAGAGATGTCAGGGAACTGGTATTACATGTGTATTCCCAGAGAGAACCAAGCGTGGCACCAAGAGACAAAAGAATTCCGCCCCATCCGAGTGTAAAGATGGGCGAGAGCATATCACGAATAGTGAGAAGAGCATCAAGAACGGAGAGAGCAGCAGCTCGTTTGCGTCTGCGTCTACCCGCAATGCGCATCCTTTTGCTTCCACTGTCTCGACCTCAGAATTTTCGCCGTCTCTGGACTTCAGCCCGTCGGATTTTTCATTACACTGCGCTAGTTTGGGCGACAACTTCACTCTGGGTATGTTTCAAAATGAGTACCTTGGTGGTATGGCCAATTTTGACTGGCTGGCTGATGCTGATTGTTTGTTTACAACAGATCTTGATCAGTTGAACTCTACTCTTGGAGATCTTAGCAGCATGACTTCGAGCAGCAGCATTTCGCCTCCACAAAGTCAGTCGTTCTGTATGGCGCCGCAAAGGGTTCGCAGAACTACAGAAAGCTTGTGTCTGGACGATAACTCTTCGATAAACGATGGAGACCTATGTTCATGCGCTCAATCTGCACTTCACATGCTGGAAGAGCTGGAACTCCAATACCACAGCAAGATGGATGTAGCTAGCGACGGTGTACTAGGTTACCAGAAGATTGCTTTGGAGCGGCTTAATTCTTGGCTCTCTTGCGATCACAGCCAAACACCTCGAGCTACGACCAAGCTGATAGTGCTGGTCATAGAGGGTCTTTCACTCTATCTAGAAAGAGGCGTAGCAGGTTGTGTCCGTCAGATACGGCAGGAAGTCACGGATGAAATTCCCTATACAGCGAGATTATGCAACGTTGGTGATTATCACGTTGAGTCGAAACATGAGTGGGCACATATTCTACGAGTGGCACTGTTGGTACGATGCAGGGAGCTCCTGGCCGCGGTTACACGACTCAGAAAGCTTGACGTCAGTGACGTGCTTCTGCCTGCGGTGGAGCAGAGGTTATCAGGAATCATACAAGAGCTGAAAGGATGGGAAGATTACTTATAGACTAAATGTACACGTATTAGATGATATTTAGAATCTAGGCTTTCATTAGCATAATGGCTGGTGCTGCTGCTCTTCAATCACTGCAATGTGAGATTTCCCTACTCTGTATCCATCTCCTGAATCGAAATGTGCCATTACGCCAAGAACATTTCAGCTGCCAAGGCATCGAGTTGTACAGAATACAATGTGTATCACTCTCGGTGATTCCGGCATTGGGCAGGTATAGAGAAACCTTCACGGCAACGTTACCGGGCTACTGCATAATTACCGCATACCCCTTCCCCTCATCACCAATCTTGAAGACGCTTTGAAACTCACAGTCGAGGCTGGCGAAATTTGTGACACGCTGACGGCCGGGTTGTCACTTGCCGCGTAATTTGTGCGGCTGTACAACTTCACTCACAAGCTGATGATGCCAATCAAACAACAGGATGTAAATTAGCTGAGGGGTTAAACGAAGAGCAATGCCCCGATAACGGTTGTATTCACTACACAAGACGCGGACATGCGGAGCAAAGTTGATATCTGCTTATCGTTTTGCAACAGGAGGGGATGATCCCTCGGAGATGGTGTTTCTTGCATTGAAGATCGGTCGCTAAGAAAATTGATAGCTTGGAAGATGGCCGTTTCTGATAAGTTACATTTAATAAGAAATCCATGCCTTCGTGTCTCAGCTTTAAATCCTTTTGGCTGTTGTAGTACTAATACGATATTACGGTTCTATAATAAGTGTTGACATATGTAGTTCATTGGCCTAGCCTATATTAATTACATTTGCTAGGCATTTACAACCAATGAAACTTTTATTTCACTTTGAAGGAATTCCGTGCCTAGCAGTTCTGGAATCTACCCAAGCAAGACTATTTTTGGTCAGCCGTCATCATCTTCAATGCCTTTGTCTTTGCATCATTTAACTCTGGATACACTGTTCCTGAATTTGCGAGCTTGAATTTCTCTTCATTTTAGTATGCCCGTTCCGTAATACAAGTTTGATGCCCAGTAAAGGCGTTCATAATGACAAGCAAAGTTGCTACGCCGCCGACCGCGGTCATCCAGGTCGATCGTGGTTATCCGGTTCGTTCGAGGTCAGCCGGATCAATTGAAGCTACATGTACCTTGATATCACGAGGTCACCTAGATCGATCGCGGTCAACTTGTTTGATCAGGTTCTTCCGGATCATTTGAAGTCAGCTACATTGATCGGGCCTACTTAGCTGGATCGATGTCATCCTAGTTGGGTGAGCATTCCATGTTACACATTTGTTGTCGACTTGCAATGTAGCTAAACTTATGCAGGCATCCAGCGAGCCCTCGGCCAAGTCAGTCACATCAACTGAGAGATCATCTCTCGAGGCCTCAAATTATCTCTATCTGTCATAGATACCTACTACATGTATCCAACGGGAATTTTGTTATTACCCTCTGAGGGCGCCTGTATTAATAACGCATAATAATTTGAAAAACAAGTGTACACTATATTGCAGGTGGTTAAAATGGGTACAAAAAGGTGGTGAATTTGACTATAGGTAATTACTATTTAGTATTTTAACTGTAGTTAATGATTGTGGTGTTTTATTTTGTCCCCTTCCATTAAAGAAGCAAATCTGGATGCTACACTTCCCTCAGGTTGTCGCCATCGCAAAGCCGCTTCGCAGCTTTGCTTGATCAAGTTATTTGGTCATATCGTAGCCAATAAACCTGTTGGTTTCCCTTATATTAATTCTACACAAAAAAAAGGTCAGATGCCTGGGCTATATTGGAAACATCCACGTGCTAGAAGGAAGAGCCAATCCATTTCTGAGATGGCAGGCTGATAAAAGAGTGACTGGGGAAATACAACCAACACCCAATTTTTAGTAAGATTCTTGGATAAGAAGGACTAGCAAACACTTTCGACGCAATCACTCTTCATAAAACAAGGATCGAGAACCCAGCCAGTCGACAAGCCCTGATGCAGCAGTCCAAGCAGGCGTTTCCACGAAGAACCACTGGGTCAGAGGCACGCTCCATACCAAGCGCAGCAATGCGGAGTTTTTCGCTACCGTCAACCGCTATGACCTTAACCAGCCCAGAGACGGAACTTTCGTCAACTTCATGTGCAGAATCCACGTTGGGGAGCCCCCCAGAGCCAGAAAAGGGGTTGAGAAGCACGCAGAAGGGATCTGGCGCTTTCAGATGTGCATCTCGATCGTGACGACAGCTTTCGACTAATAGTGCGTTGGCGATACTAGATATCGCTCGGTGAGGACTTGCGAACATCCAAGGACTGTTATACTTGCCCGACGAGTCATTGATGAGGATGGACGCTTCCAAATGGTTTTCTTCAGGTGTCACTTTCCAGTGGCATGTTACATCCGAGAAGAGATTGCAAGGCTCGGAGACGAGCCTGGCCTTGATGGTCTTCTTAGGTTGTCTACCTCGCTTTGCGTACCGTTTCACCTTGCTAGTGACTAAATTATATGTGTCGTTTTGGAAGTGTAATTTTCCCGGTAACCAAAGGAGGCGCAAATATCCATTCTTAGAGAATGACATAGTATCATAGACCAGTGGCCATACCGCTTGATCCTTGTTGCATGACATGAGCCAGTTCTCCTGTGCGACTTCATCGTGCCTTATAAGCCACAAAGCCCCGCGAAGGATCTCGGACACTCCACAAGAAAATGCTGAACTATTAACAAGAATGCCTTTAATAGCATGAGAAAAAGCATTGTTGAAATGCAAGGAAGTGGTGTTTGTAGCTCTGAGGAGAATACTCTCACGGTGGTCAAATAGAGAAATCAGAAATGCTGCAGCTAAGATACCGGTGATGATGTTGACGAAGCTATCTTCCAAACATGACAGGTTGGAGTCTGATTCTCCGGAACATTCAGCGCAAGGGCATTCGGCTTGAAGATTGTCCATGTGCTGCTTCACAAGTGGCAAGTCGAAGACAGTGAGCCCATCTGCTAGCTGTAGAGAATTCCGGGGGTACTTCTGGCTCAGGAGATCCTCGCAAGCTTCTATGATCACTTCTTCGTCGGGAAAAGGTGAAAGTCTCTGCTTGTGAAGGTCGACATCTACAATGTGAAACTCTTCCGCTTGCTGCGGTATGGCTGCATTTCCAAATGCCATGTTGTCTCCCAAGACGACCAGATGCTGGGTAATCTGACGTACGCATAATGGAACTAGTTGAGCAAGGACTTTTGTAGCAAAATCACCACCTCTAAGCCCACGCAGCAGTAGCTTTCCAAAGCACGAAACTCGTACCATACCAACAGTTTCATGGCTCACTTTGGTTTCTATCAGCGTCGATAGGCTTGGTATTGAACTGTGGAGGTGGACTTGGAAGATGGATGGATCATCTTGCGACACAAGTACCTCGACCAAGGATTCCTCTTGGCTTAAAATGCATGTGCCATCCTCTAGCACGACCGATGGAGGTCGCCCCAAGCACCATTTGACAAAGGCGATGGTCCACGGAGCAGCTGAAGAGGTTTGAATAGTCAATCTGGTAATGTGGGTTTCCCCTACGCGGTGAAGCTGGCGAAAGGCATCCACTAAGCTCTCAACTCCATCAATCGCTGGTAGAGCAGAAGTGGAATTAGGGCCGAGATTGCGGCTCGGCGCCTGCCCTATTGTCTTCCGTAATAGCAGTTCCCAGCCCACACAATCTTCAGCGAATCCAGCATGATAACATCTGCCTTCTATGCTTTTTAGGAGATCGATAGTCTGCCTGCGTGAAGGCACAAGTGTCTTATCTGAGGCAGAATTGGCAAGCATTGCTGACACAAGGTCTCCCGCTTGAGACATGGGTATTGTTGTGATAAGTGCTGCTGCCAACCCTAGGAATTGTAAACCAGCCAGGCTCTTGCTGAGTTGAGATATACAGTCGCCAGGTGAGTATCCGATAAAGCTATTGAAAAAGCTGACAGGAATAGAGGGTGGTGTTGGAACCACAGTAAGCTCAATTTTGCGACGTGTCTCCGGGCATATGGCCAATGTAGCGCCAAACCCTTCACATGCTTGGATAGCCTTTGCCTGGATGTTGTCGGTAGAAGCCGCGTGTATAAGGTCTCTTGCGGCTCTTAATCCTGAAAATCCCATCTGCTCAAGGCCCCATTGCAGCTGGATTGCCATGATGTTTATCGAGGAGATCACTCCTACCTCGCTTTCACGTAGATATAGTTTCTGGGTCTACCCTTGAAGTTGATCAAATGGTATGTCATATGTTTAGTACGCAAGTGATCAATAGCAAGTTGGCAGATCTCTTTCAGAGGAAAGTCAGATGTTTAAAACCTCCGGGAGGGGTAGCCACCAATGGATTCCGCCTTGCCAGGAAACGGGGTTTCCATCCAAACGTGACATGGCAAAAGCTCATTGGCTGGCCACACTATTGACCGAATCAGCCTACACCAGACCAGCGGCGAGGCTGAGCAGTATAGCCCCAACACCGTGAGTTGCTCAACGAGAACTCGTTAACACCAAAGAGACCACCGATATCAGCGATGCCGGTCGCCTTACTAATCGCGCTGCATTGCCAGAGCCGAAGCTGCCAAAAGCGGCGGTAGTTCCCGCCTGATTCGGTGGGAACAGTAGCGCGTCTCGGATTCTGTCTGTATATGTTCTTGATAAGACCACTGGGTATTGAAGGCCACTGAGAACAGGGTGAATGTAGCAGCTGTAATCGGTGTACGGAATGCTCGTATCTTTATGCTACGATGATGGAAATACGTATGCAACATGAGTCTACTGCTAATAACACAGAATATCGTGACATAATTTATGCGGGCTCTCTTAATATGACATAACTGAATGATAATCCACGGCCTTCTGTAAGTAAGTCATCATTGTCGTCACTACTCCAGCATTTAAATATCTTAGACATCGCTTTACTTCTATGCTGTGGCCCCTCCAGCTTCCTTCAAAGCATCCGTGTCAAGCCTTTTCCATGGCAAAAACACTCCGATTAGCAGGGAGGTGCCCACAACCGCGCAAGATAGTAAATATGCTGCTCTGATTCCGGTGAGATACGCTGTTAGAACGCCAAAGATCTTGTCAGATCCGAATACCTCACGCAACTCTCCTGCACCGGTGCTCACAACTTTTGTGGGATCTACGCCTGGTGCAAACTGGGGTACGGCAATGAGCATCCTGTTGATGAAGATTGACTGCGATGCCGATACCCAAACGGCACCGCCGACTGTCTGGAAACAGAGTATCATGGCTGTCACAGCAGGTATATCTGGCACACAGACGCTGACTTGGCCGACCATGATGGGCACTTGGAATGCGCAACCAAGGCCGAGACCGACAACAATCTGAATTCCAATCCAGACTGCAGTTCGAGTATCAAGATCAAGCAAGTGACAAAGGCCACATCCAAGCGTTGCGATTGCCGACCCGCCAACCATGACAGGCGTGGCCAAACCCGTGTTGGAGATGAAGATGCCGGAACCAAGGGCTGAGAGCATGGCGGCAATGATGAATGGCAAGTTGTGGACGGCAGATATGACGGCATCAGTGCCGCGGATAGCTTGGAAATACAAGGGAAGATAATAAACCATGGCAAAGAGTGCGCCGCCTTGGAAAACTGTATAGAAGAGTGCAACACCGATATCTCGCTGCACGAACAGCCGGGGAATGATCATGGCTCTTTCATCTTGCCAGCGCTCAATAAACGCAAAGATAATGAACAAGACAATGGAGGCCACGAGAAGTCCAACTACACGAGCAGAGTTCCATGCGTCTATCTGGCCTCCATAATGGACGGCCATGAGATAGGTGATGATTGCTCCCATCAAGACGGCCGTCCCGAGAGGATCAAGCTGGAGCAGTTTCTCCTTCATCAGTGCCTCGCGAGGCTTAGCAGCTTTTGGCGGACTAAAGAAGAAGATGGTAGATACAATTGGGAGCACACCAATCGGAAGATTGATGTAGAAACACCTGGTATGTAACTTAGCTTGATTCGAACACCAGAAAGCGTTAAATTGAGGATTTATGCACTCACCATCGCCAAGTAGACTTTTCAGAAAAAACGCCTCCCAGTAGAGGACCCAGGATGCTACCAATACCAAAGATGGCACCGAGAATTCCTGTATGCACCGCTCTCTTCTTGGGCTCAGATATGTAGGCACAAATGATATAGGCTCCAGAGCTGACACCTGCAGCCCCAATACCTGCGATTGTGCGTCCGATGATGAAGGAAGTGGACGAGGGAGCTACACCACAAATGAGACTGCCTATTTCGAAGACGGCCATTGCGCTCAGAAAGCTGATCTTTAGAGGAAAGTATTGGTACATTTTGCCCCACGTTGACTGGAAGCCGCCAGAAGTCATCAAATAAATTGCGCTGTACCAAGCTTGATCTCCAAGTCCATGGAATTGATTCGTAATGGCTGGGATTGACGTAGCAACAATCGTCTGAGCAACTTGTTAAATAGACGCAAATAAAGGAGGCGGAGTGTGAACCCACCATGTCTAGAGCAATAAGAAAAATGCTGAATATGAGGGAGATCAACATAAGCCATAGCTTGAATCTAGACATGTAGTCTTTTTGTTCAGTGGCCTTTTCAGATTCGGCATCCTGCGCTCGCAGGGGCATATCTACATCGCTCGACGCATGAATATCATGGCCCAATAAGAGTCCAGGGTGAAGGGACTTAGAAGAGTCATTTCCATTTTGTAAACTCTTCGTTCTAGTAGGCCTGGCAAGGGGTGGCACACTCAGCGCTTCAGAACTGCTAGCAGACAGATACCAAGCGTCTCTCCCCGAGGCTGGAAACAGCTCCAAGTCGCTAAACTCCATGAAATCCCAGTTATTAGGTTGGTAGAGGCTCTTTTCTTCTTTAGAAACAGTTTCAGTTGGTTTCTCCATTCTTTGCCTGAAATCTGGGACAGAGATAAAGACCAACTGATACTCGCAGTCAAGGGGGTTGTGGATCTTTGGTTGAGGCCTGAATATCGACCGTATGCGGTGAGACTCCAACTCATTTCGTATTTAGAGACTCTAATTATCGTGCTCAGCGGCACTTTGCAGATTTCGTTGCCCCATTGTCCGAAGCGGAGTCGGCGCATGGTGACGAGCCGTTTGCAATCCTTTCAAATCCCATCTTGAAGCTGGCCACTAGTCAACCAAGGGCATGTGCGTCCAGTGAAGCAATACCGGCTCTCAGCCAGTTAGATTCGCACCCCTGCTCTATTTCCGACATCTTTGAGAATGCCACTTGGCTCCAGGTATGGAATCTATTGCCAACTGCATCGAAGCCACAGTCGGGATAATCCTGGCCGGCTCGGCAATCCGTCGAGTCCGCTGTTGTTGGTCAATGCTCTTTCACATCTTTCACAGAAGCGGATCGGGCTCTCCGTCGTTACTAAAACAGCGAGTTCAGCTAACAAAGAACAAGCCACATATTGTTTCAGAAGCTGTTTTCTTTTTCCGCACAATGGAGTGGGTTAATATTGATGCGTGATCAGAGCCAAGCTGCAATCTCAGCGCTGGGTTTGCACCGGGCTGAGGCTTAATCAGGATCGGGCCGTAGGTCATGTCAGGGGCTTTGTACGACCTATTTAGATCCTCTGCTGCTGTACGAAATTTCGTTTGCGTGGCGAATTCGCAGAGGACTGTCTCCTGTTATGTCAGCTGTTTGAGAGTCTGTATCACCCAGCTGAACTAGTGATGGGATTTCAGAAAATCGTCTTCTAATTTGGAAACAGATAAGTCCGAGACGAATAGCTGAAACCAATCCTATCTGAATTCAGAAAGTCAGGTCTGAGCGACAACACTCTCATGTCGAGCCAACTCGAAAACGAAGCTTCATTTGAGGCCACCACTCTGGGCTTTCTATGGCGTCAATTTACTCGACCTAAGCCACTGCCCACAGGTATCACGCTCGCCGGTCAAGTGGCAATTGTTACCGGAAGCAATGTCGGACTCGGGTTCTCAGCCAGCCGACAGCTGCTCCAGCTCGGACTCTCACACCTGATTATGGGCGTCCGCTCACAGGCCAAGGGTGATGTGGCTGCGGCCCAGTTGCGCACAGACTTTCCTTTTGCCACGATATCTGTCTGGATTGTTGATATGGAGTCATATGACTCTGTTTGCGCTTTCGCTAGCCGCTGCGAGAGCTTGGATAGGATCGATATTGTGATCCTCAATGCCGGGCTAATCAAGACTCCATACACCGTCGTGCGAGCAACAGGAAACGAAGTCACATTACAAGTCAACTATCTGTCAACAGCCCTTCTCACGATTTTGCTCCTTCCCATTCTCAAAGCAAAGAAGAGGGTTGACTGTTCATGGTCGCCTGTTATCAGCATCGTAGGTTCAGATCTAATGTATGAGAATGAAGTCGAACTCGAGGGCCCAGTGCTGCCACAGTTCCAGCAAGAAGAGACATTCAGCCAATTCTCTTGGTATGGAAAGTCAAAATTGCTGCAAACGATGTTCATCTCTAAGATAGCCGAATTTGTCAATCCTCATGACGTCCTCGTGAATGTATCAAACCCTGGTATGACAGGTGGTACGGATTTCTTCCGTGGATACCCTGCTTTGATGATGAAGTTGATCGCAGTCGGCCAGTGGATTCTGGCGAGACCAGTGGATATGGCTGCCACTACATATTTAGATGCGGTTCTGGTCCAAGGAGAGAAAAGCCATGGCTCATTCACGAGTGACTGGACCATAAAGCCGTAAGTCACACTGACAGAGGCCTTCAATGTTCTGAGTATACTAAGATGTGTAGCTATCCGAAAATTTGGTACACTCCGGAGGGGCAACAGTTACGAGAGAGACTCTGGGAAGAAACCATGGAAGAGCTAAACTTTGTAGGCGCATCCAAAATCGTGAATGATCTGAAGAGGAGCTGAATGGAAGGAGAACGGATCAGGGGTCCTTGGATTTTCGTCAAATGTTAACAGTAAACACATGCGTATGAACTTGGACCTTGTAAGACCTTGGCAGATAATTAATAATATCCGTCATTGAAGCCGAATCGCCATTCTCGACTCACCTTCATCAAGTTTTCGTGATGCAGTTGCCATGATGTGCTTCCCAAGATACACAAGCTCTACTAGTCCACATAGCCAAGCGTACATGTAGTCTGGAGCTGCTAATGCCTTCAAAGCAAAGCCATCTCCAACAGTTACACGGCCCCCGCAAAGTGACGTGTTCATGCTCAATATTGGTTAGATGAGACATTAAAAAGAGAATGGTAGTGGGCGTATGTCCCTGATTCTGCCTGTAGCACTGTCACTTGCTCACCGCCCACCTTTTTCTGACTTCCGCGGTACATGTATTAAAGCAGCAGCTTCTTCCTCATAGCTACTATCTTTGCACCAAATCATGCAATTCTAGTGCTTAATTCTCCCATTTGACCGGGCTTGTTCTGCGCCTTATCTCGACATTCACGTTCCATTCAAGATGCCTTCCTACGTCATCACTGGTGCTTCTAGAGGCCTGGGCGTGCGTACTCCATATCCCCATACTGCAATTCCGAAAGTGAGCCTAAGTTGATCATTGGGCATTCTTTAATAGTTCGAATTTGTGCGTCAGCTCTCCAGCGACCCGAACAACACCGTTATTGGCCTCGTTCGAGACAAGGTTACAACCGAGCAGGCTGTGGCCCAAGAGCTTGCAGGACGATCCAACATTCACATCCTACAAGCTGATATTACAGATTATGAAGCTGTCAAGGTAAGTGGCAAGTGAAGTTGGCTAGTGAGCTTTGCGACGAGATTCTCAAATGTCGTGTTCATCTGTAGGATGCTGTGACAGCCACTGCCCAAATCACTGGAGGAGTCCTTGACTATCTCGTGGCCAACGCGGCATACATATCAGAATTTGACGCCTATGACTCCATTGGAGTTCTGTAAGTTATCGCTGCCTGTCCTCATTTCGATGCTATCAATGATGCTAATCTCCCCTGACACCTCTTGTAGAGGCAATAGCCCCAAGGAGCTTGAGGAAGATCTTTTCAAGTCCTTCAAGGTCAATGTGATTGCCAATGTCCACCTCTTCAACTTGTACATGCCACTCATCCTGGCTGGTAACATCAAAAAGGTCATTGCCCTGTCCACTGGCATGGCGGATCTGGATTCAACGAACAAATTCGAGTTGCAAGTTGCCCCTGGATACGCCATCAGCAAGGCAGCCATGAACACTGCCATTGGAAAATTTCATGCTCAGTACAAGAAAGACGGCGTTTTGTTCATGAGCATCAGTCCAGGCGTGGTCGACACTGGCCATTACAAGAATGGTATGGATACCTCCCTTGGTTACTACCCTACTGCAACTAGCTGACGATGGTTCTTTTTGCCAGCAACCCCAGAGCAAATGGCAAAAGTTGGTGGAATGTTTCAAAACTTCGTCACGTATAATCCCGATTTCAAGGGCCCAGCTTCACCAGAGGCCTCTGTGAAGGATGTCATCTCTGTGTGGGAGAATGCAAGCATCGAAGCGGGCAGCGGCGGTTCCTTCGTGTCCCATCACGGAAACAAAAAATGGCTTTAAGCCGGATTTTTGAAATCGTGTTATTGAAAGAGTCAAGATGGAACCAGTTAAAATACACTGCTGATGGCTAGGGAAGCAAGATGGTGGCTGTGTTTGGTGAATTCCATGAACTAATACTTCCCACCAGCAGTTGACACTGGTCAAGAGCCAAGACTAGCTGAGACTCAATTCGTATTTCGAGTGCCAAATAGCATTAAGAGATGGAATATCAATGCCAATGGCGGTACCTGTGTTTCAATCCATTTCTTATCTGGTCAGCGACAACGGTGTGTGAAGCTACATACATGTATCTATATCTACATAGGTACATAGTAGTAGTAATAGCTGAAGTCTGCCATCCTCAAGCATCAAATGGATGACTGCCCGACTCCATGGCGCTTCAGTAGTAGATTACAGGGCAGTTACTGGGACGCTTAGCGAATTTGCTTCAGTGACTCAAAATAGGCTGCTTACGTTATCGCTCTTCTTGTTATCGGCCTATCTTATCTTTACTGCGAAGAGGGGCACACGTGCCATGGAGGGGCAGCAGCTTCATTTCTTTGACTTTTGACAATCACAGCCCTGAGTCATCAGCAAGCATAGACAAAAACAACTAAAACGCAGCTCGATCTCCCTCTCTCTACTCTTCGAACCACGGCATACCAGATACCCAGATTGTCTACGATACAGCGAAACCTTCACCATGGCTGACGCGGTCGCCGAAGCGGTGGCCAAGCTCGTGCTTGACGACGAGACGGGCGAAATGGTCACCAAGAACGAGCTCAAGAAGCGCATCCAGAAGCGAGCCAGGAAGGCCGCTGCAGCAGCAAATCGCAGCAACGCCCAGCAGGAGAAGGGCAACAAGCCGGCGGCAAACAAGCCTGCTGCCAAGCCCGAGGAGCGCGTGATTGATCCGGACGCCATGTTCAAGCAGGGATTCCTTGGCGACGTTTTCAAGCTGCGACCTGAAGAGTCGGTGGTGACGCGATTCCCTCCCGAACCGAATGGATACCTCCATGTAAATTTGATTCTCGCATCTCGATTGCTTCAGGAGAGCATTGGATTGCTGACTTTGATGGGTAGCTTGGTCATGCCAAGGCAATTGCTGTCAACTTTGGCTTTGCCAAGTATCACGGCGGTAGAACTGTGAGCTTCTCTCCACCGACGTTTTTGACCTACGAGTTGCTAATTGGTCTCAGATTCTTAGGTAGCAACAACAACTTGATGGACAAATCAACTACATTCCCACTGACGTAGCCGATTCTAGATTCGACGACACGAATCCCGATGCTGAGAAGGGAGAATACTTCGTCGCCATCGAGGACACAATCCGATGGCTGGGGTTCACTCCCAGTGAAATCACCTATGCTTCCGACAACTACCAGCGCATGTACGATCTTGCCGAGGAATTGATCAAGATGGAGAAGGCCTACGTGTGCCATTGCGACGATGTCGAGACCAAGAAACAGCGCGGTGGCGAGGACGGCTTGTTCCCAAGATATCGATGCGAGCATGCGAAGCAAGACGTTGAGACCAACCTCAAGAAGTTCCGTGGCATGCGAGATGGAGAATACGCCCCGAGGAGCGCTTGGCTTCGCATGAAGCAGGATATTGAGAACAACCCGAACCCTCAGATGTGGGATCTCGCCGCCTACCGAATCCCCAAGGACCAGGAGCCTCACTTCCGCACAGGCACCAAGTGGCGGATATACCCTACCTACGATTTCGCACACTGCCTATGCGACAGCTTTGAGGGAATCACACACAGTCTGTGTACCACCGAGTTCATCATGTCACGAGAGAGTTACGAGTGGCTAAACAAGTAAGTACCGAGCAAGTATATTTCCAGCCACCTAGACTGGCACTAATTGGACTCAGGCTCCTGGTGGAGTTCCAGCCCATGCAGCGCGAGTACGGCCGCTTGAACCTCAGTGGAACAATCATGAGCAAGAGAGGCCTGAGAACATTGATTGAGAACAACGTTGTTCGTGGATGGGACGACCCTCGTTTGTATACCATCAAAGGCATCCGACGACGAGGCATCCCCCCGGGTGCGCTCCTTTCCTTCATCTATGAGCTTGGTGTCACCACCTCCATCACCCAGGTCAGCATCAAACGCTTTGAGCAGTCTATCCGCGTGTATCTCGAAAAGACTGTTCCCCGCCTCATGCTTGTCCTGGACCCTGTCCCGGTAGTAATCGAAGATGGCGAAGAGCAAGACCTCGATATTCCCTTCTCTCCCAAAGACCCCAAGCTGGGATCCCACACCATTCGCCTCACCAAGACCGTCTACATCGACCGCTCAGATTTCCGCGAGGTTGACAGCAAAGACTACTTCCGCCTCGCCCCAGGCAAGACTGTTGGTCTTTTGAACGTGCCTTACCCCATCAAGGCTGTCTCCTTCACCAAGGACGAAACCACGGGCGCGATTAAGGAGATCAAGGCCGTTTACGACAAGGAGGGCAAGAAGCCCAAGACTTATATCCAGTGGGTACCCGAAGGCTCGCTCCCCGCCGAAGTGCGCATCCATGAGGCCCTCTTCAAGTCAGACAGCCCTGGCTCCGCTCCTGGAGGACTCTTGAGCGATGTCAACCCTAACAGCGAGACCATCTGGCCAAACGCATTGATTGAGACTGGCTTCCATGAGGTGAAGCGACGCGCACCGTGGCCTGAGGCCGAGGGTGAGAAGACGGGCGAGTTCCACCCTGAGACTGTTCGATTCCAGGCCATGCGTGTTGCTTATTTCGTGAGTTTCATGCTACCCATTCGTTTTCAGGTGGGCGCACTCTTTACTAACTTGTTGATAGGCTCTTGATTCAGACAGCACTGACGAAAAGATTGTGCTTAACCGTATTGTGCCGTTGAAGGAGGATTCCGGCAAGAGCAGCTAGATTTGTAGAAAGTGATATCCATCAAATAAATCACTGTATCAAAGCGAAAGACACGATCGCAAATGTAGAGCATCTATCAAAAATAGATGCCTATACTATCTAATCTACTTTCCCCCCAAAACTGCTCCAGTCTATGCTGCTGTGTACACTAATAGAGAGTACATATACACAATCCCTATTGAACAACTCTTCTCTAGTAGGCGACAATTGGGTTATACCATCTGAATTTGTTTAAAGGATCATACTTGGATTTTAGAGCCCTCAACTTCGTTAACTGGCCATTGTAGCCGTAGATGGACTCAAGAGGCTCGTTTCCCACGGCATAGTTGACATATGTGGCAGGCCGACGGCCAGGTTGACTTGCATGCCAGATGGCCAACGTTTTATCAGCCCAAGCTCGCCCAACAGATTCCAAAGATGGCGGAGTGACAACGGCAAAGAAACTATACAATCGTCAGTTCTATGCTTTAAAAGTCTCACCTTGGTGTGGAGATTACTCACACGAGCAGATATTCGTCACGGTGAGGGTAGGAAGAGGAATTGGGGTCAATTGTTTGAGTGGCTTTGGTCGAATAGCCTTCAAAAAACACGCGAGCACCAGGTGCAAGACCAGGGTTTTGTGCGATTTGCTTGTTGAAGAGATCGTAAATCGCACGCTGAGACGTTACGTTATATGTCTGAAGCCAGGTCGTGCTTCCAACGTATGGTTGCGAGGAACAAGACGAGCTGTTTATATCTGTTTGTTGGGCAACAAGCAACTCTGAGTAGGATACATCGCCTTTGGTGCTTGAGATGGCGAAAATTGCGTTGAATGGAGCCAAGAGCTTTTCAGCAGCAGCAGCGGGGCCATCATATGCAAACGACCAGATGATGACAGCCTATATAACGTAAGGTCAAGTCCGAGACATCATGACATGAGGCGTTATTATGTGCTCACCTCCGTCTCACTAATTCGGGGTTCAATAGAGAATTGGCCAAAGTTGACACCCATCAGTGCGGGAATCTGTCCCTTCCCTTGAAACCTGTTCAGCGCTTCAAAGACTTTCTCCAGCTTGTCTTGAGACCAGACGTAATTGTGATAGTGCCAAGTTTTGGCTTTTCTTGGATAGATCTTAATGTAGGCACTGGTAACAATTCCGAAATTATGGCCAGCGCCCTTCATGGCCCAGAAAAGATCGCTGTTGGATATGGCATTGACGGTAGTGGATGTTCCATTGGCCAGAACAACGTTCAAGCTAACGAAATTATCGGAAATGAGGCCGTACTGGCCCTGATATCGGCCAAGACCGCCTCCGAGGGCTGGCCCAAAGAGACCGACGCAACCATTGCTTCCAGTAGCTAAGAAGATGAAATCACCATGATTAGAAACTCTACTCACTCAAAGAAGCCCACCATAGGTTAGAATTGCTTACGAACAATATATCCTTGGCTCCAGAGTTTGTTAATGATCAAATCAGCGTATACGCCACCCTGGAATAATGCTGACTTCTTGTCGGGCTGAATGGCGATTCCCGTGAGTTTCGACAGATTGATTTCAATACCTTTGAACTTGGAGACTGTATTAGTAGAGCCATGGCCCCTAGTGTACGCCAGAAAGTTAATGTTATTCTGATGGCAGTATTTGACCTATGGAAGAAAAAGATCAGAATCTAGCATACTATGATTGTATGCCAACATCGGCCTACCACTTTAGCAACATCAGACTCTTGAGCCACTTCAATAACAACTTGTATGTCAGCGGGCATAGAATGTGTGCTCCATCTCTCAGTCGCATCAGCAAAGGCGGGATTTGAGGGGCCAAAGATCAAAGTGCCTTTGGAGAGTACTTTGCCAAGGTCGTTCTCTACTTGCTTCGGAGTAACTGCCTTGGAGACATCAATAGCTCGAAGGTAGTGAGGAACAATGGGGCTACTTGACACGATGCCTAGAAATAATACCAGGCTGAAGGCCAGCAGAGTACGAAGCTTGAAATTCATGACGGTTTACAAACATATGGGATAAATTCTGCAAATTCGGGCATAGTAATTAAGTGAGAAAATGGATGAACAAGTTTTTCCTCATTTCATTTAAATATACCATTCCTATCATCCCTTTGGGATGCCATGTTATTGTGCTCTGTCTAATTAAACCCATGTTATCTTGTATCGACTTATTTACTCCGCCAGGCATATCGGACATCCTTATCCCCTAAACTCCAAGGATTTAAACACATTGGCGCTGGCTAGACATTCTTGAGGCTGAATACATGAGTCAAAGACGCGATATTGAGCCTGACTATGGATTGCACATGTTGTACGACGTCCGTGCATAGATGTACATTGGCATGCAACTTCAATATCAGCTAATGGGATCTCGGAGCTGGCATTTAAGTGGCGAAGCGTCGCCTTCTAGAGTCGTACGCACAGCTATCCAGCCCCCTGATAAAGGCACTCATCATCTATGGGGGGCTGAAGTAGATAGGCACGGCCGCATGCTTGTTAAGTGCACAACATCCATGCTACAGATAGTCTCAATTAAATGAGCGAGTAACCCTTCGGAGTTTCCTTTCAATATCAATGCTACTAGGATAAATAATCATGGAATATTGACCGAGCTGTGGTACAATCCCAGAGAGTTCTTGGGGATCAGCTCCGAGCTGAGGTGGCAACTCGCGACATCAGGTCTGTGTTTAGTCCGCCCCCCACTGATTTGTGTTCCATCGCAGCTGTAACAATTAGATTGCACAGTCCGGAATGTTTGTATTCGCTTGCTTCTCACTTGTTAGAAATTCCCTCACTAGTCGTATTGTAGTATCAGGCCATCTTATTGTTACATGTCCAGCTTCAACGTACTTGAGATAGTGCATCAGCTGTTTCATACACAAGGCCCAAATCTCGCATCTAACGCACTCTTCCCTTCTCTTTCTATTTACTTAAATTCTATGAAGAGTAATCGTGAGGTCATATAAATCCTATCTAGATCTATCTACATAGGGAACGAGAAAAAGATGGTCTGTGCATGGCAGTTGTGGCTCTCACCTCGTCCGAAGCGTTCGGTGATTGCTTCCGGCTCGCACATTTACTCCAATGATGACGCTGCGCTCTTTGAGTTCCTCAAAGAGGATGATGGCCGATGGGTTGTGAGAGAAACACACTACATCAATAACCCTTTGGTGAAGAACGGGCTTTCTGGCCCACCCCTGTAAGCCACTTTTTCACAACTCTCCGCCGATCTGTTAAGCTTACGAATGTGTAAAGCCACATCCACTGGAAGCAGGCTGAGTACTTCAAAGTCGAGCAAGGAGTAATTGGGATCCATAAAAATGGGAAGCAGCTCAGGGTTACGAAGGATGATGGTGTAATTGAAGTGCCAGCCGGTACACGGTGAGCCGCTTCCTCCCTCACTTCGTTCCTTGTCCCATTCTATTTCTGGTTTCTAGATTATTCTGGATTAATCTCCCAAATACTAACTCAATAGCATACCATAGACACAAATTTTGGTCGCATCCATCCAACCAAGAAGATCTAGTGTTCAAGGTATGGGCTGAGCCCCAGGGCCTCGACCATAGCTTCGACGAAAAGTTCATTCGCAACCTAATCGGGTACCAGAGAGACTGTAAAATGGCTAACATGGCGCCATCTGTTTTCCAACTCATGCTAATATGCTATGATTGCGCAACCCTTGCTACACCACCTTTCTGGGTGCCGTTGTGGCTCCTTACCTCGATCCAGTACGTCTTGGCTTACTGGATTGGGGGCCATTTGCTGGGGTATGTTTATCAATATTCCGTCTTGCATTTCATTTTGCCGTACTCTAATATTTTTATATCATAGATATAAGCCATCTTATTCCGAGTATTATAGAGAGCCTGGGGATAAGAAGACGATGTGAGAGATTCATGTCTATCGCGCCAAAATGGTATACTAGGATAAATTTAGAATAATTACAATCTGTATTGGTTCCACGCCAGGCAAAGAGTGTAATTTGCCAAGTGGCAAATAGGGAAAGAGTCTATCTTTTTGAATAGATAAGACTGCAATTCTAGCTTGTGAGCTCTTGAATGGACTCTTCCAAACGAGCAAATGATAATTCAGCCAAAGTCTCATCCCATAGTTGTTTGCCTATCTCTTCAGCTTCCGGCTTGTAGATGATTGGGGCCATACTAAGAAATCAGTCAGTCAATAGTTCGCATCAGTGCATGGGAATGTGAGGGCGCTCACGGTCGTATCTCTCCGTCTTCTGCGTACTGCCCATGTACTTCCTCACCAAAACTGACGGCAGCATGAACGATCGAGAGAGCTCCGACAGCAGTTGGTTTCCCAACCACACGCCTGAAGCCATTCAGGAGTAAACCCGCAATGGTGCCATCTCCATCTCGCGTCAGAGCAGTTCCATAGCAGAAGCTCGGATTGGCAGCATCTATTGTGACGACAGACGCCGGCACTCTTTTGGCCAACTCTGTCAGATAGAATTGACCAAGAAGCTTGCTTACTCCGTAACGCTCTTGCATATCCCACTTATCCGCCTTGTTTTTGAAGGTAGCTAAAATCGGTCGCGACTTCTGTTCCTTGAAGTTGGCCCAGGCTGCCGTATCGGATGATACGAGAACCAAGCGACCAGGGCGAGTTTCATTCTTAGACTTGAGGGCTCCTAGTAAAAGGGTCATCAGAAGGACGCTGGAGAGATAGTTGACTTGGACGCATCTCTCGTAACCAGTGGATGCAATAAACGTCTCTTTGGCCTGGAATAGACCTGCATTCAAGATGGCAATGTCTAAACGATCTAGCGCCTTTGCCCTATCAGCAAACTGGATGACTGAATCATATGACTCCAGGTCCAGATTCCAGACTTCGATCTCTCCTGACCCGGCTTCTTTATCAGCGAGCAGCTCTTCACGGGCAGCTTTCCCCTTCTCCTCGGAGCGCACAGCAAGAATGAGCTTAGACAGGCCCAAGTAGAGGAGCTGGCGGGCTGTCTCGAGGCCGAGCCCAGTGTTGGAGCCAGTGACAATAGCTGTTTGCCCAGATAGATTCACATCTTTGGCGACGGGCGGTGTCTTGGCAATCAGTTGGCGATGAATCCACTGCGATCTGCTGGCCTCCTTCTCGGGCGTAATAGAAAATTTAGGAGGCGCCATAGTTACAGCTGAATGACACCAGTTTCAGCAAAGTAGAGTGTTGGAGGTTATGGCTAGGTGAAAGTCTTGAGCCACCCAGCCGACCGCTGAAGAAATACTTGTGCAACCAACAACACGTCTGACCAACACGCCTGGCTAAGGCAGCCTGGGCGGAGGATTTCCGAGTCCGAGAAAATCCGAGTTGAATAAAGCGAAATAAAGCGATTACACCGGTGACACAAATGATGTAATTTAAACAACATTCCAACGTTGCGCAACGAAGCTCCGATAAGGTGGCATTAATTGGTGCTACAAGGACCAACCAATACGCAGATCAATAAATGTACTGTGAAAGTGCGGCCATATTCACATGCTGATAAAGATACATAAACCAAGACACAGCAATATTCTAGAGTTAATCCTGGTTCATTATCATACAGGTAGGAGTATTGTTCGAGATACATCTCGCACCCTTCATGTTGGAAAGCCATAACAAATACGCGGAAATGCTCTTTTGAAAGAGCGCCAAAAACGACCTCAACTCGATTGCAGCAAGTGGGCCGTCATACAAATGCATCATTGCCAACACAAGGCTCGGACTTCGGGCTTTACTACATCTACGCCGTCTGAGAAAGATCTCTCCGTGTCCGTACACCCCACCATTTATTCAACACCCGAAGCCTAATAATGCCCTGAATGAAGCCTCCTGCCGATCAGGCACATATCCGAGAGCTTGTTATTAATTCTTCCGATCGTTTCGTCCCGGCCCGAGCCAAAATTGTATAATACACGTAACCAGGGGTAGAATGCCTAGTTATACTCCGTAGTATGCCTAAGTGTTGTACAGAGTGGCTAGATATTGCGAGGACCTTTGAACCACTGGGCTTCTCATATTAACAATGAAGACGTAGGATCTCGCAAGAGAGCCGGCAGGGCGCATTCATTCTTGTGACCACTCCGCCTCATTCAAGTACAGCGATTGTGATTAAAGACACTGAAGGCTTTGATCATGTTGGATACAACCAGGATACGAGATGGCCCATGATGATTCCTACTATTTCTATTTTGGTAGAAGGGGGGCTTTCAGCACAATGACCCATGGCTGTAATTTTCAGCTTTGAAGTTTATGGCAGTCTCAAGATAAATATAATGTAATAAATACTGAGTACAAGCAGCCTAAGCTGCATACATTCCATCGAGAACAGATCAACTTTATTATATTATCGTCCATTTCTTTGTATCTCAGGCCGCAATGACAAGGCTCAGGGTTTTGTCAATTGTTGCGTTTTTCTGTGTGCTGGGGAATACTGTCGCTCTCCCTCAGGGTTATAGTGATGAACCTAAATTTGACCTCAAACCTCTACTAATCGACCCAATTCGTAAATGGTCACTCAATACAACTGTTTCATTCCCAAATTCACCTGCTTTCAATGCCTCTACAGAGCGCTGGACCATCGCCGATCCACCTACTTATATCGCTGCTATTAGACCTGGGACAGAAGAAGATATTGGCAAAGTAGTAAGTTCAGCTTGTTCCAAAACCCAATGATGCATAGCTGCTGATTGCGGATATAGATCAACCTTGCTAGGACTAAAAGATTTCCCTTCTTGACACGGGGGGCTGGACACGGTTACTCAGCCAGTCTTGGGGCCTTCCAGCATGGCCTCTCTCTGGATCTGAGCCAGTGGAAGACGCTCAAAATTGACAAAAAGGCCCAGACTCTGACAGTAGGCCCCGGTGTTACGTTTGCCGAAATCTTCGACCCTCTCTTCAAAGCTGGATTCTACATTCGTAAGCGATATCGGCCTCCCCATGGATGTTCTTGACAATAGCCACTAATGATCGAACAGAAACAGGCAGTTGTTCTTGTCCCTCCATGATTGGCGTCACCATCGGGGGCGGAATTGGGAGATTAATGGTATGACAATGTCTTTTCATTTCGCTGTGCGACGGTGACCAGGCTGTGCTTTCGTATTAATGTGTTTCCAATTCGTACAGGGAAAATACGGTCTATTGATGGACGCTCTCCAGTCTGTCCGTATGGTTGGTGCCGGTGGAAAGGTGATGAGAGTTTCAGCAACTTCGCACCCTGATCTGTGGTGGGGAATCCTGGGTGCTGGGGCGAACTTTGGGGTCATCACATCCGCTACGTACAAGGTTCATCCATTGGTCAACAATGGAAACGTTTTCATCGCCGATTTCTATCTCCCAGTGGAGAGAAGCCGGGAATATTTCGACATAGTTGAGGCCAATTACAGCAATATGTCTGCCAATTTGGCCCAGATAATGGTAGCCAGCTGGAACAGGACTACCAGCTCTGTAAGTCGTACTGTACACATGTCTACAATTCAGAAGCTGAAGACTGATTATATCGTCAGGTTCAATTAGGTGGCAATTGGGTCTACTACGGGCCTGAAAAGGAGGCTCGGAAAGAGCTGGCGCCGGTTTTCAATCTCAATGCTACTTCATCTACCCGAATTGTTCGATGGAGTGAAATAATCTCGTCCGCAGGTTTTGATGAGTTTATCTGTCAACCCAATCAGCCGCGTTCTCTTTTCAGCCTAAATCAGAAGATTTACTCTGCTGACGGTTACCAGGCGGGCTTTGAGAAGATTGAAAAATACTTCTATGATCATCCTGGTGGGCGTGACACGACGCTTGTCTTTGAGAATTTTCCTAATCAGGCTGTCGCTGCAATACCCGATGCCTCAACCGCATTCCCATGGAGAGATTTCAAGGGCTTCATGTAAGTGGCTCATGGAGACCTCTTCTCTTTCTCGTCATAGCTCTCATTCACGCTTATATCCAGACTAACAGCAATTAGTCAAATCAATTTTGCCTGGACAGCTGGAGATGATGCCACTGCGCAAGCCTCCAACAAACTCGGGAAGGAACTGCGCAACCAGTTCGCTACCACATCTGGATACTCTGAGAAGGCTATTTTCGTCAATTATGCCCACGGAGATGAATCCATTGAGAACATTTATGGCAGGCGGAAGTTGCCTCGCCTAGCCCAGTTGAAGAAGAAATATGACCCATCCAATCTCTTTGCTTACAACCACCCTCTCCCCACGCATTATCCTTAAATAATTTCCCATGATGGCGACTTAGATATGATCTTTAAGGAAGAGCAGTGCTAGATTTGTTGATCTTTTAGACATTTTTGTAAGGTAGATTGGTTTTGGTTTAGGTGGTTCTTACGATACGTGTCTAGAATAGTGAAGCCAGTTCTAGACCAGTTGCTCATTTCTGTATTGATCAAAGTTGCATCCTGATAGTGAACCTGCGTTGTCTTGCCCTGTTAATCTATCAACTATCAGTTGATATGACGCTCATGGCTGCTCTGGGCACTCCAAAAGGCTGGATCTCAACGCTCAGTATTAAACCCGATCTATCTGTCTGTAATACTCTTCAATTTGTGCGAGTACAGAATGAAAGCCTGTCTCTTGCATTTTCCATTTAGTAATAGTCAGTTGAAATATTAAATATGAATAGTTTGCCCATTCAGAGTTAGGAAAGAGACTCCAGCAAATCTTCATTCTCGTCATCCAGAGGCTCATAATCTTTCCATTTGAGACCTTCCGGGACGGTCTTCCACTGCATGTCATCATCAAGCAATCCAGCCACATTCTCCCATTCTTGCCTGACTGCTGCAGCCCGGCTTTCGCTTCTAGGAACAATATCGGCTGCAAAAGGCATAGGGGATATAAAGAGACCATCCTTGATGTTATCAACATCTGGGATAATCTCATGTCCTGTTTCCTTATCCACCGGTCGCTTCAAATCAAATGCCCAGAGCGTACGAGATATAGCCAAAAAGAGTGATCGGTCGGCAATATGCATTCCTTGGCACAATCTTCGACCGGCCCCAAAAACAAAGTGATCACGCTTGGTGGGGTCAGGGTTGACTGCTGCTTGGGCAGAGTTTTGGTTATCACCCGCCCAACGGGCAGGGTTATATCTTCGTGGGTCGGGATGTCGCTTTGAATCATTATGAATGGCCCTATTACCCATCAGCAAACACGATATCAACCACAACATAGCCTTTGGAAGAAAAAAGAGCTACTAGACTCACCAGACATTGAGTATCAATCCAGCATCTTTAGGAATATGATAACCAAGATACGAATCATCTTGGATCACAGCATGTGGTACGCCCAGGGCAGTAGCAGGCATCCAGCGCAAGCTTTCCTTCAAACAAGCGCGGATATAAGGTAAATTTGGATAATCATTTAGATCAGGCAAACGATCTCCACACACACGATCGATTTCCTCTTGGGCTTCTTTAGAAACCTCAGGAAAGACTAGCATCGCTTGGAAGAAGCCGGTCAATATGATAGCCGTCGTTTCAGAGCCAGCCTGGAGGAGAGAGCCACTTAAGTAGCAGCCAAACTCATCGGAGAACCCGTATTCTTTTTGCGCCCGAAGAAGATCAATTGCACAGCATGGCTATCCCTATTGTTAGCTCTGTAACCTGTTCTCCAGTAGATTTAGGTGTCTTACTTTTGATGTTCCGCTATTCAACTGCTGGCGGGCGTTCAAAAAGTGCTTCATGAACAACTTTTTCTCTCTCTCATAGTACTCTCTTCCCAACCGCCGAGCCGGAAGGAGAAAATCAGGTAAAATTCTAGCAATAGGATATAAATCGAGAATAGCGGCGGACTATAAAAAAAGACAAATAAGTCAATCAGGGAATTAAGACGGCAATGTAGCTGCCTACCTGACTACCAGTCAACCTGGAAAGCTCATCAAAATTCTGTGTACTCCCATCAGCCTATGTCTTTATTGGAATCATGTTGCTGCATCATTGCTCACATACTTCGAACATTTCTAGTAAACCTTTGTCATCGCTTGATGGAGTGCGGTACCCGAAAGCCATCTGTGTGGTTAGCGATGTGGTATAACGACGGATATGGTTCAAGAAATCTTTTGGGCTTTCGAGAAGGCCCATCAGCATGTCTCTAGACTCAAGATCCTGATATGGAACATAGGTTCGAGAGACCTTTACGTTGAGAAGGCCGTGTGCAAGCTTTCGTACCCTGCGCCACACAGAATTGATACCCTATCTTCATGTTAGCTAATATTTTTATTGCAATTAAATTTACGGCTAGGACGAAAATGAAGCAAATCATCTACTTGCCACCAAGTAGATAATACCCAGTATAAAAAGCTTACCATGAACAAAGGACGATTGCCGCCGCTCATAATCTCTTGGCCCATATACAGCTCCGGCCTACCTGAGTAGATTGAACTACGTTTGTCTAAAAGATCTTTGACAGCAACATCTGATGACAAGACGATGGCTACTTTGGTTCCCAGCATGAGCGAATATACCGGCCCATATTCTTCTGCCCATCTTTGAAACTGTAAGTGGGCATTTTTCTTTGGCATCAGATGAAGGTTACCGATTAACGGTAACGTTGGGGGCCCAGGAGGGTAGTTTTTTGGTCGTCGCCCAATCTTGTTGAGCCGCCAGAGGAAAAGCACCAATGTCCCCAGTCCGAATACTACCCAAGGCTTTGGCATCTTTATCACCACCAATCCCATTGTATCGAGGACTTGGAAGGGGAGTTACAGGAATGAATACCACCTTTTCTCAGAAGCGGATTATGGTCTGATCTTCGGGTATAGTTCAGGTGAGGTAATAGTATCAAGGCGTGATAAGAGAAGTTAAAAGAAAGAATTTTGTATTAAAGCGCGATATTTTTCTCGAATGATGGGATTGAATAGCACATCACGCTCAACAGCCACGTAAATTCGATCCCTCAGTGTGGGGATTGTGACCCCATATTAACCAGCCCAGGATTCTAACCATTCTTCGTGGGTGTATAACTCTTCCCCATAGGCTATTATCATGCTGGACTATGAGGAATATTCATTTCATTGGCTCTAGTGTACGTTCTCGAAGAAGGACGTCCGGGACAGCGGAACACTGGTGCTCCCATGGAAGCCAAATATCGTATTCCACTATACTCCAATCGCAAGGTCAGGAGAGAAAGTATTCACCAGTATGGAATTCCGAGTGCAGGCAACTCCAAGAGGTAGAGTTAATACTCCTCTCGGAAAATCCTCCACGGTATGACCTTACGAAAACTTCAAGCTAGCTGTAAACTTTTCGGCCCGGAACCAGTATGGATGAACGGATCTGCTTATTTCTGACGTGACACAGAGCGCATTACCGGGATTATTTGCTCTCGCCATCCATCCCAGCCACTCAGGAATTTGAGCAGGGAAATATATCTGAGAAATGGAAAAAAAGAAAAAAAAAAAAAAAAAAAAAAAAAAAAAAAAAAAAAAAAAAAAGAACCTGTAAATCCTGCAGCGATGTGTTGTCGGGAGTGTCCAGAATTAGTAGTACGCGCGGGCTTGTTAATAGAAGTCAGCTTCATAGGTAGTGTTCGGGTATTATATCATCCATACATGAGAGCTTACTTAACCAACAATTTAACGATGCATCTACGTTCAACCTCTAATTTATCCGATTCGACTCTTGGTTAATCAATAATTTTTGTGTGATAATTTTACACATTCGGCCAATCAACATCCATTTCTAAGCGATGACTCGAGATCAAAAATTCGCTCTGGTTACAGGGTAAGCGCTCCACCTCCCTTCCCTCAGATATTCTCCCCTAAGTCTCTGAATAGGTGCGGTAAGGGAGGAATTGGTGAGGCCCTCATTCTGGAGTACACTCGCCGAGGTATCTACGCCATTGCCACTGTGCTTCCCACTGAGAACAGTGATCATCTTACGGCGGCTGGAATTACCTGGTTTCCGCTCGATGTGACTGATGAACAGTCTGTGGTCGATCTCAAGAAGAGCATAGCTTCAGTCACTGATGGCTATCTGGATTTTCTGGTAAATAACGCGTAAGTGTAATTCATCCAGTATCGTCTGCCATTCTCACAGTCATCTAATCTAATACTGATTAGTGGAATATGTATGATGACCCATAATTCATAATAGAGAAAGTTATGCTCGTATTAACTATTTACGTACTGTAGGTTACACAATGACTGCCATCGACACCGACGTAAGTGCGGTAAAACGAATGTTTGATGTCAATGTATTTGGCCCAATGCGTATGGTGCATCACTTTCATGATATGCTCATTCAGGCCACTGGAACCATTGTTAACATTGGATCCATCGGCGGCGTTGTGCCGTACATGTACGGAGGTATGTCAATATCTTGAAATGCTCAAACGGATGATACGTTAACCATTTGAAGCATCTTATAACGCATCCAAGGCCGCTCTTCACCATTACTCTAATACCTTACGTCTTGAGATGTCACCATTCAAGTGAGAACGCTCTCCCAAGAAGCACATGAATTTGAGTGCTGATTTTCCGGCTATCATAGTGTTAAAGTGCTTACCGTCAGTTTGATCCTGTTGGTTGCAATAGATGTTGCTCTAGGCTGACTGGATGAGCACCGTAGGTCATCTCTGGGGAAGTTGGAACGAACATTCTTAAAAATGACGTCCACAGAAACTTGCCTGAAGGTATAGTGATATTATTCCACTGAGATGCCTTCCAATAATAGGCTAATAATGTAAAGGGTCATACTATTCACCTCTCGCAGTTGAGTTCAGAGATCATGTTCAAAGGACACCGAGTAAGTGTTTCAGTCCAACTCCTATTTTGAACAACGGGTGCGCTGAGACAGGTTCCTAGAGACAACAAGTCGGTTTGAATATGCAGAAAATGTCGTAGCTCAGAGTCTAAAGTCGTCCCCAGCCGCATGGTTCTGGACTGGGAGTGCTACTGGCATCATTAGATTTCTGGACATGTTCGCATGGCGCACTATATGGGTATGTAAATCTCAAAGATTGGGCATTGCTCTAGACGAATTGCAAAAAACTGATAGTGAAAATTCAGGACTTCTTCTTCTATCGTGAGTTTAACTTGGGAAAGGTGAAGGATGCCTATCTTGCAAATCTCAAGAAGGATATGTAGCGGCTGCTTTGCCTTGTTGTAATACATCTACTTGAATAGATCTATGAGCTCTTCGTTTTATCCAGGCTTGCTGTATTATAAACAACGACAATACATTTTAATCATTCGATTACACTATTTTGTGATTACACAATTCAAAATCGAAACTGCCCACTTGAAGGTTGTCCCAGAGAACCTTTGCATTCCCTGCGCAGCTAGCATTTCTTTAAGTCGCGATCCGACGAGAAAAGTTTACTAACTTGAGATTTACCAACAATTATACTAATTCATGCACTCATTTAACCAGTCAAGGTACAATGTGTGGCCGACAATTAGAAATTCACCGTGCATTATAGACATCGTTAATATGAGGTCAAACTCAAAGTTGTCAAGTATGCAATGGATGACAATTCTGCTTAAAGATGTGCACAATTATGCGTAATATGCAAGTCATCTTGTAACCTAAGGTTTTACTTATTGAGAGCATTCCATGAAGTCAATATCTATAGAAAAATACTCGGCAACAGACATGAGCCCATACCAGACATGAGCCCATACTCTAAGCACCCGACAAACATCGTTCAAATACATTTATCGATTCTCATAGTATGGTTGGAGCTCATTCAGCTCCTCCTTGAGCTCCTGACCATTGATCACAATGGGCTTGCAGTCGAGCAACACCCACATCATGCGGCCGGGCAAAGTACCGTTACCAGTGATGTTATGCCACTGATGAGCACTGGCACGCTGGACGCTTACATCACCTTGACGCATGATTCGCGACTCACCCGAGTCTAGGATCAATTTGAATTCGCCCTCAATAACGATGCCATAGTCCAGTGAGACAGCGCGGTGCATGGGAGAAATAACATTCGGAGCAAAGTCAATCATGCGGCATACAGAGCCGTTGTGAATGTGCAAAGGAGGCTGCGGGAAGTCAGTTCGCTGACCAACAATGATACAATATCGCGACAATACTTACTTCATTCTCTTTAGCATACTTGAGGTCAACATCACCGTTCATTTCGACAGGAGTCTCTTTGGTTGAGTAGATGATGTTGGCAAGAGCCTGCTCATTGCCAATGATACGGTGGTGATCACCGCAATCAGTCTGGATGAAGACGCCTTTGCCCTCAGCATTGTGGCCGGTGATGTGTCGGACAGTGCGGCGAAGGCCGGGAGCCGGGAAAGTGCTAACATAGCCAGCACTTGTGAGTAGAAGCTCAGACTCCTGCGGGTTCTGCTGTTGGTCCGCCATGGATACCTGTGAAGTGAATTGTTTTGGTTCAGAGAGTTTGCTAATGCGGAAATGAAAGATGACTGTCAACACTTCTGTTCATAAACCAGAGTAAAGTGAGGCTAATTAAATAGCCATATTGCTGCCAAAGAGCTCCCACGCGAGGAGTCTTGAATCCCACCAACAACTAAACAATCAAGCCATGCCTCTGTTTGGGCGTAGACACAAGGATGGTGCTCCACCCCCATAACGCATTGGTGACATTCAACGGCTCGGTCTGCAGTAAAATCGGGATCGGGCCGTTACTTTGCAAGCATAGAATCCCTTGCTGGACAGGGCCCATTCATTACATTATCTCGATCTACTTTCATCGACTTGCATGAGGCTAAAGGATGAGGCTGAGGCTGAGGCCCTCTGGTCGAGCGGGTGCTAGGATTCTCGACCAACCGGATTTATTGCAAAACAAGCCAAGAGTCGAACATTGCATGAATCCCCACCCCCCTTAGACGTGACAAGTAAGCGTGGTCCCTCCATCGAGGAGGAATCCGCATCCCGTTGCATAGCTAGATCTCGGACTGCAGAAGAAGATCACCGTATCCGCCACCTCCTCCGCAGTAGCGATGCGACCCAAAGGAACCATTCCCTTGACCCAACTGTCTATTTCCACACCTCCGTCTCGCGCACTTTGGATCATGGGAGTCTCCACCCACGTGGGGCAGACACAATTGACTCTGATCCCATGCGCCGCATTATCGAGGGCTGAAGGATTTGCACAAACCCCACGTCAGTATTAAGATGCTTCCAAATGAGGCAATTCCCGCCAGGGGCCGAATGTTACATACCGGCATTCTTGGTCACACCAAGCACCGCATGTTTAGCAGCGGTATATTGCACCAAGTGAGGAGCTGCAGCAAACGAGTTTCCGGAACCCAGAGTCACGATTGAGCCGCGAGCCCCTCCTCGGCCCGGGTTTGTAGGATCAATTGGCCTGAGTTCTTGAAGTTGCATTGCGGCCGAGACGCTCCGGACTAGCAAAAATGTCCCCTCTACGTGAATCTGGAGGAAGCGGCTGAACTCGCCAAAGTCTGCCTCCGATATGTTCCGTGCTAATTGAACTCCGATCTGCATGAAGACAGGCCCATCACATTAGATCCATGGAACAATGAAGCTTACTCACTTCGACATAGCAAAGAAGTAGGGCGCTACTTACACCGGCGCAGTTGATGCAGTAGTCGATTCTCTCAAAGATCTCAATCATGTATTTGGTTGCCTTTTCCACGGACTCTTCCTGCGAGACATCGACTTGGAACGACTCAACCCGGAAATTGGTAGCAGTTGCTACACCTCTGCATTCGGTGGCAACGCGATTTGCGGCTTCAAGGTTAATGTCCGCGATAAGGATGCCCTTAGCACCGCCCTTGGCTAGGCCGAGGGCGCACGCTCTTCCTATGCCGCTTCCTTGAAATAGTTAGCTTTTTTTTTTTTATTGAAGAGTCTGGTACGGCTGTGGCATGAGGATTGCGCTTACCGCTCCCAACGACGAACGCGTTTCCATTAATGTCCATAGCTCAACAAGAGAAAGGGTTCAATTATGATTAGAGAGGACTGGGAAACCGGAGGAGTGGACACGGGAGTTGGAATGAAAGGCAACGGTAGATGGGATTAAGATATAGTATTTCTTTACATTGGAAACGGCCGAACCAAGACCGTATATACCCGTGGATCCATATACATGTATGCAGGGTCGTGATTCTATCAACCTAATCTTCTCAGCAGCTTCAATTAAGGAATACACTACGATTACATCCTGATTTAAGTTCATGGTTTCTAGAAGCATTAATACTGTAGGCAGGCGTTGCTAACAATGTATTCGTTATCTTGGCTACCTATTTTTATCTTGATAGCACTTGGATGCATGTTAAAGTTTGAACTACAAGACGTAAATATTAACTCCAAAACCCAGAGAATTACATTGTCTCACGAGATTTATTTCGGCCTTGCCACTTATTGAGCCTGTATCTTCGACGGCATTTAATTTGTACGTATGCCATGGTGGGATATCGCCGCCGGTCCGAGCTTAAGAAGGAAGATGGACGCTCCAAATCAACTAAGCAAGAAGAATATTCCGGCGTATTCAAATTGTGTATGCCGAGGGCTGATGAGTGGCAGAACGAGTCCTAGGGCCGAAGTACGCAAAACAGTATACTCATTTCGCCGAAATCCCTGCTGCATAGAGGGTGTCTGCCTTCATCTTAGCTCAACCTGAACATTTCTGTACCGAGTTCGTGGTCACACAACACGTGTGAGACATGCGTTACCTACGAATTCAGAGCATTTATCGGCGAAGGAGACACAAAGATCCACAATACAGGTACAAGTCCTGAGGCATATTGTTATCGATGGCTTTCGGAATCGGCATATGTCATTACCCTATTTGAACAACCCCAAAGCGAGGGCCGTTAGCTGAGTTTGGGCGCCTTACTACAAACTAATTCCTTCGACTGCCTTACGGATGAAGACTCCCGCCATTCATACGTATTATTTGGTCAACACTGCGTCCTTTGGGCGTTTTTCCCCTTAGCGCTTACCAGCCTTGTTCATTTGCTCATAATGGAGTATCTAACCTCGTGGGCGAAGGGAGTCTAGACTCTGGACTATCCAGAATCATTATCGCTTGGTGTATGATGTTAGCACATCCCATAGAGACAACAGCTTACACAGTGGTTGACTTGTCACTTGAGATGAGCCATGCTAACTTTTAGTATGGTTGTTGGTTGGTAGGATCTCGGCAACTTCCCTTTGAATTATCTCCTTGTTATGACGCTCTCAGAGTTTGCGAATCTCGGGGCGTTGGAGAAACGAAGGGGTGAGCGGAGTGTGCCCCTCCTTTCTATGCCTCTGGGTGAAATGTGTGCGTCTGCAGTATCAGTACATAATTATAACTTCTGTACACAACACAGTTGAAAATATTTAATAAGACTTCATCTCTCGCGGGCATTGGATCTCCAGATCAAACCGCAGTCACGCCTGTTTGCGCCCTCTTTCTGAGCCATCACCATAGATCCCAAACACCATCATATCACATTCTATTCATCATGTTCACTCTTGAACCTGCTTTGGATATTTCTTCCGACTCGGAGTCGTTGCTCCGCAATCATTCCAAAGAGGCCATTGTTGTTACAGAGACGTCCTACTTGAATGATGACATACAGGAAACTTCCGGGCCCTCTAGTGATTTTACCGTTGAAGATAATACGGTGTGTATTGTTGGCATGGGTCAGTCTTACACAGCTCCTTTATTTTCGAAACGTCTCCTAATATGGACGCTCTGCATTTAGCTTGCCATCTCCCGGGTGGAATTACCTCGCCATCAGGGCTTTGGGATTATGTTTACAACAAGAAATCTGCACAATGCACTGTGCCGCTGGATCGGTATAACATTGAGGGTTTCTACCATAAGGACGGAAGCAGAGCCGGTGTTATGAGTGTCGATGGTGGATATTTTATTCAAGAAGATGTTCGCAAGTTTGACCCTTCATTCTTTGGCATCAACAACCTCGAGGCTTCTTACATGGACCCTCAACAGCGAAAGCTGCTTGAGGTGGTCTATGAGTGCTTTGAGAACGCCGGTCTATCTATGGAAGATGTGTCTGGCTCCAATACAGCAGTCTTTGTTGGCAACTTTACAGTGGACTACTCGGTAATGCAATCCCGTGATACAGATTATGTTCACCGGTTAGCCGCCACAGGTGGTGGTACCTCGATCATGTCGAACCGTATTAGCCACGTCTTTAATCTCCATGGCCCAAGGTAAATTCAACCCATTCCATGCCCATCTTGACACCTGATTTTTCGTTCGAGTCTGATTATCTAGTTTCACTCTTGACACCGCTTGTTCTTCCACCATCTACGCTCTCCACCAGGCTGTGAATGCTATCAAGAATGGTGATTGCGACGCTGCAATTGTCGCAGGCGCTAATCTGATTACATCTCCCGAGCAACATTTCGGAACGGCAAAGGGCGGCTTTCTTTCGCCAACTTCGGCTTGTCACACATTTGATACATCAGCGGATGGTTATGCGCGTGCAGAGGCCCTCAATGCCATCTACATTACACGACTGTCATCTGCGATGAAAAGTGACCGCAAGATACATGCAGTTATTCGCGGAACGGCCATAAATGCGTAGGTCCCTCCATTCTGTTCCGTGGAGAAAAGCTGCCTAGGCTAACAACGCGACGAAGCAACGGCAAAACTCCTGGTATTACCCTCCCGGATGCCAAGATGCAGGCAGCGGTCATTAGAAAGGCATACCAGAACGCGGGCCTTTCTTTTGCTGATACGGATTATGTCGAGTGCCATGGCACTGGTACTCCGGTTGGTGATCCTATAGAAGTCGATGGCATCGCGGCCTGTTTCGCGGGCCGCGAGGGTGAGCCACTAAGAATCGGATCGGTGCGTATTCTCTACTCAAACCACTATCTTCCCATATTCTGACTGAGCTCTCATTCAAGGTCAAAACAAACATGGGCCATAGCGAAGCCGCCAGCGGGTTGACATCCATCATCAAAGTAGCCCTTGCTTTTGAGCACGGCATGATTCCACCTACCTACGGTGTAAAGAACCTGAATCCCAAGTGTAAGCCGCCTTTCCTTGTCTTTGTCATTTTATATGTGCCAATTGAGATCAAGTTACTAACGGCTCCAAGTGAAACTGAAGGAGCGCAACATGAAGGTATTGACCGAAGTTGAGGCATGGCCCAGGGCACTTCGACGTGCTGGTGTCAATTCCTTCGGCTATGGTGGTGCGAACGGCCACGTTATCCTTGAGTCCATTGATAGTTATTTCGTCGGCTCTCTGGTCTCCTCTCCAATTACGAGGGCCCTATCAAATCCCTATGAATCAGAAAAGGACTATGTTGTCGTAATCCCATTCTCCGCCTCATCAGGCAAATCGTTGGAGGCTCGCCGCAAGCAGGCTATTGAGACAGTGGAAAAGACTGAGGCAAGCGCTTTGAAGCCACTTGCTGCTGCCATGAGCAAACGACAGACCAAAATGCGCCTACGAGACTATGTGCTTGCTTCCGCAAGCTCCAACTCTCAGCCATCGTTGATCGATATGACTGATGTCGGTGACAAGGCAAGCCCAGGCACACAACCTCTTCCATTTGCCTTTGTCTTTACTGGTCAGGGTGCACAATATGCAAACATGGCCAAAGAACTGGTGGAGCAAGATTTTGGTTTCCTAACCAGTATTCGGGATCTTGACGAGGTCTTGCAATCTTTGCCCGCTGAGTACAAGCCATCTTGGACTTTGGAGCAAACGATTCTCGATAAACCTGCTACGAGCAAGATCAACGATGTTACCCGTAGCCAGCCAATTTGCACCGCCGTCCAGGTTTCTCTCGTTAATATGTTGCAAAGTTGGGGGGTTAGTCCATCGGCTGTCATTGGTCACTCTTCTGGCGAGATTGCTGCAGCATACGGATCCGGCTTGCTTACTGCGTCTGAGGCCATCCTGGCAGCCTATTTCCGAGGCTTTGCTGTGGGCCAGCTTCAGTCTCGCGGAGCCATGATGGCTGTAGGAATTACCCCGGATGGGGCTATTGCGTTGATTGAGCAGCTTGGACTCAAGGAAGTTCGAGTTGCCTGTGTGAATGCTCCTGAGAGTGTTACCTTGAGCGGCGCTGTCAAGGATATTGACTCCCTCCAAGCTAAGCTGCAGAAGGAGAAAAAATTTGCTCGCAAGCTTGAGACTGGTGGCCGTGCTTACCACTCTCACATGATGGCTGAGATTGGTGACTTGTACGAGTCGCTAGTTACTCCGTATATCACCGTCAAGAAGGTCGCTGAAATGGAAGTCAAGATGTTCTCAACAGTTGGTCACTCAATTGATGCCCTTGGCACCGTTGATCTCTCTACAGAAATGGCATCGTATTTCCGGAAGAACCTTGAGCAGCCAGTTCAATTCAGTGCGGGATTGGCCAATATGATAACTAGTAACAAGTATCACTTGATCGAAATCGGGCCTCATTCAGCTCTTAAAGGGCCTATTCAGCAGATACGAACCAGCGCGAAGCGCGACAAGGAAGGTGTCCCCTATTCTCCCACACTCGTCAGAAAAGAGAATTCTTACGTCTGCTTGAAGAAGCTGGCAGGTACTCTCTTCTCCTATGGCCACAGCCTGGATTGGTATGCCGTCAACAATGTCCCGCGTTATCACGCGCTGCCAACTCCACCTCTCGCCTCTTATCCTTGGGATTACTCCAAGCCGCTGCCATGGCATGAGCCTCGAGCCAGCGTTGAGCACCGTCTTCGAAAGCATGTCCGTCACGAGCTCCTTGGCACGCGAGCCACTGCTGGCAATGGCATTGAATGGTGCTGGCGCAACATCCCACGAATGTCCGAGATGCCATGGCTGCGCGATCACAAGCTGGGAGAATCGCAGGTTGTCCTACCTGGCGCAGCATATATGGCGATGGCTATCGAAGCCTTTTCACAGGTTCATGAGATTAAAGGCAAACTAATTGCAGGAGAGCCGTTCTCTTTTGAGTTTGAGAATGTAAACATTAGCGCAGCATTTGTTGTGCCTGATGAGAACGATGCCGAGGCGGACAAGACTGAGCTTCACACACTGATGTCTCCCCGCAAAATTTCTACCGCAAACATATCCGGTAACTGGCATGAGTTCTCTATCTCGTCTTGGGTATCTGGAATTGCCACGTTGCACTGCATGGGTAGCATTCGAGTGATGGAGTCAACTTTGAAGCCCAAGGATGGGTCAGTCATGATTTCGGGTAATGGTCATGAAGTCTGGGGTATGAGCCGCTGGTACGCCAAAGCAAAGGAAGAGGGACTCAATTTTGGACCGACGTTCCAGTCGTTGACGAGTCTCCATACTGACGGCAACCGGACATCGACAGATTCTATCGCAACTACACTGCTAGACCCGCCTTCTGCAGCCGCCACTGGCATGTTCTATGCCGTACATCCTATCACCATTGATGCTTGCTTTCAGGCAACTATCATGGGCGGTACGGCTGGTAACATCAACACGCTGCGAGCTTACGTTCCAGTCTTTGTTTCAAGCTGTTCGATTCAAATTCCCCGGGGAGGTTCTGCCAGCCTGGGCGAGGAAGAAGTCAGGATTCATTCACGCATGGAAAAGACGGGCTTTTCGACTCGGGCTGTTTCTTTCACTCTGCGGCTGCCAGACGGTACGCCAGTCATCGACATGCCTCACCTGCGAATGAATGAATATACTGGAAAGGCCCCGGTTGAACCGGAGACTAGCATCTATCTCCAACGTCAGCCATGTCTTCGAGTGCAATGGAAACCGGATGTATTACGACTCCGTCCAGGTTCTGACGGTGCCATTCGAGAGTACATTGCCTCGTTTGCGGCTCAGCAGTCAGACGACCTGAAGGATAACGGCGCCCTTGTTGTATTCGCAGCTCTACTCGATCTCTTTGGCCACAAGGTTCCTCGTATGAGTGTGTTGGAACTGGGACAAGAGAGTCAGTGGACTCCCAAGGATTGCCAGTCAATTCTAGGCAAAGGTACTGCGTTCCCGCGGTTCCGATTGTGGAACGATGGGAAGCTTGGAGATAACAGCAAGATTATCGTGGACAACGCCAAAAATTCCGATTCCTACGATGTTGTGCTCATTCCTCATCTTTCTGTTTCGAATAAGATTTGGGCTGAAGCCGCAGATGCGATTATCTCTCTGATTTCCGACGATGGTATCATCATTACTCGTAGGAGTAAGGATGTCGTTTCTGCTCTCAAGACTAGCGGATTTGTGGTTCTAGAGCTCCCTAATGAGACTCTCGTAGCCGTGCGTAGCCCCAAGCAAACAGGCTTGGAAAATAAGGAAGTGGTCATCGTCAAGCCTAACGAGGCTTCTCCATCCATCAACTCCCTCGCAACCGCTGTGGCGACTCATCTAAAGAATGCCGGTGTTGTGCAGTTAAGAACGGTAACAATTGACAGCATCGAGACCGTGAATCTCAACTCCCAAGTTGTTTGCGTATCACTACTGGAAATGGAGCATGAGTTTCTTGCAACTATTAACAGCGAGGACATGGACCGCTTCCGCAAAATCACAGACAACGTGGGCGACCTTTTGTGGCTGACGGGAGCAAACATGCTATCTACTCCCAATCCCGACCTCACCTTGTCTAGTGGTCTCTCGCGAGCACTGATGCTGGAGCAGCCAGCTCTACGATACGCTATTTTGGATGTCGGAGCTGATATTTCCAAGCCTAACTCTATGGAGCTCATCTGCAATAGCGTCTCAGCATCTTTGGTATTCCGTCATGCCACAGATGACAAAGAATTCATCCAGAAGGACGGCATTGTTTACATCAGCCGCTTCGTCCCCGACGTCGAACTCAATGCCTTATTCAGACATCGCATGACTCCAGACTCTATGAAGCTGGTCCCTCTTAGGGAGGTTGGCCCAGCTAAGTTATCTATCGGTCAGGTTGGGATGACCGATACCATTCACTTCCAGCAAATCTCAGAGCGAAAGACGACGCCTCCTGCCGGCTTCGTGGATGTCGATCTCCGCGCCATTGGCCTCAATGCAAAAGACGTTTACGCGCTCAATGGCCGGGCTGAAACTCGATCGGCTACAACTGCGCTCGACTTTGGAGGTGTTATCTCAGCTGTTGGCCCAGGTATCGAGCATCTCAAGGTGGGAGACCGTGTGGCTGGCTTTATTCCTAATCATTTCGGGACAACCGAAAGAGTTACTGTGCAGGCCGTCCACAAGATGCTGCCAGAGGAAGAATTTACCGTTTTGCCTACTCTCTTGACTGTTTATTGCACTGCTCTGGTTGCTCTCCGTGACCGAGCTCATCTTCGCGCTGGCGAGTCCATCTTGATTCATTCTGGCGCTGGCGCCTTTGGTCTCGCCGCCATCACTATGGCCAAGTATATGGGCGCTACAGTCTTTGCAACTGTCGGTTCGCACTCGAAGCGCGAGTACCTCATCAAAGAGATGGGTGTTCCAACCGAAAACATCTTCAACTCGCGCAGCGCCTCTTTCATGGAAGACATCCTGGCAGCCACCGGTGGTCGGGGCGTCAACGTCATCGTCAACTCCCTCGTCGGTGACTTGATGCACGCCTCTTGGTCCTGCATTGCTCCATTTGGTCGCTTTGTGGAGATTGGCAAACGCGAGCTCATTGACGCAGGGAAGCTTGATATGCGCGTCTTCTTGAAGAATGCTACCTTTACTGCCTTTGATCTGTCCGAATTCTTCTACGCTGAGGACAGCTACTACCAAGATATCGTGTATGGCTACACCGCCGAAGTGATTGAAATGTATCGCGCCGGCATCATCAAGGCCTCTCCCATCGCAACCTTTGATGTTGCTGAGATTGGTCAAGCGTATCGATACTTTGGCAACAAGGATCGGGTGGGTAAAGTTGTTGTTTCGATGGAGAATTCCAGGAGCCTCATCCAAGTCGTGCCGGCATCCTACCAGTCAGTGTTTCATCCTGAAAAGACTTACTTGCTCGTCGGCTGTCTTGGTGGTCTCGGCCGCAGTCTCAGCCGCTGGATGATGTCTCGCGGTGCCCGCAAGTTTTGTTTCCTTGGACGTTCAGGATGCGATAAGCCCAGTGCCGCTGAGCTAGTGAACCGTCTCCGAGATGCCGGAGCCAGTGTCACCGTAGTCCGTGGAGATGTGTCTAACGAAGACCAGGTTCGTGAAGCTGTCGCAGCTTGTTCAAAGAAGGGCCCAATTGGCGGTGTTGTTCAAGCGGCCATGGGTCTCAGTGAAGCTCTCTTCTCCGTCATGACTAATAAAGCATGGCACACTGGTATCCAACCCAAGTGGAAAGGTTCCTGGAACTTGCATCACGCTCTGGAAGGCCATGATGCTGACCTTGACTTCTTCCTCTTGACTTCGTCCATTTCTGGTAGCTGCGGTACTGCTACAGAGAGCAATTACTGTTCCGCCAATGGTTTCCTTGATTCGTTTGCCAGGTGGCGCCGCTCTCAAGGCAAGCCTGCGGTGTCAGTCGGCCTTGGTATGATATCAGAGGTTGGTTACCTGCATGAGAATCCCGACATTGAGGCCATGCTCCTCCGTAAGGGCATCCAGCCTCTCAACGAGGACGAGTTCCTTCAAGTATTAGATTATGGTATATCTGGTCCTGGTAGCGACAGCGAATTTGGCCGTGGCGTGTCCATGACCAGCGAATCCGCCCACATCTTGACCGGCCTGGAGTCCTATGGTGTCCGCAAATTGATGGCTCAGGGATTCGAGGTCAACAACGGCGTGATGGATGAGTCTCGCACATCTATCCTTGCCGCATCTCTACTCTCAGAGAAAGATGCTAAAGAAGAGGAAAAGGGTGCAGATGTTGGCCAGCTCCTCGCCGCCGCTGAATGGGTCAAGGACGTCCCCGCCAATGCGCTCTCTATGTTGATACCCGAAGCCAGCGCGCCTACGATGCTAGATGCTATCCTACGCCTCACTAAGAAGCGCTTCAGTAACTTGATTTTGATGCAGCTGGATGCAGTAGATGATAGTGCTCCTCTCCCATCCTTTGGCGTCGACAGCATGCTTGCGGCAGAATTCAGAACCTGGTTCTTCAATACCTTCAAGATTGATGTACCATTCCTTGACATTGTCAGTCCTCAAAAGTCTCTGCATACACTGGCGGAATTTATAGAAGAGAAGCTAGTTGCCAGCTGGGCCAGTTGAAGGAACTGCTTCTACAACGTGGAAGCGCAGCCAAAGGCCTGATAATTGACTTAGAGATGGGTTCAATTCTCTTAACCTCAGCTGCGTCTCCAGTTCTGTGTCACTTTCTTTTTATCACGAATAGATTTCTTCAATTTATGTTAGCACATTCGACGTTTTTTTTGGTCAATATGAAATCTTTCTATTATTTCAAGGATCTCTTTCCAGGGTAGCGCTATATCTAGTGGTTCTGCGATGACACTACACCACATGCCATTGGGGAAACTCATACATGCCTCCTGTTGCTGCTAAATGTTAGAATACTATGAAAACTCCTTTGATAAATATAGTTGACAACATGGTATTGGACGCCCTGGAGATATTGAAATAATTCCATACCGAATCCCCCAGGCGCACTGAATCACGATAATCACTCAAGATGGTAGTGACTTAGCTCGCTATCCTTGGATCAAGAATGCGTTGGTACATCAGCAGAAATTTTCCAGCCTTAAGGATATATAAAGCAGACGAATTTGCAAAAATTGATTCTCGCCCATTGTCAAAGTCATTATGTCTCTCATATTCCAGGAAATTTTACAGGAACACTCCAACCTCACCTTTCACTCCAGCAGATCCAACATGGGGGTTTCCCTATCGTATGTCTTTCCATTATTACCCATCCCCGTCATATGATCATTATACCAGCTACCCGGTCAAAGTTGTCTGCGATCTATCATATTGCGGCTTGGTAAACTGGCTTGCTTGTTTTCAATGAGAGGGCGTGGCATCTCCACACGCTCGCGTCGCGAGAAACCGCGATCGTAGCCAGGGGTACTGTCCGGAATTCATGGATCCGCCCCACGAATTCAGCGCATGTGAGGCGACTAGTTTGCGAAGGTACCATGGAGGCGCGTGTTGCAAATTTGTTTGGCGCGGCTGAGGACGAACGCCGCACGCAAAAGCCGTTGGCCACGGAGCCAGCTCCGAGCCACAAGGAGCCAGTAGATGTTAAGGGACTGTACAGTAGGGCTACGATACATTATCTACGGGGTAATAAGATGCGGCTCTGTTGATAGACAGCTCTGATTCTGCTGTCCAGTGATTTGGGTATGAGCGTTTGTCGCCAGATAGAGAGCCAGTTTTTCTCCGCTTGGTCGTGATGTGGACAATACTACACGACGAAGCGGTGAAAGCGAAAGGGCGTGGGCTCTATAAATTTGATGAGATGTTGAAAATTCATCGACATCTACTTCGCAAGGCATATTTCCGCTTGTTGCTTGCCGTCTGTCTAATAATACTGTACTTGTACTGCACCTGGCTTGGATTTCTCCCTACAAACGCGGAAATCCGCAGAGCGAACCCTCAGTTTCAGAGACGGCCCAATAAACCGACGCTCCCTGATGAAGACCAGTCGTGAACCAATGGAAAACGCCCCAGCGGCGACACCGTTTGGCCGTTTGCTCTAGTACCTTTTAAATCCCATTACCCGCCCCTAGCGAGTCAGTGTTTCCACGCCGACCACTGGACTAGCACCTGTCATATCGCCGATAAACAGTTTTGGGGCGTTTTCTGTCCATCTATGTTCATGTACATGTAGTGTAGCTTCTGACGGGGTTTTCTGGAAAGTTGGCATGCGCCCCAGTCCGTTTCTCTCATCTCTCATTATTTCACCTGTTGCGAAAATGCGCCGGTAGATTAGCCATGACAAATTTTGCATTGATTCTTGTCGTAACTCATCCCTAAATAGGCTCATACCGGGCGTCGGACCGTAAACAAGGACGAAAAAAGGGGACTGGTGTCCTAAAAGAATGGTTTTACAGACGAGACGGGGCGGGCAACTACCGATAGCCTACTCGTACCGTATGGAGAAGCACTCTGCCCGTGTATGTACTGTCTTGAGTTGGACGGGCCGTCATTGGCTTCATCGTTTGTCGGCTGCGATCCAGCGCCCGCTCAGCAAATAGCCCCAAATGAGCCCATAGTCACGTAACCCACACCTTGGCGTCATTTTAAATGCCACCACGAGATACTTTGTACTCGTACTGCTTCCAGCTCGCTTGGAAACAAATCTTGTACATCAAAGCGCATGCTAGTATTATTAGTAGTAGTAGGATGTCTTAGACTACGGGCTCTACAGTATGCCTAACACGCAGACGACGTATTACTCTTCAGGGAAACGACGTGATATTCACTTCGAATCCTCCCGACCCAAACGCCAGTCTGTTTTCATCTTAATGAGCTCTCGAGCCTACGCCTACTAGTCCTAGTAAGACATCAGGGCTACACCCCTAAAGCCTCGCGTACACAAGAAAAGGCGCACCTTTCTGCGAACGCCCTGTAATATCTCACAAGAATTCACCTGAGAGTTTGTCAACGTCGGCGAACAGTCCGGGGACCATAGGGCATCAGATGAACCAAATTCTCGGGTCCAGAGTCGGCTTTAAAGCAAGATGCTGACAATTGCCCGACCAAGGGCTTACTCTCGCTACTCTCTCTACCTGTAATTCGCACTCCGTCCGCAAATCACAAGGGGATACGACTCGCTGCCTCGTAAATGCGTAAATGACCCCCCGTCTTGCACATAACCATACCCATATCCGTGCGCAAGGTCCGTACTTGTACTCGTCTCGCCGCCATACGTACATATCACGGATACCCGCACATGCGGGCTTCGGACCGCTCCTCGCTCGCCGCCCCCGCCCCCCATTGCTGAATGTCTTTAGGCTGTTGGTCGTCCTCGAAACTTGCTGCCTGTTCCGCTTCAGGGTCAGACATGGCCGTTTCAACGTCTTGGCCCGATCGGGTCAGTTATGAAGAAGGTTGCCGATGACTCCTGCTCCATCGCCATTGTGAGTTGTGACAAAGATGGCGCGCTGCAGCGGAATCTTGAGTCTGCGAGTCTGTAACAACCAACAGCAAGTAAGACCCACGACAATTACTCCGTACAGTTAGGCTGCCGAAGAGTTGATGAATCTGTCTAGAACGGCATCCTTCTGAGACTCCTACACACACAAGGCGTTCTGGTGTCGACTTAAAACATCAAATTCATGCCAGCTCGTAGAGTGGTTTTACCCGCGCCCGGATTATAGCTCCCGTAGCAGTCGTTGGGATGGGAGTTGGCCGATCAGAGAACGGATTTAAATAGCTTCCTCCGCAATGCATCACCGTGCTCTTTGCACCCCTGGCTGGGTGGGTACATGTGCATACGAATATGCATACTCCGTGCAGCCACCTTTTCTGTTAGTCCAGCTCTGGATCGAGATACCACCCAGAGAAGATGAAGGTAACGTCGACGGTGATGGGCAAGGACAAGGGAGTATACAGGTAACAGCATGCTAATTCTTGGATGCACACCCCTTGTTCCCACAGACACATAAAACAGGTTATAATTAGTGAACGTTAATCCCATCATGCTCCCAAGGTAGGGTCAACAAGCGCCGCAGGGTCCAGAGAAGAAGGGGTTAAACGGCACATTCAACCTCATAGGGCGCATCAGGGGACATGGGAAGCGATTCATGTAAGAACAAGCAAAGGCAAGGCAAATTCTAGGAGCGTGTGCGCAAGGCGCTCGGGGCATTGAACCTTGGGCCAGCACGGTGAGCCAGGGGACCTCGCAGATACTTGCATGAGGAGACGCTCACGGGATTTCCCAGGGTCTGTCGAGTGTCTCAAGGCAAAAGCCACTGGCATCTGAGTGCGATGCGATGCGCCGCGTAACTTGCCTTGCTTCCGTAGCAGGCTCCTTGATCGTAAATAGCACGATGAAGAATGAAGCCGGTCGTAAGACGCCTCAGCTGGTGAAAGCGCCAGTCGGCTCTAGAACTCGCCCGCCCTGAGTTTTAAGAGCCGTTGACATTTGCGAGCACGCCAATCGGAATGGCTGCAGGGGCGTGGACGATGGCAGCTGTGGAGATAGCTGTAACCCTTTTTTTGGCTCCCGTCACTCCGGACTGTGAATAGTGACTAGTCGCATTCACGAAATGAGCGGCAAGCAGCTTTGTGGCGCCATCTTTAATAATCTTAGCGTATCAGAGTCATTAGCGGCAGCACTCTTGAGAGCTAGTGTAATCATGACCAAGCTGTCAGGACCGTCCAACACGAGCTTGACGCTGATAGTTGGATCGTCACGCCAGGATTTGTGTTATTGGCAAATTTGAGGCCATCGCCACTCAGGAACACTTCAGGCATTGGTCACATGCTCGCAGCGATATGCGGGAGAGCGGATCCCACCGCATGAAGATGAGATTATCATCCGTTGATCAGAGAAGACAGAGAAGATTATTGATGATATGAGAATCCAGGTTCATTCCAGAGCCAAAGAGTGTTGAGCATCCCATCCCCATGCACAAGAACTGATAATGCTAACTTAGCACCGCTACCCACCCCCGCCAGTATTATGTGATGCGCATGTACTAGCGATGTAGTATGTATGCACTCCATACTCACTATCACAGAGTTCTGTTAGACGCAGGAGACACAAGGATGATGCGCATGTGCATGTCCTGTCAGTATCAGGGGCCAGCATACACTCAAGGCGCACGGCATGTAACATTGCAAAGCCGGACGGTGGCCCTGGCGGCAATAGATATGCTAGCACAAATAGCAGCATGGGTGTGCACATTTTGAGCTTTATGCCCAGAATCACGGCGTAAGGTTGCCGGCTCACATCAGCGGCTGGCGATGAGAGTTGCCCCCTTGCTCGTGTAAGTGTTTGAAGCCCTGTTGCAGAGTTAGTAGGAGTGTAAGTGCAAGTATGAAGATGCTAGGTATTCAAATGGAATCCCCACATCCGGTAGGGCTGGATATTTCATCGCGATTGTGCGGATTATCGGATGCGGCTTTGTTCTGTATATACCGAGCCAAGGGCACGGCAAGCGTCTCTCGATCTGGCAACAAGCCGTTGGGTCTTCTGTCCAAGACACACATAGCGCATTTCCCTTCATCTCTTTGATCGGGAGAAGAATTTCCCGGTATTCAATCGCCGAGCTACACATAGGGGAGTGAGAAAGATAACCGCTCCTGTCAGTTCTAGGCCAACGCCACCAGCAGTACGGAGTAGTCCGTAGTCAAAACACAACATAGCCAATAACAACAGCCTTACCGGCAGTTTGGAAGCGAAGTGCATCAGATTAGCTGCGCGTTGTCCGTATCATTCCCACCCATTGCTTTCTTATCTTGATTCACCTGAGCAAGGACCCGTTTTGTGCTTAGAGCTGACGTGGGCTTCGCACTTACAAGGACCAGTAGGGAGGCAACTGTGCGTTTCTCCCTGCCTGTAATTTGGGTTGCGTGTCTTGTGTCGTTGGCTCAATTGATGATTTCATTGTCAACGAAAAACTCGCGTCTTGCTTCGTCGATGACCTATAATTTTTATATTATGGCAAGAAAGAGTATGAGCCATCGCAGATCATGTCACTGCGCAGACCTCGAGCCCATGAGTATGGAGAAGAACGGACCTCGGATTTTTCTACATTCTCCAGCCGCTCATGCTGCAAAAACAGAAAGCCAATTTCGCATAGCCAACTTTAGTGTCTTTCTTCTTTCATAAGAGCCAAGTTCATATGAATCTAGTGCGCGGGAGGCTGCCAATGCCATTCTTGGTGTGTGTTAGCATGTCGTAGGGTAGGCCAGTGATGGACAGCTGTACCTATAATAGGAGGGTACGGAGCGGGCTCCGATGCACTATCGACGAACCAAGTTGAAGCGAGTTTACTGTTTTCGTAGAATGGTACCCCGGATTGAGATTCCGCCTTGGCAGAGGCTGCTAAGTAGCTAGATCGTTTCTACATCCCTGGCAAAGAAAATATTGATCAAACTGGAGCAATACAGGCAGCACTCGTATGAGCTGAGATTCCCCCCTGGAGTAGCTACTTCGACTAAGTGGAATACGGTAAAAGGGAATGCCGTGCGTTGGTCCGTTGCTGCGCCGGGATATCAACCCCTAACAAACAAAGCATAAATATGCATACATTTTGCGTTAGCATCCATTCAAAACAAGGCCTGGCGGTTGCATACTTCGTATTGTAAAGTCCGACCCAACGGATGTCCGATGGGCCAAGTAACACAGGCACCAGCCATCTCGGGACGTCGCTAATGGCACTGCATCCCCTCTACTTTGTTAGTTTTGTATTTCCCTGCCCTCGATATATTATTCCGACGCAACATGTGTCCGATGTTCGTTCCGATGCATTCCAAGTGCTACCAGCTAACTCCCAATTGTTGGCTCTCCAGCTCCAAATCGTAGGACTTTTAGGAAGCGGACGCTTATGCGGCCACCAGAGTGCACCCTTACTAGCACCCATTAGTCGCGGAAGACTCTCGCTTTCTTTGTCCATCTGCTTTGTTTCCGGCTCGTTTCCAGTTTCCAGGCAGCAAACTAATCCAACTGAGGGCCGACGCAACCCAAAGGCCATGGCGTAGCTTTGTCTCTTCACAGCTAAGCGCGTCCAATTAGCTAGCCGCACAGGGGGCAAGCAAATGCTTCATGAGCGCGCTTTTACTTGCCCAGCGAAGGAAGAAATGCTGCGGCTACGGAGTTACCAAATGGCTAGGACAGCTATTTCGGAGGTACATGTCAGAGCGTGGTTGATATGCCGTTGATGCTTTATTGTTGACGCTCGAGAGAGATGGTGGTATCATGCGCGCTCGTTAAAGATGCACGGAGAAATTGAAGGAAGCAAAAAGCACACGGCCATATCCTCAATGAACTTACCCCTCAGTCATATGAGGTTTCACCGATGGTGACGATGAAGAGATGGCTTGTCAATTGGAGGCTTACACCAAGCCAAGATCTGCCTTCTCTGCGCTTCCTCTCTATTCTCATTTGTTCCGACAGCAATTTAGGCCGACATGTGAGCTGTTTGTGTGACTTCGGAACGAAGGAGGAAGATGGAAGACGCAAAATAATTGGTGGCCATGCGTCTTCTGGCGCTGATTGGACGAGTGCCCGGCTGAAAGAGGGGGTGTGCCACCGCATAACATGAGCGGACGAAGATGAAGCGCGGAGGAGACGTGGGAGATGTTATGACAGGTCAACTCTGTGTAATGTGACAGAGGACAGGAGAGTCGTATCAGGGGGGACCCAATATCTGGGGTTAGCTTTGATGGCTGCAATGCAACGCAACTCGAAGCATTCCATTGCCGTTATGGGGCAGCCGTCCAATAATCGTCAGGGCAACTCCAGAAGGGCAGCAAAGTCTCCGATCTTGCGAACCAACAGATGCCAGCTCAGAGACTCTGCTGTGTTATTTGTGCAACATGACAACATCAACAACGCCTTGAACCAGATCCAACGGAACGAAAAATACGCCACAGCATCATTAAATCTAACATCAGATCCGTGCACCACCACACCAACAACACGTGAGTTCCACGAAGAGGAGAAAATGACGCCTTGTCATGCACATCCCCGTCCTCTCCCCGCGCTGCAAGAATTAAGGGCAACAAAGAAGCAAAAAAACACACCCGTCTTGTTCTCTCTCAGCTGGGCTGAGCTTTGACCCGGCTGTCAATGGAAACGAGAAACCCGTGTTTTATGCGACGGTAGGCATATTTAGAAGCAAGCAAGCAAACACATGGCGTCACCGTCGTACAACTAGAGTACGAGTATATTGGCCTTCAATGGTGGCTATAGCCGAGCCTAACGACCTGGGATATGGGGCCGGTGAAGAGCTGAATGAGATGAGGTGGGCCAAGTGCAGATGGGCCAAGTGCAGATGGGCCATCATAAGAGACCTCGTGAAACCACCCCAGATGCAAAAAGATGCGGTACCTGTAAATTAGCTGGCAGCGACATTGCGCCAGATGTCTCGTATGCGCCGTTTGAGAGGCTCAAGAGCACCTGGATGGCGCATGTCTCAGCCTTGATAGACAGACTAAGACGAGACGAGACGGGAGCATGGATCGGGAGGCACCCTTGAGTTAATCTCATGGTAGTAATACTTTATTGTACCTGTTGACTGGTGCGTGACTTCAAGTCCAAAGAACACAAAGACCAGCTACTACTAAAATAAAAAAAAAAGCCAAAAAATTATCATGTCCTGCTCCCTGGAGGACTGATCAATATTCCCATCCAACAAAAGCAAGTACCTCCAAAGGTCATAGTACTCCCAAATATGCCAAGCGCAGCCACATTCCCGACTTTTCGGGAGGCTGTCCACATAGATTTCCAAACAAAAAAAGACGCCCATACATGTTTGCCCAACAAAGATATCCTTCTATCATACATTTTTCAAATGTCCCTTTTTCTAAGTCCCTTCCCAAAACAAAGAGACCTGTCCCCTTTCGGACAGGCCTCGTGATGGCCGGCCATGGCCGAGACCATCCGTTTGATGCCATATTCGGTTTGATGCCTCATGCAGTGATCCGGCAAAGTCCAGTCTTTTTGTCGCAGAACCGGTTTTTGTTGCCTTTGCCGTGATACCGTGGCGTTGTTGCCAAGATGACATTCCGAGCTTTGCACTGCCAATTGCAGTGTTTTGTCCCAATATTCCTTGCCCAAATAAAATAAAAAACTCCTCCTCTTGCATGAAAGAGGCTGATGCAGCTCAGCCCAATGCAGCTGTTGTGTCCAAATGACATTGCGCCCGCAGTTCCGTCCCGAGAGTACAAGCGAAAAACAAGGAAAAGAAAAAAGAATAAAAAAAAAAAAAAATCCAGCGGAGAATGCTTGCTTAGTGAAACTCCGAAACAGATGAGCTAATGAACCAGGTTTGCACCTGGGGGAGAGAGAGTATAAGCCATTCCCGTCCCGTGCCGTCTTGTGTCGATTATGGCTTTTTTTTTGTGATGGTTTACGTTTTGTGTGTGTGCGCTGTGCGTGTGTTTGTGCCCAAATTTCGATCCCGTTTCCGTCCAATCAATAATAGAAGAGAGTGTCTCCTCTTTCGGCCGTATCCATCAAGTCTGATTGCTGTTTGGGCACCGCTCTGTGCCACCGAGGTGGTAGCGGCCCAATGCATGCAAATTTTTCCATGTCCCAATCTTTGATATGTGCTCTCTGCACAGAGAGAACTTGAGGAGTTCAGAAAATGCTAAGCAGAGTGTTGTACATCTGCCAGCTTGCCTTGAGCCCGAGTTTGTAGATGGTTATTTATCGAGCAGGAACCGTCGCGTGTGGAGCGGCTCGAGATTCCGGCCTGCGGATGAGCTTTGCCCAAGGGTGGTTGCTGGGTTGTTGGCGTTCGCGGCAAGCAGCTGTTTATATTCATGTTAGTCAATGTCCAATCGATTGCAAGAGAGTCATCAGGTTGGCAATGAAGCATACCGCAGATATCGTCACCCCTACAGTCAATATGTTAGCACTTGGATGCTGCCGAGACGTCGAGCTGCCGAGACTTACCAGTACTGCTTGCTGACAATTGTGGGAGTGCATCGTCGCTCAGTCGCAATATACTTGGGGCACCAGGATTCTACCAGGTGGTAGTGGTGCTGGCATTTCAGCTCCTTCTGTAAGTGGCGGAGATTTTACGTTAGCATTCTCTTGGATTCCAGCCCCAGCCTCGAGGGTGATGAAAAAAAAGAAGATGGTGGGCAGGCGTACGTAGATGTAGTTGCACATGGTTGCTATAGTGTCCGAAGTGTGAAAGGCTTTGGGTCGTATCGATGGAGAGAGAGGCTGCAGTCTTGTCACGATGGTGGAAGACGTCAAGAGATTGGATACTGTAGATAGGCAGATAGATGGAGGTTGATGGAGAACGTATTAGTCGAAGTCGTGAATGAAGCCCAATGCAGCAGCTTGCAGACGGCGGGGGGAGGCCAACGTTTATATGGCTAGCCGTCAAACAGGGACGCTTTTTTTACCTGCCCAGGTCTCCGGGACTCCCATGACGGGCAGCGATGCCGAGCTGTCTCATTAACTACCAAGAGTGGTGACCCGCCCTCCAATGTTGTTTCCACCTCCAGAATCAGAGAGGCGTGAGGTACCGGAGCAGCAAATGCCAGGCGCCCACCCCTCTAACTAGTCGTGCTACGAGAGCATATTGCGCTAGTCAACTGTTTGTCCAGAGAGTTGCCATCCATGGGTCCTTGCCCTGACGTCTGGGGGGAGGGGTGTGAAGCTGCCAAGGTGGGCAAAACTCCATGGTCGAGGGGGTGTCGACGAGAGCTTCAGCGAGTGGGGGTGTGTGGATGTTTGGCAGGGGTTTTCTAAATGGGCTGCGACTCTCTTGCCAGAGTCATGGCCTCGATAGTCGCATACTTGGTCCGGCACGTTGAGCGGGAAATAAGGCGCCCCATGTTCGAGTCCATGTCTTCAGCGTCTTACTTTGGGCGTGCCGTGGCTCAGTCCCCTTCAATGGAGCTGACTGTGGCGTTGGGGCTCTAAAATAGGAAGCACTTTAAATTATCTGCGAATTGTCGGAGCCCATACTGCTTGGAGCAGTTGTACACTGGTGCTAGTAGGGCCAAGTTGGCACCTCACTTGCTCACAAGAGAGCGAGGGGGACGGACCGCCGCTATCTTGGCCCTCCACGAGTTAGTAACACGGAAATGCTGCAGCACTACGAGAGAGTCCGGCCGTCCTAGCTGCTGCTGTTGATTACTCACGCCCATACCGTTCTCTTTCATCTTCACCGCTGCGAGCCACCTCAGCTGCGGAGAGAGAGAGAGAGGGAGCGAGCGAGCGGCGTATGTACATATTTGTGCCTTGCTAGGCTCTCGCCGTTCTGTTCCGTGGCACAGCGACCTGAGGACCACGACATGGGGATCCGGTCCATTCAGCGTTTTGATTCACCAGACTTTTTTGCCTTGGCCCCTCTTTGGTGGGCAGGGGGAATGTCCGGCGAGGGGAGACAAACCCACTAAGCTGGTGCACAGCAACGGGTACGTGATAACGCAACGAGGATCCAAATTGAAAGGCCCAGGCGATGGGCTCTGCTGTGGCAGCCGGCGGTCACGGAAATGGTATGATTGCAGTTGTTTGGTCATGAGACAGACAGTCGATATGTTATAGGCTTGTACGGAGCAGGTTTATGGCGAATGACAGGCTCCATCCTGTTGATTCTGGTGATGATCCACTTGTGTGTGCCGCCTTGTAGGGAAATACCCTGTATGGCGATGCCATCTGGAGAAGCTCAAGCACCAACCGAGCTTCAGGTTTGGCCGACCGAACTACTGTACTGCCACTGCTGCCACTCATACGCCGACTAATGTAGCTTCCGCAGGCCATGCTCTGCTGCGAGCTCCAACCTGCAGCGGATGAAGCATCGCATCACGGAGGCATCACCAGTTACATCTAAGCTTTCCGCCGTGCAGCGCTCCAGCATCATGACAGCTAGTATCCAGTATCAAGTACGACACAGAGCTGCGGCCATTGGCAGACCGACTTGCGGCATGCAGAGCTAACCACAGCAGACATGCATAAAATTTGAAACCGGTGAAGAGAAAAAAAAAAAAGAGGCTTGCTGCTGACACTGGCCCAAAGAACCCACGTGGTTGGAGCTTCAGTGGCCCAACCCACACTCGAACCTTGTCGAGAATGGCAAACTCTGCCCTCCATTTCGCGCTCGTCGCTTCATTCCGGTCCGTTTGGTGGGCTTTGAAGATGATGGTCCCATGTCACATCCTGAAGGCTTTTTTTCCCCTTCCTTTTCTTCAGTGCTCCCCCCCAAACACCAAGCCACCACCCATCCTCATCAGCACAAACAAACGGCACGGCGATGGCGAGGGCCGAATGGCGGCAAATGGCCCAGCTAGGGGACTAAGAAGAAGAAAAATCTTCGCCAAGACCTTTTCTTATTTGCGCAAAAAGTCATGGGTCCTTGCAGAGTGTGGGAACTTGGACTTCAAAGGGCGGGTACGCAAACTGGTGTCATGACTTGCTTTGTTCACCATTACTGGCTGCAGCTTCTGCTGAGCGGCGGCTCGAGTGATTCAAAGTCCTGAATGGTGTGCCATTGATGCGGCATGTCGAGCTGGGGATGGGAACCTTGTTCGAAGCCCGAGCTTCCAAGCCAGCCAGGCCCCAGCATGGCCCTACCGTGCTTGGACGCATTATCAGAGATTTGGTTTGATTACATGTATGAGCGCAAACTTGCGAGAGCCGGCAGACTTGATTTGGCCTGGTCTGGTTTGGTCCGGTACAAGGCACGGCAAGTTTTTTTTTTTTTTTTTTACGAAGCAGAACCCATAGCTACAGCAAAGCAAGGCGGATGATTTGATTTCCATTATCGTCGTAAGAGGAATACGAAGACCCCCCAGAACGGCAGCCTATTTCGAAACAATCGGCGAAAGAGAGCGAGGACCCGCCATCGACAGAGCAGGTGGCCCCAGAAGCCTTCTGGAAAATTCGTCAAACCCTCCCGCCCACTTGGGGGGAGCATCGTGGGTTATTACGGAGTGCAAGCAACGGAACCACCCCCCTGGCCAGCTGGGCGGGCTACCAAATCGGTGGGAGCGCCTAAGAGTGGCTGGAAATGGCCTCGAATCTGGCCAGCAATCAATGATGCCGAATTACCCTTCCTGGCTTGCCTTGGGTTGCGAAATCCCTGCCGCGCCGCGTTACGGCGCCCACTGGTCCGACAGCTAGTAACAGGCCGAAGAAGAGACAAAATAACTCTACGGAGTACAGTACTCGTACATGTTATTCTTCACGATGGAGTGAGCAGCAGTGCTCTATCTAGGCAAGGGTGGACTGCATGTACGAGTACTCGCACACGAATGGAGTAAGTCCTCGTACCTTGTACAGGCATACCATTGCACTCACACGCACACGTGCACGTACGCGTACTTGTAGGTATAATTTGTACGGAGAACAGAGCTCTCGCATTTACCCCGAGTTGAAGTGTGACAATTTCTCGGCTTCTCTTGTATTCATTTAGCTATTCATCGCCTCTCCGTCACGACTTGACTCGGGGCACTGCTGGGGGTGTATAGGGAGTGTCTCGGAGACGCCAGAATCCGCAGTGCTCGACTTCAATGACTCCATCAATTGTCACAGTCAACCAGTCCGGAGAAGGTTGAGAGAGGCCATGACACAATGCAGCAGTCCGTGCTGCCCATTGTTAGCCTTAGTTCGCCTTTCAAATGCAAGGAACAAGTCAAGTCGCCGCTTGGACACGGCCGGCAAGGCCGCAGTAGCTTCATTACCGTCCCGCTAGAGAATGGAGATGACAAGTATTTACCACGTTTTTCTTCTTCTTTTGTTTTTATTTCCCGACGAAAATGCTATGTATGCCTTGGAAGAAATGGCTCGTCTGTTTGGGGCACGTTGCCAAATGTCTCAGGTTCCTTGCCACATTGTTGATTCACATAATCTGACTCACCAGCAGACGTTAGACCGACCATACAAGGCAGTCGTGAATCAACCATCACAGCTGACCCCCTGTTCTCTCAATACTACTCGTATGTACATGAGCAAATAGAAAAAGGAAGGAAAAAATTTGACACATCCCCACATGGTCATGTTCCTCAACCGTTCATCTCGAGAACTTAGCCCTATTCCCCTTGCTGCCCAATCGCCCTTCGGACCGCTTTCTTTTTCACCTTTTCAATGCCTAGTTAAATCACGTCGGGCTTTGGCATGTCATTGCCTCTTACGGCGGGCCCGATCTGCTGGGACTCAGCATCGCGTCGTGAACTAAAACCCGCTCCACGTCTCCATGTCTCACAACTATTAACCAAACAGATGCCATATGCGCACGATCTATGTGATGCCCCCATCTCTCAACCGCGTCATAGGCCAGCTGAGCACTTCATCTGTGTGGCGATTCACGGCCAGAGCCGCATTTTCCACTCTGCTATTGCCGTGACGGGCATGAATTTTGCTGCACCGGAAACATGTGGCCCCTTCCTTTGGCCCGGCCCCGTTCAGAACGGGGAATGGAACACGCATGGAACAAATGGACGCCCACAAGTTCTATAATTTGTTACAGACAACACGTAGCACCTCTATGCGGTGAATCTACCCACAACGACAGAAGATATATCATATAAAAAACAAAAATCGGCAGCGAATGCCAAGGGGTCGTCGGCCCAGCAAGGGGTACGATGCAAAGCCACACAGAAAATGCGGTCTGGCCAATCAATGGCGTCCCCAGTGACCTGTCTCTGGGATTCCCAGGATACGGAGCTGGAGCGAATGCGACCAGGGCTGAGCCTTTCTCGAGACAGGGTCCTGTCCTCACGTCCAAGCAAGCGCTCCGTCTGTAGCAGCCGCGTTTCCTCTCTCCAATTTTGCCGCACGCCAGGCTCTCTCTACTGCCCGCCAATGCTGGCTCGTGTTTTCCAAACGCCTTGTTGCATGAACACGGAGATGTGCGCCCATGACGTGCATGAACAATTGTCAGATGAACAAAGCCCTCTGATCATTGCCTTGTTCCAGGATAAGTGGCATTCCCCTCATTGTATGGAGTACTTTGCAGACACAAGGCCTCGAAGGGGCTTCGCACCGCTATTTCGACAAACATGAGCACTCCAGGCTTGGGCCTGTCAAATTATCTACATGCACTAGCCCCTGGTAGCGGCCGAGCCTTATGTCCGAGGAGGAGCCTCCACTTGCTGCTGGTTTGATGGTTTGATGGCTTCGGATAACCATACAACGGTGTACGCTCATGCGCAAGAGGCGAGAAAAAGGGTAAAAGAGAAAAAAGAAAGAAGAAATTATTTGGCTACTGCCAAACCTGTCAAACCTGTCAAAATTTCTTTCCTCTCCCTTACTTCCCCATCAAGAACCGCCGCGGAACCACAAACGTTTAGTGTCGGCTGTGCGAGCAAGAAAAGTTCCACGGGGGGGTTTGTAATCTCTCGGGCAGGTTGGCTAGCACGTTTCCGCACAAGCAGCTAGCGGGATGCCACCGAGTATCCAGACTCTTATCGGTGAGTCGTGGCTGACACCTTGATGGCCAGTTTTCTGCGGATCGTCTCCCCTCGTGACGGCCAGTCTCTGAAGGCAGATCCTGGTTCATTGGTCGCGCTCGGGTCCCAGCACCACGAAGACGGGACGGCGCGGGTGGCGGAGATCCCAGTTCTCAACCAGTAACAAGAAGAAGGTTTCATCAAGTGTTATTACCTGTAGTTGCGCTTGTCGTAGTGGTGTCAACAGCTTTGTCGGCCTTGGACCGAGACAGAGTGTGCTTGGCACCAGCAGACCAAGACTCGGACGGAGTCGACTCCGTCCGTCATGGGTTTGCTGCCAGGATTGATGAGTTTAAGCTAAGCTGAGCAAGATGGCTTGCGCTAGGTGGACTCGCGGCGCTCGGCGTCCCGGTGCAGCGGTTATGTGGCTTCACGCTGTCTCTCGCCGTTATTTTCTCTATTGCTAGTAGACGGGAGCAGCTGGTCATGCCGATCGCGTGCTTGAATAGCGGTATTACGAGTAAGTCTACGTTGTTTTATCAACATGGCCGAGCATCGCCAACGAGACATGGTATCTGTGTATTGCAACCAGGAACCTGCAGCAGTCACATCTCAGGAACCAAGATCTATTGTGCCCAGGCTTACGGAAGATTTTCACACTGCAAGTGACGAATCCTGCCGAGACAAGGCCTAATGTGTGGCAATTTGGACGGCCAATTTAGCTTCTCGGAATCATTTCCTGTAGCAGGCAGGCAATGCTCTCACTGTCAATGTGTTTGATCTGAGGCTCTGTGCCTTACCCTGAGATTAATAATGGACGAATAAAAAGCAACGGGAAAAAAAACTAAAACGAAATTGGCCGATGAGTGTTCGCCGACGGCTCTTTTCTCTCTCCCTGTATGGACGTTTCGAGTAATTCGTGTGCGGCACTCGGCGTACGGATAAACCAATTGAGTCCTGCAACCTATTACTTATCAACGAAATACAAGGCCACGGCCTTGTTCAACTCAAGATGAAGCCGACGAGCCCCAAATAGTAAGTAACCGCGGTGCCTCCATGATTTGTAGGAGTGCATATCAATACGGGACAATGGGCTAGGCCAAGCCGTGCCATCCAACAGCAAGAAGATAAAAATACACAAAACAAAAACGGCGGCTTTGACATCAAACGTCGCTTGTGTTAGCACTGAGTTTAAAGCAACGAGCCGACTGCCAAAACAGTCAGAGATGGTTCCCTCCCTCCAACCACATCTTTCCTACTTTGACATGGCGGTAAGGAGGGACAATCCTGCAGAGATCCCTGTAGATGCAGATTGACGTGTGCATGCACGGCTAATGTACTCCATATTACGAAGTCGCTGTACGAGTATATTGGCGGGTACAAGTTCGGAGTATGCAGGTTTAGATGAGTGGTGCAGCCTTGGCTTTGGCAAGAGAACCGGGCAGAGTGAGATTACGAAGGAATGACTACTGTTCTACCATTTTCACTAGTATATTTCCATTCAAGTGGATCGGAGGGTGTGGAGGAAAGGACGGACGGAGACCTGAGGAATCGCCCTGCGTTCATTCTGCGGCCTCGGAGGCCGGGCGGACGATTATTATTTCCATCGCGGAGTGTTTTGCGTAGACTTTTTTTAAGCATATCCTGTGCCAACTAAGTTAATCATCCGGCCCAACATTTGCCATTCAGCCCTCGAGGCGAAACAAAGGCAAATGGGAGAGGATGCAACGGTGACAATGACTGCATGAGACTTGATGTCTGACATCTTGGCAATTGGAAGATTCCATCTTCCGTAAGTTCCGCACGAAGCAGACAGGGAGACAGATATCTGGCAAACACGTTTCCTGGCGATCCTGTGCTTCTTGGCACATATACGATACACGATGTTCTTCACTATGTCTGTTTTGGGCTATTTCGAAGCCCTCAGGATGCAATGGATCTTGGCCGTCTCAGATAACTCAGCGGAAACCTCGGTGTCTCTTCTCCCGAAGCGAGACTTGCCTATCTTCACAAACGAACATGAAGTTTTGGGCAAAGCTGCACCGCCCGACGGCAATCTAGCTGCCGTATGGGTACTCTACGGATGTTCCACCAAGGGGTAGATAGATAAAGTTTAGTTTGCTGTCTGCCATCAACGATAATGACCGAGAAATGCTTGTCAGACTTGCTAAACTGATAGGCGCCTCGCAGATAAGGACACCTCTGCAGCTACAGCTAAAATTATGATGGCAATGAAACTACTTTGTTCTTATTCCTTATTTATCTAGCCGTTTTTTTTTCCCACTTGGCTCACCGAAATAGCTGCCTGGTTGATCAGCAATAGGTAAGCAGAGCACCTCTGTTGCTCCGCTCACCGAGCCGTTCCTCCTTGATATATTGCTCACAGTCTACACATTTTGTCTGGAGAGTTCTATATTACCTGTAAGGCCTAGAACTTTGATGTTTTCCACCTTCCAAGGATGAGTGTTCCGCACTTGGCCAGATACACAATCCATAGCAGGTGAACAACCACCTCCCACATCCTGAGATCCAACGTAAGCACAGTCAGGAGTGATTCCAGATTTCTCCCTTGATGCTCCTCGTAAAAGCCGTCTTTGATCTTCAGTATCCATCTAAAAACTATATCCATTAAATTGGGGGATCAGGTTCAAACCTTTCCTTGAGCAGTAAGTATTCAATAGCCGGTCAATATACAGCCAGAGTATCCATTCCATGGCCGGCTCATAACCTTTGCAGCCATCACCATTTCTTTGTTATGTTTAACTTACTATCCAAAGAGTTTTAGGCAGAGTCTGCCTCCAATTATCCACCACAACTTATCGTACAGTGCATCACGAGTAGAGAGCTCAATTGTTGCTCTGGTGCCATCAGTGTCAGAGTCAACGGCCAGTCAACACTTCTACCAACTTGTTTCCCGACAATCCGTTTGTCCAGCTCTGATTATCTTTTGTCCGAAAGACAAGAAATATATTGTGAATTGTTAGTGAATACGAGGAAACTGTTGTATTTGGTTGATCCACCGTTGATGGATCTAGATCTCAAAATTTGACAAACTCCTGGAAACGTCTATGCGATTGCTTGTCCGTGAACTCCACCCATGGCCTAAATTTTACAATCATAACCTCTCTGCTAATGTTAGGCATTTGAGTGACATGCCATACTTTTCCATACCGACCACAACCTTTCTCGCGTGTGCTCTTTGGTTATCATCTCCAGAGCCTTGTATGACGTGGAAAAGGAGCATGACGACAACTCTCGCTCGTAAATGATTTGTGGTAAGCTCATTGTTCATGGTGGTTGTATGTCATATACACTCTATAGTCGCCGGCATCTCTAATGTCTTGGATCGGGAACATCTTGAGATACCCTAACGACAGTGGAGTCGCAGTTGAGAGTGTGTTTCCCAACGGCAGAGCTTTCGAACTATGTAATTCCAAAATAATTAGATAACAACTTCAGTCACTAGTATCTTTTCAGAATCCCTGGGATCTCTCGGGTTCTGAAACATTCTTATTAAAGCCAACTCCATCGAGACCATGCTTGATGAAAGTGAATGACATTCTTTGCAAAGAATGTCGATTTGCATCTGTGTCGGGCTTTAAGAAGATAGAAATCGTATCCCAAGCTATAGAGAAAGTTCAACATCCTTTACAGTTAACGTGGAGGAACCATTACCATTAGTACCACATGCCCCGTGAGCAAGTTGAGTGTCTAATATTATCACGGAACGAAGTTTATGACAAATGGCTGGTGTTAAGGAGATATCTACTTCAATTATATAATGATAGATATTGTATATATGTTGCGAGATCCATCAGATAGTTCTCGAAATTTGCCACCGAAAGGCAGGAATCTTTTCCAGAGGCCCCTTAAAATGTTTGGCGGCAGCTGCGGCGGCAGCCCGATTTCGTATTATTGAAGCCCCTGGGGTAGAATTGATGGAGAACTGTTAGTTTAACATTCATTTATAAACCTTCGACTTGTTCAGCAATGGATCAACCGTGGTCATTTTTAGTCACGGCCAATGATGAAGAGGGCGCCACGGAAGATCGAGCAATTGGCAATCTTCTCCCAGCTCATGGGCGGATCTCAATGCTTGTTTCCATCGTTTCCATAATTCTCTTTCTCTTGGCTTTACGTTTTGTAAAATGAAACAGTTTCAGCGCCTAATGACCGGAGTGATTTCGAGTACCGTTGTGTTGCTGCCTCATAAGCGGCTGAGTTGTCTATCACGCTTGCCCTTCTACGCAAAGTTTTATTACATGTACCTGCAATTCACTCGCTATAATCTGTTTAGTATTATGTTATATTGTTCTTCCAGGGATTTTAACCAGCATGTTTTTATGATTTCACCCTTGTCTTGCTTCGTGTACAACCTGGTTCTAACGCGATGGTAGTGCTCATGTTTGCACCGGGAAATTGCGGCCACGCTGCCATACACACCCATATGCAAGTGAATCCAGCAATTGAACACATGTGGCCGTGCGTAATGGGCGGTGAGAGACTCTCGGAGGCCTACGCACACGGCAGCAAGCATCCGACAGTCACTTCCTATTCGTCAACTGAAAGTGGTGGTTCCTGGTCTCTAATCTTGGGTATTGCGGACCATCATCATTCCGATGATGTTCTCGTGGCTCCGTAATTACCCGTCAACAAATCCTGGGGTTCATAAAGGAACATGGAGTATTGTTGGGGTAAACTCGATGCAAGGAGTGCAAGCACAAAGGCAAAACCCGTCGTCACGGCCAACCAGTGAATGGAACAGCAACATCCCGGACTCCATAGTAATCCGAAATTTTGTTTCTATGCCTGTAGTTGAATGCAAAACACTACTCCTCGTTTGTAACAGTTTCCTAATATACCGGAGGTCACAGGGGACGCCACACATGATACATATGCGTGCGAAAGTATGGATAATAATGATGGCAAATAGGGTAATTTCCTACCTCATAATGTGTGCTACAACCCGGGTTGGTTAGTGAGTATGTGCCCTCCAGTCCATCATTGTGTTGATGGGCGCTTGCTTCCGGATCTCGCTCGGAACTGCGGAGGCATTTGCTGCTCCAAAGTCCCAAGTCTAGAACGGTCGAGGAGCGTGATAACGGTTTTGGGCGCTCCCCGAAGATTCCATCATCCCTGTCTTACAAGGCAAGGTCAAAGCAAATGCCAAGGACTAGGCTTGCTTGCCCTGCACGAACAGCGCATTTGCATTAATAGCTTGGCACCTGCAGGCTGCAACATTTCCATCCACTCAGATGTCTAGCAATTGAAGTGGCGAAGGTAAAACAAAAAAAAAAAGGGCAATGGCCCTTGACCTTGCTACACAAGTAAGCGCCAGAGGGAGCAGACATAGCTGAGTTGATTGAACCGGGCGTTTGCCTGAACCGAGAACAGCTGACGATATCACGACCCAGTCATGCACGCACAGCCCTCATTATACAGGTATTGACGGCCGGAGAAGTTTCGGGGATTGTGCCGATAATATTTCAAATTTCGGGGATACCCGCTGATGGTTCATCAACCTCTCGGAGTTCGTGTATCCCTATTCCCTTGTTTTCTTATAGCATCAGCGTCTCGCGCACGAAAACTTTTGGCCCTAACACTATATGTAGCACTAGAGCGTTGGGTCCGTTGATACATATGTATGCTTAAAGGGCGTGTATCTCGCCTGCATTGACGAAAACGCCAAAGTTACAAGGCGGTCGGCTACCGATAACATGAGACAGTAAGCGCTGCGTTATGATGCTGAGGTTTTACTGCTGCGCCTCGCTTAGGATCTCCGACAACTAACATGCATCCAATAGCTGTTTTCAGCTCTCGCACGCACGTTGTAGAGCCAAGTTGGTGATGATACATAGGCTGCCCTGTTAGGTAACATACCTGCGGGAAGCACAACGGTTAACTTATACCTTTTGAGCCAACATAAGATTTCTACAATGGTTTCGCAACATGCTATTTGGAAGAGCACAACTACAAAGCAGTTGAGCTATTCTCCCGTTCCAATCTGCACCTCTATGTGCCAATAAGAGAAAAGCCCAACAAGGCTCTGAGGCAGCCGAGGTGATGAAGCTTTGTTGCCAGTCAATCCCATTGGAGCAAGCCGTAAGGTGCGGAGAAAAGTGCCAGGATTTGCCAATAGCTTGGCATGCCCTACGGGAATAATGGATGCACACTGCTGCATGCAGATGTCCTGGTCATTTGCGAATCGCCCTGACCCGCGTTTTTGAGTTTCTTGCTTTCTCTTTGACAAATTGACAAATACTACTAGCAGCCGCCCTTCTCCGCAACATTGCTCGTTATGCTGCAGACCCCGCAGCTAATTGTCGATCAAAAGCACGACTAGGTCCTAATAATAGACAATTCTAGTCGGTAGAAGGGCGACCTTAGCTGAAAGGATTATGGAGGTTGCTGTTTGACATGGAATCCATGTGCTCACAAGAAGCCACTTCATAATAGATACGTCAGAGCCGCTTGACGTTATCTTGCTCTGCTAGGATCACTGGTGCTCACTCTCGTACACACAAAGAGATCAATGCCATTGCCGCAATGTCGAATATTCCAAACTGACCCCAGTAGCCAAGGATTGAAGACGGCCACAAAACGATCTTTGCTTGTTCACGCCCCCTTCTCGATTGCCCCCTTCTCCTCTGTTATCAGCGCAACTCCGTCCCTGCAATTCGTACTGCTATATCCGTAGTCAACACGGATGTCCACCATGAGATATCGCTGTAGTACCTTGCAATGCCCCTTCTCCTTATCTATACCCCCAACGGCGCTTCACTACAGTAAGGGACTCCAGGGATGGTGTATGGGGTCATTACGGAGTTGGAGAGTTCTGTTCAGGTCACAATTTCGGTCTGCGAGTGACCGGCTCTCAGTATCCCTCAACCTAGACCATGTGATGATGAGCATGGCAACGTCTCTCAGCCACTAGACCAGTCTGGGGAACGGAATGCATTCTCCGTACCTCGCTCGGCGTTCAACGGAGCGCCCCCACAATTTGATCGCGGGAGGGTGTGAGTATGCGTATAATTGCTGCATGGCCGTGAGTTGATCCGTGTGTTGAAAGGTGGAAATGTCATCTTCGGCGGCTGTCTCAGTCGCAGTATAATACACGCCCTCCGGGGTCTATTTACCAGGCCTTCTGGCTGGTGATTTCTTCATTGAGAAAATGGACACGGCTTGCAACGTGTTTGGCGGGACATTGTTGGGGCTTATCCCTGCGTTCGGAACAACTCTTGATTAATGGGATCTGAGATGATCACAGTGAGAGTGACGGCATGATATGTAGAAGGTCTTCCTTGTCTGAGAGGCCTGCCAAGGCCGTTCGGAGGACACGAACTACAGTGGCTTTCTGTCTCCGCACCTATGCAGATTGATGTCTTATTAGAACCGCCGGGGCAAAAGCATCGCATGGTCGCGAGTTTTAACGTGCGTTGTTCTTTGATGCGCTCACCTACACATATATAAAGTCGACGATCATCGGCGAGAATTGTAACAGGGGAAAAAACGCGCACACACATAGCGACTATTGCAGTTTGCTTAGAACAGTTGCGCAATGATGTCTAATCCAAATGGAGTTCCTCTGTTTTAGCTGCTTACCTACTCAGCGTTCTTGAACTATTGTGATACGAGGGAAATAATACACTCCCGACGGGAACGGCTATTTGTAGGCGGATCAACATTCATCTCACTTATACGGAGCGCCCCCCTGTTCGGCGCCGGGTTGGGCCGTTCTCTATTTCATAGTCCTAGCTCGCCTTCCACGCGATGTCTCAATTTCCTATACGGCAACTGCATCTCTTCTCAAATGTAAGTGTATACTTCTTATGGTAATCGATCATTCATGTCAACGTAGGATTTTTTCTCCTTTTTGGAAAGATACACCGTGAGGGGGCCAAAAACGGGACCGCCAACGGCATTATAGTCTCCGATATTACAGCCTCGGCTCCTCCAACTGGGCTCCGAGCCTGGCACTTATGAGCTCTCCTCTTCATAATCTTTCACCACAAATATGCAGGCTGACGCTCTAGCTTGCATCCAGTTTTACTCCTCCGTATCACACACGTGTAGAAAGCGTGAGACGCCAAGCATACAAGTTTACGAAAGCAGGTGTATAATTATGCATCTAAGCCGTCGGGAGATGGGGATGATCGCCCTTGTCTTTGTTTTGCTTTGCCTGCAACATGAAGCATGAAATGTACAAATATGCCATGATGCTACGTGTATTCCTGTTGGAAATTCTTTGCGGCTCTCGCATGCAACTACGTATGATGCTAGGGATAAGACGGGCGTCTCCCTCAGCCCTATGCAATGCTGCGTCTCCACGTTTCCGTTGGCCTGTATTTACGTAGTATCGCTACGGCTAGTAGTACGAGTAGTTAATTGCAAAATTGTATTCGCTCAATTATCCGACTCAGAGTTAGGGAGCGGCCCGGGGTGGGTTTCCCTTTCGTGATGCTACCTTTTAGAAGTAGGCCCGATAGATGGAGAAATTTACGAAGTACACTAGCGATGATATCATCCTCACTAGTGCCGTGTATCAGAATGAGCCCGATTGCTCCGTGTATCTAAAACTCATATGCAGGTCCGGATAGGCTGTTTGAGGACTTACAAATTCTTCCCGTCTTCCCGTTTGCCACTAGCAATGAGACCCGTCAGAGTTCCGAGACTAGTAATATTATATGCAGATAGCCGTCTGTCCAGTAATGAGTTTTTTGCGCATCTCGCTTTCCAGTGGAGTCTCTACGCTTACTCGTCTGAGTCAATGCCATGCATGAACAGGGACACAGCCCACTGAAATACTGGACATTCGTATTGGTAGAAATCCAATCGTGCACCGATTCAAACGCTTCTACAGGATTCTTTATCGTATTTCTCATTCCTTATTGCGTGCATCGTATACGGGGGGGTATGCGGATGCGTCAAATTGTGCACTTAAGCCCTACTAAGTGGGCTGTTAAACGACATGCAGTCTTGTAAGCGCACGACTTGGGATGCGTGTGTCTTATTCGCCGTGTTGACCAACGCTCTTAGATGAGTGAAAATACGTGGGGACTTGAGCGTTTATCCTCGGCTGACAGAAGATATGCGAAGCAATTATATTTAAATCATAACACTTGTGAGCTAAATACATGTACATTCGAACGCGGTTGAGCTTGAGGTTTAATACATCTACCCTAGAACAGATTGGAACTTGATCAAGAATCCGACAGTATAAAAAGTTTTTCTTCTCCGAGCATATAGTAATTGACTTTTACAAACGGCGGAACTACCCATGAACATATCCCGCCATTTACACAATAAGAAGCCAATTCTTTTTGATGAAATGGTAAATGACTTGGTCATCATATATTGCGTGTAAAAAGATTTTCCCTTAGCACTTCCAAATCCCTGTAGAATTTGAAGCATTCCTCTTTGGTGCACTAATCTCGGGACCTGAGTCCCATGGTCCATGGTTCTCACGAAAGATTATTAAAGGCACGATTCTCCTCATGTATCTAAGTCCCTAATACATGGGAGGTTGCTTGGAGAAAAACATGGCAGGTAATAATACTGTAGCAAGTTTTTAGAGCAGCAATTTCAGCGTCGATTTAGTTATTTTAATAATATAACGCGATTGTAAAAGTGTCGATACATCGAAATTTGATCCTACGTTAACCTATAATAGCATCTGTGTTGATTGGCCTTACCTCTGATGTACTAAATTAACTCAAATGATGTTTCTCGATAGCTTGACTGCCTCATGTCCAAATAGCTAGCCAGAGTCATCTTCGGGATCCCAATCTTGGTGATACAGTTGTGATTACTGCTCGAAAACGCTACGCAGCATAGGAAAAAAAAAAAAAGAACCGTATTATACTAGTCAAAAATCATTGTGGATAATGCAACAAGCTGGAGAAACAAGCATGAAAGCAGCGTTTGCTTCAGACTACGAGAGGAAGCTGCCCAAAACGCCAATTTTTGCATCAGGGTAGAATATCTACCAGTCGGGGAATTGAGATCCGAAGCTTCGAGGCTGTTGATCCGAAATACCATGAGATATGGAAAGGAGAGGACAGGTATGGTCTTTGAGGGAATATACAAAAATGGATCATTGATAACGATATTGCTTTTATCACAGTATGCCGAATGGAGTAAGTTATCGCGAACGAAGGATCAACTATGCAAGGTATTGTGCTGACTGCACCGCAACTGAAGAAGCTTAATTCTACTACTATTGAAGTATGATCGGAAGATAAGCAACCCTGCCTGAATCTTGGCAACTCGAGTGACAGTATACATGGCACAAATTGTAGATAACTCTGGTTGCCCATCACTCTGCTGCTGTGCGTAATGCTTGATTTCTCTCTCGGAAATTGCATTTGTGCCCGAAAAGCTAACCTGTTAACTAATATGATCGCATTCAATGCCATTGGAAACACAAATTTACGCGGCTTGTTATATCGGGTTATCAAGTTGACTCTAACCAGACGGAATCTAGAAAAGAATTCTTCCAATACAGCAGGGCCCTTGGCCCCCCATGGATTGAATCGTTTGTGACGCTGATAAGCATAAAATATTAATCGTAAGCGCGGATAGATTGAGTTAGAGAATAGTTTCCGGTTGAGCGGTAATCTCCAGAATAACCTCGCTCAGTCCGTTACTGGAGCTGTGAGTAGATTTGTCATATGGGTACAACTTGTTATTATTCATCTACATGTTAGGAGCAGTGTCACTGCAAATAGCCCATGTTAAGTTCAACGCCATTCCTTAGTAACAATTAACAATAGTCTCGTGCTAAGTATGCTAAGTCAAGTGACAATGAAAAATTTTTTCACGATGCATAAAGTTTTCTTCATATTGTCAATACAGGTTGTTGCCCCATTCATATTCATGTTGCATTGGGAGATGGATGCGTCGTCTTTATTGCCCAAATATGATAGCTGAACGACTTAGTGAAAAGATCTAAGCTGCTCCCCGACTACTATCCAGAACTGTAAATGGTAGTGAGTTCTTAGTAGGCTGAGTTGAATCGAAGGAGTTATTGCAGCATCTTCGCTGTCGGCGTAGCTATTTTGAACAGTTGAACAACTACCTAGTGTAACAAAGCAATACACGAACGACTATGATCAATAATGAATTGTTTATCTAGTGAGCTGCTAAGCATTCTTGCCGACATGCGGCTGATGTGAGATTGGGCGTAAGTAGTATCTAGTTGAGTTGATTACATGGAAATGCGCTTTGCGTGTCAGTTGTATTGACCAGGAAAGCTCTGCTAAATTACGGCCGCCAAAATTAACGAAGTCTTTTTTGATGCACGAATAACAATTTAGTTTCCTTGCACTGCAAAAATACCAGAGTGTATGCGAGACGAAAGTAGTCGTGTATGAGAATAGAATTCGCACGAACTCGGATTCAATCGCTAGAGTGCTGTGAATAGTGTGGCACAATGGTCTTGAGGCTGTCGCCCAAACTCGGCCGAAAGTGGATAGAGTGCAGACTCTCGCTCAATTTTAATGAGAGTGAGTGAGCCTTAGCGAAGCCGTAAGCTCACTGTAACCAATGAGCAATATCAAGATTCTGTAGACTTTACGAATTATTAATCGTGTGTGCAACCTAGCCATCTACAAAGTGATATACGGTAGATATCCCAGGAACTATAATAAAAAACAGTGAAATAACATTCGCGTAATAAGTTAGCGCTGAGTAGATGCCTCGAGTCTTTCCCCAGGTATAAATGAAGCAAATACCAGCTCTCTTAACATGGCGCCTATAAGTAAGCTTCTTAGATCTCGAATCAGCAAGTACTTTTTCAGAAAACTCTAGTTCGCTGCTATAGTACATCATAATTCCTTGATAGTTATTGTATCAAGCATTGCTCCTTTTTTTCTGCTACAGATCTCATGTCTCTCCTTCAGGATTGGCCATGGCTCGCTTTGCTGGCGGGAATTCCTTTACTCCTTGAGCTTTGTAAGCCTTCAAAATATTCTCTCGGTGCCGATACGAAATCTCGATCCCAATGGAGCTCCTTACTCAAAGATCAGACTTGGTGGATGCGCGCCGCATTGCCGATGTACCTATTGCATGAATTCGAAGAGCATGGCTATGATCTCTTGGGTAGACGATATGCATTTCAAGCCTATTTCTGCAATAATCTGGTACGGCTTCTATCATATCCTTACACATCACCTTGAATCTTACCAATTTTTTCTGAATTAGGGATTTGAGAATGTCAACGCATGCCCGCTAAGCCCGCTTGTCATCCTGTTTGTTAATGGCACAACTGTATGGATTACTGGGGTTGTCGCTCGGAAAAACATTCGAGTAGCGAGAAGTTTCTACGGGTTTGCCTTTATCAACGGGTTGACTCACGTTATTCCGGCATTAGTAGTTGGTCCAGCATATAACCCTGGCCTTGTCACAACATGGCTATTATTCTTCCCTGGGGCATTTTTTGCACTCAAATCGCTAGGCGGTGCTAAGAGAGCAATTGCAGCTGGAGTTCTATGCCACTTCGTCTTGATGGGTTCAATGAAGCTTGCTGCTAAAGGGTTGGTCTCTGAGTGGGTTCTCTGTGGGGTGCAAGTGTTGAATACCTCATTGTTGATTGCATTCTAATCAAATCTAAAGTTAGCGATCAAATAATGACCTCTTACTCTAAGTATAGTATTTAAAAAAAAAAGTCGCATTCTCTTTAAAATAATAACGGGCTTACTAAATTGCCAAGTACTTACTACAAAAACGTGATGGACGCTACTGGATATCTGAACCTAGATAGATGGTGCCTTGAATGAATCCCCTGGTATTATTTGTAATCAATATCGAATCAAATACATTAACCGTGAAGCTACATGTGAATGTATAGCTAACCAATCGGCTTGCGTTTGAATGGTAAATTCTTGATACCGAAAGAGGGGCCGAGTCTGCCTCGGCTTATAGCCATGACAATCTTACACTAAGATCTTGAGACCGACGGGATCTAGGATTAGCTTACTATCAACCAATGAGATAACTCAAGATTTTGATACGCGGCTAGTAGTTACATTGAGCTTCAAGTTATGTATAACAGAATCATCGTATGATACCCGATTTGACTTCACTAACTGGCATTTTATTATTCCAGATCAGAAGCAACACTGAACAAAGAAGTAGAGCCTTGGACCTAAATGACTGAATATGTGTCAAACTTAGTATGACATGAAAGAATTCTTTGGAATGGCAACGGTCGTAATGCATCCTCGTGATCTTAAGCTGCGCAGAGATATAACTTCTTTATAAAGGGAAAAGCATAACAATAATAGCCCCATAGTACGGAAAAATATTTAAACTAACAAATAATTGAGAAATTTTCTTTGTAGATAATCAGGAGAAGAAAGGAATGCATATATTGAACTGAATTGTATATATACCAGAACACTCTGCTGTTGATCTTGCGATCCATTAATATTTCTACTACTCATGGTTTCGTGATTATTAAACGACAATGGATACTAAAATGATCAATCTCGCAGCCAAACTATTTCGGCATGCACCGACAGTAATGTCAAAATAGTCGGAATGATTGAACAGTCGGTCATCTCCATCTCTGCCGAGGCATGAATAGAATGCCCTTATCGTGGCATCATCAAAAGCAATATTTCGGATATCCGAAACCAATTTGTCATCGCAGCTAGTAGTTTTGTCCGTCGGTAAAGGGCCAATGTAACAAGCCGCAAGATATTTTAACCAGTAGTTCAAGTGCGGACTTTTCCAAGCCCCAGCTCCCTAGTCCCGCAGATCTCCGCAGCGGCCAATCTTGGCGTTCTTTAGAGTTGTCTAGAAACAGGGTCTCTAATTACGCGCTAAAACCATCTGTGATATAAAGACTCTGTCTTTATGATGAGTTAACGTCCATGCTTTTGCAATAAACTATTGTTCGGCAGTGTTTGTTTACCTCAATCATGGCGGAAGAAATGCTTGCTGTCACGGCGCCTGCCTACACCGATCCATCTCGTTATGAACTCTCCAAAGTGCCTCAGCCGATAGTCACAGAGGATACGGATGTAATTATAAGAGTTCATGCTGCGAGTATTAATCCAGTGGATGTGAAGAAGGCAGCTGGAGTATTCAAGCTGGCCGTTAAAGACACGTTGGTGGAAGCTTCCGTATGACGATTTCTGAAGCTCACAATTTACAGTTTTCCATACAAGCTCGGATATGACGCAGCTGGTGTTGTTACCCAGGTTGGAAAGAGTGTAAAAACATTGAAGGTCGGCGATGAGGTTTATACACGGTTGCCAGAAGTTGGTAGAGGTGGGTGATGAGCCTATTTGCTTATCAAACGATATGGTATTGCGACATAACTAACACCACAATGTAGGAGCTTGGAGCGAGTATGCCAAGTGTTCGGAGGAATATGTCGCTCTGAAACCCAAAAACATCACCTTTGGTGAAGCTGCCTCACTACCATTAGCTGCTGTGACGGCACTACAGGTTTTGCGACAGTACAAGGGTTCACTTGAAGGCAAGACGGTATTTATACCAGCCGGCTGTAAGTGATGTCGTTTTCTAGCTGAGATGTTAGGTGGTGAGACTGACCAGTAACGAAAAGTGAGTGGCACTGGAGCATATGCGTGTCAAATAGCGAAGAATGTCTTCCATGCAGGGAAGGTGATCACCACAGTCTCGACAGCCAAGATTCCAAAGGTCCCTGAGCTCCTTGGTGAAGGAGTTGTTGACCAGAGTATGTCCTATTTGGCTCTATACCATAATTCAATACTATTGGTTCGCTGCTAACTTAATTATCAGTTATCGACTATACAAAGGCCGATCCATTGGAAGAAATCCCCTTGCGCTCTGTTGACTTTTTCTTCGACACTACAGGCCAGGCTATGCAATTCCTGCCTCTTTTAGTCCGGTCAACAGGGATGGTGGTATCCATATCTACAAAGCCATCAGCAGCAACACTCCAAGGATCAAGTGTCATGAAACGACCCGACAACCCGCGAATTCCTTTCTACGGCCGAATCTTTCTTGATGCAGGGGATTCGATCAATAAGCTTCGAGCCTACTACTATGGTGTTGAATATAAATACTGGTTCTTGGCCCCGAACGCAAAGGATCTCGACACTTTGACGGGATATGTAGAGGAAGGAAAGTTATTGCCCGTCGTTGGTGCAAGAGTTGACATGATGGATATCGACCAAGTACGCGAAGCGTGTCAAATAATCTATAACGGGAAAGGCGGTCTGGGTAAGACAGTCTTTGAAGTGAATAAGGAGTAAGCATTGTACTCTACAGGATGTGCGAGGTTCCAAGAAACATATCAGCTATTTCCTTTGTTTGCTAGAGATTATATACTCACTACTAGGTTTGCCGAACCCTTGTGCAAATCTCAATAATAGTCATAGTTACATGCCTTAATTGTATTAATTATAATAATTGTCAATATTTTGCTCCAGTCCGAAATAATGCAGCCTATTCTACCACAGTCTTGGTATTTTTGTTTGTTTCAATGAAGACTTAAGTCTAGACGACTTCTCAGTAACTGCCTTCACTGCCTATCCAGATGGGTTTTCTTTTCCACCAAAAGCTCGCCTGTGCATATCACTAAATGAATCACAAGGCAGCGGAGTTTCACTACAGGGCTGCAAATAATATTTCCCAAAGCAACAGAGAGCTGATTCGTGATGCCAAAGCCCGCTCGCCTCGGCACTTCAAGATTTGGCGACCCCACCGATGGCAACGACCCACGAGTGGCCAAAAACGGAGATCCATTCGCTCCAAACGGAGCCGGAGCAACGGCTTTCGAATCCCGTCCGCTTCTGCTCCGGCTCCGAATTCTCTCCATCAATACTTGGGAGCATTTTCAGCTTGAATGCCCAACACTTCAAATCCATATAGCGGTACAAAAGTCTTGTTATTTAATTGCTTAATAAATTGACCTGTGATTACGCCAAAGATTTCTAGAATCCATCAGAAGACTACGGATTGTGTGCCGTGGTTAATCAGCATGATTGGCTGGTCTACAGGACGGAGCCGCCGACGACGGAAGTCAAATACCTATTTTAGCCTTTAGCGGGAGAACGGGAGCCTAAATGACTTTTTTTATATAGCTTGGTGTGCTACTAGTGGTATGGCGAAGTCTTCCAAAAGGATTTGGCGCGCAATATGATGGGTATTTGTGATAGGTTGACTTAAAAGCAGGCGATTGGAGCACTGAAACCGTGCTAGTCCGCCCGACCATTATCTAACGCTCATCATAACGCGTGGGTGGCTATCAAACATGTAATCGACACGCTGGAGTAAGGCCGTTAAATGATCTGGCGGCATCTTATTGGCCATACGTGCCAGCTGTTGACCTTGATCCGGTTCATAACCGTTTCAGTTTGCTTGTTGTTATAGTGACCATATATTTATTATCATTCAAATACCATTTTCGCAGCATCTTTCTGCTCACCGCGCTCCCGAACCATACGAGCAATCGCCATCCCTGTCTCTGACCCCAACTTCTCAAAACCCTGAATAACCCCATCTCTATCACCCTTTCGCATTTCTTGACTCATCTTGAACTTGCCCTCCAAGCGGGTAATTGTTATTTCAATGCCAATGATGTTTTTCTTCAACAACTCAAGCCATCGCTCCGGTGCCTCGGATACCTCCCACGGCTCGGGTCGGCCATCTTTGCCGGTGTAGCCCATGATTGACTCTTCGCTGTGCTTTGACAGGTCGTCGAGCTGCCGAGAGAGAAACTCGATAGTATCCTTGGATTTAGAATCGTGGTATATCTTGGCCTTGCCGTAGACCTGTGCAGTGGCATAGTTCCAGGTAGGCGCTACTTTTGCAGTTGTAGGCTTTGTTTCGACGTAGAAAACTGGTGGTACATAATGGTGATGGGGAGAGGTAAACAAAACCAAGACTTCTTGCTCCAGGGCATTGCCGTTGGCCGGTGCCCCAAGAGCTACAGCGTCTGTCAAGGTCCTGCTTTGGGGGTTCTGGCGAGCCATGTGCCCTTTTAAGGTGCCAAGCTCGGTCTCGCTAGACTCATCGTTGATATCCAAGAGAAATGGGATGTGGCTAACTTGGATCAGAGGATGCGTATCCGATGGAATGGCAGTGGTCAAGACACCTAGTGGAAAATCTCTGATGAGCTGCCGCAAGGCAGGAATGCTAGATTCGCTGTGAACTGGAGGAAGAAACATTTTGGTGAGGATGAAAATTGAAAAGATTTGATCGCCTATCTACGTCGGGAGGCAGCATATAGCGGCTATTAATACTTGTGGATATCTTCAATACCTTATTTGCGATAACATCAAGTATGTGAGTTATATGCAGGTAAGATATTCGGCTCCCAAACGTATAGCCTACTATCGATGGCCGTTTTCTCCTTGGTAGCTCAGGTATTATAGGTTACGTCGATTTCCTTATACATACCTATATAAAAAGACCAGACATGGTGTTGAGACTAACTTCTCATCATCCGCCTGATACCCATAAGTGAAAAAAATTCTTAGTTCCGCCATCACTTGAATCGAATAGTACTTTTAAGCCTGTGTTTCAAACAGCATCCGTATAACAAGCCCCACAAATTGTCCAAAGAGATAGCCTACATGGGTAGTAAGGTCAGTGAAAGGCTATCAGATTGAGTAGGCTAAGTTTGGATAGAAAGAGTAGTTGTTTCCATTTTGTAGGCTTATGTAAATTATATAAATCGCCTTCCCATCTGGAACAAATATTAAAGTGGTTGGATACGCCAGTCCTCCGATTTCATTGAACAAGACTCCTCTCTCGTCCATGGCAATTCCCCCATGCTCAGGGCCGGATTTGGACCGGGAATAAAACAAAACCACAATCTTCGTTTTGTCCAGGTCATCTGCGACCATTCCGAGGACTTCTCTCTTACATATTGACGCGATTACTCAAAGTCTCCGGCCCCTCGGCAACAATTCGTACCATGGCATCTTGAAAATCGCAACACGACCCATGCCCACATATGGCTAGCGAGCGTGGGGAACGATCCAAGGGGCTTGGCAGGGGCATCGGTAATACGAATTGCTCCGAAGCGTCTGCGGAGCGCAGACCATTCATTGAATGTCATCTTCAAGCCACTCGTGCCCAGCTCTACGTAACGCCCCCAAACCCATTCGACGAATGAAAACATATGCATTTCATCATGAAGAAGTAGATTTGAAGGCAGTGCAGCGGCTTTACCGAAATTCTCTCAGTGAGATAGACAGGGTACAATTGACTTGTTTACTTTAGTGGTGGAAGTTCTTTGGAACTTTGATTGGAACTACTCGCCCATCTCAACTACGCCACTTATATCACAATTGCCAAGATATATTTCTCCGGTGGAAACATATCCAAAACGTGTTTCAAGACGGTCATACTTGTATTATCGTAATCCATGGTGAGATAAGAACCCAGCTAGAACAATACGTACGCATGCGGGTAGGGAGGGCTAGTTACGCTTCTGGACCCAAACACAGACGCCTTCTTGCCGAGTCAAAAATCGATTGTGGCAATGCGGAGAACATGTAACCAACAAGCAAAGGGGGGTGTGTCACTCCGGCCCTGTTGCAGCAAAGGGAACGCGTAATGCATCCGAAGTTTCCATTGTCTTGGCTGACAGACGCCTACATCCCCAACTGCCGATGCCTGAAGCGTTAGATGTGAAGCATAGCGATTGAAATTCTAATCACATTTTGTTGTTCCCGCTGGTCCGTGTCACGCTGATTCTCAGTTTCGAAGTCCATGTTGCCCAACCTTGCTGAACACTGCCGATGTAACCTGGTGCCATCCCATCTTTCTGTCAGGTAGCGTCCTCTGTGGTAACATATGAAGATACATGGATCTGTATATCCAAAGAACAATCAGTTTTGTGTACTCCCAATCACAAGGACAGTAAAACAGCAGTAGATGATTCATAAATTTTTTTTTTTAATTGTTATTCAATTATATGTTATATTATTAAGAACGCAGAATCAGCTCCCAGTCTAGTTAGGTGAGCATTCGGCGGTATCATATCATTATTCCCTTGCACCGTCCGTGGTTATTTCAGCAAAAATACTCCATGCAGTAAATCAGACTCCCTTTTGACCAAGATGCAGCCATTATCGCAATATATATACGTAGAAAAAGTTACCATCCTCGTCATCTTCTATGCCAACTTGCTCTCCTTGATAGCATAAGTAATGGTTGATGGAACCTTGCGAAGGCAAGTTTCGCATATTAGTAGAAGCAGGTAGTTGATGAGGTATAAGCCGGCAAGCAGTCCTACTGCTCCCGCGAGGAACCAGGTCCAGGGTCGTGTGCCCAGCCACATGAGAGCATGGGCATCTGCTTTGTGCCAAGTGGCGCTCTCGAGGTCGGTGATGTAGGATCCAAGGTCAGGGGGATCGATGACCTGCACGGTTGGTGATGGCAGTGAAGGCTGGCCTAGCAGATAGTCCTTGACGACGAGACTAAGGAAGAGCGGTCCAGAGGACATCATGATGTTGGCGTAGGGCTGGATCTCGGCCCAGAACCTGGTGATGTCGTAGAACAAGGGGAGTTTGGAGACGGCTGCGGCGTAGGCTGGATGTCTGGCGGTGGAAATCATGAAGTCGTTGGTGACGCCGGTGGGCAGCGTCGACTTGAACAGAGCATAGTGCTGTCCCGGGCCCTTTTCAAGCTCCTCAAAGGGAATGGTTTCGTTGCAGAAGGTGTCCATGTCGAGATAAATACCGCCATAGTGGTGCAGGACAAAGTAACGGATGGCATCAGCGCGTTGGATGGGGAAGGCATAACCATCCCAGTTCTCCACAAACCAGGGGTACTCGGTAGCGATGAATTCGCGAGCCAGCTCGTCAGTCCACAGCTAGAGGGGTCAATGCTCGTTAGAAAATATATATCAATATCGAAATCCGTCATTACACCGACTCACCTTGTACTCAAAGTCGGCATACGTCTCCTTGCAACTGCGCTGCGAGGCAACCCATTTCTGGGGGATGGTGCTGTTGGCAGTGGTCTGGTGCAGAATGCGAGGGATCTTGGGGTGGCCCAGGTCGTCGTCGTCGGAAAAGGGCGACGAGCTCCACGTGTCGTTGCGAGGAATGGTGATACGAGGGCTGAACAGCTCGTCGTTTCGGCGCAGCAGCGTGATGAGAGGCTCGAGCGAGTAGAGCAGCAGGCCGACGATGGTCACGTCGACCAGCAGCAGCATAAAGACGGCGGCCTTGCTGAGTCTGGGGAAGCGCAGAAACTTGAGGGCTCTTCGCTGGGTGGACGATGGAGAGCGAGACTCGCGCGCCGGGCGCTCTCCGCGCTCCTCGTCAAACTGCCGCTCGTTGCTGAACATTCTGGAGGCCGGCCCGGGATGCTGCGAGGTGGTGATGAAGGAGGTTGAGGAGGCCAGATCAGATCAAGCAACCGAGCATGAAGCCAAACAAAACACAGAACACAGACCAGACACTACCAGGCCAGACCTCTTAAGTCCCGCAGCGCACGAGATTTTTATCACTGAGCGAGCCCGCTAGCACTCGGCCTACAGCGAGCGCCTGGGCCAAGGGACGCTGCCGAGGGCGCTGATTGGATGGGCCCAACAGGGGATGCGATGCGAGCCTGGGGCCTAGGCCTTGCTGGTTCTAGGGGCCTTTGTTTTGGAACAGGCGCTAGGCTGCAAGCCGCCTAAGACGGGCCCTTGCGCGCTCTTGTGGCGGCATCAACAGCCTCCATGGGGGGCACGAGTACAAGTAGAGGTGCTAGTACATAGTACTAGGTACGGCAAAGATTTGATGCTCTCTGTTGCGAGGGCACGGCGTATCGTATCGTATCGTCCAGTTGGTATCGGCGAGGTACCTGTCGGCCGCTGCTCTGGTGGCGTCTGGCTCCAGGTCGTGTCCCATGGAACCATGTCAGGTACGCGCAAATACTTCCCTCGGCGCCTTGCCAATCTCAGATTAATCACAAGACCCCGGTTCAGCCCCCCACAGCGCTGGGCAGCCCTACTCCAAAAGAGTCGATTTGAGGCGTCGCTTATACGTGTATCAATACGGGTATAATTAAGCTAATGTACCGTGGCAAGCGCAGTTCCTGGGTTGCTGGGCTTGCTGGGCTTGCTGGGCTTGCTGGGCCTGCAAACGACCGACCAGCGCTGCCAAGGCAAATGATGCCACCAGGCGAAACAGTTATTTTGTCGACGGCACCGACCTCCGGCATGGCGGCCATCTGACGCGCGTTCGCCAGCTGCGAGGAGGCTGTTGTACCCGCGGGTGGCCACGCAACTGCGTCGAGGCGGTGCCAGCCGTGACGTGACGAATGCTGCGTCTGCGTCTTGTTGCGGGTGAGCCAATAGCAGCTAATAGCAAATAAAGAATCTTCTTTTCTTTGGGCTCGGAGATTGCTCGCTGCATCGGTTTTGCACCCGTTGACCACCACCTCCAGCGCTGCGCTCGTACGGTGCCGCGTTCCGGTTCACACTCTGACGCCTCTTCAGCCGCCGGGCTTGGACCCTTTTTTTTCTCTTTCGTCTTCTTCCGCCACTGCGGGTGCAAGATTACTTTTTAACCGGGGCTGATTCGCACCTGCAAGACCAGCTAGTAGTAGTAGGAGTAGTAACAACATAACCGCCCCCCTGATCCATCCTCATGTCTTGTCGACCGTTGCAAGATTCGCGAGGTTCGGGCCGCGACATGTGATTCTGATGCTTGGATTTGGATTTGGACTTGGACTCGTTCTAGCCACCACGTCGGAATGCTGCCATCGGTATCTTGCTTGAGCTGAGGCCGACGACACCCTTTCTTTGTGTTTGCAAGTCATGCGCTCTGGCCGAGGCTAATGCACTCATTCCACGACAATTCTCTCGACAATCCAATCCCTATTGCGGGGTTGAAACGGGGTTGGGCTAGCGTGCGAAGCCGTCCTGGGAAAAGTGGAAGATCTAGGATTGTTGTTGCAGTAGCCGCTGCTGATCCGTTGGAGGCCTGTTGCAAACAAGTTCTTTTCGCAAACACGCCCTTTGCTTGATGACGTCGGTGCTTTTTGCGTTGTATTGGGTACTCCGTAGACGTACAGAGTACAGACTGGACAAACAGCACCGAGTACAGTCACAGTCACAGTCTTGGCTGAGCGGGAAAAGGGAATGAAGCAACTCGAGGCAAAAAAACTGGAAGCCGAAAGTGGGACAATGCAGGGTTCTAAATTGGCGCTCACTCTCAGCTCTCAGACACTCAACGTCCAGGCACATGGCAAGATAAGCTAGGTACTTGGCCACTGTACCTATCAAGGCCGGGGAAATAGAAGCGCCGAGCAGTTGGATGGAGCCAGTCACCTGACTGCGTCATGTCTCATCTCACGCTAGGACGGATATGGATACCGGCCAATTCTGGCTGTTGATTTCCAGAAGCCAGTGGATAATAATAGGGGTGATACATAGTACACCGCACATGCAATGGGAAATATTGATGATGAGATGCTCACTCTCGCTACTTTCGATACTACCTAATACTAAAGACCTAAGATGGATGACCTAATCGTGGCTATTTTGAGATACTTTGAGATATTTTGAGAGAGCCGCATTCCATGCTGCCGAATTCCGTACCTATTCTCGTACTACGGAGGATTAACACACGAGGCTACGGAGTACGAGCACAGCATCATGTGAAACCCGCGACTCAGACACGATGAATCAATCAACTCCGATTTGAACCAGCAGCAGCAAAAAAAAAAAAAAAGAGAGAGAGATGAAAATAGCCACACCCAAGTCATTCATATTTTCGTCGTCCAAACTGCTCTTCTTCTGACTCGCTCTCGTTCCTCGTCCTCGCTTCCACTCCTCAATCAATCCTGGGCCCCGCCCCTGCCTGCAGGACCTTAGTCAGCTATGAAACATGCATGAAACCTCCAATCTTGCGTGCTGGGCACTGAGGGGCTCCCGCCATCTCGAGCCTAATCTCGAGGCTTCGTTCCGTCATCCATACCAATGACCTAATCAAGACACGGTCCCGCCTCCAAGTTCTCGTCCGTGTACGAGTAGAACGAAATCCCACGCCAAGGGTCTTATCGTGATAGCCTAAATTTAACTTTGTTGGGCGCGGACCTGGATCAGCATCAGGAGCTCCGGGTAATAGGCTTTTACGAGGAGAATCGAGTAGCTTCAAGTGGCTTCAACCGACCGCATGTCACTGCGAATATACTGACCATGAGTCCACTTCATGGGGAGTGCCAGGTACGTATGGGGCATCTACAAGCTAGACCACCCCACTACTTGCAAGCCGAAAGAGCCAGGGACACTGATTGATGCCACCGTCCAGGCCTTACATCTGTCCGATAACAAAAAATGCATGAAAGAGGCTACCCATGCCAACGGCGTCTTCTGTTGGTTCCATTCCAAGCAGGTCTATGGGCTCTACAAGGGGTATAAACGACGCAATGCCAAGCTGGATGCATTGGAGAGAAAGCCCCCCTCTTACCTAAAGGCAACCAAGGTTCCTCTTGTGAACCAGACCTTTGAGGATATCAACGCGGTGCATTCCCATCTTTTCGACAGATATGTCCTCACCGGACAAGTCATCGACGCTCGCAGGCTTCACCATTCTCACTTCTATTCGGCCCAGCTCGATTTTGGGCATCAATCATACCTTGACAAGCTCAGCAGCAACCGACACATTATTCTTCGGTCTTTGGAGAGACTGGAAAAGCGGACTGCAGATGTGCTATACCAAAAGGAGCAATGGTTCGCCTGGGTGCGCCAGGCACAAGAAGACGAGGAGGCAACTCGTGACAAGGAGCAGAAAAAGATCAAACAGGAGGCTGCCTTGTTCAAGCGTCACCGAGACAAGCTACAGGCTAGACTAGAGCAGGCAAGACGAGAAGAGGAACAAAGGAGCCAGGATGCCTATCTTGAAGCTGCTTTCAGGGAGCGTATGGATATGTCAGCAGACGAATGGGAGAATGATGAGGCGTGGGACCCCATCAAAGACACGGACCACGACAAGCGCAACCAGTACATTAATCTGATCAAACACTTCCTCTGGATGGATGCTGCGGATATCGACAACAGCCAAGATGCTCCTCTAGTTGAGTCAAAAGCTCAGGCCCAGGCGGAGGAGGCTGCCGAGGACCAACAGGAGGAAAAAGGCCCAAAACTCTCCAGAAAAGCAAAGAAAAAGAGCAAGGCCAAGAAGAGTGCCGTCAAGCCTGCCGATCATGGCACTTCTGGCGCTTCCCCAACGGATCAGAGTGGACAAAGCAGGCTCGTGGCCATGCGGCAAAGCGAGGCCAAAAAAACAGACTCCGACCAACAGATGCCCGATAGGAACAATATTGAAACAGAACAGGAGATGAGAAAACGCCTGAGCCAGGGAGTCGACAAGAAAATGGACAATGCTTGGGGCTTCCATATCGTTGGATCGGTGCAAAATCCCTATGAGACGTTTAAGAAGACGGCACCGATGACCAACGACGAGATCGAGACTGCCATCAAGGATATTAGAGAAATCAAGTTGCTACTCTTCTGTCGTCTGTTGCTTGCACAAGCATCCATGTTGCCCGCTGCACTACGTGCTAGTAGCGTGCACGAGTTCCTCAACGATTCCGAGGTTTTCGACTCGGATTTGCGGGATATCTGTTTGAAGCTAGAAACCCCTTCTCTCCAGCAGATTCGAGATGCGTGTGCCGACTTTGCACGCAGAGATGATGCAGAGGAGGCTGGTGGCAGCGAAGCTATAGATGACAGCGGGTCGGATGATGAAGAAGCTTTTCGCGACAAGGTGGGCGACCATGGCCGTTATATGCACCTCCACACAGAGGAATGGTTCCTAAACGAGCTGGTCGGCCAGCCGCGCCAGGAAGCCACCTCCTCAACACAGAGATCTCGAGTAACAATTTGTGGTAAGAAGGTGTGGAATCACGCCAGTGAAAAGGCAATGTCCCGAGACGGCTGGCTGCAGTTCTCAATCATAGCCAAAGACTGCAGCTTTAAACATGCCATCCAACTCTGCCGGAATTGGGCTGAGTTCTCCGAACTGAATCTCCTTACCCTGTGGCAGTTTTTCCCTGCTTCTAATTGGGAATCTTGGGGCAGCAACAAGCTTATCCGGCAGTTGCTTGAGTTGCAGTTTTTCCCTTATTTTATTGATCTTGAAGCCCAGCGATACCGTCGTCGTTTCAAGGCCAGTGGGCGAGGTCAATTACGTCGCCAGCATGACGTGATCGAGACGAGGAACATCATTGTCGGCCACATGAAGCGCCGAGACCCAGTCACCCGCCGCTTCCTGCAGTACCTCACAATGAGGACTGGGGAGCTGCTGGTCCTGGTACGGGACGGCAAAAATGGCCGTGTCATAACGGCTCCTCCTGATGCGCATCTGTGGACTTATCGCAGGAAAAAGGGCATCGGAAGAGCCTCAAAGAATGAATGGCAGAATCTCCTAGAGGTGGGCCCTGATTACTTCGACATGACTGATTCACTGAGGGAATGGCGCTTTGGGTTCGATGACTTTTACGACGTCTACATCTGGGATTTGGTGCCTGATGCATCACCGCTGCGCATGTATAATGTCATCATCTCGGTGTGTTTCCTTTACCAAGTGTAGGAGTTACGTACGATGCTAACTGGACTGCGAACAGGAACTTCGCAAAGCATGGCGCTTTACCCAGCCTTTAGATATGTATGCTCACATGGAACCGCTCTTACGAACTTTGACTAGGGAGAAGGAAACGATGCGCACGCGCAAGATAAACCCTGGCGAACAGGTCGAGAGTCTCTGGGATGTTGTGACAGGCGATGACGTAGAATTCTGCCTTTACGATGCCAGAGGAACCGCCGTGACTTGGCCACCCAAGGATCCCAACAGCAGTGAACTTGCCAACTTCCATTACCTGTTCTACAACAAAGCCAATGTTGTAGAGGACGAGGTTTTATTCCCAGACGGACTGGCAGCTAACAGAGAAAGGCATTTCCGAGAAATAAGAAATGCCATCGATCGCTTTGAACATCCTATGCTCCCTAGTAGGCCGCGATATTTCGAAAGAGGGATGACGGCAATTCTTGAGGGGCAAGATCTCGAGACTACGCTTAATCAGGTGATGGATAGTGATGAGGGGAGTATCTGGGCCCTTCCAGCGATTTGGGAATCCGGCTTAGAGAAGCTCCTACAAGGAACTCTTTCAGCGGAACAGCGTCAAGTCCTTGAGAAGGCTGGGCTTGGCACTATCAAAGAAAGCCAATTGTTGGCCGATCGCCTCAAAAAGGTGGATCCCATGGAGCAGATGGAACGCGAAAGATCTATCGGTAAGCATTTACATATGAAGATTTATTCTTGCTAGGATTTGTATGATGAAGAAACTAACTATCCACTACCAGAGTTTAAGGTGGCGTTCCATCAGGCAGATCTTGAACCGGGATGTACCAAAAAGTATATACGAATCGAAACAGTCATCTCTACTATGCTCAAACTTGCTCCAGTGAAATCGGCCGATTGGGTTTATTACATCGCCGAGCTAATGAACTGGCTTGATGTCCATGTCGCTGATGATGACTACTATGGAGATTTTGCTTCAGACCCGTGGTCCCACGGTTTCATTGTTCAAGACATGGTACAAGCTTTCTCGGCTATGGCCTTGTTCTTCCCAGAAGTGGGTGTGGTTGCTCATGTGACGGAATTTCTCAAATTTGAACCGCTTGAGCAGTTCAGAAAGTCTCTCCTATTTGACCCACGAGAACGAAACAAGACCCGGCCCGACCGAAGGACCAGAACAAGCTTCAAATTTCGCGATGTGAAATTCTGGACCGAGTGGAACGCTGTTCGGGAGCAAAAACAGCACTTTTCAGATATTTTCCCGTTCGATTGGAGCGTCGCTATCCGCCCCATCATTGCCAAATGTGAGTCACATCTGTGAGCTCCAACAGAAGTAATTGCTAACATGTCGCAGTATATCGAACGGGCATCATTGCTCCGGCACATCTCCAGAATGTTCCAGAAATCGTCGCAGGTGTGGCTACAGCAATGACTGAGCCTCACCGCCCCGACAAACTGGATCTTTTCATCAGCTATTATGACCCTCACAACCGATTTCCAACAACGTTCCCCCACTTTGCTGGTCCGGATAATTGGCCGAAGATACTTCCTCATGCTGAGGCTTTTGCAAAAGAGCACCAAAATGCTCGCTTCGCCCTTCTCCGAATCTGGACGGCGCCGCACTTTTACCCGCTCATGCTGGGGGCAAGTAATCGACAAGGGAACAGCTTCCTCGATAGTGTCAGCCGACCATGGGAGTGGAGGTTTGTGAGTAAAGATATTCCGGGTAGCGAGTTTAGCATGCATAAGACCATTACAAAGGCGTTGGCTCATGCGAAAGAGCAGTTTGGAGACCGAGTGGTCGTGAGGGGTGATTTGGTCCTTGTCATGGGAGAAGACGCTGCTGACCTGTTTAAATACTGCACGGCTGCGACGTTTGCTATTCAGACGAGGCCGTGGCTGAGAGAGATTGATCTGTGGAAGAGTTTTATCAATGTTGATTTGGATTTGTTGAAGGAGTTGGATCCTGTCTGGCTGGATTAACGTTTGCTATATCTATCGGCATTTATGATATGGGCCTGGATGTTCTAGATTGTTTGCAGCTTGCTATATACCGCACCAGGTCTTTTGAACGGCATGATTGTTTACGTATGAGATATATACTATTCAAGATACAACAGTGATGCACTATGGACTGTGACTGCGAATCTGACAATACAAGTGGCTGACGCCGAGAAAATTGTCAATTTATGGTCGGACTTTTATGTGGCTTTTGCGTTTATGTTCCAAGAATATCGGATAATCCAGTCTACTTGACCCAGAACCAATTTATGTTGGCAAAGGTATTGGGTTATAAGCTTCAGTTTAATTACATTGTATCGCGCTTGTATTCAATATTGGGGCCGATGATAACGAGTGACTAGGTTAAATTATCTGCCTAATGAGTGACTATCTAAGCTACCAAAAGAGTGTAGTGAAGTGAAGCGAACAAGTAACCATTCAAATTGTCGAAAGAGTGTAATGAAATGAAGTGAAGTGAACCTAATGAATGAGTATTCGAGTTGTTGAAAGAGTGGCTGTAAAAGGTGTAAAAAGAGTGTAAAAAGAGTGTAAAGAAGTGAATCTATCTATGTATGAACCTGAGTTAACCGGCTCCCAAATTGGATCACGATTGCGGTCCATGAACCATGTAGTAATCATTCTGTCCAGGTTAGTTTCGGTGTCGGCGTGCACTCCCCTGATAGACACGTACCTTCAATCCTCGCATCACTGATCTTCTCCCTATAGGAAAAATACTTCGCCGGTATAGGGGAAGGAAGCAGTGGTAGAAGTTGCTTCAGTATTTCATCGTAATGCGTTCTCATTGTCTCGTCAGTTCTTACTTCTTCAATGAAGAAGGGCTCTCCGGTGACCTTATCAACTCTCACTGCGCACGACATATCGGCCGAGCCCTCCTTGATGAGTAGCTCACACAAATTGATATTTCTCTTTCGAATAGCTGTGCATAAGGGTGAGTGGCTATAGTCATCATTCAAGCCGGTCGCGTCAGCTTTACCCTTGGTTAGCATGATTTTGACGGTTTCAACAGCATCAATGGTGCTACCATGACCGAAAATATACATATCCAGAGGGAGATCGTTTCCTTTATCCCTGATGTTGATTCCTTCAGGATAATGCTTGATGAGAATTTCAATGATGTTTTTGTTATTATTTCTCACGGCCTGGTGGAACACGGTTCGTCCATGTTCGTTTTGGTGACGTAGATGATCTTCAATGCCGGGTTGTTCGCATAGAAAGCGAACTATTTCCACGTGGCCTTCGTAAGCCGCCTCTCCGACTGACTGGTGTGTATGAAGCTGTTCCTTTCGAGTTTCTGCCCATTCTCCCTTATCGCCTCTCAGCTTCAAGCGATTCTTTCTCAGGATTGCTCCTCTCAAATCCAGATCGTTATTGGTCTTAGGCGGCTGGAAAAGCCGTTTGATCAATATGAGGAATCCATGACGAGCTGCATGACAGAGGATTCCATTCCCATGCTCCACCAAATGTTGACACAATTCTTCACGTCTAATCAAGAAATCGAATAAATCTTCCCATTCATTCGCTACAACGCCATGCAATACTCTGAAATCTGACCAGACTTTTACCACATCCATGATAAACGGCGTGGAGCGTAGATTCACCCCAAGGACCTCGTCCCTCAGAATATCGTGGATAGTTGAGATGCAATTTCGCTCGATTAGCTGCTTGACAGCAAACCAAAGAGAGTCGGGAACAAGGTTCAAATTATGGAGTTTAAGTAGGCCAGTCATGTAAGCTACTGGAGCAAGAGCAGCAGCTACAACGACGGGGTCAACTTGTGACATAACTTCTAACGATTTGAATGCGTTAGAACCAGAGCAGTTCGACCTTGTCCACTGCACAACCCAGTTTTCAAGACGCTGAGAGCCGGGAGTGCATAATTTGATAAAAGTTGCTTGATCAAGCCACAGTTCTTGTGAAGTGTCTGACATATGGGCTGCCCAGTACGAAGCAGCATAGGTAAAAAATCTTCCGAGCCCAACTTTGAACGGATTGAAGATCTCTAATGAATCGGCTGTATCTTCGTCATCGTCAAAAAAGCCGTTAAACCCACGGAGATGTTCATCTTCATGAGCAGTCTTGAAGCTCGAGGAAAGATCAATTCTCTCACATTCATCTAAGAGGAGATATTTGACGCAACGTCTGAGGAGATTGCTGTGTAATTCAGCCTCGCGTGAGATAGCGCCTGTTTTCCCATCTCGTTGAGCAACCTGATTCCACTCTGATGGTGGAGCCTGTAAAATGAGCTCTTTTAGAGACTGGTGGACAAGACGAAGTTGAATTTGTTTTCCACCATCTATTTTTATGGTGCTGATGAAAGGCCGGATGAGCTCAAGGAGGTTCAAAGATTGGGCATACTCTTCCAGCTCATCTATGGTAATATGAGTGTTGTCATTTATATCAATAAACACAGTGTAAACAAGCTCGTCTAGAGATAGAGGCCTCTGGGCAACTGCGAGCGTCTCCAGAGCTCTCTTGAGACACTTTTCATTGTGTTGCTGACCCGCGCACATCTTTTCAAACAGAGCCCAATATAGGTTGGTGAGGGTTTTATAAGAATGAAGGCGCTTCAGCTCAGTCTCCATGAGTTTCAAGCCCTGTATATGAAGAGTTTTAAGAAACTCAAAAGCGATTCGCAGCCAAATGGCGCAGCCGTTGGCTCTTTGAGAAAGCTCGTCGGCCACTCTATCACGAATGTCTTCCTGGATCTTGAACTTGGTGGCGAGGTGCTTGGCAATCATTAAACTTCTCTCATGCGTCAAACAAAGATCAATTCGGCTGGCGCTAGGCGGCAAAGATTGCTGAATCTCGTCATCATATCGGGAAGAAATGAAAATCTTCACCCGAGCATTTTGTTCGCTGAGCTCACGGAAGAGGGATAGCAGTTCATCTCGAGGAGTGAAATGACATTCATCCAAGCCATCCAAGAAAATAAAAGCCAACTTTTCTGAAGAAGAGAGAGTGTCGTGTAAGAATTCGCGCAATTTAATGGCGGACTGCGTTGCATCCACTTGGCCAGCAGAATTGTTCTCCTCATACCAGATTTGGAATCTGTCCTTTAGCGCAGGCTCCCGTTTAAGCAATTGCCATATAAGACTTCTGTAAATATTGCCGAGATTTGTAGTTTCTTGATCATCTTTGCAGTAGTAAGCGCAGACGTATTGCTTTTCAGGAGCTTGCTCCTTAAGGACGTCAACAAGGTAAGCGGTTGTCATGGTTTTTCCACAACCCATGTCTCCAAATAAGACACAAAAGTTCGTATCGCGTGAATTCAATTTCCAGTAGGAAAACTTATCATCAGATATGATCCATTGGCACGCATCATCCGTACGAACCCGTAATTCTTCATGATACGCGATTTCATTTTGTCTGTTGGCATCAAGGGTATCACGAACTGCCATGTATTTAGTCCGAGAGATCTTAGGATCTGGTGAGAAGTCAGCACTTACTCAAGTTCTCTATTTGCTCCTTTCTAATTTCTCCCATATTGACGAAAATTTCTGAAACGACGAGGTCCTTTAAAGTTTGAGCGTGGGTATTGAAAGACGAGATAATACCGGAGAGTTCCGATTTTAAGCACTTTAAAGCGACGCGTAGTATGAACCCAGGCTTTTTGAACATAGCCATAGTTTCGAGGTAAAACTGTAAGAGGTCGTTGTATATAGGAACTAATGCCTGCAGGAAGTCAGTGGTGACATCTATATATGCATATTTCATTACAACTGACATTATATATACCAGGCGCTTTGTTTTGTAAGTAGGCCACCCCACTGTACCGTTCGATCACTGGGATACGTTGGAAGAAGAGTTCAATATCACCTGATATTTCATCAATAGCACCGCAGATGGCAATGACGATCTACGATACGAAGTGTCAGCTTTTCATGAGCGTATATCAGAGCTGTTGATTATATGTATTGATATAAGCAGAGAAACTGCAGTAACACATAAAACCTCGAGAAGAGGAGAGAAGTCATGTGGGGAGAGAAATAGGAAGAGGGAAAGGAGGGGGGGGGGGAAGGGCAAAGGGGGACGTAAAAGCAATTGACATACAGAGTTGATGACTTTGATAAGACCAAAAGCATTCCCCACAGTTGGTTCTCCGTTGACAAAAGGGATAAAAAAATCGAGGGTAATTCCAAGCCCCTCCAGAAACGGACGCACAATCAGCAATCCTCTCCTAAGAAGGCACTGGTCTTGATGTTCTTGATCAGTTTGTCTTAGCTTCTGGAAAAGCTCTTCGATATTTCCCACCCCTTCTAATTCCTTTTTCTCATCTTCACTCAATGAGGATAATGCTTGGTGATAGGGAGAATCAAACGTTTTCGAGCTGTCTACGACAACTTTAGAGGAGATACCGCCGTCGTCATGAGCTAGAAGCGCTTTGATAGATTTTGGCCACGAAATTCGCATGCATGTTCTCCTCTGGTTAGATGACTGTATTAGAAATGGCATCAGCCTGTGTTTCTTTTTATTGCGCCCCCTTTTGTTTCCCAGAAAAAAGGGGAAAAAACGGAGGGAAGAATTGTATTACCTTTGAAGGTTTCTTCGTCCCATCCCCTCCTTGGCTATTTGACCTTTGGGGAAGTCGAGTCATTTTGGATTATATGTGATAAACAATGGCCGATTGGATTGTTTCCGTAACTGCAACGAAGAGAAACACTTTTCAATATGAAGGCTATTTAAGTTTGAGAAGGATCTATTAAGAATCGTCGAGCAAGCAATAGAAATCATGAAGGAAAGGGGTGACTATGGTCACTCCGATTGCAACGAGAACGCGGGGATGCCTTCATGTGTAACGAATGAGCCAACAACCAACGCATTGTTTGTTACACACTTTAGTCTTTTGTTCAATCATATCGATAGAGGAAGCGCCCAAAGGTTGTTTAGGTTGAGAGCGATTTCAAATTATCTAGGTGGAGAATATGTAACCCTTCGGACATGCGAGATCCCGCCTGCTCTCCCAGTCTCTAGCCAATAAAAAGCAGAGAGTATCCAGTTGGTAGCCGGTGGCGAATACCATGAGATGTATTATATTTCATTTTTCGTTTTGGAAAATGGCTCTATCTCAAGTAAGAAGTGCCGGACGATCTTTGGAGCCTGCCAAAGCAATCCTAATGACCGAGTAGATAGAGAAGGACTATGCGACTACTTTCTATATTACGTTTGTTCAAGGATAAACCCCAAATAGACTACTAGAATACCTTAATTGAGAAACATCAGTCATAATATTGAATCCTTTTTCTCATTAGCCAACCCCTGAATGCAACAAAGTAACGCCAGGGTTATACAAGTAAGATTGATCGTTCTCTGCACTACCTATATGGTAACTAGGATGGTTACATGGTACACCCCCTGAGAGAGAGACAATTGCTAGCATTGTATGAAAAATGAAGAAAGAACGATTAACACGCTATTGCTAACTAGTAGTGTTCCTCGGCACCTGACTGTGCATTTCCTCCATAAGATTTCAGGTTCTTGTCCGCTGCTGGTTTTTAGTGAAAGGTCTATTTCAGTTGCACTAATTGCAGTAGCTTGAATGCTGAAGTTGGTCACATTTGTAACCTTGTGAGGAATAGGAGGACCTATGTCGTCGTGACAACATTCATTGGGGATATAAGCACCTGGTTAGTTGCGAAGTTGTTCGTCAATAACTTCTACAAAATTATCAACCTTCTTGATCACATATCCGTAGTAATCGAAGGAGTCGCCGTCTCTGAGCACGTTGGCGTCGATATGCCACAAGTTATCCAAACTTAATAGAGGTATCTGAAAGTGTGGCTGCCGGAAAGTAACATAGAGAAACACTCCATCATTTTTCAGCACTCGGTGGACCTGAAAGGACGGTCAAAAAATTGAAGTCGGAAACTTTCTACTTAATAAGGAGACTTGCCTCTTTCATGTATTTACTAGTATCCTGTTTGACTTGGTTGGGGGGGCTCCAAGGACTGCCGTAGATCATGACATCCAATGTCCCCTTATCGAAGGCAACGTCGATAGATTTGTCGGGAATATCAGCCATATCACGTACGTCCATATGCTTCCACTCGATTCCTTCTATTTTGCTGTGGCGCTCAGCCATAAATTCAACAACGACTCGAGAGAAATCGACGCATAGCTGGTGTTTATAGCCGCGAACAGCCAACTCAGCTGGGATAACCTGGAGGGAGAGCCAGTTAGTAGCTGAAATCAGTCAGTTTTAGATTTCATGGTGACTAACACTATCTCCTGACCCAAGATGCAGGATCATTGGGTTGTCTTCTGCTTTGAGACTCTGTTGGCTAAACAGATTATCCTGGAAGAAAGTCTTGAGCTCAGAGAAGGAGCGGTACCACTCGTGTGTTGGCTTCTCTCCATCGGATTTCGAATAGCCATTATCCCAATAGCTGGAATAAGCCAGGGCTTGTTCTTCATTGAATGCCATTAAACAGTGATAGTGAAAATTGAGGTCTAATAAAACGTGTATTGGTGAACTTGCTTGAAGCTGATGGCGGGGTCAATTTTCGATGACCAGATATTAATTTACACGTGACTGGTGTAACCATTGACAAATATCTATCCAGAGGATGGAATCTGGGCGACGTCGAGAGAACTTCATAGCAAGGAGTATGACGACTATTTGACCGACATGGCTAGTATAAATCATGTTGGAAGGAGTGGGTTGGTCACTTCGAACAGAGGATGTCAGGCGCAAAAAGCCCTGTCCTGTTACAAAGGGGAAAACCTCATTCAACTGATAATTTACTGGGTAGATATTCGTTGACAAGAAAATAACCTCTTTTTGAGCTTTGCAATAGTCCCAGGGTGACAAAGCCGAAAAAAGCCAACATTCCAAGAAATCATGTGCCTCGCGGCCCAACATCTATAAACCAAGTTAAGGGTTAGTCGAGGGGCTTCAGGAACAACTCATGTTGGAATGTGGGCAAATTTCCGCCTTTGTTACGATACATCCTGCAATGCGACTAGGCTCACACGGGCCTAGCTGCAAAGCTCCTAAAGCAGCGTGTTTTCTTTGTCATCACATAGCTATTTGTAGCAGCCGTTGCGGCATTTTCCTTTGTATCAATATAAGGCTCTGTGTAACCTCAATCGTATGCTCTATCTGACTAATCTAAGCTTTCCAACAACTCATTAGTGGCCAATTAGCCGTTCGGTAACCGTTAACTGAGGTCCCTGATCAAGCCTACTCAGGTTAGTAAGGTGGACTGCCTTGGCTGAGATACACTATTAACGCAGACCCTTGTTACGAAATTTTGTATAGGCAGATTTTATTATAAAACTGGATGTTGATGATATCTGTATCATCTGACAGAGACACGCTCATCTGATAACAGATGTTACACACATGTGAGGCATTTTCAGGCTGGTAATACGAACATAGCATAGACAAGCTATTGAATTATCCGGGTGTAACACAAGCAACCAAAAAGGCAGCCAGAGTGAAATTTATAAAATATCTTCACCAGCAATAATTGCTATTGTGGTAATTATCCTTCAAAATCATAGTAGCAGATCTCGTTAGGAAAATAAAAGTATTTTTATTTAAGGAGGGAAATAGGTGTGTTGGGTTATTCCTCATGCAATGGTTGCCCCTGTGTGAGGGGTTCGCTGTCAGATCGGAGATTCTGGTCCGGTAGCATAAAAATTGCTGACGCAGAATTAGTATTGGGTATCAACCTCTTTAGTTACCCTTGACTCTTGCATTAATGTAATATCTCTGATATTGAATTGAGGAATCCTTTCTCGTAAGATTATGTTTTGTACTATACTTGCCTTTCTCTGTTCCTAGATTGGAAGTAATTTGCTATCTGGGATACCATTTGCACGGCTGGAGAGTCAAGTTCCATTCATGTTATAAGGGAATAGAGACTATATTGAATATATATATACCTCTAACTAAAAGATGCAGTCTTTTCGCCCAGCTTGTCGTTCCTATGTCTTACATGTGTACTGGACATGTAGCGACTGGCCATTGCTCAAACATGCTCCCTGTGAACGCATATTTTTATAAAATTTCCGAAAGGCAAAGTTGGTTAATTGTCTCATATATCTGTTGAGCGGTACCTGCACGCTGCTGCCAGCACATAGTGATAATATCAGAGCACAGCACCGCTGACAAGTCAGGAAAAACCCCGGCTTCGTAACTTCTTTCAACTTCATCTTCCTCAAGCTCAAAGAACGGTGGGTTGCCGGTGAAAATAAAGTAAAATACAGAGCCAAGAGCAAATAAGTCTTCGTTTAAGCTTGGCGGCTTGCCTGGGCGCCACTCCGGATCGGGAGCTCGGTATCGGGATCTGGGGCAGACGGAGGCACAGGAACCGTTTATCGATGAGCCACTGAAGTCAGCGATCTTTAAATCGAGTGATGCGTCCAACAGAAAGTTATGTGGACCAACATCACAGTGAAGAATGTCGGATGCATGGAGGAGTTGCAGGCCTTCAGCCGCCTGTCGAGCCCATTGGAGCTGCTGCGGCCGTGAAATATCTTTATAATGGTTTTCAATGTACTGTTGCAACGTGCCGTGTAGCATGTACTCCATTACCATTACATGCTGCACAGAGTCCCAACTTCGAAGCTTCACTAGGCGCGGGTGTTCGCCTAATATTCGATATATTTTCGCCTCGGTGATTAGGTCTTGCACACAATCCCCTCTGCTAGGATCATCCCATGGTGTTTTGACAATATCACCATTTGGCAAGCGCTCCACGATTGAAGTCACGCCAGCAGCCACAAATTCGCCTTTACCTTGGATGATGCGGGTAGCGGGAGGCAAAACGAATTGGACAGGAATGGGTGGCTCATTGGTCGGCATAGCCCTTTCCACGTTAGTTTGTTTCTCACATAGGGTTGGCTGACTTACTTGATGCTGTATTTATAATGATGATTTGAGAATAGAAGTACCGATACCAGTTCAGTTGCGGGGAGCGTTCAATGCCGATGACTGACATAGATATATATAATAAAATGTGAAATAAACAAAGTTGGTGATAGATACTAGTGGGGCAGCGACGACTGTATCGCGTCAGGGAAGCACGGATATTGCAGCACAGCTCTTTGTATTCGGCCATACCAAAGTTGTGTTGGTGCATCCTCGACACAATGCGGCTATCCCTTAGCTGAGTAATGCAACACTGGCATTTTTTCCAATGGCGACCCAGCGTTATTGACCATCATCTCTTTCTTAGTCTCAAAACTGAGGATAATGATTCGCCGACTCAACGCTGTTAGCTTGTTCGACTGGTGATACGCGGAGATGCCAAAGATGCCCTAATCTCGTTTTGATGTGTCAAGACCGACAATATCGTAGTGACAGGATTGCAGTAGATTGGGCTGTCGAGTACGGACACGCAGCTGTTGTCAAGATACTTCTTCCTGTAAGAGCCAGTCTGGATGTGAAAAGCCATTCTAGTGCCTCAGACGAAACGACCTACTGTATATAGGTACTGAGAGAGTATAGCATCGAAGGGAGAAGAAACTCTTAACTTCTACATGGTTTTTTTTATATTCGTGGCTCGACGTTGGAGTAGCCACAATGAAAGCCCTACTGCTCTATTTTGGTCTGAATATCGGAGTCACAGTGTCCTTGATACAACTAAGGTATCTCAGGCCTTTCAAACAGGAATTGACACAAAATATTTATATAATACGTACCGGCTTGTGATCGGTTTATGGATATTTGTCTTATGACACGCATTGAATGTTTCTTGAATTTGTCGTAGCAGAATACCTTGTGACATCCGATCGCATTCATCGAGCGCATCGATGATGCAGTATTTTTGACCAGTGTTTTTGTCTGCTGCCACCGCCATTAGTGCGGCCCAGAGAGCTTCGAACGACTTAAATAGCTCTGCACTACGCTCTTTATACTTTGTCATAAGGTATTCGAGAAGCTGCGGGTGCTGTTGAATGAATTGAAGGAGAAGTCCTCGAACAATCGAAGTGGCTGTTTTTTGCTTATCGAAGCTCGAGTCACAGGAGAAGTATGCCAACGTTTTCCCATCGGCCGTAAAAAAAACATTGAATAACTCGTCGGTAGGTAATATAACCATGATCGATTATCCCATTTCTGGATCGCCATGGAGCCACAGGAGATTGCTTGCTGGGCTCTCTTCCCACACTTTCTGAGATGAGCCCAGCCAAATGGTGATCTCTTCTGTGCCAAGTATCCACTCGCAGGTGCCACGAGCGCGATCTCCTTTCTTGTGTTTGAACGCAATTCTGTCTTCTTGCAGATCAGTCAAAAAGAGATCGTGTAGGCAGACTTCAGCCTCGGGGTTCTATTTCAGTGCATCTTGACACTCTGTTAGCAGGGTTGGCGCTGAGCGAAGAGGGAATTTGCGTGCATGATCCGTAATAATCTCTCTTGCTACAGCCACAATTAGCAAGAGCCAAAAACGGAAAGCTTGTAAAACACACGATCTTGCCGACGGCGAATAATGTCCTTGGCATTGATGCACATCTCAGAGATCGTCGTGGAAACCATTAAGAATGATCAGTTTGTGGGGCCGCGATACTTGTTTATCTTCAAGTGATTGGTCTGGAGTGCATGTCTCTCAACGCCTGGGATACAGGCAGACTCCTCGCTCACGATTTTGTGAGATTTAGCCTTGGCTACAAGCATCGGCGTGTCCTGCTCACTTACCATTCCTTTTATCCTTTCGCTGACTCCAAATCATCGCCCATAACCTGCTTCATAGAGCTCATTAAGCTCATTAAAGCAGGAAGCAGGTACTGATTGTTTGTTTATCAGTCGGCGGATGCTATGTAACTTGTCCAGCAACAAGGGCTTGTCGAAATCGAGTTCCTTGGTGATTCCATCATGTGAGCCTGCAAATGTCGTGAATTCGTAACAGATGCAAGAAATGGCTGCCACTTTGTGTCTCTAAAAGAGGTTCCAAGAAATACTATACCTACAATTGCCTTCAATAGATACTGGAATCTCCCCACGACCAGTCCACATTTGATCCGAGGCCATGTAGCGCGATAATCCTGCTTTAATTAAAAGTAATCTGTCTCCGGATCAGTCATCAAATATTATTTTCTCGACGTCGCCGACTTAGGGGGCACTAGTAGCCGGTCCGGGATACAATATCTCAAGAGGTTGTCGAGCGCGGCTCTATGGTAACATTATTATAACGCTCATTTGGTATAATACATCCTACAAACCCGGTGAGAAGACACCTCCCGCAACCATTTGGAATAAAACTTTGAGATAAGGGCTATTTATTCTTGTGAACAACTACAGCCGCAAGTGCACGAGGCTAGTAGTAACGGCTCGAATGAGGATGAGTCCGGTTTTTGTTGGTCCATGGCTAGGAGTTCCCCGGCGTAGATCCTGCAAGTTGGGGCTTTCGACACTCGGCTGCTGAGCCGCTATCGATAATGTAATAGATAGTGGAGAATATCTGTTAAGGGAGAACAAGTCGTTTGTGCATTTTCCCAATTGGACCTAGGATAAACCGAGATATCAAAAGTGAATAACGATGGAACTTCGCTCGTGAAAGGCAGGTTGAGAACAGCCGCCCATGCGGAGTAAGCATGATGACGGAGTGTCCAAGAAGAGGTCCCTTTGGGCATGAAGCATAGCGTAGCATCGAATTGCATATTCCAAGTCTTGACTATGATTGAGGCATGGGTAAGTGATATATCAGAATTGAAAGAACTGCAACAGCTAAGCTCTGCGAATGCTTGTAGATGATCATCTGCTGAATAGTACAGCATTTATACAAAAGGAGAGGGCAATTTTTAAGAAGCTTTAGGTAGCAGAAGAGGGAAGAGATAGCGGTATACCCAGACTAGACCACTCTACCTGACGATAGTAGCCAAATGAAACTGCCGTTCCAGCAAAAGAATAGCAACAAGTGATAAAAGAGATTCTATATATGATTGCCACCCTAGATGAATGAATATCTTGTGTCTTTTCCACGCGTAATGGCCACGGATGTGGATTACCTTGGAAAAAGTTCCTTGGGATCTGGAAGGCTGGTGCTTGTCACAACAAGATCTTCCTCCCCAGTAGAATCTCACTCCACAGTATATTTTCCCCAACTGATGTTCACAGGGTGAAAAGTCTGATTCATTCTACTGAGACACGTAGTAATAGGCCCCAGAGCATAGTGCGATCAGCCATGGCATCTTACTAGATGTATTATTCCTGCTGGTCATCTGCAGCCTGTTGGATGAGACATTAGAGGAGCCGGCTTGTCACTTGACTGAGTTTGTGTAATATTGCCCTCCGCTTGTCATTCATATCATATTCACTGCGTAGCCGGTGTAGGTATGCGACTCGGCCACGATTGGCTATCATCGCTCGCGGGTAACTAACCGGATTGCGAAATTATGTGGCTTGTATTCCGTACTACCACAACACATTATTGGGAGTGTGCTGGCGACATCTCAGATCATCCTGCTGGATCCTGGGCTGCTGCCCCGCTTCTCCCTTGCAGCAGATTAGTCTGCGGAATCAGAATCATTGACACACAGCCCAAATGCATAGGTCAGCCTCAAAATTGGCAGATCGTGTATAGTATTGTCCTAGACAAGCCAATGGGCGTCCCAACACTACGCTTGCTCGCCTAAGAGATACCTTGGCGGAACATTGTGCATAATTTCCTGAATTCTCTTACTATGGCTGAAGTTGCGCTTCCTAGAGACAGTGTACGCCTCGCTTATCTCAAGAATGCTTTAGTACCTTTATAAAACTGGAAGACTCGATGCTAGCCAAAGAGATCATACTGATGGCTCGCGAGCCCAATGGGTATAACAGATAGCCCTCAATTCCACCTTGTGAGTGAACAAACAGCTAAATAGTACTACGCAGATGCCTGAAATTGTGCCCCGTAGAGGCCACAGCTATCTTTAGCACTCCTTGCGCAACGATGTACTAATAGACAGCTGCCTAATATCCCTATGCTACTGATTTTCATTCTGAATCGCGCTGCTCCTCTGCCTGGCTCCTTACATCGTGTAATGTAGATCCGAATGCCACTAATTTTAAGGAGGGAGTGGCTGTTCTACTGTTCCGGAATGTTAACGCCACAGCTGAAACTTGCTACATGGCAGAGTAGCCAATGGATTGAGGTGCGGTTCATCACTATGCCCGATCTTCCAGGTAGATGATAGCGGCAGCTTTGGCGGTATGGTTTGTTGATTTGATGTGATCTAGTGAAATAAGAAGACACGCACACAACGAGAAGGGGAGAGAGGGAGATGGCAGCTGAGGCGTGAATTGGTATATCCTACTGTCGGTGAGGTCGCCCTACGTGACTAGCCTGTTGTACAAACATATTATAATAAGGAGGTTGACTTCGTGACATGCAGGGGGGCATGTATTGCGCATGACTGCATCAAAGCCCCGCCAATCTTTTCCATGATAGAAGAACTGCAATTGGAACTGAATTTGTCAATTTGCATAATGACGTATTGGCGTCTTGATTCCACCCAATGTTTTACTCTTGGGAGTGATGTGGTGAGCTGACATTGCGTTACACGATCCTCACAAACAGCACACTCAATACTCGTAGTGATGGGTTGTTAGCCCCTTGCAGCTTCGTAGCGGCATTTCTCGGAAGTTGGAGCCGGAATGCCATCAAGTGCTTGCCGCGTCAATCGTGCCTAACCCGTTGGGTCGTGACGGGACTAGACTCAAGGGAATATTACTGCCTTGTCATGGTGCTACGAATACCCTGTTTCACAAACCAATGATATCATTGCTAGACTTGTAGTACCAGAGATTCTGAAACCTCTCGTATACATTTAAGCTGGTGCAGTTCAGCTAGGGTATTTCTTCAGTCTGTTCTGTCCCTAAGTCAATCACAGATTTCTCAAATTTTTCCTGTATCTGATATTTCTTTTCACATCACATTTTGGCAACAGGTAGGGATACAGCAATGACTCTCAATGAAAGTGATACGGCTGGTAGCCACAATCGTTTCAATGGTGCCTCCATTGCCCAGCCTGATGAGATAGGTCCCCCTCGCTTGGGGGTGGCGACCAACAAATGTATAGAAAGAGAACCGGAATTGCAGCAAGAACAGCAGCATCAGCTCAAGTACTGGATGGAGCATTTGATTTCGAGCCGTCCTGCAGAGTTCATATGCGATATGCCACGCCCTAACATTTTGTCCGGCCAAGTTGATCAAGAAAGTTTGCAGATCAAAGGCCCATTATATGATAAAATACACCAATACTGCGAATCTCGCGGCGTTACTGCTTTTGTCGTACTATTAGCGGCTTTCAGGGCTGCTCACTACCGACTGACAGGGGCAGAAGACGCTACAATTGGCGTTCCCAATGAGAGCCACTGGATTGAGGAATCGAGAAATGTGGCAGATGTTCTGAACAAATTTCAATGTTTTCGTCTCATTATTGATAATGAAACCTTTGAGGATCTAATAGATCAAATTAAGGCCACGGCTGCTACTATGAAAGCTAACAGAGATGTCTCGGTTGAGAAGCTCGCTGCGCTTTTGGATCATGGAAGAGATTTTTCCCTCCAGCCGCTCATACGAGTCGCATTTTCATTCCATTCTCAAGATATCCACCCGCCAAAGACTTCCATGAATTATGATACAGATCTAAGCTTTCAAATATTTGACACTCATAACACTTTGAAGTGCTGTGTTGCATTTTCAAAGGATCTCTACGAAAAGAGGACAGTGAACAATATTCTCACCATTTTTCAGAAGGTAATTGAGGGTGGCTTACATGAACCAACGGCACCTATCAAAACGATAAACCTTCTGAAATCTGAAAACTTCAATACACTTGACAAGATGGGGTTGCTTCGAGTCGAAAGAACTGATTACCCTCGCGAACTGAGTGTGGTAGATGTCTTTCAGCAGCAGGTCACCGCCACCCCTACTCGGACAGCGATTAAAGACCGCTCTGGCTCTGTAACATATACTCAGTTGGATGAAAGATCAAACAAAATTGCCTCTTGGCTCTTGGGACAATCCTTGGCACCAGAAACGCTGATTGGTGTTCTGTCATCAAGATGTTCTGAGACTGTTATCGCCTTTATGGGAATCCTCAAAGCAAACCTTGCATATTTACCGCTGGACACGAAGACTCCAGATTACCGGATGAAGGCCATTATATCTTGTATTATGGGCAGAAAGATAATTCTCCTGGGTCCTGAAACGGAAGCGCCTGCTGACCCGGGTGAGATCGAATATGTACGCATTTCCCAAGTCCTTGATGGTGCGAGTAAGAACAACGACATCTCAAGCGAACCAATTGGTCATATTTCACCCTCCGCTACAAGTCTTGCTCATGTCTTGTTTACTTCTGGCTCGACAGGCCAGCCAAAGGGCGTCATGATAAATCACCGCGGCATTGTACGGCTCGTTAAGCAAAGTGGTATTATGACATATGTTCCTCCAGGCGGCGTTACAGCTCATATCTCGAACATAGCTTTCGACGCTGCGACTTGGGAGATTTATAGTGCGATCTTAAATGGTGGTAAACTGGTCTGCATCGACGAGATGACAGTACTGGACTACGCTTCCATGAGTGAGATCTGTATTCGTGAGAACGTTCAGACTGCACTATTCACGACGGCAGTTTTCAAGGAGTATGCTCGAAATGCTCCAGAACTAATGGCCTCTCTAAGCGCTGTTTTTGTTGGCGGTGAACGCCTTGATCCCAACGACCTTCCTCCCTCATTGCGAGCAATAGCTGGAAAGATCATCCATTTGTATGGACCAACGGAAAACACGACGGTCAGTACAATGTACTGCTTGCAACGAGCAGAGTATTGTAGTAATGGCGTGCCTATTGGGCGTGCCGTCAGCAACTCTGGCGCAGTTGTCATGGATTCAAAGCAGTGTCTGGTCCCGTTAGGAGTCATTGGGGAGCTAGTTGTATTCGGCGACGGTCTTGCTAGAGGATATCTAAACCCTCAGCTAGACGAGGGACGCTTTGTATTGATCCAAATTGGCGATGAATCTGTCCGAGGCTATCGAACAGGCGACCATGTGCGCCAACGCCTAGATGGGCAATTGGAATTCTTAGGGCGCATAGATGGACAGGTCAAAATAAGAGGACAGCGTGTTGAGCTTGGAGAAGTTGAATGCGCCCTACGGAGCCATAAGCTTGTTCATGACGCTATTGCTGTTCTTCACTATGGCGATACAGATGGGAACTCGGACGACGCTCGCATCGCCGGATTTGTCACAACTAGCGCAGAGCTTGAGGATGAAGCTCAGAATGGTGACGAATCTCAGATTGTTTCCATGTGGAAAGATCGATATGATGCTGACTCGTATACCGGATTCAATGACATTCGACCGGAGGCTTACGGAAGAGATTTTACTGGTTGGACATCTATGTTTGACGGAAAAGACATAGATAAGGCTGAGATGAATGAGTGGCTTGACGATACGATAGCCACGATCCTCAGTGGCGGGCCTCCGGGCCATGTGCTTGAGGTTGGTTCTGGATCTGGCATGATTCTTCTTAATATTCTCGACGGTCTGCAGAGTTATGTGGGACTCGACCCCTCCGAACGAGCCAACAATCTCATTGGAAAAATGTCGAAATCGTTGCCCGAGCTAAACAACAAGGTGACTATGTATAAGGCCACAGCTGCAGATGTTTGCCGGTTGGAAAAAGCTGCTGCCCCGCCTGATCTAGTCATTTTGAACTCTGTGGCCCAGCATTTCCCCAGTCAGGAGTATCTATACCAATTTGTCGAAGATTTGCTTCAATTGGGTACGGAAATGACTCTATTCTTCGGTGATATTCGGTCTTATGCATTGCATAAAGACTTTCTCGCTGCCCGCGCGCTGAGAATGGCCGGAGACGAGGTCAAGTTAGACACCATTCGCCGAATGGTGGCAGATATGGAGAGAATAGAGTCGGAGCTACTCGTCGACCCGGCGTTTTTCACAGGCCTGGTGTCACGATTACCAGATCGTATTGAGCACGTCGAGATCATACCCAAGAAAATGAGGGCGACTAACGAATTAAGCTGCTATCGATATACTGCAGTTGTGCATGTGAAAGCTGGTGGGCACCAAGCTTCTGCTACTGCAATCAAGAAGCAAATTCGACATATCCCTCAAAGTGACTGGATAGATTTCGTGGAACGAGGTCTAGATCGAGGTTCACTCTTACACTTGATTCGGGCATCATTAGACTCATCTACCTCTGCGCTAGCCATCAGCAACATCCCTTATACGAAGACCATACTCGAGAGACACATGGTTGAATCAATCAGGACCGAGAAAAGCAATGACTTTGTTGGAAATTGGGTCTCTCACATGCGCCAAAGAGCCGAGAGCTGCGCTCATCTTTCAGTCACTGATCTGCACGCTCTTGCTGAGGAAGCGGGTTATTCTGTCGAGATTAGCTGGGCCCGACAGTACTCCCAACGAGGCGGACTGGATGCAGTCTTCCATCAATATGCATCAGACAAGAGAAAAGGAAGAATCTTATTCGACTTCCCCACTGATTATCAGAATCGTCCTTATGCGTCGCTCAGCAGTCACCCTCTGAAACATCAAATTAGACAGAAGACACAAGAGCAGCTCTACGAGTTGGCGAAGACACAGCTGCCTCAATACATGATACCTCAGAGCATAACAATTCTGGACAGTATGCCGGTCAATGAGAACGGTAAAATTGACCGCCGAGCTTTGGTAAATATGATTGAGTCTCGAATAACGGAGAGGGCGTCAATACAGCAACCTACATCAGAAGTTGGACGACAGATGCAGATGATTTGGGCCAATATTCTTCATATGGAGCCAGAAACAATTGGTATCAATGATAGCTTTTTCAATCTTGGAGGGAACTCGATTTCCGCGATGAAGGTTGTTGCTGCAACTCGAAAAATTGGATGGAAGCTCTCAGTGGCTGATATCTTCCGAAGCCCAACTCTATCTGATGTGTCAATGGTGGCGTGCATGTCTACATCAATCACAACCAGAATCCCATCAATTCCCAAAAAAGGGTTCGTCCAGCAATCTTATGCACAGGAACGCCTTTGGTTTCTGGAGCAGCTCTATCCTGGCTTAGCATGGCATCTAGTTCCATGTGCAGTCCATTTTAGAGGGCCGCTTCAACTAGATGCTCTAGCTTCTGCCCTTCTTGCCCTTGAGCAGCGACATGAAACCTTGCGGACAACATTTGATACGATCGAGGGCGAGAATGTTCAAAAAGTACATCCATTCATACCAAATAAACTTCGGATTCAAAATATTACGGCTGATAAGCCGAACAGCCTCGCGGAAGCGTTGCATAAGGAGCACACGACTCCGTTTGATCTGCGCAAAGACCCCGGCTGGCGGGTATCTGTTTTTAAAATGGGCGACGAACATCATGTGCTATCTATTGTCATGCACCACATCATATGTGATGGGTGGTCTCTTGATGTTTTGCGTAAAGAGCTGGCCATTCTGTATAGTGCTGCTCTTCACGGGAAGGACCCTCTCTCAGCCATTGAACCACTGGCTGTGCAGTATAGTGATCATGCTCTTTGGCAGAGACAACAAGATCAAATTGATGAGCACAACCGTCAGCTCGAGTATTGGGTAACGCAGCTTGAAACAAGTCGACCTGCAGAATTACTCTGCGATAAGCTCAGGCCATCTACTATATCAGGCAGGGCAGGTCTGCACGAATTAAGAATCGAAGGGACAATCTACAAGAATCTCCAAGAATTCTGCAGGAAATACCAAGTAACACCATTCATGGTCCTTTTTGCGGTTTTCCGGGCCGCTCATTACCGGCTCACGGGTGTTGAAGATGCTACAATAGGAACGGCCAACGCATGTCGTGACCATTGGGAGCTAAAAGACATGATTGGCCTCTTTGTTAATATGCAGTGTATAAGAACAAAGGTCGAAAATACCACAACACTCGAGGGCCTAATTAGAGAGGTTCAGGCCATGGTTACTGCGTCCTTTGCTCACCAGGATGTCCCATTCGAGAGCATTGTGTCAGCGCTAAGGAAAGAAAGGGACCTCTCCCGCAGTCCACTCGTCCAAATTGTGTTCGCTTTACACTCGCAGCTAAATCTTGCAGAGTTTGCTTTAGAAGACATCGAAACTGAACTGATGACACCTCCAATGGGTTCAAGATTTGATCTTGAGTTTCACCTTTATCAGGAGAAACATGGCTTGAAAGGACAAATCATGTTCTCAACTGATCTTTTCAACCTCAATACGATTGACAACCTAACGTCAGTCTTCCTCCGAATTCTGAAACAGGGACTCGCCAGCCCGAGTGCCGCGATCGAATCGCTACCTTTGATGACAAAAGAAGAGTATGCGAAGCTCAATTCTATGAAGCTCCTAGAGATGGAAACAACGGATTATCCTCGGAATTACAGTATAATTGAGGTCTTTCAGCAGCAGGTTTCTGCCACCCCGGACAAGGTGGCAGTGAGAGATGGCCCTACCAGTCTTACATACTCTCAGCTTGATGACAAGTCAAATCGCCTGGCCCAATGGCTGCATAAGCGCTCATTTGCTTCGGAATCGCTTGTTGGTGTTCTTGCTTCTAGATCTCATCTCACAATTATCGCCTACCTGGGAGTGCTCAAGGCCTGCTTAGCTTATCTTCCCTTGGACCCAACAAGCCCTCTTGGTCGAACTGAGGCCATTCTCTCGTCAGTCAAAGATTGCAAGCTAATTTTAGTTGGACCCGATGCTGAGAATCATGCGAAGCTGCTGGATAGTGTTGATTCAGAAAGTATCACAAGCATTCTCGAATGTCCCGCCGACTCTAACGGATGCATACTAAAGCCGCTCAATAACATCTTTCCTTCACCAAATAACCTTGCATATGTCATGTTTACTTCGGGCTCCACGGGCCGGCCCAAGGGTGTCATGATTCAGCATCGCGGTATTCTTCGACTAGTTGAAAACAAGAAAATGGTCCAGAATATGTCAGGTGCCGTAAATACGGCGCATATAGGGAATGTGACATTCGATGCGTCGACGTGGGAAATTTATCCCACGCTGCTAAACGGTGGCACCCTAATATGCTTTAGTTCTATGGAATTGCTGGACTATAAAACGCTGCCAAAAGCCTTTGCCGATGAGAGCGTACAAGCGATGTTCATTACGCCCGCTTTACTGCGGCAGTATCTGGTTCACTGCCCAGATCTATTTCGCAGAATTCATATTCTCTATATTGGCGGAGATCGGCTTGACCCGGAAGATGCATTTGCTACGCTGAGAGTAACCACAGGCAAAGTTATAAACGCCTATGGACCAACTGAGAATACTTGTATTAGCACATACTTCCACGTTTCCAGCCCTAATCCAGAGAATTGCGTGAATGGAGTACCTATTGGTCGTGTGTTCCCGAATTCTGGAGCTTTCGTAATGGACTCGCGCCAACAACTGGTTCCTCTCGGTGTTGTTGGAGAGCTTGTTGTCACCGGTGATGGTCTTGCAGGGGGATATACTGATCCAAATTATGATCTGAACCGGTTCATCTCGATTACAATTGCTGGAAACGAGACGAGAGCCTATAGGACGGGAGATTACGTACGATACCGTCCAGAAGACGGGCAATTGGAATTCTTCGGCCGAATGGACAATCAGATCAAGATTCGGGGCCAGCGCCTCGAGCTTGGTGAAATTGAGCATGGCATGCTCAGCCACAATGCTGTCAATGAAGCTGCTGTAGTAATTCGACAAAGTGGTGAAGCTAGCCAAGAAGCAACAATTGATGGCTTCATTACCCTTTTTGAACATGACCATGCTCTAGATGTATTGCTAAATGATGAGCAAGAATATCAACAAATCCAAGTTTCTGATGTGAAATCCAACATTCAGGCCCATGGCTCTTTCGATGAGGTCCAACAGGAAGCTGTTGGCCAAGATGTTTTAGGATGGACTTCAATGCTCGATGGGGGTAAGATTGACAAGAATGAGCTGAACGAATGGCTAGACGACACGATGCATACCATGCTAAATGGCGACTCGCCTAAAGAGGTTCTAGAGATTGGAACGGGCTCTGGCATGATACTAATTAACCTACCAAGCAGCCTTCAAAAATATGTTGGCCTGGAGCCTTCGGAACGAAACATTGAGGTTATTAAAAAGCTGGTCGAATCAAACCCGTCCTTGAACAGTAAGATTCAGATGTACCAAGCCACTGCTAAGGACCTTAATCAGTTACACCTCTTAATATCGCCCGATCTGGTGATTTTGAACTCAATTGTTCAATATTTTCCAAGTCAAGACTATCTATTCCGAGTCATAGAAGACCTGGTCAAGTTAGACGGGAAAGCCAAAACATTATTCTTTGGGGATGTCCGCTCCTACGCACTGCACAGAGAATTCCTAGCGGCTAGAGCTTTGCAAATTTCGTCAAAGTATGCGAATGTGTCTCTGGAGGACTTTCAACACATTATGGATGACTTGGAGCGCGCAGAGTCAGAGCTGCTTATTGATCCTGGGTTTTTCACCGGGTTAAGAGACCATCTGCCTGATCATATTGAACACGTCGAAATTATTCCAAAGATGATGAGCGCTACCAATGAGCTTAGTAGCTACCGATACACTGCAATTGTGCATGTCCAGGCACAGCACCCACCATCCACGGCGAACTCGCAGCATATTCATGAGATTGAGAAAGATGACTGGATTAATTTCGAGGAACAAGGACTCAATTATCACACTCTAGTTCAAATGTTGAATAATCCATCAAATGCAAATGGGATAGTTGCTGTCAGCAATATCTCCAATGCGAAGATGATTTTGGAAAGAAGTATAGTCGATGAGTTCAATGCCAGGAATGCTGCTTTTGATAGCACAGATTGGCTTGCGACTGCAAGACAAAAAGCCGAAAATTATGCATCTCTAGCTACAATTGATATAATGACCTTGGCAGAAGAAACAGGTTACCATGTCGAGATAAGTTGGGCTCGACAATTTTCGCAACGAGGAGGTTTTGATGCTGTTTTTCATCGCCACCAGAAGATCGATGGATCAAGAACGCTGTTTAATTTCCCCACTGACCATTCAAACCGATTACCCCATACACTGAGCAGTCACCCATTACGACAAAAATTGAGACTGCAGGCCCAAGAGCAGGTTCTTGAAATGCTTCGTCTTCAGTTGCCATCCTACATGGTGCCCCGCACAATCACCGTGCTAGACAAGATGCCCATCAACAGCAGCGGCAAACTCGATCGCCAAGCACTTGCTAAGCAACGTGTTAATGGGAAATTGAGGCGACCAGTAGAACAGCAGCCAACAACGGAGGTACAACGACAACTTCAGTCAATATGGGCCAAAGTTCTGGTTATTGACCCGTCAACCGTGGGACTGGATGACAACTTCTTCCATTTAGGTGGAAGTTCTATTGCTGCGATGAGGGTTGCCGCTGAAATTCGAAAGGCTGGCTACCATGTTACTGTGGCTGACATTTTCCGTCATCCAGCACTACGCGATCTCTCCAGTCAAACTCACCCAATGGCGACCAATGTCACCGAAGAATTTGCACCCTTCTCCCTCTTAGGCGATGGATTTAATAAGATGGAATTCTTGCAAGAGCTTTCGAATCTCTATGGCATAGATCCCGCACTTGTCTGCGACGCATACCCATCTACGTCTTTGCAGGAGGGCCTCCTGTCCCTCACCTCAAAGCAAAATACAGATTATGTGTTGAGAGCAGTGTTCAAGCTATCATCATCAATTGATGCACAGAAACTGCGAAACGCATGGGAAACAATATTTTATTCCCTACCCATCTTACGCACTAGGATTATCCAACATCGCACACTCGGTACCGTCCAGATTGTCATGCATGAAAAGATTCAATGGGATAGCGCATCCAACATAGATGAATATCTCAAGACGGATAGTAAACTGCAAATGGGACCTGGTCAACCACTTACACGGTATGCATTTATTCAAGATAATTCAGGATTGGACAGGTGGCTTGTGTGGACGGTTCATCATTCTCTCTATGACGGGTGGTCACTGCCGCTCATCCTGGATTCGGTCAGAAAAGCCTACCAAGGCAGCGAGATAAATCCAGGACCACAGTATCAGGCATTCATTAAGTATATCAAGAATCAAGACGATATTCAGGCTACCCGATACTGGAAGGAGATGTTGGATGGCAGTGGATGCGTCTCCTTCCCAACACTACCCCCTTCTATAGACCAACCTACAGCTGACGGATCTGTCACTCACTGCATTTCACAGCCAGGACAAAGACGCTCTGGTATAACAAAGGCTAACTTGGTTCGCGCCTCATGGGCTCTCGTGGTTGGAAGAATGACCGCTGCAGAAGAAGTTACCTTTGGTGCTACAGTATCTGGGAGGAATGCACCAGTAGACGATATTGACTTGATGATGGCGCCGACTTTTGCAACAGTCCCAGTGCGAATTAAGCTGGCTCAAGCTCACAGTGTGGGCGATTATTTAACAATGGTGCAGGAACAGGCAACAGAGATGATTCCGTATGAACAAATGGGATTACAACGAATTGCTTCCGTGTCTCCAGAGGCAAAAAACGCTTGCCGATTCCAAACGCTCCTCGTCGTCCAATCACAGCACGCTGACGATATAAGCATGCAAGATGGAATTGAGTTGGACCAAGACTACACACAAGGACGGCCAGCCGATACCTACGGCTTAGTTCTTGAGATAAATATCATGGAGCACATTATTAAAGTTTCCGCAACATTCGATTCCAGGATGATCGAACCCTGGATGGTGAAGAAGTTACTGGAACGGCTGGACAATGTTATCAACCAGCTGGACCAAGCAAGCCCAGAGCAGCCACTATCGCAAGTCGTAATAATGACATCTCAAGACATCAGTCAAATTTGGGAGTGGAACCGCAATGTCCCTTTGCCGATAAACCAATGTCCACACGAGCTAATTGAGGAGCGATCAAAAACCCATCCTGCTTCTATGGCTGTTTGCGCCTGGGATGGAGAACTCACTTATGGGGAACTCATGCGCCTTGCTGATCACCTTGCTCAGTATCTGACGTCACTGCAGCCAAATAACGGAACCATCATTCCTATCTGCTTTGAGAAATCCATGTGGACGATAGTTGCGATATTTGCAGTTCTAAAATCTGGTGCAGGCTTCGTCCTCCTTGACCCATCGCTCCCAGAACAACGACGACGGGTAATCATTCAACAAGTTGAGGCAAACATTATTTTATGTTCAGCTGCTCAAAAGGCATCATATGTAGGCCTTGTACCTAAAATTATCACTATCACACCACAATTTTTTGCAATGCACTCGCCGATCCAATCGCCGGTCCACCGCTGCAATCCCACTTCACCAATGTACGTTATATTCACATCAGGAAGTACTGGAACACCAAAAGGCGTTGTTGTTACTCATGGTAACTATGCTACGGCACTTGAACATCAAAAATCGGACTATGGGATCACAGAGAACTCAAGGTTTTTTAATATTTCATCTTACAGTTTTGATATGTCGATTGAGGGCATTTTCCGACCTTTATATGTTGGCGGGTGTGTATGCGTGCCGAATGAGCAAGAAATGAGAACCGACTTGGTTAAGAGCATGAATAATCTGAAGATAAATTCGATGATAACTATACCTTCGGTACTTCGATTGCTATCCCCAAGCCAAGTACCCAGTCTACGGACCATACTGATAGGAGGAGAAGCTGTCTATCGCCAGGATGTTGAGCAATGGTGGGGGAACTCGCAGATTATCAACTTATATGGACCCAGCGAATGTACCCCTGTAACCGTTGTTAATAATTCGCCTGCAAGCCCTGAAGCGGCTTGCAATATCGGAACAGGGGTTGGCTCAGTGACTTGGGTCGTGGATCAAGATGACCACAACATTCTGGTGGCTCCAGGATGTGTAGGTGAGCTTGTTATAGAAGGCCCACTAGTTGGTCCTGGATACCTCAACAATCCGGAGAAAACCGCGACAGCATTCATCAAAGACCCTCTATGGCTTTTGAGAGGTGCTCAGGGCCAGACAGGAAGGTCTGGTCAAGTTTATAAGACAGGCGACTTGGTTAGCTACAACATTGATGGCAGCTTGAGATACGTCGCCCGGAAAGACCTTCAGAGAAAGATCCGTGGCCAGCGCATAGAAATCGGCGAAATAGAGCATCAGCTGGAGAGCCTGTTGATTCACGATGGTCAAATAGTTGCCGATATCATCGAGCCACAAGGTGGCAATTCGAACCAACTGCTCGCAGTGTTCATCAAAAGGACAAATGCCCCGGGCCCAAATCGGGGTAGCTTACAGGATGCTGGGGTATCCGTATCAGCAATGCCATCATATGTAACCCGTAAGCTCTCCGAGCGTTTACCTCATTACATGGTGCCCACGGTACTCTTCACTTTACAGGATATGCCCAGGAGCATATCAGGAAAGATTGATCGTCAACAGATTCATCGAATAGGTGCCTCATTTACAACTCAACAACTGGCAGAAATGCAAACAGCGATGAACGGGCCGAAGAAACCTGCGAGATCGCAAAAGGAGCGGCAGATTCAAGAAATTTGGGCAAGCATACTGGAGATCGATCCAGAATCGATTGGCCTTGATGATAGTTTTGTTCATTTGGGAGGGAATTCCATCATTGCTATGAAGATTTCTGCAGAAGCTCGTAAATATGGAATCCGACTTGGTGTTGCCGATATATTTGGTCGTCAAACGTTGCGCGACATAGCTGAACAGGCTTATGTATTAGAAAGTTGCGAGGACGCGATTCCATGTTTGCAGCAGTCTGGGCCTGTGGAACAATCGTTCGCCCAAGAACGCCTATGGTTCTTGGACCAACTGCACTCCAATCTACAATGGTATATGATGCCTTTGGCGTTTCGTTTACGAGGACCACTCCAGTACAATGCTTTGAAAGCTGCTCTTCAGGCAATTGAGCAGCGTCATGACACTCTGCGAACCACGTTCGAATCAAAAGACGGCATCAACATGCAGCTAGTCCACGCTTTCCAGCCCCGTGAGCTGAAAGTGACGGAGATACCATCTTCGAATCAATCACATTCTATCCGGCTGCTTGAGCTGGAACAAACCAGACCATTCGATCTTGGGACTGAGCCTGGCTGGAGGGTAACACTTTTCAGGCTCTCGGATAATGACCATATCTTGTCAATCATCATGCACCATATAGTTTCTGACGGTTGGTCAGTTGACATATTACAGAAAGAATTGGCAGTATTCTATTCTGCAGCTCTTAGAGGTGACGAAGATCCGACCTCTTTGGTTGATCCACTACCCATTCAATACGCCGACTATTCAATTTGGCAGAGGCAACAAGGCCAAGTCGATAATCACTTGCATCAACTTAACTTTTGGACTGAACATTTACAGTCAAGTAATCCCGCTGAACTGCTCTGTGATAAACCAAGGCCACCATCTCTTTCGGGAGCAGCCGATATTTACCATCTTAGAATCGACGGAGCTCTTTATCATGATCTTCAGATTTTTTCTAAGCTCCATGGCGTAACTCCATTCGCAGTATTGTTAGCAGCATTCAGAATTACCCATTATCGCCTAACAGGTGCTACGGATGCTACTATTGGAATTCCCAACGCAAATCGAGACCGTTGGGAATTAAGAAATCTAATCGGATTTTTTGTCAACATGCAATGCATTCGAACTGTTGTAAACGAACAATCTTTTGAAACATTTATCGGGCAAGTTCATGATGAGATGTTGCTATCTTTTGCGAACCAAGACGTCCCGTTTGAAAGGGTCGTGGCAAGCCTAGAAAAGGATAGAGATTTGTCCCGCCACCCTCTGGTGCAGATTGTTTTTGCCCTTCATTCACAGCGAGACCTTGGAAAGCTCAAACTTGAATCTATTGATGCGGAGCCTATCAACCCGTCAACCACCTCCCGATTTGATCTCGAGTTCCATTTCTTTCAGGAAGACGAAGCTCTGCAAGGCGAAGTAATTTTCTCAACAGATCTGTATAACAACGACACAATCAGCAACATGACGGCCATCTTCCGCACCACTCTAGAGCTTGGAATTACCTATCCTACCATGGCAATCGATTCCTTGCCATTACTCAGAGACGACGATTTATTCACGATGCGGCAATTAGGGTTATCTCAAATCCAACGGACGGACTACCAGAGGGACTCCAGCATTATTGATGTCTTTAGTCAACAGGTAATTAAGCAAGCGAACAAAGTGGCTGTTAAAGATTCAACTAGCCAAATGACGTATACTGAATTGGATGAGAAATCAACCATGCTGGCAAACTGGTTGGCACGTCGGGCGCTGGCTCCAGAGACATTGATCGGAGTACTTGCCAATCGATCATGTCTTACGATCGTGGCATTTTTAGCAATAATCAGAGCTAATCTCGCTTATCTGCCTCTAGATACAAGAACCCCAGCCGGCCGTATGGAGACAATCTTGTCCTCTATTTCAGGTCGGAGACTTGTCTTACTCGGGCCTGGAGTGGCACGCCCGACCTTATCCCTCCCCAGTGCTGAAATTGAATTCGCCTCGATTGAAGAGATTATAGGCAAACCGACTATGAATCTGGGAAAGAATCTCACGTTATCGAGCCTACCGAATGCAAAGAGTCTGGCATATGTCATGTTCACTTCTGGATCAACCGGCATGCCGAAAGGAGTGATGATTGAACATCGAAACATCCTCCGGACTGCAGAAATAAGCACCACAATGCAGCACCTTTTGCCTGAACTAGTTATAGCGCACGCATCAAACATCGCATTCGATGCTTCGACCTGGGAGATATATACTGCTCTGCTAAATGGTGGGACATTGATTTGCCTTAGTCACACCACCTGGTTAGATTACCGCATTTTGAGAACAGCCATTGAAGAGGAGCATATCCAAGCTTTATTTATCACACCAGCACTACTTAAGCAGCATCTTCTTCACCGTCCACTCCCCATTGGCGGAGTAGAGGTGCTCTATGTCGGAGGAGATCGTCTTGATCCTCACGATATTGCAATTGTAAGGGACCTGACGAAAACTAAAATTATAAATGTATATGGCCCGACCGAGAACACCAGTTACAGCACGCTATACGAGATCACGGATCAAGAACCTATGACAAATGGTATCCCCATCGGTCGCCCATTGAGAAACTCTGGTGCCTATGTAGTTGATTCGCAGCAACGATTGGTACCTCTTGGGGTTGTTGGCGAGCTTCTAGTAACGGGCGATGGCCTCGCTAGAGGTTATGTGGATTCAAGACAAAATTCAGGCCGGTTCGTTTCTTTTAAAGTAAATGGGGAAGTAACCAGAGGCTATCTCACAGGCGACTATGCCCGATATCGCAGTGATGGGCAGCTGGAATACGTTGGCAGAAAGGATGGACAGGTCAAGATTAGAGGCCAGCGGGTGGAATTAGGAGAGATTGAACATGCAATGAAAAACCACAAATCTGTTCGTGACGCAGTTGCAATTATAGTGCAACAAGATGGCGATACAAACGAACCACAAATTGCCGGATATGTCACCCTTCACGATGATAATAACGAGAAATCGGTGGACGATGAGCAGGAATATGAGCAAGTCAAAGAGTGGGAAGACCGTTTTGACATCGAAACATATTGCTCTCTCGACAATCTCCACCCTGAACAGCTCGGAAGAGACTTTGTAGGATGGACATCCATGTACGATGGTGAGAACATTGACAAGGGTGATATGAATGAGTGGTTGGATGACACTATTGAGGCGATACTTGGAAGTAATCCCGCCGAGCATGTCTTGGAAATAGGGTCAGGCTCTGGAATGATTATGTTCAACCTGAAGGACGCATTGAAATCATACGTCGGCCTTGACCCATCAGAGCGCGCTGTCAATTTAATATCCAGAAACCTCAAAATTCTCCCCGCTCTCAAGGAGAAGACAAAGATATATAAGGCAACCGCCACGGATTTGAATCGGCTAGAAGCAATCACATCATCAGAATTTGCTGTGCTGAATTCTGTTGTGCAGTATTTCCCTAGTCAGGATTACTTGTTTAGAGTCATTCAGGACCTTGTTAATCTTGGTGGCATCAAGACTATTTTTCTCGGCGACATCCGCTCTTACGCACTTCACAAAGACTTTTTGACCTCGAGAGCATTACACTTATTGGGCGATCATGCGACAGCTGGAGAAGTGACACGGGTTATTTCCGACATGGAGCGAGCAGAATCGGAGTTACTTGTTGATCCCTCTTTTTTCACCAGCTTGCCAAGCCGAATACCCAGCATAAAACATGTTGAGATTTTACCAAAGAGAATGCACGCAACTAATGAGCTCAGTTGCTATCGTTACGCTGCCGTTATCCATCTTGTTTTGGAGAGTGAGCGAGAAGTTGTTGTGATCGAAGGTGACAAATGGATAGACTTCGAAGAGCAGGGCTTGAATGCCGAGGCATTAAAAAAACTGTTACAGAATCCTTTGGCTCCATCTATCGTGCCAGTAGGCAACATTCCCAACGCAAAGACAATTCTTGAGCGGCATATCGTTGCATCGTTATCCGATCAAAACCGGAACGAAACAAGCTCATGGCTATCTACAGCTCGTAAAACGGCAGCAGCCTGTTCCTCACTATCTGCGATCGACTTGGATTTAATTGCTCACGACTCGGGATATCAAGTTGAAATCAGTTGGGCTCGCCAACATTCCCAGCGCGGAGGACTTGATGCTGTGTTCCACCGTAGCAAGTCTGCCGAAAGCAAAGCCAAAAGCAAGCCCCGAAGACTCTTCCAATTCCCAACTAATCATCTTAACCGGTCTTACCACACTTTCACTAGCCATCCTTTACAACATCACCTCCGGCAAAAGATCCAACATGAGATCAAAGACATCGTGCAATCCCACTTGCCACAGTATATGGTACCTCATTTCATTGCAGTGATAGATCAGATACCCATAAATGAGAATGGCAAAGTCGACCGCCGATGTCTTGTACAAAGTATGCCGATACAAAAACCACGAGCTATAGTACAGCCTACCACGGACAACGAAAGGGAAATGCAACGGATATGGGCAGACGTGTTAAATATAGCGCCGGAAAGTATTGGAATTAATGACAGCTTCTTCTACCAAGGAGGAAGCTCGATAGCCGCAATGAAAGTTGTTGCTGCGGCCCACAGAGCTGGATATGAGCTTGCCGTCGCAGACATCTTCCGCACCCCGAAGCTCGGAGAACTCGTCGCATGTAGCTTTCAGCGAATCAGCAAGGTCACTGAGATAATCCAGCCGTTTGAGTTGTTCAAGAATGTGGATATAAACTCCCTTATACGAGGTGTATCAACTCAATGTCAGCTACAACCCGCTAAAATTATCGATGCGTATCCATGCACTCCGTTACAGGAGGGCCTTTTAGCCTTGACCTCAAAACGACAAGGTGACTATGTTATGCAAGCAGTCTTTGACATTCAGCCTGGAGTAGCAGTTGAGAAACTGCGCCAGGCATGGGAAACCGTCTTCAAAGCATTGCCACTTCTGCGCACTCGAATTGTTCAGCATGTTGATCTTGGTATCATACAGGCAGTAATCGACGAATCAATTTCCTGGGTCGAGGCAACTGGCCTAGACGAGTATCTCGAGGCCGTACAGAAGTTACCAATGGGCATTGGCCAGCCACTAACTGCCTTTGCCATAGTCAGTAACACTACAGGAACGCCTTCATGGCTAGTATGTAGCATGCACCATGCTTTATATGATGGATGGTCTCTCTCTCTTATCATGGATGCTGTGAGCAAAGTATATCTAGACGAGCAAATAGACCAGGGGAGCCAATTCCAAGCCTTCATAAAGTTTATCAAGGAACAAGATGAGAACCAGACGATGGATTATTGGAAGACGTCTCTAGAAGGCTACGATAGTGTGCCATTTCCATCTCTGCCACCGTCAGTTACAGAGCCAAGGACGGATACATTCCTAGAATACACTATTCCTCATCCGCAATCGCAATCAGACATCACTCCGTCGAGTTTGATCCGTGCCGCATGGGCTTTAGTGGTTGGTAGGATGACCAATACGAAGGATATCGTTTTTGGGGCCACTGTTTCTGGCAGGAATGCGCCTGTGTCTAACATAGACAGAATGGCTGCCCCGACTTTTGCAACCGTGCCCGTTCGTATCAAGTATTCTGCCACTCAGAAGATTTCGGCATACTTATTGGCAGTGCAGCAACAAGCTACCGACATGATTCCATTTGAACAAATTGGATTGCCTCGCATATCTCATGCGTCTGAAGCGGCTAAGTTAGCATGTGGGTTCCAAACAATACTCGTTATTCAACCAGAGGAAATAAATGACATCCCGGACATTTTGGGGATGAACCGTCGGGATGATAGTTACAACACGCAGCTATCAGATCCCTATGGCATTATACTTCAACTGCAGCTCAGCCAAAAGGGAATTCTTGCTTCAGTAGGATTCGATTCGCGAGTCATGGAGCCGTGGATAGTCGACAAGCTGCTTGAGCAACTTCAAAGTGTTATGCACCAGTTAGACTGTGCAAACTCCAACCAGACACTATCGGAAGTTAATTTGGCCACACCTGAAGATCTGGAGCAGATATGGAAATGGAATGCAACGGTTCCATCGCCAGTAGACCGGTGCGTTCAAGACGCTATCGAGGACAGGATCATCCAATCGCCTGCCGCAGAAGCCATTTGTGCTTGGGATGGCACCTTGACTTATGGAGAGTTATCTCGTCTCTCTACAGAGTTAGCGGTACATCTCATAAGCCTCGAGGTTGGCCCGAATATGACGATTCCGCTCTTATTTGAGAAATCTATGTGGACTACCGTGGCAATACTTGCCGTGTTAAAGACTGGCGCTGCATTTACTCTTTTAGACCAAGCCCACCCATTGGAGCGCCTCCGAGCAATTATCAGCAAGGTCACCGCGAAGTTGATTCTGTCATCGAAAGTGTTGCAGGGTCTAAGTTCTAAATTAGCCAGCAGAACAATCGCAATCGACTCGGAATTTTTCGCCAATCTTCCCAAACAATCTTATACTCTACCACCGTCTCCGCCTCTTTCATCTCCTATGTACGTAGTTTTCACCTCGGGTAGCACTGGAACGCCAAAGGGCGTAATAACATCTCATGGGGCGTTCTCATCGGCAGTTCACTACCAGTCAAGTGCCATGGGGTATCACTCTTCTGTACGCGCCTACGACTTTTCTGGATATGCGTTTGACGCTTCGATTGGGATAACATTCATGACTCTCGCATCTGGAGGGTGTTTGTGCGTGCCATCAGATGCAGACCGAAAAAACAATCTCACATCATCTTTGGTGGCGACCAAGGCGAATCACGTTGATTTGACGCCCTCAGTATCTCGCACGCTTCAACGGGAGCGTTTAGTCGATCTCAAGGTCTTGGTTATTGGCGGTGAGGCTGCTACTCAGGGTGATTTCCAAGGGTGGCCTAATGGGGTATCTGTAATAAATGCATACGGCCCATCTGAATGTACACCTACCAGCACCATTCAGCACTGCTCTCGAGATAAAACCAATCCTTCAAACATTGGCTTTGGTGTAGGAACAGTCACCTGGATAACAGATCCGGATAATTCACAAAGATTGTCACCTATTGGGGCCATCGGTGAGCTTGTTCTCGAAGGTCCTCTAGTAGGCCTCGGTTACCTGGGAGAGCCGGAAAAGACTGATTCGGTTTTCATCAACAATCCCACTTGGCTACTACATGGTGCACCCGGTCACCATGGACGGAAGGGGCGGTTGTATAAGACAGGTGACCTGGTCCGATATAGCTCGGATGGCAGCCTCGTATTCATAGGGCGCAAAGATGCCCAAGTCAAGATCCGTGGTCAACGAGTTGAACTTGGTGAGATTGAGAACTGTTTGAGGGACTCCGTCCCAAATCTGAAAGACGTCGTGGTTGAAGTAATTCCACGAAATGATGGGGTCCCCTCGAATGATCGATTGGTAGCCTTTCTCTCATTCACTTTGCCTTGTGATACAAGGGGAGATGGATATGCCGACCGGCTTCCGAAAAATTCTAAGTCATCATTTAATGCCCGCTTAGTAGACTTGCCCGAGCAGGTAGAGGACGTGCTATCAGCTAGCCTACCTGGCTACATGATTCCAACGGCTTACTTTGCCGTTGATTGCATCCCAACCACTCATTCTGGCAAGACAGATCGTCGTCTCCTGCGCGAGATGGGATCCAGCTTCACAGCAACACAGATTGCCGAATCATTCAAAATTAATTCGGGACTTAGACGCGCCCCGCTTACGGAGATTGAACGACTGTTACATCAGATTTGGGCGCAGGTTCTGGGTATTGAGTCCCAAGTCATAGGAGTAAACGATAGCTTCTTCCGCCTTGGAGGTGACTCTATTTTGGCAATGAGAATTTCGGCAATAGCTCGTACTGAGGGAATTAACATCTCGACTGGCGATATCTTTGCCGAAAAAACTATTGCTAAGCTTGCAGTGGCCGCTCGTGTGCAAGAATCCAAAGATGAATCATCAATGTCACCCACGTTTTCGTCTCAGGAGGATATTCTCAACTTTTACAATCGTCTTCCATCACATGTGGAGGTTTCCAGCCTCGATTCTATTGAAGACGTATTACCATGTACAGCTATTCAAGAACGCATGCTAGAGGCACGGGCAAAGAATCCAAGACTTTATGTGACCGAACTTGGCTTGGAGATCAGGGCTAAGGGCAACAATTCGGTTAGTTTCCAACGAATTCAGCAATCATGGCAAACCGTTGTACGAAGACACAGTTTATTGCGTGCCGTGTTCGTCCGTGGATATCCAGGCGGATCATTCCAGGTCGTTCTGAAGGACCCGATTCCAGGTATATCCCTCCTGCGGCGAGAATTTAGACGCTCGGCATCAAACAAACAGTTTATGGACGCCTCATTCCATGAATCTGGTCTACAACACCATCTGTCTGTCTATCAGACCAACGAGACACGTACCTATCTTCGTTTTGAGTTCAACCACGCTCTTGCAGATGGCCAAGCCATCGACATCCTCGTCCGAGATTTCCAGCTTGCATACGATAATCGTCTCGAATCTAACTGCCCACCTTATTCAAGCTTCCTCAAGTATACTATGGCACAGTCTCACGAGCAGGGTCGTCACCACTGGTCAGGCTATACGGATGGCATTGAGCCTTGCTTCTTGCCTGCCTCTACGCAAACCACAAACAACGCTCGAGGAACGTTTAGTATTGATGTTACAGGCCTAGACGCGCAAACGATTACCAAATTCTGTGCAGAACGAGAAGTCTCCATAGCAAATATCCTACAAGTCGCTTGGGCCATAGTTTTGAGGCACTGGACAGGATCACGAGCTCCCTGCTTCGGTAACATTGTCTCAGCGCGAGATGCCCCGGTTGATGGAGTTGACGAAATGATGGGACCTCTATTCTATCTGATGCCAAGTCAAGTTCGGTTACATGATGATCACACTATTATAGATATCTTGAGGAATGCCCGTGAAGAGTTCGTGCAAAACGTGAGGCATCAGGCTTACTCTGTGGCACAGCTTTGGCAGGACCTCAGAGCTCGTGGCTCTGACAACATGTTCAACACGGCCTTGTCTATTGCTAGACATACTGAAGAGCTGCAAGAGACATCTGATGGGCATTCACTTGACGTGATAGATAATTCTGACCCAGTAGAGGTATGTGATTCAGCGCCTTTTGTATGATGCAAGCTAACACAGACACAGTACGCCGTCTACATTAGAGGCGCACTCAGTGATGAGTGTGTGTATATCTCTTTGGAGTTTTGGGAAGAGCATACGTCCAGAGCAGATGGTGGAAAGATAGCAACTGAATTGGGCAAAGCAGTTTCACTTGCTGTGTCACACCCCGAGTGGGATATAGGGAGTCTTATGGGAGAGTTATCTGCTGAGTGAAACCATTTACATTGTATATTTCTTTCTTTTGTTCAATCTTACGCCTTTTTTAAATTTCACAGAAAGATTTAATATGTTCCATCATCTCAATCCCCACCTGGTTCGGTATTGAGTTAGGAGTGCAAGACTCCAATGATAGTTAATCTAACCCTCCCTCCCATTTTACTTTATTGCAGAGTACGGTTTTGCACTTCAACTAAAATAACATCTCGAATCTAGCTAGACAAAAGAAACTACAGACGTGCAATACCACTCGCAGCCTAGCATTGTTCAATAGCACTACTACATAAGCGTAGGTTTGATTCATGTTAGACTCCGTAAAGGCTCCTACCTACCCTAGAGCCATCGAAGATTGCCCGATCGATGATGCTATCGTCTCAGACATTACACGTCTGTCGAAATGGCGGTGGAACTGCCCTTTGGTTCCACTTATAGTGACCAACTGTTCGGCTTACCTTTATCGGGCGTTTTGGGATTTTTGGGCTTACTGTGAGGTAAGCCGAACAGTTGGTCACGAAAGGTGAAACCAGCGGGTAACGCAACTTCTCCAAGGTTAGATCTACCAACGGAAATCAGCGGCATGGTTTTGTTGCAGGTTGTGATCGGACTGTACACCGCCGCAATAGTTCCTACAGAATGGTTGAATCACAAGAGGGATGAGCATGTCTTTGCTGCTCAAAATTCGGCTCTAACCGGCTAGAAGAGCCCCAGTCCAATCCCTACCTGCAGGGAATCGAAACCACGGGAGGAGCTGGCTCGGGTACGGGAACCATCAAGTGCAAATTAGGTGTGATACGGCCCTTACCAATTACGGCATGTCCATCAGCCTGTGTTAAGTGTGAAGAGGAGACATCTTATCGTTTGAGAGACGCTCAGCATTTTCCACTTCTGTCATGTAGAGGGAATTGTGGAAAGGATCCTTGGGACAGCAAGGCCCTTCTCTGGATCTGGACCATCATGACTTCTGAGCATACCAACAGCGTCTCTGAACGCACGCGCCTCCTTTCATCTGTCCAAAATGATGACAGCAATGACCTCGGCAATATCACGCACAATGGAAATAGTAGCGACGACGTCAGCAACATCGATGACAACATCAGCGACCAGATCCGCATCTCTCGTCGCATCGCCGTCGCTGTTCTTTGCCTACTTCTGCTCCTGATCGTGGAATTTGCTGCAACTCTCCTCACTATATCTATCAGCCAAATCGAGGAGGGAGTTTTGTGTCGCAGCTTCTATCCAGACGTCAACAACCCCGCCACAGACCTGCGGTGCAAAAGCGAAAATGTCCAGTCCGAGTTGTCTACTATCCAGGGCTGGGGCTTTACGTTTGCTATTATTCCCGGCCTCATCACAGCTGTGCCGTACGGAGTTGCCGCAGACAAGTACGGACGTCGCGTCATCCTCAGCCTGTCTATACTAGGTCTTTTGCTGGTCGAAGCTGGAGTCACGATCATCTGTAAGCGAGTCGCAATTCATCCGACCGGTAAATCTTGAACGACTAACGCCTGTTTGTATGTAGGTCGATTCCCACACATCTTCCCGATTCGATTAATATGGCTCGCCGCCTTGTTCACCCTGATCGGAGGTGGCACATTCGTCTTTAATGCCATGATCTTCACTATTGCCAGCGATGTTTCAACAGAAGCGCAGCGGTACGAGATTTACAGATTTTGGACCTTCCTACTTGCTGACAACGAGGCTGACTCCTTCGCCTGGAATATAGATCCACCGTCTTCTTCTACGTCGCCGCCGTCGCTATAGGAGGCAAATTAATCTCTGGGCCACTAGCATTCATGGCTGTGCAACATAGTGTATGGCTGTCTGTCTATATCGGCTTGGTATGCTTGCTCGCCTGTGTCTTGTTAGCCCTGGCATTTCCAGAGACGCGGCCACTGAGCGCGGTGGAAACCGAAGAGACCAGAAATGACGACGATGGACGAAGTGACACATCCGCGTCCAGTAATATCACCAAGAGTAGGGGGCTGAAGATGCGCATCTATGATCTATTGGAGCTTGAAAAATTGGCGATCTTGGTCAAGTATTTCTGGGAAAACAAGCGTCTCGGCCTCCTTCTTCTTAGCCTGATATTTACCACGTTGGGCAATTACGTGACCATAATTCTCATGCAGTACACTACGAAGCGCTTTGGATGGACCTGGGCAAAGGTATGTTGAGATGCAACCCAAAATAATCCTTACATGTCCTACCAATGTCACTAACGCTCTCTCCAAGGCTGGCCTGCTGTCGTCCATCAGCGCCTTTGTGAACCTTGTCCTCCTCGCCGCAATTCTCCCTGCTCTCAGTCAGGTGCTTCTTTTCAAGTATAGGCTATCGCCAGTTGCCAAAGATGCTTTACTGGCACGAGCAGGCATGGTGGCTCTTACGATTGGGGCTTTTGGCATCGGCTTCTCCAACACAACAGCCATGCTCATGACCACCTTAGTGATCTATTCCCTCGGCTACGGCTACGAATCATCTCTGCGCAGCCTCCTCATCGCGCTGGCGGGCGAGCAGCACACTGCCATGCTGTTTGCGGCCATGAGTGTTTTGCAGAATATCGGTATGCTTATCGCTGGACCCCTAATGGCATGGGCCTTTAGAGTGGGCTTGAGGTGGGGCGGAGCATGGATCGGCTTGCCCTTTATCTCGACGGGATGTCTCTTGACTTGTGCGACTTGCATTGTGTTTGGTGTTCGTTTAACAGACTCTACAGCAACAAGGCGAAACAGTAGATCATCGCTTTATCCCGATTAAGACAAGATGCTTTACGTATGTTTATATAGCGAGACACATCCATATTACTTTAGTTCTAAAAAATGTAGGAACTGATAATCTTTCCGTAGACCACGCCCACCTTGGTAGAATCAAATAAATCGGCTTTAAAATTTGTACTCCCAGGTCTTTAGATGACCTGGTCTTTGATCTCTGTACTCGCCTTAGTCAAAGTGCTTATGATATGGGCAGTACTCAAGCCCAAAGCTTTAACTGTGTTCAAATTGCCATCAGTCCAAATTGGGAGCGCTCAATGCATGTGATGGTGTAACAAATACTAAGCATCCCCAGCAAGGCTTTGCAGGTTAACAAGCTCGGCATATCTGCCACGCTTCTTCATTAAATCGGCATGCGTCCCCTCTTCCACGATCTTACCCATGTCAAATACATAGATACGATCGGCTTTCTGTATAGTACTTAGCCGATGAGCCACTGCGATAGTCGTTCGACCCTTGGCCGCCTTGTCTAGTGCTGCTTGCACTATTTGCTCAGATTCAGAGTCCAAAGCTGATGTCGCTTCGTCTAATAGCAGGATTTTGGGATCGCGAATCAAAGCGCGAGCAATGGCAATACGCTGCTTTTGGCCGCCAGAGAGTAGCGCGCCTTTACTTCCGACAATTGTGTTGAATCCATCTGGTAGTGATACGATGAAATCGTAGATATTGGCTTCACGGCAGGCGAATTCGATCGCTTCGTCTGATACGTCGCCACTAGGGCTGCCTAAGGTGATGTTGTCCTTGATTGTGCCCTGGTAAAGCGTCGGCTCTTGGCTTACCAAAGAGATAAAGGATCGGTAATCCGTGATATTTAGGGTACTAATATCCCTACCATCAACATAAATCTCCCCAGCAAGAGGGTCGTAGAATCTTTCCAAGAGGCTGATTGCTGTGCTTTTACCGCAACCGGAACTCCCCACAAGAGCGATGTATTGACCGGGTCTGATAAAAATACTGAGCCCACGAAGTACTGATTGCTCTAGTCGCTCTGGGTAGCGGAAATATACCTGACGGAATTCAATTTCGCCTTCAATCGTTCCAAGGCGTTCTCCTCTGCATGACCACGTATCGATTGTCGGCTGTCGGTCAAATAACCTCTTGAGTTCCGTGGCAGCCCGATGTGCGTTACTCATATTTGGCGCAAAGGAGAAGATAGTTCCAGCCGATTGGGATCCGAATATGACGGCAGGGAGACAGAGGAAGAATTGAAACTGGTCGTACTCGCCCTTACCGATCAGGGTACCGCCATACCAGAAACCCAGGGCAAGGCAGAGGAATATTAAACTCTGTGATGCCGCAAAGAGAACACTCGACTTAAGGACTGATATAAGGCTCCTATGCTGCTGTGCCATAAGTGCTTCTCTATATTCATGCAACACCTCATGCTCGCGTGTAAGGGCAGCGACAGTGCGTATGGAGGATATTGCCTCAGATGCAATGGAGGCTGATGAGGCATATGCAGATATTGAGCGCTGCTGGAATTGGGCTAGTATCCAAAACCGATACCACCCGCAGGCGAGAAGAGCAGGCATAGTAGATAGGCAAACCAGAGACAACTTCCAACCGATAGCTACAGACATAACGATACCAATAAGAAGGGTTGAGGTCATCGATATCAGAGTCCCTAGTGTAACGCCGCTCAGGCCGGCCACATGCGTTGTCTCGGTAGACAAGAACGCTGTTAGAGCCCCAGAGGTATTCTCATCTCTGTCGAAAAAGGCAACATCTTGCCGCAGTATAGTACGAAACGAACGTTCCCTTACCCGCCGGATCAGTCTCTCAGAGCATAATGCGAACGCGGAGCCGTTTATTGCATATGCTATAAACTCAACAACGGCAATCATCAAGAGCATGGCACTCCAGAAGTCGGAGTCCTTTTTTATTGTATGGCGGGTTTGATCATTGATAGGGCGAGATAATGTGGAAATCTGCTTGGAAAAGAATACTAAAGTGTGAAAAAGGGTGATCAGATAAACACACAAAATCTCTTTACCTGGCTGTAGGAATTGGGGGTGTCTGTTCACTCACCTGACATGAGGGGGAAACCTGCGCCGCAGAGAATCGAAGAAAAAATGCCGAGAAGCATAGCCTTCCATTCTGGATGATTGAATGACCTTATCAAGGTTATTAATGTCCATAGGCTGTAAGCCGTGTTTTCCCCATAGGTTGAATTTGCCGTTTGTGAAGCTTCAGACCCGACCGACTCTTTAAGATGAACTCTGACATCCTCCCCGCGGCCTTTTGGCATACTGCGAATAAGTTGCTCCTCTTTTTCATTCAGAGACTCTTCACCATCTTCCGTCACATCATCGGCCTTGGATATACTTTGTGCCATTACTAGATCATAATACGGCCCTTTCTTATTGAGTAGATGATCATGAGTGCCCTGCTCGACGACACGACCCTGAGACATGACGACGATATTATGAGCGCCTTTGATAGTAGAAAGACGGTGAGCAATGCAAATAGTAGTACGTCCCTCCGCGGCGGCCTTGAGGGCGATCTGTACAGCACTCTCGGATTTCGTATCGAGCGCAGAGGTGGCCTCGTCAAGTAACAGAACTATAATTTGGTAGTTAGTATCAGCATGAAATTCATTCTAACGAAGAGAATTTAGTTATCAACAAACTTTTTGGGTCCGATACAATCGCTCTGGCAATCGCAATGCGTTGCTTTTGGCCACCAGAAAGGAGAAAGCCCTTCTCGCCCACCTTGGTCTCATAACCTTGGGGAAGACCAGTCACAAAGTCATGCGCATTTGCCTTTTTGGCTGCTTCTATAATAAGCTCTCTTTGCTTGATTTCAGATTCATATTCGAACTTTGTGCCAATAAGACCGTAGCGGATGTTGTGATAGATAGAGGTACTAAAGAGTGTAGGGTCCTGGTTGACTAGAGCCACTTGTTGACGAAGCCATCTCAAGTTCAGCTGACTGATATCATAACCATCGAGGTATATAACGCCGCTAATTGGTTCATAAAAACGTTCAATCAGACCGAAAATTGTGCTCTTGCCTGAGCCTGAAGCGCCGACTAAAGCTGTGATCTTGCCAGCTGGAATCTCGAGGGTCACGTTGTCCATGACTAGTATTTCGGGACGTGATGGGTAGATGTGCTGGATATTCTCTAGATAAAGGTTGCCGTCCACGTAGTCCAGCGTCTTGCCCTCATTATTCGTCACATCGAGTGGTGATAAACGATTGATAGTATTCGCAATATTTCCCATGGCCGCAATAGCCGTCGTAAATGCTTGGACATACGGCAAGACATTTACCAGAGAGAATGAGCCGTTAATGATGGAGAACACGACGATTAAAAGCTTGGATACCGGAATGACCTCGTCCACCACGTATTTGCTTCCCTGCCAGAAAGCTAGTGCGTAGGTGAGATAAAGGATCAACCACATCATGGCTGACATGCATGCCATGGAAATTTGCATCTTATATCCATATATGGCTCCTTTATCAAGATAAGTGCTATATTTCTTAGATAATCGGTCTTGAGTTCCGAAAGCGATGGTATTGCGAATAGAGCCAATAACCTCTTCGGCGAGGCTACCGCCTTGTGCGTAGGATTCGAGAGAGATCTTATTGTTCGTGAGCACAAATCTCGAGCCAATGCTGGTGCTTAATAGCAGCGCAAATAGAGCGCACGATAAGATCAGAGTGAGCTTCCAATACGTAATAAATCCCACGACAAAAGCTGTGATAAATGTGGCGATCGCGGCAATAGTCAACGATACCTTTTCAGATATGCCATCCTGTATCAGATTAGTTTCAGCAGTTATACGTGTTGTAACCTCGCCCGTCCCCGTTTTATCGAAGAACCCGATATTTTGGCGCAAGCAGCTCGCAAGGTAGCGTTCACGGATCTTGGCTGTAATGTGCTCGCCGGTGTAGATGAAGCCCACGGTGCAGACAAACGAGGCAACAAACTGGCCAACGGCGAGGTAGACAAAGTAGAGGACGAACTTGGTCATCTGGTTAGTAAAATCGCCGTGCTTAAGCGTTTGACCACCGTCTGTACCATTCGAATAACCCTGAAAGGTGTTTTGAAGGCGACCGAAAACGATGTTCATAAGTGGCATGGCCGCGCCCGATGCTATTGCAAAAAGAGAGGAGACGATGATGATGATGGCGTCGTTACGCGTGGCATATCGGTAGATGGCTTTGATTCCATGATCACCCTCCGGAATGACGATCTGGCGCTTGAGGATGTCAGCCTGGTGAGGTGGGAGGTGACCATAAGGATCTTGTGCGTTTCCAAGCTTAGTGCCCTGAGCGTCAATTGGGTTGGTTGGCAAACAATTGCTCGCGTCTTTTGGCTTTCGTGATTGTAAAACAGCTCTATAAGAGGATTCCGAGTCTCGAATAGGTTGAATATCGTCTTCCGGTGTTTCATTGTGGGTAAATTTCTCGCGATGCTTAGAAGTACCATTGGCATCGCGAGTGCCGATATGCTCAATAGCCTTCCCAGAAGATTGGGAAACCATGGTCGTTAATGGTCTGTGCTGGAACACTACATACGACCCAAGTGTAAAATATATTTAAAGTTGATATGAGCCCTAGGTTTCGACTTCACCCTCGGCTGCTACAGGAATGAGATCGCCACATGTCCAAGGGAGTATGATGGGTACATATATGTAGTAGGTAATTTTAAACCGAACTTCAAGCTAGAGAGCGGTGGTGATTTTTGAACAGAATGTACAGTTATTTTAGGACCAACATAAGGGATATTAGCATTTCTGAGGTCGCAATAGTAATACGATATCTAAAAGAGCCTTTCATGACATAGTGCGCGATACGAACCATGTTGGAGTGTAGCAAAAGGCATTCTACAGGTTCATACCCATGATATTGCGTTAATAGCATCTGTTACTCATCAATTGTCATCACAATAAGTAGCATTATGGACTTAGCTACTCTGTACGAGTCCCCGCAACCCTCATTCGGTATGGATATGATTTGATCGGTATTCATCAAGAATCCAAGATCGGTGAGCAGATTCCATGTCATCAGCTAATGCTCTGGATCTGCCGGTATGTAGCTAGACTGAGACATCGCCGATCATTTATTTTAAAATGTCACATCTGTGTTGAGCAAGTAGGAAACAATCGAAATGATCCATTTTCAGGTCCTATCCTATTGTAAGATGGGAAGATTATCAATGAATACACCAGATATGATTAAACTTAAACTGAACAAATCTAACATACATGAGATTAAATTTTCTGTAGTGGATTGCTCGTGTCCATCATTCTGCCCGGTACTCCGTGCTTTGTGCTATGAAACCTTGGGATTATACTGTACCATGTCTCACAAAAGACGAGTACACAGTGTTCTTCCAAAAGGTGCGAGATTAAATTGGGAGCGTAGTCCCTAATAATCTAAGCCGCCAAAAATAAGTACATTATTTAAATTCAAACTGTGCAAGACTCTGCGTCCCATATGAGCATTCCAGTCATATCTTGTGAAGTAAAAGGCTTTCCTCTTTCCTCTGTGGGGGGTTGGGGGTTCACACAGAGGCAATTCAAGCTTCCACTGCAGCTCAATGTTGCAATGATCCCGGGCACCATGTTGGCGGCGAGAAAATTTTATCTTCAGATTTTTGCGTCTAAGAGTATTCCAAACGAGGGGATTGACAAGTGACAATTCTTGCATGCAACGTTGAAGTATTAAATTCTCCACATAGAGCCTATCTACCTCATCATGCGATATTTTCATGACGCTAAACTATTGAACCAGATAGATATACATTCACTAATATAGGTAAGACACCCACTTGTCCCATATATACAGTGCATGGTCCTTGCTGCCTGCGGCGACTGTGCCTACGCTTGCACCGTATTTTTACGATACTCATGTATCAAATTATATCAAATCGCCTTCTCTGTTTCTACTTCAAGTATTTCATTTGGCACAGGTATATACTTAATTTCGTAAAAAATGACACAAACTGAATCACGGTGAGATTTTTAGTCTATTCAACGTTACCTCTAGTTTCTCTTGTTGGAAAAGTATGATTCTTCGTCTGTTGCATTTGTACTCCATTATAAATATCATGAAGCTATTTGAGAGTTGTTCCCCGATCATGCTCATTGGCTCTGGAGGGAATCCATCATCCCACTCGATTTCTATAGGGCTACTGAATCAATTTAAGCTGGAACCTATCATATTCCCAGTAAATGATGACATTGATTCATTGTCTCCGCGTCGGCAATTATATGATGCTTGCCCAGATGAAGGTAACAAAAGGCATAACTACACTTTTCAACATCAAGTTTCTGTACTAACAGTGATGCTTCTTGAACCAGCTTTTGATCTATTTGAGAGCCTACTGTGATGTCCGGCTCAGAATGCCTGCGGTGTCAGATTGTCGAGACTGGAGAGTGACAATATGATAGGACTAATAAAGCATTTTGGTACTAGTATGCTGTTGATTGACCCGAAGCCAACAAGAAATAAGCCGAAAGAGTGGTCTTATAATTGACATTCTTTCTAAGATGATTCATTGTCCTACCCTGCTGATTCTTCCGCCATCAATCTCCAGTAAATAGTTAGGCATATTAAATTAATAGAGCAGGCTAGAACCATAAATTGAGAGATCGCCCGGTCCAAAATTTCCTTCAAAATCTCTCCGCAAAGCGCCGTACTACCCACGTACCATAGGATTTGAGGGTTACGCCACAGATAACGCACAAACTGCGAAGGAAGCCGAATCCAAGCGTTGTCATGTTGCCATGGGGGTGTCCAGGAGCGGAGGCCTCGGCCAGATAGGAGCGCTGTCTCCTCGTTGTCTTCAACATTTAAAAATCTATGACATTGATGTCTTAGCCATATCTTTGCTGATCTCAAGATCAATAGCTTGCCTACCTACGAGCGATTGAATGTGCCATAGATTAAATTGTCTTTTACTTTCAATTTTCATTTGTACCGTCAGTAAAAGATGATAATCGCGTCGTTCGTCAGAACAGACACACGTTGGCCGATTTTTCTTCTTCTTTTCTTTTCTTTGTTTCTCTTTTAAAAATGATGTAGAAAGCATTTATGCCTTACGTGCCCGTACGATATACCAATATGTGCCTAACAAGGTGCATATATGTGTGGGGAAACGTCGTATTAATATACGCATTTTCTGATTCGCAATTGTATGTGTATATACATGTACTCAGTCACGTGTACGGTATACCCAGGGCTCTCTGTGGTGCCTAAATGTTGCAGCCTTACGGCAATCTTTCATCTTTTCATATACATGCATTGGACGTATTTCTACAAATCTACACCATGGCAGACCCTTTCGCAATAATAGGTGTCGCTTCCAGCATAATTTCGTTCATTGATGTAGGAATTAAGATAACCAAGCTGTTTCACGAGTCTCGCAATGGCACGCTTCCAGAAGTGGACGAGCTCGATCGCATGGCAAAGGAGATTCAGACACGGTGCGCCACTATCAAGCAGAACGGATCAAGTAGCCGGCATCTCTCTGAGGATGAAAAAGAAATCCTGTCTCAAACCACTCAATGCCATCAACTGGCTTCTGAATTACGCAAACAACTTGAAAGCCTGAAATTGACGGACGGAACTCGAAGAAAGAGGGGGAGAGTTGCTATCAGCACATTATGGAAAGGGAAAAAATTGGAAAGTCTGCAACAGCGTTTAGAGGACCTTGATTGGAAACTGAGGGCCAATGTGAACCAAGCTCTTCAAAAGTTAGCCCTATTCTTTCCTTCAGTTGTTGGTAGTAATTTTGGAGTCGAATTGCAGTATGCTTTGTGATCTCGGGATGATCCGCTAACCTAAAACCAGACAGCAAAATTCAGCGATCATTTCCGAACTTAAAGCTCTCCGAGCATCGCGAAACGAATTTAATATCGATCATGACGATACCCTGGATTCTCTACATACGAAAATTTTACAGCTAACAGCAACATCCGATATCAACAACAACAACAACAACAACAACAACAAAGACGATCAACGGAACCACTTAAAGGACTGTCTAGGTTCTTTAGAAGAAAGTGGTAGCAGACAGAGACAGCAGTGTAAGATTATTAAAAGTCTGCATTTTAAGGAAATTAATTATCGATGGAGTCAAATTAAAGATTCCGAACACCGCACTAATAATTGGCTATTCAATCAACCTACAACGAATTTCTTAGATTGGCTAAAATCAGAAGATGGTACATATTTTATTGTTGGCAAAGTAAGACATATTTTATTTTAAATTTTATACTTACATGGAAGTTAATTGGAAATATATCTAGGCTGGTAGTGGCAAGTCAACACTGATAAAATTCGCATCAGAAGATCCGCAAACACAATTAGCTTTAAAGCAGTGGGCCGGGCCTGCAAAAGTATATTACCCCAGCTTTTTCTTCTGGAATCAGGGTTTCCCGATGCAAAAATCGCAAGCTGGGCTCCTTCAATCCATGCTCTACCAAATTCTGAGAAGAACCCCTGATATCGCTACGGAGGTCTGCCAAGGTCATCTGAGCCATGAAGGGTGGCGTATCGACGAGCTAATGGCAACTCTTCGACGAGTTTTGGAAAAAGAAAAACTTTCAGCCAAATTTTGCTTCTTTATTGATGGACTTGACGAGTACAGTGGAGAAGATAAAGATCTCGTCAAAGTTTTATCAATTTTCGAAAATGCACGAAATGTAAAATTATGCCTTTCAAGTCGACCCAGAACATTTCTTGAAAGTGCACTCTCACATCGTCGACACACTCTAATTATGCAAGATTTTACAATGGAGGATATGAGGACATATGTTCAAGAAGAGCTTCAGCAAAATGAGAACTTCAAACTACTGCAAGACTCCGGCCCTGAATGCAGCAGCATTATTACGCAGATTGCAGAAGAGGCACAAGGAGTGTGGCTCTGGGTCTACTTTGTTACTCGTGATTTGGTTCACGCAGTTAACAGGAACGAAGGTATCTCCACTTTGCAAAAGATTCTTCGCGAATTTCCTCCAGACTTGGAAGCATACTTCGATCACATCATCGAAAACATAAAAGATGTTTATAAAGAGGAGATGGCACAAATATTTCTTACTACAATTGCACAAGTCCAGCCTCTACCTCTGTTTGTATTCTCACTGCTGGAAAAGGAGAGGCTTGATGCCGACTATGCGATCAAGGCTCAGATTTGCCCGCTGTCTCTAGAAGAGGTGCAAACGAGTGATGAAAAGTGGAAGGCACGAATACAGAATCGATGCAGCGATCTTGTAACAGTCGAGGATAAAGATCACCCAATATTTTTACTGCACCCAGTGGATTATCTTCACCGCACCGTTGGTGATTTCCTTCGGGAACGCTACTACGACAAGCTGAAAGAGCTAGCTCCTGGTTTCAATGCTTATAATTCATTATGCAAGATGATGCTTTTCTTGCTAAAGGGTTTGCCCGAAATCAACAGGAAGGATCAAATTTCAATCACAAAAATGATTGGAATTGTTGATGAGCTATTATACTATGCTCATGAGGTCGAAAAAGGAGATCAGCTAACGGCTACTTTAAGCTTAATTGACCTACTGGACGAGGTTGACAGGGTGAATTGCCAACACACTCGCTCTTTTGGTAAACACTGGACACACATTAGAGATTCCCCTACTGGCCGAGGCAATGATGAATATCGCGAAGGTGGAAAATGCAACTTCTTGGCATTGGCTATCCAGGCACGATTGGTGAAATACACTGATGCAAAGCTTCATTCCGACATGAGACACATTAAAAAAAATGGAAGGCCATTGTTAGACTATGCGCTTCCACCAAGAAGAGTCACACCTATTTCCATGCCTTATCATTCGCTGAGGGATGACCCAAGTGTGGACATAGGTATGGTTAAGTTACTGTTGGAGAATGGGGCAGATCCGAATCAAAAAGTCCATCTGAACGATGGGAGAACTGTTTGGGCATTGTTTCTTTCGTCATGCTACGAGGGTTTGCAAGTAGGCGAAGCGCCACCTCAATCACTTAGGGATGCTTGGTACCAGGCGAGCGAGCAGCTGATTTCTCATGGCGCAAGTCCAGTCTGTTGGTTTGACGACGACCCGAAATCTTTGACTGTCTTGGGAATGCTATATGAGATATTCGGAGAAGGTGAAGCCAGAAGACTTCAAGTATTGTTGGATGAACATCGCCAGGTAAGGCGTGAAAAGAGATCATGGATCTCCAACCTTTTGGGTTGGGATGATTAAGTACATATAGCATTTCTACCGAGCGCCAATGCGCCAGATAGTTCAACTATGAGGCAGTATGATGATTAGAAGGTGAATTTGTTCACCCTTTAATTGGTCTTGGCGTCCATCCTAAATAATCCGAATGTTCTCCTTGATTTTACAGTCTGTAGATAACATCGGCAGATTACCCACAAACTCTTGTTGCTCCCGATTGCAAGACATTCCTGCTCCAATCCTCTCGTACGTGTGATTGCATCTGGAGATCCTCCTTAAGACAATAAAGTACTCTTGGGTTTCTATGCGATCCTCCGACCATTTTAATTGCCTAGTACAGAGCAAAAGCGCAAAAAGAGATCCCGAAAAGATACCAGGTGATTCGAGTTCGTCATAACGAACAGAATTTTCCCAATTATATCTCTGCTCGTAAAACTCCTCCGGAACGACCTTCATCTTCCGCCACCAAGGGTATTTCTTCAGCTTTCTCATCTTCCCGGCCGGTATCACAACTGCGTCACCATCGAAACTCATCTGCCCACAATCTTCTAAATGTACCACGTTAGATAAAGGCCCCGGTGTCTCAAATTGGTCGAAGAATTGAATCCTCGCCAAGCTTGATGCCCATGACCACGATGGTATAGAGATAGGATTCTTGTGCCGCTCTGCCTGTCCACGATCGACCCGCCACATCAGCTGCAGCTGTAGTTCCTTCTCAAACACACCATATCTGTACGGGATTCCACCGTATCGCTTCTGTATCTCAGTACCAAGGCCTTCCAGAGACAGAAGTCGGTCCTCTGGTTGCTTCAGCTCGGTCGACACATGTTGCTGGACGATTTCGGACCATTTCATGTTGTGTAAATTTCTGGTTGACGCGTCTTGGATGCCGTTGGGTCTTATTCGAATTGATCTACATGACCAGACGAAACCAGATAACGTAAAGAAAGCGACACGCCGTGCCATTAAGAATTCTTGCGTCACCCAGGCCCGCCCTTGGAAGCTGCTGTACGTCTCATTTGGATCGTCGTTTCGAGGTCCCCAGGGACTGTAGGAGATGTCATAATCGACATAGAGCATTGTGCCATCTGAAATCCCAGATACGTCATGGTAGGGGATCCGGGCAAGAGTTGGAGATGGTGAATATCGTAACATTCCCCGAGAATTGAAGAGTCCCTCGTCGAAAGTCCATGCCATCGAGTCGGCAATAACGAGTGTTGCTCTCTCGAAAATTTTAGCCGCCTTTTTCGATTCACTGAGCCACTCATCACGGTCATCCTGTACAATACAGAGTAGATCAATCCAGATGTAACGCATACCCAGGTCCTTGGTCATCTTCATCGCATCTCGAAATAGTTTGGGACAATTGTCCCATGGGATGCCCTGGAGATGGTCCCCGATACTCTTACTGGTTGTGCAAAACGGTTCTGTATTATAGGGAGAACGATAGCTAAGGGCGACATAGTTGCCGCGAGATTTTTCTGCATAAATTAGGCGAGGTTCAGGCTCTCCGTTAGAACCTGGATGCCCGAGGTCGATGATACGTGTTGGAAGTATCGGTTCTTCATCTTTGCCGAAAGGAGGACCTGCGACCGTTTCCAAACACTTGGGGTGATTCCCTCGGCATGTGGTGAAATAATGACGGAGGCGTGAGAGTGTTTGGGGACTTCCCGTATCGTGGCGAACTGGGCATCTGCCGACTATGCGCTGGAATGTATGAGGACTTTCTATGTGTGCCAATACGTTAAATCACAGTCATTCTTGTGAAGAGTAGTAAACCATACCATCATCAGTGAAAAATAACAATATGCATGGGGCATATCCCCCTCGCTCGATAATATCTAAATTTCCTTCGATAGGCGGATGGCCGTCAATTGGCACCCAAATGAGCATCCCTTTGAGGGGTGTTTGATCATCCACAGGATTGGGAGTCTTTGGCGTAGCAGTTCCAGTAGTCCACAAAGGACTGAGAAAGATGGGCTTTTCCGCAAAGGGGCGGGTATATTTGTATCGCTGTGTAAAAGCCACAAGCACGAGGAAGCACATGGCGCATGTTTTGGCAGTTTCATGAACATCTTTTGCGTTGTCCATGTGTCTCATACCGTATTTGGAAGACATACCAGGTATGGCATTTTCCAGCTCCAGCGCTCTCCAGAAGCTCGGCGGAGAGGCAAACTCAGCTGTCAGCGAAGGTAATGAGATGAGGCTACAGTGTTTACAAAAATTGTCTTTAGATGGGAAGGGTATGTCCTTGGATCCTGGCTTCGATTCCTCGTCTGCGGGTGGCTGATCCATGGCTGCGGATTCTGTCATTGGGCTGGGGAACTTACAACGCTGGATGCCAATCAATTGTAGGCAAATTGCATCGCGCGTGTTTGCAAAAAAGGCGCGACGTGATGAAGGATCAAGGCACATGTAATTCCATTGTCCCCGTGACTACTAGCTTGGCGTTTGCTGGCGAAAGTGGCATTAATTAATCCTAGCTCATAACAGGGGAATCTAAAATATAAATCGAACGATGAGTATGAGCAGCCAGGCGCGCCTTTTTGTAACTGGAGAGACAGTATTCTTTGACGGCAGTATTCAAAGGGGAAAACGTAATCCATTTGAATGAATATATGCCGCACTCATTTCAATGTTGATGAGCAATTGCTTAGAGGAACATTGAAATGAATACATGTAAGTCACGATGTCGACTTGAGAGGCAGGTTTGAGGGCATAGACGGAAGACAGCAGGTGATCTGAGGTTACAAGCACGTCATCTATCGATAGGCGATTGTCAATACAGAGCTATAGAAGCTTTTTTATGTTCTTCAGGTGGCTGAGGGGAAATTTGAAATTCGTTGGCTTGCGGATGAAGCGTGATGCATCTATCCTGCTGATCTGTACATCAACATGTAGGCATCATCAAGGAGGGCAGGTTCTTTAAAACGGCAAGCTCAAGGCAGTCTCCAGAATCCCATAGCCCCTAAAGAATCGCTAGAAAGGAAAATTGAAGGGTTTCGCACCGGATTTTGTCCTCTAGACGTCGCATATCGCCCTCAGCGCCGCAGACGTTGATTTCTGCATATGGATCCATGCATGTGGATTGGATGTTTGTTCTGGGTGCCCGTGTGGATTGGACTTGCACGAGCTTTAGCGCTCGAGCCTGGTTAGGCCTGGTTAGTGAATGGATGCACTAGAGCGGGGGACAATTGGGGCTGGCAGGCCGCTGGTCCGCATGCGCTAGCGGGCTGCCCTTCTATAAATTAGGGAGCTCACCCCCGTATCGCGACCACTTCTAACAGCGCCTCCAACTCGACTCACTTCCAGTCTAATATTAACGCATGAGACAACAACTCAACTCCAACCCTACATGTACTTAAGACAATATTCACTGCTTATTTCTCAACAACGGCCGGTTGGTGTAGTGGTTAACACGTCTGAATATCAATCTTGCCCAAGGTGTGATGGTTGTCCCCTGGATTCCGTTACTTGACTCGAACATTTGTTCAATTCTTCATCTAAGCAGATGCAATTCAGAAGATCGTGGGATCAATCCCCACATCGGCCAATCTTTTATAAGTCTATTTCAAGGTTCTTTATTTTTCTTCGTACAGCAGCAGAGTTTAAAACATGTTTGTTTGTTAATTCGCTCAAAAAACAATGAAATCGTATCAATTTTTGCTACAGATCGTTCCCTAAAACATATGAATCTTCTTTGCAGAGTGAAACATGGCCGGCAAAAAATCCCTGTTATCGTTCAAATTCTCAATCGCCTGCCGAAGCACCGGAGGCGTGTTCTTCAACGCCGTTGCGCTCAAGTGCTTGTCAAAATGCTTCGCCTTCGTCTCGGCAACCTTTTCTATAAACGGCAGATAGTCCCAAAAGTGAGATTTCTCATCCTCGTCTTCGCCCTCTTTCGAGGCTGCTGTAGAGCCACGGAGCGTCGGGGGTTGTTGGCTTGGCCTTGAGTCTTGGTCTCCAATATTTGACACCGAGTCCTCAGGACGAAGCTCTTGGTTAGGCAACACGTATTGTGTCTCAAAGCTCGAAGCTGTGAATTGAGATTGCGGATCTAATGGAGCTGACCACATGTCGTCTTGTGGTACGCTCATCGCCGAATCTTGAGAATGAAGCTCTGAACTTGGCCGCAATTCCCTAGCACCCTCGCTCCTGTCCTGTGCGTACTCATCCAGGTAGTCGTAATCATTCTGTGTATGATTATTTTGGCCATCATTGGTATCAATTCTGTCAACCAAGTTCTGTCGGTTGTCTTCGTATTCTTCTTCCACTTTCTCATCCAATGGCGCGAGATCACGCAGTATGCGGCCAACCAGCCTTCTCCTCTTGAGCTTACGCTCCTTTGATTTGAGCAAAATCGTCAAGATCTTGCACATTTCCTCCTTCTTTCGGTTCATGTACTGGTTCCATGCTAGTACCAGCCCATCTTCTGGGATGCAATTCTCAAAGTCAATCTCGCTCGTTGGGATGCGGTAACCATAAAACGGGTGTGTCGAGCCCAACTCAAGATAGCAGAGAAACCAGTTCGCGTCTGCCACGCCTGAACATCGTGCGAGCACCCACTCGCCTGCCACGAGTCGCAAGTCATCCTCCTGGATAAACTTGATCATCCGGTTGATTGTCCCCTCTTCATCTGTGTCGCGAATTTGTTGACCTTCCAAGACCTCATTCTCAGTTTCATTCTTGTTATCAGCATCATCAAGACTCTCCGAAACAAGCAAGTCACTTTCTGTGCCGTTATTTGCTTCATCTTTGCCTTTCTTCTTCTTCTTTTTATCTCCATCTTTATCGTCTCGATTCTTCTTATCTCTTTTAAATTTGTCCCAGAGAACCTTGCTGGTTGTTTTGTGTTCCCGCTTTTTATCTACCTTTTTGCTCTTCTCTTTGATCACGTTAAAGTCAATGCCATCGATGACCTCCAGCTGTTTTCTCAACAGACCACTCTTGCAAGAGAATCGCACAATAACTTGGGCAAAACCGGTGCTAATTGAGCAGTAGCCGGATATCACTTGCTCTGTACTTGTCGTATGCGCGACTTGTTGCCGCAGGCCGTCAATATCTGCCATTGTGATGATAACACGTTGAACGTCGAATATGCCCTCAATGCCTGCATTAGTAACTATGATAGGATGTGGCGAGACCATATTCGAGGATCCGAAATATGACATCTTATTGATGAGGTTCTCTTGCTGCTGTTGCTGCTCCTCAATCTTGTACTTTATCCCCTGTATTTTGCCTGGCAGTTGTTCTTTAAGAGCATTTTCATCTACTTTGGTCCCATCGCAAAGCTTCGTAGCCCAATTTTGAAGATATCTGGTGATATCGTCGTCTGGATTTACAGCCTCATCTCCATTTTGTGATTTGCCCTGCGAGTCTATCATAGATGCCGCCGGAGTTCGTCCCGCTTCAGAAAGTTGCTCCACAAATCTGCTCTTTCTACCTGTAGGTAGAGACTCATCGTCTACATCTCCTGCAGGTAATGGGACCTCTGTTGGAGCCACTGCAGATATATCATCATCTACAGGCGCAAGGTCTTGGTTTGTAATTGGAGAGACAGGTTGTTCAACCGGTTCCGTATCATCTCTCGACACACGAGTAGGCATAGCAGACTCCGGTTCGGGGTTTGGGTTGATGGAGATTTGTGAGGTGAGGTTTCTCATCATGACGCTTTGCAATTCGACGTTTTGGTTAGATGCTGGCCTAGCAGAAGGGTGAATAATGTACCCGATAAATTTGCTAATAATCTCAATCTCAAATGGTACCGCCTCTGCTCTGCTGTGGATACTGGCGTGACTCCGAAGTTTCTCTGTCTTTGCGTGATCAACTGCCGGTATTTTGAATTTGTCCAGTTTAAAATTTTTAACAATTTTAGCGATGTCTTGAATCCATTCAACTTCCTGTTTAGACGGGGTATTCTTTTTGAGAAAATCGATTATATCACGCAAAAGTGCGACAACAGCATGATAAGCGCTCGTTGTTCTCAGCATCTTGTCTTCCTCGACTTCTGAAAAGGAGTTGCGGCTATGCAGCTTGCCGCCTTTAGCCTTATACGCCTCTTGCGTTGATGGATACATCGAGCGACCGCGCATCGAACTTCCTTTATTGTAACCGGTCCAGTTAAAGATAGAGACATCATTATGGATAGTGATTGTTTCATCGAGGAGTCGGCATAGTGCTTTCTCATATCCCTCCGCGGAAAAAGTGGGAAACCGGACCCCCAAGATACCCATTAATGAGTATGCACGATCAAACGACTTTGTGGTCTTTCGCTCACATGCCAAAGTCATGACCTCTTGGGTGGTGAAACCGTATCTCTGCGTACCTTCAATCCATGAATCAAGGAGTGTGATGTTGCCAAAGTCAGCAATGTACTGTCGATCTTCCTGGATCAGAGGCTTCACTAGGTCGACAAGCACATGCAAGATGTATGCAAGCGTCTTGGATAATGCCTCTTCTTTTTCTTCAGTATTTTGCATTTCGTCAATGGCGCAATGTTCTTTTGCCTCGGGAAAAGAGTTGAGCAGCTCTTGGAAGAGCTTTTTCCGCATCTCAAGCTTGACCCTCTTTTCTGCTTCCCTTTTCAGCCTGAGCAGTTCCTTCTCCTGAGCATCACTTGGCTTATTGCCATCAATCTCACTTCTTAGCATTCGCTGGACAATAATGGGGTACCGAGTTTCGTCGTAGCATTCAATGAGCCCCACGGCGCCAAAGAAAACAGCTTGAGCCATTTCGGATTTGGCTGTCTCGCGGGATAAATCTTTGGGGAAGCAGAATCCCACCAGCTCGAGAGCTTTGATGATAGAAAGCGCATGTAATACCCTTTCTTCGGCATCTGGACTGTTTTGGGGAAACGCATTTTCGGGAACCATAAACAGCTTTTGTTTCGCTCTGTCCTTTTCATTCACCTCGATTTGAGGGAATCGAGCTGCCAATTCTGGATCCCAAAGTACCGAAATTTCATGCAGTAAGGCGTCTCGTGAAGACTTATCCCTCAATACATCACTCTTAGTGGGTTCGGGCTTGACAACATGGAACACGGTATCCATCAAGTTCCACGGCATCGCAATCGAAGTTAGTAACCGATTACTTAAAGACTGACTGTCATCGATCTCCACATCCTCTGATTCCTTCTCAATCCTAGGATAGACAACTTTCAGCGCATCGCTTTGGATGACAGCCCCCAAGTTCAATAATGCAGTCATTAGAACTTCCGGTTTCCACGAGTTTGGAGTGGGCTTGACTTCGAGAGGCTCGGTGTATAGATCAATATAGGGTATGAGATGATATGCTCGGCCTAGATTTTCGACAGGTCGATGAAGGAATTGCCAATCAGCGTTGACGTAATAAGTCATCCTGCTCATGACCAATTCCTGCAGCGTCCATCCTCTCGTAGACCACTCAACTTCTGGCTCATTGTCGATATCTCTATAACTCTGAACTTGATCCAATTCTCGATTTGGAATTGATGCCAACTTCTCATGGTCGCCGTCTGTGTGTAAGAATTCTTGCCAATAGATTTCTGCGTCAGATCCTTTTGGTGACTTATCGAACCCAGTATCCAAGTGCACCAGAGTAAATGCAGATTGCGCATACCAATCTCCCATAAGAGACATTGATTCAGAATACTCGTTATGGTTGCTCTTGTCAATGCAGCAGGTGTCAAGCCACACATAAGACGTTTGTTGCTTTTGGCCAGGTAGCAGACCGCGGTCAAAAATTTCTCCAGCTCTCAGAATAGACTGTTCTATTTTAATGGCGGATCTCCATAGACGTAAGCAGCGAATCATACCCTCCACCGTCTCGCGGAGATCCCGACTGAGGGCATCGAATTTTATGTTGTCCGACTGCTTGTCCCTTTCCCAATCTGCGTCAAATACTCTGTCGTAAGCCGCTTTGATAAATTCATGATTCTCATCGGGATTGTTGGTTGTGTGATCGTAGTAGTCGGCATCCACTGTCGAAGTTCCGTTTGCATTTGTACCACCAGCAAACTTCGCCTTATTGTTGAGATCTCTGAATACTCTGTTTTCCATCTCCGTAACTTTTTGGTCGCGTACAATCTTCTCTAAATTTGCGTGTGCTTCACGGACTTCGGCGTGAACTTTTCTGCTCTGGTGGTACATGCCGAGAAGGGATAGGACATAGCAGCCCTTCTGTGATAGCTTCTCATCGAGTCTATTCCTTACGGCGCAACCGTTGACATCTTTTCTCTGCTGCTTTACTTTCTCTTTACAGTATTTTAAGATGATTTCAACATCGTTGCGATCTGGGTTATACCAAACTGGATAAGATTCAGCGACGTCTTGCCTGGCCTTTCGAAGTAGATCGAGGTTGATTTCTGGGTCCTTCCAGCGGTGCGATACCATGCAATACGGTGCTGATGGATCAATATTATCAACAAGCATGCGGTCGGCAATATCGAACATTCGGTATGGCCTTAGTCCCTCGGATGAGTTATTAGATATTCCCAAGAACCCGACGTCTTGGATTCTGGTAAGACTTTGGCCCAGTTCAGAGGTAATCTCTGGTCTAAATTGGGGAACTAGCCATGATGTGACGATACTTCTCAGCATCTCCTCATGAAACCCCATGGTCTTGAGCATTTTCTTCGCAACGAGAACCCTCTTTGAGGACTCCTCCTCATCGAGTTGATCTGCCATTGTAGCGTAGGGGGTGGAGGGTACGCCCTCCTGTGCTGTAAACGCAGGATTCGGAGCGTGAAGAGTAAAACCTTGTATCTATATAACAGAAATAGGTTAAAGGAGTGAATAATGAATAAATTCGTAATGTGCTCAAAATATCCTGGAACAACGGAGCGCCAGAGGTATCTTTATATCGGTAAGCACCAAGAACCCAACATGCCAATATATAGCCAATTGCGAAGCCGTTGACGTACAATGCACAATCTGAGCCGCAAAGTTATCGTTTCAAAAATCTTGTATCAGCAAGAAGACACGAACTGTATTTGGACTCTCTTCCCCCCTCGCATTCCTCTTCAGCCTCTTGTCATTGTTGGGCTTCAGCAAGCGACGACTCACCGAAATTGGGATTTGATTGGCCAGTGGAAGAAAACATGCTACTCTGCATTTCTCATTAGACGATGACTCCATAATTCATGCAGCAGCCGGCGTCTTGCGCCCCATAAGTATCTGCATCAGTGCCCAAAGTTGCGTGACGTGGTCCCAGCAGATATGGGAGAAGTAGGATTTAGAGGCTGATCTAATGTAACATATAGGAGCAATCACACGCTATGCACAAAATGCAGAGTCGTTTGATCGTGTGAGTTAGTTCAAATTGCTTCGCTGCACATGAGTGTAGATTATTCAATGTTTTCTCTCAGATTGCTGCGCAACTGACCCCAGCAACTTCGAGCGATAATTCCATCTGCATTCATGCTCGTTTTCGCCTAGCATTGCTTGAACTAACTTTTTTTTCCACCTGTCATCCAATATTCGTTCTCCAGATTGACCTGCGTAAAAATGGCATCATATCATCGCGTTCTCCGCACTTTTGATCGGACAATCGACGATAACACCTTAGAATGTGACTAGTATGTAATAGCGGACCATTGTGATACTATCCCCCTAATGTTTTATGCCTAGCGACATCCATCCGTGGGATATTCTCATTGATAATCAACGATGGCCCGGCAAAATACGACTCGTGGGTTACATTGACGTCTTCTTCTTGATTTGCTACTCAGGCGAGGCTCGTTTTGAACATGGCATTGTCATCTATAGTGAGCATATCTTACTCCTGTTAACAGGGACGCGACTGATCCAGACTCATCCTATGAAAAAGAGGACGATGAAATCATTCGACAGCTATTGAGAAAGGCTGGTTTGAGAGCGGAAGATAAGCCTATCCAACTTGAATGTATCAACAACAAAGAGGAGAAAGAAGGTGGATATAATCTCGCATCTTTGTTAGGAGTCTTTATTGCTAATTTGCCATCACCACCATGATCTTAGCTTTGCGCAAATATTATTCATTAAATACCGAAAAGGATGGCAGTAAGCATACGATTGTCAGCTTAGGCCACCCCATTAATCTATCTACAAAATACCCAAAGTCGAAGCTTAAAAAGTACACCATTGTTCTGCACAAGGGACACACGCCAGCAATGCAAAGTAAGTGAGAGCGCTCATGTAGACCGAGATCTTGATTAAAACTAGCATCGAGCTAACATTGCTTTCCCAAAATAGAGGAGATACTGCGTGGCGTTATGCAACACGGCGTCGTGAGATTACTTACCGACGCTCTTAAACTTGGTGTTGTTTCAACAGCTGAACTGATCAGCAAGGTCAAGGAAACTATACTTAGTGGATCGAGCTTGGACGCAGTGACAACGAAGTCTATAAATGCACTTACGGCGTCGAACTCACACAATATTTCATTGTCGGGTGACCAACTATAGAATGTTGGCGAGAAAACGGCTGTGTCAAAGAGGACTCAAATAAAACATTTCTTACGGCAGGACTGCTAAGATGTTTGACGGCATATATCTGTGCGTGACTATTACAAAACTCTTTGCTATTCGCATAGTTTCTATCAAAAATTAAACTTCCAAATACTGAATGGCATTCTCCTATTTAGCACTACTTCAACGTGTGTGCGTTCAAACTAGTGCAATGTCTTCCAAGGCCTCCAGCTCCCCATTCCAACCCGGCCACTCTTCACCCATCAGAGCACCACTTAGCCAGCATGGAGCCACTAACATGTAATTGTCTAGATGGTCGGGGCTTTTGCGAATAATGTACGGTAGCTTTTCACCCGTCAGCAGTGCAACCTGGTCTTCTGGACGCACGACCAGAGTTGATATTCCGACCCTTCCACTTTCCGTCACGAAAAGTGATCTGCCACTGACCAGCTGCAAGAAATTCACCGTGATCTTACGGGAATCGCAAAGTTGTCCCCCATTCAATCCGTAATCCCACAGTGTCTCCATGCCAAAATTGTCCTCGGACCAAATTAATTGAAACCAATCGAGAACATCCCCCGCATCCAGTTTGATCGTCTCAGATATCAGCCACGCCAATTGTTGCAGGCAAGGGTCTTGGTTGTTTGCTGCTCCAGCTGTGCCAACCCATTTCCTAAATACCAAAAGCGCCTCGCTCGCGAGATTGAGATCCAATGAGCGCGACATCGGGACTTGCAGAGGTGCTACAGTTGGGAAACGTTCACTGATCGCTGGGGTAACCCTGTCAACCCGCCGTCCTTTTAACTTGAGGACCTTCACATCTGCCGCCTCTACTACAACTGCTTTCTGAGAAATTGTCGCCGGCCCAAAATTACAGAGCCATTCTGGGATATCGATAAGTGCTGTCCATGGAGGCACCCATGTGGGAAACCCATCCGCTCGCCCAGATTGGCAAGCATATCTGAAGAATTCGACGTTCTGTGTCTCCTCCAGAACGATACGGGCGGCTTCTGTATAAACGTCGCTGTCAGAGGCTGAGTAATCGACGGTCAATGCGCCTAGGCTATCAGGAAACATGCCCCTTATGGCAAATAGTTTATCCTTTGCTATCGTTGCTTTTGTTTTACAAAGAACGTCGAGGATTTCGTTGCCAAATTCCGCCTGTACATGGGTGTGAAATATGTCTAGTATGTGTAAGTTATAGCGTTGATTTGGCTTGCTGTTGTTAAGAGAGCTGAAGATATACATCGGCGGGATCATATAATGGCTCAAATAAAATAGATCAAGGCGAAGCGGCAGGGAGGATCCGCATAGAATAAAGCACAGTTCATTCGCGTTTGCTTCTTGAACTGTCCAAGCTCTCTCCCAGTACTCCATGGACGCTAATTCTTTCAAACCAGCTCGAAATTGCTCTTTACGACCTGAAGAGAGTTCATTGTTAGTTAGAACAATTGAAAATGGGGAGTAACAAGACTGCCCACTTTTGAATATGGGTAGTAGCCCAAAGGGAAATAGGATTACAGCTGCGACAAGCATCATTATACATGCGCACACGCATGACATGCATATTGTTGCTATCCCCAAAAGCAGCCTTATAAAGATTGAGCCTGAAGATGTAATAGCCCCCGCACATTTCGCCTGGGTTTTCCAGACTGCAGAAAATGTCCAACTGTACCATCTCAGCCACCTGAGAGTAAGAGCAGTTGATTCACTCCCCCAGCCAAGCCAAATATTGACACGCTCTGCATTTTCATAGATTTCAAACATTAGCTGTACCTGCGCTGCTTTTTCTTCGTCATCTTTCTGGTTAATGCAGATGGCATCAATCCATAGATTCCGGGAACGTTCAGGTTTGGTTGGACGCAATCTCCTCATAACATCCTCCGCATTTCTAGTGACAAGATACTCTTTGCCATTGGCATAGACAGGCCGGTCGAGTGCTTGCCCAGACCATGTGTATGAGATTGCCTCAAATGGCAACGGCGAATCAAGAGACACGGTGATGAGGTCGAACCGGATATCGTGACTCAGGCTGGTGGCGCCATAAAGTTTGATGACCCGAATGCTGCGTGAGTCGGGAAGCTCGGGATAAGTCTCTAACCCAGCCATGTTTTGTTCATTCGTCACGAAGGGAATTGACAGGTTATGGATTTTCAAGGCTGAAGTGGGTACGGCAATTATATTTGTCTAGACATAAAATTGGTGCATCCTAGCTCGACATTAGTCTCAGTAATACTAGTCATGCCGACTCACAGGTCATCGCAAGCTTGAGATGTTTACAACCAGACACCGACAATAGAACGCGGATATCAAGCATCAGCCATCCTTACTGGGATAGCTGTAAGAACACATGCAGCCAATGGTCTCTAGGATCGACAGCTCTACAGAGTACTCTGCACATTTGCATTACAGGGGGGAACTTCAATAGGCGTAGAATTCAACACTGGCTGTTAACATCATCATGCATGAAGGATGAGGCGGGGCACAATGAGGGGTATTGGGCATGAATACATCGACACAGCCTCCCCCTCATGTTCCGCATATGATCTTTTACCGAAGATATAAGGTCGTTTATACTGTCACCTCGGAAGAATTTCGATCATTAATCACTAAGCAACCTTTATTTCCATTCTCCTTTTAAAGGAACAGTAACTACAATGTCATTTGCAGCTTCAGCACAAAACATCTGGCTGGAAGATGGCCACATTCTCGTCGCCTCCGTTCAAGATAGAGAAGGCAACTGGCAAGAATCTCGGATTGACCTCGACGAGTTCATCGGCAACGAAGATGGCTGGTTCATGTGGGATGGTGTTAGTAAGTATTTTGGCTGCTTCTTATTTTAATCTTCATTACACGATCCGATTCCGTTCCTCCCATTGTCAGATACAGCCTAAACTTAGTATATTATATAACATTCATTCATTACAAAGCAAAAAGAGTTGTTTGACATGAAAAGTGCTAATCAAGAATTTTGCAACTCTTCAAGACTTTTCCCACTCTGCCAACGGTATCCAGCTAGACGGTACCCATTTGACTGCCGAGTTGCCGATGCGAGATGGAGGATACCGCGAACGCCAAGGTATCGAATTGAACGATCGAATTTCCAACATCGACGGCCAATTGGTGGTAAGTTTAGCTATTTCCCTTCTCATTACAGGACCATTTGAGGCGGAGGTTGACTGATAATGGTTCGAACAGTTTAACTGATTATGGAACATTCAAATGGTGGGGTAAACATGGCACATCAACATTGACTAGGCCTATGGCACTGTGAAATTCCTGAAACTCCTTTTTACGAAGGAAGGAGGTAGTTTAGGTAACTCAGATGTCTAATTGATCAATAAACCTCACTGGCATGAAATCAATGATGTACACGTGTGCATACTCGCATCCGTTGAAAGGAGTCTTAAGCATTCCTTTCACCAAACGACTTGAAGGTGACAGCAAAGTTGGCGGATGCCGGCGAGCCGACCAGCCACCCGCGGGAGCTCGGGACCTTATAGGCCCAGAGTAAAACTGGTGTGGCAACCGCCTAAGGGAACGACGACCATCCGACATATGCTAAGACACGGGAACACTAGGAGAATAAGGGACCTGCGTTTTTAACCCAGTCTAGCCCCAGCGAAACCAACCCCAGTGTCTGGGTGTGATCTAACAAAGATCAATGAAATGTGGATCTTGAACAAGATATCTCTCTATAAAACTATGCTGAAACGCCCGTTCAGAAACGGGTGACCATTTTTAACCCTGAGAGTGAGGCAGTGGTGAAGCCTGTATAGGTCAATACAAAACTAAGGATATACGTTTGACTTGCCTGTGAAGCAGGTGTTGGTATCTGTTGTCAACGGGCTTTTCTCGTCAGCTTTTGAGAATTGCAGTATATATCTATCTATATTTAATCTAATGCTATCGCTAATGACCAACGACCGCAACAACTACTGGTAGCATAATATTAACCCCAAGTGTAGAAATGAATGTAAAATCCGAGCAACCTATATCCTGAAATGGTCGGGAACTGCGAGTGGCTGCATATGATCGTAGATCAGACATCCCGCTTTGAAGCGTTCAAAACATCCAGTAGAGGCTTGGGGGCGTCTTGCGCAAATAAAAGGCTTGCGCTGCCATTGCTTCGTTCGATCAAATCTTTTCCACGTTCGAACATCTCTTTTTCATAGGCCTCAACTGCGGCACCAAGCTGATCCAAACCGCGCTCCACGATTTGAGATGTTAGTACCAAGGAGTCATACATTGAACAATTGACGCCCTCTCCCACAAATGGTGTAGATACGTGAGCTGCATCACCGATGACGGTAATACCTGGAACTGGAGTCCAAGATAGCGCTTCGGATGGGAGGTGATAAAGCGGCCAGGGCCTGAAGGCGCCCTCAGAGTTTGTAATGATGTCTTTTAGCGGAGAACCCCAAGTGCCGAAGAAGTCGGCATTGGTGACGAAATGACTGCGTGCAGCCTCTCCGTCTGCCTTGGAGAGATCCACGGGCCCATTTGTCGCAAAGTCCTCAGCCACGGTTAGACCCAGATAAATACGGTAAGATCCGTCTCCCTGCGCCTGCGCTGAAACTTGCTTTGCTTCTCCCATTGCGATGAGGTTTCCACTGCCGACCTTTTCGGCAATGGTTGGATGGAACGGGTTTGAATTGGAAATCTTGGCTTCAAGATAATGTTTTCCCGAGTATTGAGGCTTTGCAGAAGTGAGCTATCTTGCTGTTAGCGTGACACCCATGTGAAGGAATGGATACTACTCACCAAGTGTCTTGCTTTGCTCCAGGCTCCATCTGCGCCAACAACAAGTTTGAACCCTTTGACAGAGCTACCATTCTTGAAGTTGATAGAAATTTCGCCAGAGTCAAACTTCTCGATACTGCCAACCTCATGATTCCATTTGATCTTGCTTGGTGGGATAGATTCGAGAAGAATTTTGCGCAGTGAAGCGCGATCAATTTCCGGAGAATCTTGTTCTTCGCCAAACACAAGCTGCGTAGTTCCAGTTTTGTCTTGAATAAGTGTTTTGGTGGCGTCCCAGCGCGCATACTTCTTGAACTCGTCAAACAATCCGGCTTCCTTCAAAACGAGTTGGCCAGTTTTCCCGTGAATGTCAAGAGAACCTCCTTGACCCTCTACTTTTGAGGTTGCGTCTCGTTCATAGACAACATAGTCTATTTTATTGACTTCCAACAGCCGGGCAAAGGCAAGGCCACTAGGGCCACCTCCAATAATCGCAATTTCTGGGACTGACATGATGGCAATCGTATAGATGGTGCGGTAATGCAGAGATAAATTGAAGGCTATTATAGCTGTACTGTATATTGAAGAGTGAATGCTGGAGAAGAGCAAATATCACTTACAAACTATACACGAAAGAATATATACTCACAATGAAGCCGATTGCATCTAGCCATCCGAATGTTGTCTTTCCATCTTTAGCCAATCAAATTGCTCCCCTTCGGACCTTTTTCCAGAGGCTGGTATGACCCCACGCCGGTCCTCCGGGTAGCGCATCGGATTCAGCTACCGAACGCCATCCGGAGAATAATCACGCAGCTAGGGGGTGCTAATAAGGGGTGGACTTTGGTTAGGGATTTGACTTGACAACCATCGTAATGCCATGGCTCGGGCTTGTTGAATCCCGTGTTGGCAACGGGGCGTAGTCGGAACTAGATCGCTACTCGTCAAAACAACGGTGAGGAAAATCTCGGTTCATGAGGGCGAGCAAGCCACCAAGGAAGTAGGAATTAATTCTAATAAACTGAGGCTACCATTTTGTAAATACGAAAGTCGGACTGTTGAACCGTATTACGTGGCTGCATGAAACTTACATGTAGATAGCAGCTATATTTCTAGTCCGGATGGATCAGCTTCTCGCCATTCATTTCAATATACACAGGGTCTACACAGTCAAATACATATTTTCACTCTAACATAAATAATTAAAATCATTACAGATGCAAAAAAATACAAGGGGAGAAATTAAGTAAAGTATAAGCTCCATCTCGGCCTCCGCTCAAATTTTCGGCCTCTGATCAAGCTCCCAGATCTACGTAGAAACCCATTATAACAAACTGATCAAGACTCCCCGACGCCGATCTGAGCCATCACCATGGACCAATATTGGCCCTTAGATTCCAAGAGTTCATAGTGTGTTCCACTCTCAGTTATTCTTCCACCATCCAGGACGTATATGCAGTCGCAATGTTGGATTGTAGACAGCCGATGTGCTATCGATATAACAGTCTTGCCGTGAGTCCCTTCCCTGATAGCAGCCTGAATAAGTTGCTCGCTTTCGCTATCCAAGGCACTGGTGGCTTCATCGAGAAGTAGAATTGGTGCGTCCATGGCAATTGCTCTCGCAATCGCGATGCGCTGTTTCTGACCACCGGAGAGTTGGGTGCCTCGAGATCCCACCGATGTTTTCACTCCGTCAGGAAGAGATGAGATCAAATCTCGAAGCTGCGACTGGTCAATCACGCGCTCCAGCTCCACTGGAGACAATGGCGTGGCTCTCCCCAAGTTAATGTTTTCCTCGACTGTGCCATGATATAGCACTGGTTCTTGGCTGACGAGAGAAAATAATGTGCGAGAAATTTCGGGCGTATAGCTCTGGATTGGGGCGCCTGCAACCACAATTTCCCCGGCCAGTGGCTCATAAAATCTCTCAAGAAGTTGAATTATGGTGGACTTGCCGCACCCAGAAGGCCCTACTAACGCGATAGATTGTCCTTTGTATAGTTTTAAGTTGAAACGCTTCAGCACAATCTGAGATGGCCTGGCAGGGTATGCGAAATCTATGTCGCGAAATTCGATGAGAGGGGCCTCTTGGTCAATAACAGAAATGTCTGGTGCCATCTGGTTCAATTTGGATACATCTGGTATAGAATCTTCCATTCCATATATCGCACGGGTTGATGATATGCCTTGAGATATGTCTATAAGCCAAGCCATTAGTAAGTATACTGCTTACAAGTCTGCAGGCTATTTCACCATACCTGAGCTATGAGCAAAGAATTGCCCCGTCGTTTGGGCTCCGAACACAACGGCTATGAAGACGATAAAAAACTGGGTTGTCGTATACTCTTGGAAAGATAATAGGCGCCCTCCATACCTGTAAGTTCTTGTTAATAGGAAACTTTATAATATTGAATCGCGCAAACTCACCAGAAAGCCAGAGCCATACACAGCAAGTCAATACTATCGCTCAAAGCAAACCAAGTCATACTCCGAACTGCATATCGCCAGGCATTGCGGCTGTATTCCTCTAGCAACTTCCCAAACTTCTTTTCAATCAGTGGCTCTGTGTTTAGTGCTGAAACAGTGCGAATGGCTTGAATAGCCTCGCTAGCAAAGCCAACACTGTCAGCGAGCATCGCGCCGGCCTTCTCTTCAAACGAGTTCTGCATTCTTTCATGGACAACTCCGGCTCCGAAAATAAATGGAAACCCACCAAAAAGTACCACGAGGCCAAGTTTCCAGCCAACAGCTAAAGCAAGTGCAACGCAGCTAATTAGTGCGACTCCAACGGTTACAATAACTGCGAGGTTGCTTCCCGCGAGAGCGTTGACTGCGTCGGGATCTGAGGAAAGCCTGGATAGCAAGCTACCAACAGAATTCTCTTCAAGATCAAAAAATGACATGGTTTGAGACATTATAGAGCGTAAGTAGGCATATCGATATGCCTGAGCCACAAGCTATACACACAAGTTAGCATATGGAGTTCTACAGGGTTCGTATGTCTCTCACCTCTCCCAATGCTGCTCCCGCCCATCCCACTCCCAAGTATCCGAGGCCGACTGCGATGGCCAGTATGAACCACATGAGGCTCCAGAAATTACCGTGGGATACGAGGGATGCACCAGTTAACTGGAAAGTTGTCACCACTCTAGCGTAAAGGAACGCTTGCACAGGAAACAGTGCACCTTGTAAGATCAGTCAACAGTCCAATGAGGCGAATAATTGTCTTATAGCCTACCTCCAACGGTTGCAGACGCAAAGAGAATAAAAAATATCCACCAGTGCTTCTTTTGAGACGAGAGAATTTCCCTAGTAAGGGTAAATATCCCCCTTCTCTTGTGTTCTTGGCTCGTCTGCTCTGACGCATTGCCAGATGTATCTTGAACCTGCGTCAATTCCTTTCGTAGAAGAGGGTCGCTATTCACAGGCTCTAGCTCCTCATCCTCTCTTTTCATGGGATGTTGACTTTGCGATAGCATTTGCGCCTCCCATAGCCGTTTATAAATACCATTTTCCTGGTCGAGTAGAGTCATATGTGTGCCCACTTCGGCGACCTCGCCCTTTTTCATTACCACGATCTGATCAGCAGCCTTGATTGTAGTAAGGCGATGGGCAATCGATATGGTTGTTCTATTTTCACGAGCATTGTCAAGGGCGCGTTGAACGGTGGCCTCTGAATTCACGTCAAGGGCGCTCGTAGCCTCATCGAGAATTAGAATGGGCGGATCCTTGACTATTGCTCGTGCAATGGCCAGCCGCTGTTTCTGACCACCAGAGAGCATCGTGCCTCGGTTACCAATTGGGGTATCGTATCCCTACATGGCGTAAGTTAATATAATGGCAACAAGATAAACCTCCAACTTACCTGAGGAAGTCTAGTGACGAAGTCATGAGCATTAGAGGTCTTGCAAGCTTCTACAATCAAGCGCTTCTTATCCTCGGCTGACAGCTGTTCTAACGGGCTTCCTGATAACCCATACTCGATATTTTCGTATATAGTACCGGTAAAAAGATAAGGCTCCTATGATTGCGTTAAGTTTTCAGCTGCATTCTAAAAAAGCACGGGCTATTCGTACCTGTTGTACAAGTCCAATATTTGCCCTCAGTTTCTGAAGTGAGATTTCATGCAAGCCAGATTCACCTATCTTGATCTGCCCACTGGCAGCATCGTACCATCTCAAAAGCAGCCCGACAACAGTTGACTTGCCGGAGCCACTTGGGCCCACCAAAGCAGTAGTTTTACCAGCAGGAATGTTGAGAGAGAATTCACTTAGAACCGTAACATTTTTCCTGGTTGGATAATTGAATGATATGTTGTCAAAAGCAATATCCTGCCGGAAATGATCTGTTGTATAATTAGGGCTTGCATCCGGCGCCAAGCTCGATTCCGCCATTGAGGCTGAATCAATGACTTTAAAAAGCTCTGCTCCAGCAGATTTGATTCGCAAAAACGGTCCAAGATAGCCAGCGAGTTCAGAAAATGAGTTCACACCAATCATAATGGAGAAGAGGGTAGTGATGACTGTGCCAGCTGTTGCCGCTTCACCATCAACGTAGAGTTTCAATCCATACCAAAATGCAAGGGCATATCCTCCATAAAGCATGAACATGTACACTCCGGCCTGGATTCCCTTGACTGGTGATCGTGCAAGCCCAACTGCAACGGCACGCCTCAGCATACTCTCGTATTTTCCACCTAATGCCCCTTCGGCTCTGAGAGCTCTGACAGTCCGCATGGAGCTTATCACCTCGTCTGCGAGTGTTGCGGCCTCTGCATTGATGGCATTGAGCCTTTCTTCTTGCTTCTCATCAAATACACTTGTAATTCCAACCGCCACAACCGCAGCAGGAATGATCGTGGCCGTGACCAAAGCCAATTTCCACTGAGAATGAAGTGCCACAACGAAAGCCGCTACAACAGTAGAACTACTCTTGAGCGACAGACCAAATTTCTCAGCTAGACCAGAACGAATGGTATTTGAATGCGTCGAGAGGGCGAGAGAGACGGCTCCCGATGTGAGAATGGTTTCATGGTAGGCGATTCGTTGATGAAGTACAACATTTAGATATTTCCTTCGAACGGCAGAATTAACGCTGGCTGCGACAACTGTAAATAGAAACATGTAGATATATGTGCAGGCAGCCTTTGCAATGAACATGTAGACAAAGTATAACCTGGAAGCTAGTTAGGTATTTACCCTATCACTCATAAGAGTCTTCTAACAAAACATACGTGTAATGATTTACTTTGCCTCGGAAGTTCTCGCTAGAGATCCGACCCAAAGCGAAATCGGTGAATACCGACACAAAGTTACCAAAAATTAGAGTCATCAAAGGCAGGACTGTTCCGGATCCCATGGCTGCCAGAATTCCCAATGTGTAGAGTAGCTTCTCTTGGAAAGTAGCCATGTCCATTATTTTCTATTGATCATAGTTAGTTAGATTCAATATCAGTTCTTTATTTTATTTACTTTGTATATTCGAATAAAACTCAGCGACTGCTTCTCGGTCGCTCCCAAAGCATCACCATCGTTGGATTTTTCAGGATGTCCTTGGTCTTCCCCAAGTTCCAACACACTGGGTTCGCGAGAATGCGTCATCTTTGAGAGTTTTACTGAAGACCCAACCAGGCGGTTTTCTGGCTGCTGTTTGCACGCCTACCGGCCAGGTCTGTGTGTTTGAGTCAATCCCTTATATGGCAAAGGAGGTTTGCACAGAAAGAGATTACAAAGATTGTAAAGACGTCGCCTTCGCTGTTGCTATCGCGAAGAGAAAATGTTGTAAAGAATCATAAGCAAAGACGCAAGAAAGGATAAAGGAGGACAATCTGTATTCATTTCAACATATCTCATTTCCGACCCCATGGTGGGATTTGTATTGCTTGTAAAGCTGGTAAAAGGCTGATGTGGCCAATCGCGAGGCTCCCTACCGGACATTTGCTGCTATGTCGGCATCCCGGAGATTTTGGTGTCAAACGCGGTAACGGGCCAAGGAAGATGAAATGTTGCGACTATTGCCTTCTAATTCCAGCCTTAATTCGCGATACTTTTTTCCCGACTAGAATCTAAGCAGTAGAATGAAAATCGTGAGAATTGAATAATCTCCGGACATGCCCTTGCCGATTTCTGTCTGGGTAAATCGTTTGTAGCTCTGAGTAATAAACGCACCATGTAAGTGTTGACGTGACCCCGATGTAAGTAATATCTCAAGACACATTCCCACTCAACTGCATAGGCTAACGAGAGTGAGTACTTACGAATCAATTGGCCCAAATATTCACGTCTTCCATCATCATTGCCACCCTATATTTCGCAAATGCCCTAGCGCGATGCTGGTGAGAACATCGTTACCCCCATAAAGATTAATGGAGATTTAATCTATTGCTACTACTACTATTGTCATTATTGTTATTATCATTTTTAGAAGCAGATGTTTTGTATCTACCGCTTACATTCACAATTTCCAGGCAATAATCGAATTCATCGTAACTTAACCTCCAAAATGAAGCTGAACGACCTGTGTTCTAGCACCGAGCACATTCCGCAGCCCTCTGATTGGATGGCCCCGGACTTATGTAAAGCTGGACTCAAACTTCCGGTCACAGCCAATGGTTGGCCACGAAGCCGGAGCTTAATACTTGAACTTCCGCATAGGTTGTCTCTCTATGATCTCGCCAAGAGTGACAGAAGCAACTTGAACATCGTCACAGGCCTGGCTGGAAATTACCCATCTATTGTACCATGAGCCAAAACATAACACCCTCCAAAGACGTGGGATTAGCACGGTTTGCGGTACGTTGCAGTTCCCACCATCAGCCGTCAGTGGTTCTGTGCAGCTGACACTATCTACACCCACGCAGTGCACCCATTGCCGGCAAAAGAAGATAAAGTAAGTCTGCAAGGCTACCGAACTTAAAATCATGATTATTAATTGAAAAAAGATGTTCAAGAGAATTCCCCAAGTGCGCGGCATGTCGTCCATGGCCAGGCGAATGCGTTTACCACAGATTAACCCCAGTCTCCAAACCCAACGAGCCTGTTAATGCGTATGACGCCCGATGATCTTTCAGGGAACAGAGGTCTAATTTCCAATGATAGGAATGAACCAGTCAAATCAGCAGCAAGAATACCACTTCAAAACTCCAGCAACGTGGATCAACGCTTGTCCCGTGTTGAGAAAGCTCTAGATACCCTCTCCAGCGTGATCAATACGTCCCTCATTAGTTCTGCCGGAACCCGTGGAATCTCTGAAGCCCCTTCAATCACAACAAAGTCAGATTCGGAAGCGGCGACATCATATCGACCGCAAATGGGAGAAGTAGGTTCACCTGAGCTGACTTTAGACGATTCCCATTCATTCGCATACTTGGGCGAAGCATCGCGTCACTTAGACATCATCAAAAATAAGTCTCTACAAGGGCAACTCGCGGAACATCAAGCAGCATCTACTGCGTTGAAAGACCTTTCCAAATCTCTGACTACCGTCAGCCTCCAACCACCACCCACCGATGCATCGTCTTTTGAGTCTCTCAACGGATACTATGTACCCTCTCGAGCAGCTGGGTATAACTTGATAAGCTGCATGTTGATCCATTGACCTCACTAGATTCTACGCGATAAACTAACTGTAATCAGGTTTTCTTCAGAGTGCGCAGCTTGCTGACATCTTGTTCATCACTCCACCGGATGACCTCCTCTTAAACGTCATATTCGATCCGGCTAAAGTGTCTCAACGCGCTTGGATTGTCTACGTCGACTTCATTCTTCTGACTCTTCTGCAGCACGATGATTCTCAAGCAGATGTTGTTGAGAGCCTCAAGAAGAACACAGAAATGGCTCTCAATGACTGTAGAATATTCCTGGAACCGAGCGAGATAAACATCCAAGCACTCATGCTATTAGGGTGCCACGGCGAGCAATACGCTTCTCCCAATCTCTCTTGGATGCTTGTAGGTCATGCCTGCCGTCAAGCCCAAGCCCTCGGATTGCATTCCCTTGGAAGAGGCGATTACGCACACCAACAACGCCAATTGGCACTATTCTGGTCCTTATTTGCAGTGGACAAGTCTTGTTCATTGGCCTTCGGACGGCCGATGTTACTGCCAACCGCCACATATGAGAATGTTCCACTTCCCGATTTCCAGTACCTTCTAGGCTACCATCCGCACAGAAATAAACCCGTTATTACTCAGAATGGCTCTTCAACCTCAACATTTGGCGCCCATTTCTTCATCCAAGGAATGGAATTGGCCAAGTTAACGGGGGCAGTACTCGGTCTTCTCGCGTGTCCTGGAAATGTTGCAGATCATCGGGCTTTGGCTGCCAAACTACAGTCATGGGATTCAAATACAAACAAGGTAAGACTTCTGTCTTAAGCATAAATGCTCTCTATTAACGCCCTAATAGCTTCTTTTGACAGTTTTTAATGGTGAAGCTGCCAGCTCGACAGCTCACCAGATCCAAGAGATGATGATTGGGGTGCGTGCAATGAGATTTCAATATCTACACATCACGATCCTGGTATTGCGCAATGATCCAAGCAGCAGGGAGCGCCGCGTTCAGGCAGCTCGAGACGCCATCATGCTCCTCCCGGATCTGGTTTCAAACTCAACTCATGTGTACAACGGGCTTGTGTGGTAAATCCCCTTATTTATCTCTCAATAAGCACTTTTACTAACATTCTTGAAAACAAAGGCAACTGTTATACTACCCTTTCACCCCATTCTTTACAGTATTTAGTCATATCATGGACAATCCATCGGCACCAAGTACACCCCAGGACCTCGAATTACTCACCAAGACTGCTACATATTTCAGTAGCATGAAACAATTCGGCTCTCTTCCCGCCGTCTCATCCAAGCTAGAAAAAACAGCTTTAGTCTTCTGTAATTTGGCAACCTTTGTCACGTCTAGTGAGCATGCCAATGGAGATGCGCAAGACCAGCAGTCTACGACGACAGCCACCAGCTCCGAAGAGTCTGTACCATCAGCAATAGGCTTGGAAGAACCTACACTCTATGAAATCGATACTTCGTCTAGCGAGGCTAATTTCGGGTCATATACCGACGCCTTTATGGCTTACATCAGAGATCAAGATTTCGATGCGCAATCAGGCTTTGACAATACTGACATTGAGAATATTTTAGGCTGCTTGGACTCTGACGTTCCTTCACCACGCAAGCGTAAGCGATCATTTGACAACACCATGGATTGGTTTTCTTGGGACACATATTATTGTCAAGAATAACGCCAGAGTCTATAAATCATGTGTTTCGTATCAAGAACTAGGCAACACATTCTCGCTATTTCTCCAAGTCACCCATCTAGTAAAATACAAACCCATTAACGCCATTCCTCTATTCACCCTCGTTGATACAAGATAGTAAAGACACAAGTGGTCACAGCTTTATGAGAGGAAAAAAAAAGGTCGGAGACAAGCCTCTCAATGTAATCCACTCTCTCCCGTCTCAGCCATGTACTTTTGACAGCTTAACATCATATTGAGCTGCTCGCTCACTTCGTCTAGCCGGCCAAGAACTGTGCGATTGCCATCAACAAAACCCAAAATGGAATACGGAATGCCCGTGTCTGTACAAAACTCCTTTACTAGAGTCTGCGCTCGGCGGAGATTATGTCGCGGCATCCTTGGAAATAAGTGGTGGACGGCCTGGAACTGAAGTCCGCCGTGAATAAAGTCAAGCCAAGCAGGGCAATCTACATCCATGGTTGTTCGTAATTGTCGTTGGGCAAAAGACTCAGTCTCACCCAAGTCTGAAGTTGACATGCCCCAATGCGAGAGAGTTATTTGGACATGCAGGGGCATGGTAACAATGTGCGACACGAGGACAAAAGCCACTCGAATCGTCCATGTTGGTAAGGACCGCCAAAGCAAGTAGTACCCAAAGAAGAACCAGTAGCCGGCGCAAAAGGTGATTTCCGTGGGACGAATCCACCAAGCCTTGGTAGACCCCAGCGATGACGATTTGCCTGACAGGAGGTGCAGCCATGAGAGAAGATAGAGGTTGAAGCGAGCAATGCCCATAACTGGGTAGTACGTGTACTTCTGGTAGGGGATGAGAGCGTCTGCAACGGCGTCCCAGACAAAAACAAAGTTATAGTAGGTGGATCGGAGTGACCGAAAGAAGGAAGGGCACGTGGCGAAGAGAGGGACATTCTGAATATCAGGATCATGCTCCTAAAACAAAACAGTTAGCAGCTATTCCTCTTTACAAGTCGTCAAGATAGCAATCGCTGCAGCTCACAGGTTGATTTGTTATAAGATGGTGGACGTTGTGACTGCTCTTCCACCAGCCAATTGATAGACCACAACAAAAGTCGGCAATAAACATTCCGATGAGCGTGTCAACCATAAAGATCTGGGTAATGGCTAGATGACCAGCATCATGAGCCGTGAACATGATTTGGTGCTATAAATCAACAAAAATGGTTAGTATGGATGATCTAATAGAGGCAGATAATATGAAAGGTACTAACCCAGAACAATCCAAGAAAGACAGCCGAGGTCATATACCAGCCGTGACGCAAGGCAAAAAGGAAGCACATGAACAGGGTCGTGTATCGAAGCATCTCCTTGCCATATTCCACGTATCGGCAGTTGTAAAGCCCCTCGTCGCGTATCTGCTGGTGCAAAGCCCGGTATCTGTTGACAACTCCTTGTTGCACCATTGGATCTACAGACGGAAAGTCACGTAGGCCCTTTTCAACCCCCTGCTGCACGGCCCAATCCGTGTACTTGATAGGACATTTGGTCGGTGGAGCAGCAGCACTAACGGATGATGCTGATGATGAAGCAATTCGCCTGCGAAGACCCTTCTGACCAAGGCCAAGGCTAAGACCAGGGATGCCAGTGCTTGGACCCTCGATGCCGGGCAAGCTAGGACTGCTACATTGCGAAACAGAGTAGGGTGTGCTGGATGAGCTCAGCTCTTCTGACGAATCATCTGTGTCTGAATTGCTTTCGGGATCTGAGATGGACATGTCCGGAATCTCCGGCTCAGTGTGGAGGCTCGATTTGCGGAAGATGCCTCCCCTGATGGGAGGAGTCTTACTGATCCAGGGCCCCATTGGCTTCCGGCCGATCCGGTAGGCTGCCATCGTTCGGAGCGTGGCCGCAGAGTGATAACTGCAGCATAAGAGAAATAAATTGTTAGCACACTATCATGGGAACTTGTTTCTGGTCTGATCCTATGTGAATGGGGCCTCTGCAAAGGAAATCTCGATTCAGCATGGCCAACCCGCGCCGTCCCGCACGCATTGGTGTGTTGCATATGCACGTTTAAGCTTAAAACACGACGGAGCCGTTTTCTCAATCCTACTTTGGGGGCACTGCTTTCGATGCACATTGGTCACAGCACCGACAAGATAATTGTTATGAAGGCACAGGAGCAGAGGCTAGACTGAAAAGGCTGGGAAACCGACAAGATGGAGAAGGGAAGAAGGAAAGGGAAGTATTCACGCTGTAATTTCGTCGGTCGCGTCTCGGCCCACCATATGCTGAATCACCAAGGAGCCTCCAGGATGCTTGTCCAGCCATCCGTTGAGGCGTAGGACACAGTCTTGGAAAATGACAATGGCATCGCCATCGGCAATCATGCTTTCAACCTCCCGCTGCGAGAGAATTCGATCACGATCCATGACGGCGCGGTGATAGAAATCAAGCGACGATAATGGCGGGTACTGAATTCGGTATGTCGATATGTTGGAAAGTTTCGCAGGTTCGTGGCTCGGAGAACACCTTTATCGCTGAGAAGAATGGCTTGTCGTCAATACCATCAACGGTGAGTAACCTGGGGGGTAAAAAAGGTCAAATTGGAATGGACGATGTTGGACGCATTGAACTGGAGAGAGGAGGAGCGAGCTTGACTGATAGAACAGGCCAACATGCACTCATTAGTACTTACCCAGATCTCCTATTGCACATACATTAGCTGCCCAAACGGGAGAAGGGAAGATACCGACAAGTTTCCTTTGTCTACGCAAAAAACGGCGTACGGAAACCATGTTGGCCGTTTCACCTGTTCGGACGCGCGTCGGATAGAACTATGGGGCATAAAGGTGCTTTGGCCACGAAGATAGGAGGAAAGGAGAAGGAGAAATATGGCGCCACAACAAACTATGGAGATTTGCCAGCGCGAAATTCGATGCGCGACGGGGCTTGCGTTCGAACTCTGCTGAACTTTGATACACAGGTATAGTGGTCATAGGAGATTAACATTACGAGGCAGGTAGCACTACCTGGTAGGTACTTTTGATGAGGTTGGGTTTGTTCTTTCGAATCCCGCATAGTATACCGTCGATACTTGCGGATTAGCATCTACAAACCATGAAAGGCCAAGGTGCTACTGTCAGCTATTTTACCTAGATCAGTATGTCTGCATGCAAGCGCCATGCAGGTACACTTAACCCGCAAATATACTTGAGTCGAGACCCAGCTCTAGGCCTTCCAGAAGGAGGTGGGGATGGATCTTCGTACCACGGCCTTCATGTTCCCCGTCGATCTCGTTTAACCAAGTACTACTATATGAGAGCACCAGGTGATCTGGCCGAATAGCGGTCATGAACTTCCCAATATGGACACTAAACATCTAGTGCAGTTTGCTGCCCACATTAGCATCATTGCGCTCCGTGCTCATAGGCACAATACTGAAATATCCAATAGTCTAGAAGCCTAATGGAGGAATCCATTCGACGCTCAGGAGGCCTCTATGTCATGGGGGCGTTCATAGTGCTCCGTGCTCTGTGCTCTGTGGAGGGTAGTGCAAGAATCAAAATACTACTTTCGAGTTGAGTGCTGAAGCAAGCAAAATAGGGGTACTGCACAGCCAGGATTGTTCAAGGGCCCATCTGCGTATCGCAGGACGTATTCCCTCGACGTTGTGTGGCTGAGATATGTACGACGACGCTTCCGCGTAATAAACCCTGTCTTCTCGGCGTTTATATTGGGGTCCCGCATCCCAGGTATTATGTAAAAAGTTCGACCCATGAAACGCTTTTGAGCGATTTTACTGTTAAGATTGAGTAGCATCTAGAACCATGTTAGACGTGCGCTAGCACCAGATGCAAAGCACTGGCGCTGCTTAAAACAGACTTGTTGCTGTTGGCTCAACTGAGTTGCTTTCAGTAGTAGTAGTAAGAATTGAAACTAAAAATTGAAGCCCTTCAGCTGGCTCCACACTGAGTCTGAGACTTGTGGCTTGATAGCATTAAATCTTTGAGCTAAAAGATTGGACACCGTTTCAATAATAGGCCCCATGCTTTCCATACAATCTTGTCTATGCCTTCTTCCCTCTGCTATCTCTAGAATACATGTAAGTACATGTAATCTGCAGCGTAACTTTTGCATATTGAATTCTGTCCATCTCACGCATCATGGTGCCTTTATCTCACCAGGATTCGGCTGCGGAGACTTTGCACATGTATTATGAAGAGGAGCACACAAGAGCGGGGGAATAAATCCCTGCTTCTTATCCAACCAACAGGGTGGCTCTCTTTACGCGTTTCGGTTATATCGTGGACATTGAACATGGGGTGAAGGAGTATTTGCTGCCTTCTGAGCCGATCTTCTGAGATTTGCATCGCTTGCACTCAGACCGAGAAATCGCTGCCCATCCAAATCTCTTCTTGTATATCATGACTGACTCAAGGGCCAGCACGGCCTTCTGGCCGAAGCAGATCATACCACCCACACCTGAGAACTACAAGGAGCTGGCGAAAGATGGCGCCGAAAGGCTGGCTGCCGTATCTCTACAGCAGATCCCGGCTATTCCGGCCGGTGCGGTGATTCACGACAACGGCTGCGGATACGGCTCTGCTACGGCCGTCATCATGGCCTCTGCGGCTCCGGAAGTCTCCGCAACGTATCAAATCACGGGAACTGATATCTCCGGTGGAGCGGTGGAAGTCTATTGTGACCGAGCAGACTCCTCAGGCTGGCCTGCCAAAGGGCTTGTCATGGATTCTGACAAGCTCAAGTTCCAAGACGAAATTTTCACTCACACCATCGGCAATGCAATGATCTTCGTGGGTCCACGCAACAATGGTATCGACGCAGTCAAGGAGATGTATCGCACGCTCAAGCCTGGAGGAACGCTCATACTAAACTGCTTCGCCTACGTGCCTGTCCTAGAACCTATCCGTGAGGCCTCTCGAGTGACCCGTACGGGAGCCATACTGCCGGCCTGGACTTCATTTGAAGAGTGGACAGACCCAGCCTTTATAGCAAATATTGTGGAGGCTGGTGGCTTCAAAAAAGAGTCCATAAAGGTCCAGCAACGTGAGATGTTTGTGAATATCGGAGATTTTGATCGCCACACTGAGCTGGTCTGGAGCATGAGGGGAATGCCGAGCACTGGATGGAGTCGAGAAGACGAGGAGAGATGGGACGAGGCGTTGGAGATTGTGAGGCGCGAAATGAGGAAGACGGAAGGTTTCAAGACCCTTGACGACGGTACCACGGTGATAAGAAGCCTCATCAACGTGGCAACGGCGACCAAGTAGATGCCCACGAAAGAATAGAATGAGGCTGATGCTTTTGAGGCTCAGATATGGGTCTGTGGAGGGGATATTGAACTTTATATTTGGACACCAGAATTGCGCGATTTTGCAATAGTCTCCTGTACTATGAGATACATCTAAGCGTTATGTCAGCTGTAGGTAGTTTTCCTTCTCTAGATACTTTTCAGGTATAAAAGCTGTATTGTATTCGGTTTGCCTGAAATCCATTGCTTAGATACTTAGGATCTGGGGTGACTCGCCGAATGTGTTGTAAGCACGGCGGAGTTTAAAC